>NC_140169.1:78066964-78666964 GCF_963971535.1 Notolepis coatsorum | reverse complement strand
CGCTTCCCGTGGGGTGGGCGTAGGCCACTCTTCTTCCGGGAGCTTGAGGAATTCTGGTCCGTCACTGTAGATGTTGCGACGGGTGAGGCCATCTAGGGACATTCCCCGGGTGATGACGTCAGCTGGGTTGTGTTTGGTGTCCACATACCGCCAGCTCGCTGCTTCTGTTAACTCTTGAATCTCGGTGACTCTGACTCCCACGAAGACCTTGTATCTGCATGAATCAGACTTGATCCATGTGAGTACTGTCGTGGAATCTGACCACAAGATTGTTCTGTGCACCGGAATGGTGAGTTCACGTTGGATTAACGTGGCTAGATGCGCTCCTGCTAGGGCTGCGCAGAGCTCTAGACGCGGGATAGATTGTTGCTTTCGTGGGGCTATTCTTGAGCGAGCCAGGATGAAAGCAGTGTGTATCTCTCCTCCCTTCTCTTGGGCACGCAAGTAGGCCACCGATCCATAGGCTACTTCGGAGGCGTCACTGAAGACGTGTAGATCCATCTTGCATGTCTCTGGCCTCACTGTGGGTGGGAAGTAGCTGCGGCGTATATTGACGCCTGGGAGTGAGCGGAGTTCCGTCTCCCACTCTCTCCATGTGGAGGCAAGGGGTGCGGGTATTGGGTCGTCCCAGCCCTGGTCCTTGTCCCATAGTGCTCGTACAATCATCTTTGCCCTGGTGGTGTAAGGTAGAATACATCCCAACGGGTCATATTGTCTGGCGAGTGTTCTGTACACACTCCGTCTGGTGGTCGGTATCGCCGTCGACCTTCCCTGCTCCGTGGTCAGGGGTTTGTGTCTATAGTGGAGCGAGTCTGTTTTGAAGCGCCAGACTAGTCCGAGTGTCATTTCTTGGGCTTCTCCTGGGATGGTCGCCATCCAGGTCTCGCTGCTGGCAGCCTTGTCCGCGGGGGAGAGGCTGCGCAATACGTGCGGGTCGCTGCTGGCCCACTGCCTGAGATCAAAGCCGCCTTTGATCAGGGAGGCGCGTAGCTTGATTAGGAGAGCCTCGGCTTCTTCTTGAGTCGAAACGCTTTGTAAACAGTTGTCCACGTAGAAACTGTTCTTCACACTGTGTTGGACCTCTTCATCTGCTGCTGGGTCCTCTGCGACGTGTTTCTGTAGTGCAAATGTAGCACAGCACGGGCTGCATGTGGTTCCGAAGGGGAGGACTTCCCACTGGTAGATGGCTGGGTGCTCATCTCCGATCCTCTCTCTCCATAGGTCCTCCTCCACTAGTCTCACCTGCAGGAACATCCCTTTGATATCCCCGCTGATAGCCACCTTGTCCTGGCGGAAGCGTAGTAGCACGCCTAGTAGAGAGGGGCCGAGTGTGGGGCCGGGCAAGAGCTCTTTATTCAGATTTTGGGATCCGATCTGGTAGCTGCAGTTAAACACAATGCGATCCTTGCCGTTGTGGTGGACCTTGTGGTGCGGCACGTACCATGATTCGGTCGTCTGATCGGCCTCTTTAATGTCAATCTTTGTCACGTGTCCCGCTGTGATTAGCTTCTCAATCTCAGCGCGGTACACACTCTCTTGAGCGGGGTCTTTGGCTAGGCGCCGCTCTGTGTTCAATAGATACCGCTCCGTGGCGTCTTTCTTTGCGTGAAAGGTGGGCATTCCCTCTCGCCTCAGGAGTGGAGTTGCGTATCTCATCACTCCGCCGACTGTGACTCTCTTTGTCCCTTGCTCGAGGAGGTTTATGGCGTAAATGTCTTCTTTAGAACGAATGTCTTTCTTTTCGTTCTTAAAGGGCATTGTCTCTAGTGTCCATAGCCTCTCGACATGCTGCAGGAGAGTGGTGTCTTCTTCTGTCGCTCTGGAGTGGAGGCAGCTAGTGGCTGCTGTTCGGTTGAGAGATTTAGCGAGGGGGCCTTGTAGTGTCCACCCTAGGCGGGTCTCGACTGCTGCAGGACAGCCTCGGGGTCCTGTATGGACCCGGTCTATCGGGACGATGAGGTCTGCATGGTCGGAGCCTATCAGCAGGGTCGGGGTGGCGCCGTCTATGAGCGGGATAGGTAGTTGACGCAGGTGCACATATTTATCCATCAGCTTGGCGATGGGGTAGGTGTACTGTGATAGTCCTATTTCTTGGCTGGTGAAAGCATTTGTAATCCTATACCGTCGCTCTGGCTGCCCGCTTGCTGCGATAGTGAAGGAGACATTCTCGCCCTTTATCGTCTTTAAATCTCTTCTTATTGTCCGAATCGTCATTTGGTTCTCGCTCCCCCGCAGTCCCAGCTGGGCCGCAGCGGACGCGAGCAGAAGGGTCTTCTCTGACCCGTCATCAAGGACGGCGTAAGTGTCCATGACTTTATCTTGGTAGCTCAATGTTACACGGACTACCTTTAGGAGCACTTGGGCGCCGCTGCTGCTGGCGGGGTCAATGTACATGACACTTGCCTTGGTGCTGCTCGATGGTGCAGGTGCAGGCTTTCTTCTGTTACTGTCGTGTAGTACATCTAGATGGGCTCCGTCACACCGACTGCACCTCTTCTTTAGGCGGCATTCGGCTGCCATGTGACTGCGCGCACATCGGTAACAGCGCCTGTTGGACTTTATCCATTGACTCACTTCTTCTGCATTCATCTTTGTGAACAGGTCACATTGTGACAGCCAGTGTTCCTTCTCGCAGTACGGGCACACCATCTTCCACTTCTCTCTTCTCGAGGGGGTACTGTGGTTCTTACTGCTCGGTACTGATTCTGATTGGTGCATGACAGTCACCGATCTTCTTCCATCGTTTATTCTCCTGGGTCCCTCTCTGGAGCTTGGTGTGCTCCGCACGAACGTA
Organism: Notolepis coatsorum; assembly: GCF_963971535.1. Classification (NCBI taxonomy): domain Eukaryota; kingdom Metazoa; phylum Chordata; class Actinopteri; order Aulopiformes; family Paralepididae; genus Notolepis; species Notolepis coatsorum. The sequence goes on along the minus strand of NC_140169.1, from coordinate 78,664,170 downwards.
TCCAGTCGTAAGCTGCTGACTTCTCTCGCCAGGAAGTCGGCTAGATCGAGGAGGGATGGTTCGGGACCGTTAGGATCACGGTGGTCTCTCTGCCGCCTAAAACGCTCTTGTCTGGCGGGTGGCAGCTTCTCTAAAATCCTCTCGACGTTAGAGTTGGCGTATAGCTCGTGCATACCCTTTTCCCGTTGCGTTCCCAGCATCCCTACCAGGGACTGCACTTTTATAGACAGGTCGTCTAGTGAGCGATTGTCTGTTGCTGGGGGTAGGCGATCAATATGCCTTATCTCTTGGATTACGTAATCCCATATACGTCCATATCTCTGGTCCAGCGCTGCTAGAGCCGCGGTGTATGGGGTCGTAGAGGTGGCATAGGCTAGCGCTATATTGTGCGCTCGCGGTACTTTCAGGTGCTTCAGTAATATTGCATACTTGTGGCGTTCATCAGCGACATCCACCATCATTGTCTCTAAGCACATCCGGAGCTCCGTGTACTGTGCTCGATTCTCATAGGTGAAGTCTGGAAACGTCGGCGTGGCAATGTATGACGCCGTGGATGGCTGATACATCGGCGAGCGTTGGGGGAGAGACCTCCTAGGCGAGTCTCCTCTTGCGCCTCTCTGTGGGCTGGTACCGGCAGGGTACCATGGCCCGCTGGTCCAGGTGCTATTCCTCGGGGCTGGTCGTGCGTCATGCTCACCCGTGAATAGAGTCGGGGGTCTGTAGCGCAGCGCCGCGGGGGTATAGCCTGGGCTGTACTGGACCTCCTGGTCCGGTGGAGTACTGTGCTGTCGTCGGGCTTGGTTCTCCTCCTCTCCCTCTTCTTCTTCTATCAGGTCCTCTAGATCCTGTAGTCGTTTATTTAGCTTCTCCGCAGTGTATGCCGCTCCTTCCTTGTAGCTGGGTCTCGCTTGGACCGGTCTGGGAAGGGGGTCTGCGGGGGGTATAGGCTTGGTCTGTTGGTCAAGTTCAGGGTCGCTTGCTCGGTTAGGAGACGCTGCCCTTGACTGTTGTCTCGACGAGTTCCTTGAACCCCTGGCGGAGGGAGAGGGTGTTGCCTTGAGGATCAGCTGCTCCATTAGCTGCGCTTGTAACTTGTCGCGCTCGGCTTGTAGTCTGTCGCGCTCGGCTTCGCGCTTGGTGAGATCTGCTTCTCTTTGGGCACCGGCAGCGGCGCGCTGGGCGTCGGCCCGGTCTCTTGCCATATTCTCTTCCGTCTGAAGGCGTCTCATCTCCAGGCGTATGCGCTCTTCTTCGCTCCGTTGTTGCGCTTGGAGTTGTTCGCGCTCGCTAAGCGTCTGTGCTTGGAGTCGATCGCGTTCACCCTGAAGTCGATCGCGTTCACCCTGAAGTCGATCGCGTTCGGTAGAGGCTGTCAGGCTGGCGAGGAACGCCTGTGATAGCATCCTCTCCGCTTCGCTGGGGGAAGACGGTTGTAGAGGTGAGCCGCTCCTGGCTGTACTCGTTGGGGAGTCCTGGAGCTCTATTTCCTCTGCGCTCTCCTCCTCTTCTTCCGTGCAGAGTTCTCTCTCTGTAGGGTTGTCTTCCTCCCGGGGCTGGTCGGGGACTACTTCTTCGGTATTGGCGGGGGGTAAAGGCATGTCAGCTCCCTCCTGGTCCCCACCGTGAGCTTGGTCAGTTACATTAGAACCCACTAGGGCCTCTGTGGTCGGGGTAACCTGGTCGTTAAGGTCAGACATAATTTTACTTTCTACTTTTACCGCGTTTACCGTTTGTCGAAGGCTAGGTAGTTGACTGACAGCGTAATCCTCTAAGTACTGAGGTGTCTGTCGTCTGCGCCGCGGGCGTTCTACGTTAGGAGGACCGTTTCGTGGAGTGTTCATCATAGGCCATTTCAATATTAATAACACTATATTAATATTACACTAGTTACCCTCCGGCTCGAAGGACCATTTGTAACTGAGGGGTACAATTCCCTGACTGTATTGATAAGTATGGTATCATTAAACCACTACCTGCTTTATGTACTTTAACTACTGGCCACACAGTACATGATATAGATATGATGAACACTTTCCCACCTGATGAAACGAAGTCCACACAAATGTATAAATCGAATATTTTATATAGCAAAGGGTATATACAACGTTCACTTAATGACATTTATGATTTGAATGCACTTGTAAGGCAAATTAGTATTCGTAGGCAAATCAACATTGAATGTCCAATCTCTGGTTACGCAGGGAGCAAGTATACAACCTGGTTCTTTAGGGAACTATAGCGATGGTACTTAAATGATTATAGCTGGATACACTAAAGGGGGGTCCCGCTGGTTGTAAGTCAGTAGGGGGGGGGGGGGGTTAGGATATCCCATCTGGCCAACGATTTCTTGGGAGAATTCAGAGTGCTGAACACGGTGCCCACAGAACCTCGGTCCACAGATGAATACAGCTGGGCCCTCTTGTAGATGGTAGCTGCCGGTCCACAACGAAGAGACGTGAGGCGACCTCACTCGGGGTAGAGCGCCGTCTCACCTGGACTCCTCTCGGGGGGTAGTTCCAACACTCACTAGTGTTGGCTGTTATCCATGGCATAATCAAAGCACCCAAAGCAAGTAGATAATCCAAGCCGTGTAGGGCTCGCCGTCGTCCGGGTAAAGTAATCCAATGTACAGGTCCACTCGTCCTGGCCCAGAACTCCTCGGATGAAAGCACCACACGTGGTCTGCCCAGCCTGGTTAAGACTCTAGATAACGCCAGGAACGATGGGGGTACTGCTCACTTTATAACTCTAACCGAACGATGCACCATACATAATAGACTATTATTAACTTAATAGAAATACGTCCCACTCGACGGTATAGTGCCAAACTATGACAATTCAACTATTAATCTACACGATGTCTCAATGCCTATTCTGAGGCCAAGTAGGCCATACTGCACCACACGTGGGTCGTGGGTGAGGCTTCACGTCTGTTACTAGGTTGGAGGGTAAAGGACTAATGGACTAAAAAGAAAGTTCTACTTTACTTGCGCCATATATATATGCGCTGTGAACAAATAGTACCATTCGTATTTCGCCAGACGTATTCCTACGCGGAACCGGGCTTGTAACGACATGTTCGTCAGCACGATTGAACTTGAACCAAGGGGCTTGGCTGCTGGCGCCAGGTTCTTGTCCAATGGTAGAATGAAACTATTATGGGCTGTTAGTAGACTAAAGGGATATTCAGTGTATATGTACAAGGAATATACAAGGGATATCAAACGATATACAAATACTATTAAATATATATCCATAAATAAATATATATATTCGGTTTAATCTGATCCTTCACAACACATACATACTACATACATACATACATACATACATACATACATACATACATACATACATACATACATACATACATACATACATACATACATACATACATACATACATACATACATACATACATACATACATACATACATACATACTTAGTCTGGTTACAAGTTATCACTCTTTTTCAAACATCAGCCTATTATTCATTTACATTGTATTTTCTTTTATTTTTGCTTAAACACACTCTTCCATATGAAAACTAACAAATATAGAAACATTACATTTGACTTTATCCAAGAATAGACACAAACATACACATACACGCACAGCCACACCTTGGGGGCCGTTTTTTTCCTGCAGAAAGGGGGAAGTAAGACACGTCGTAAATCTTTTGGACTTGGCAGAAGCTGCATACAGTAGTTTTGAGCTCACCGATTCGCTATCGTTATTCTCCTGCCTTCTATGACAGCGAAGGGGATGTCATAGCGCTGGTGGAGTGTCAGAACCACTCTAGTGTTTCTGTATGTCATTTCAGCCTACGGAGTGGAGACCGTCTACTGAGAGGTATACAGAAACAAAAGAGAGGAGAATGCTTTCTGCTCAAACCATACCATTTGGATGAAAGCATTCTCTACTTAAACAGACACATTGTATTATTCTTAATTCTCACACACACATACACACACATTTATTCTGAAGATATACACATATTCTTAATTCTGTAACTTTTAAACATTTGAAATGTTTATTCTAATCCTTGGAATACACACATTCTTAAAATACACACATTTATTCTGTAAACCTTGGAATACTTATTGTAAAACTATATTCTTAAGATACACAAATACATATTCTTAAGATACACAAATACACAAAATACATTCTGAAGATATTGTATTTTTCTGAAAACCTTGGAATACACAAAAACATATTGTGAAATGTTTAATCTGAAAACCTTGGGATACACAAATACACTCTTAAGAAACAGACATTTGAAATGTTTATTCTAATCCTTGGAATACACACATTCTTAAGATACATATTGTGAAGATATAGTATTTTTCTTAAGACTTTTGGAATACACAAATACATATTGTGAAAACCTTGGAATACACAAATACAATCTGTAAAATAAAAAAAAACGTTTGAATCTTTTATTTCTGACAATAAAAAAACGTATTTTGAAAAACTTGGAATACACAAATACAATCTGAAAATTAAAAAAAACTTTTGAATCTTTTATTTCTAACAATAAAAAAATACTTATTTTTGAATATTTTATTTTGAAAAACCTTTATTTTGAAAAAAAAGTTAAAATTAAAAAAAACTTTTATTTTGAAATTCTAAAAACGGAAGTCCCCGCCCTTACAACCCCTCCCCTTCCGAAACCGGATGTCCCGCCTCCTAAACCAGATGTCCCGCCTCCTTGAACCTCTCGACCAATCAGAGAAGCCCTAAGGGGTCATAAATCATCTCAAAAGGGGGCGTGGTTACAATCCATCAAACTTGGCTATATGCCCTTATAAGGTATGACAAAGTCCTGCCCCCTTAAACCTCTCGACCAATCAGATGGCTCCAAATTTAAGGGGGCGTGGCTACAATCAAACTTTCCATATATGGTCTGACAGGTGGTGCCTCTTAATACTCTCTCTTACCCATTCTGCAATATATTAAATAAAGTTTACATCCATTCATTCTGCTAGCATTAACGATTGCATGAGCAGCTGGCTAACGTGAGCTAACGTTAGCTATCAGACCCTGTTAGTTCAGAGCTCCTTTTTCAATCTTAACAAGCATTAAACAAAATGGCCCAGTCATCTATTGACCTTTGTTTAATACACAAGGCGTTCTCTAATGTTATCTAGCTACTAATAGCTCCTGATATCATCAGTTTGTGCTGGCTGGCTAACTAGATATTTTCTGAACATTATATTTTCAGGACACTATCACGTATAACTTTTTATATCTATTTATATCTTTAACTGTAATAATTAATGTGTACAATAATACATAACACGGTAATGCAACTTTTTTATTAAAAGAATCTATTTTAAGTAAAACGTTTCACCGAAACCTAATTACTATGACACCTAGAGGGGTGGTTGTAATCAGCCCCTCACCCCCTCCCCTGAGATGCACCCATCTAGCAGAACATAACTTAGCCTCCATGCATATAACTTAAACATTACCCTTGCCCTCAATGACTAACCCCCTGGTCAGCACCGCTGACATACTTACATACATACAAACATACATACATACATACATACATACATACATACATACATACATACATACATACATACATACATACATACATACATACATACATACATACATACATACATACATACATACATACATACTGTAACTGAGGGGTACAATTCCCTGACTGTATTGATAAGTATGGTATCATTAAACCACTACCTGCTTTATGTACTTTAACTACTGGCCACACAGTACATGATATAGATATGATGAACACTTTCCCACCTGATGAAACGAAGTCCACACAAATGTATAAATCGAATATTTTATATAGCAAAGGGTATATACAACGTTCACTTAATGACATTTATGATTTGAATGCACTTGTAAGGCAAATTAGTATTCGTAGGCAAATCAACATTGAATGTCCAATCTCTGGTTACGCAGGGAGCAAGTATACAACCTGGTTCTTTAGGGAACTATAGCGATGGTACTTAAATGATTATAGCTGGATACACTAAAGGGGGGTCCCGCTGGTTGTAAGTCAGTAGGGGGGGGGGGGGTTAGGAGAGCCGCCGGCGATATCCCATCTGGCCAACGATTTCTTGGGAGAATTCAGAGTGCTGAACACGGTGCCCACAGAACCTCGGTCCACAGATGAATACAGCTGGGCCCTCTTGTAGACGGTAGCTGCCGGTCCACAACGAAGAGACGTGAGGCGACCTCACTCGGGGTAGAGCGCCGTCTCACCTGGACTCCTCTCGGGGGGTAGTTCCAACACTCACTAGTGTTGGCTGTTATCCATGGCATAATCAAAGCACCCAAAGCAAGTAGATAATCCAAGCCGTGTAGGGCTCGCCGTCGTCCGGGTAAAGTAATCCAATGTACAGGTCCACTCGTCCTGGCCCAGAACTCCTCGGATGAAAGCACCACACGTGGTCTGCCCAGCCTGGTTAAGACTCTAGATAACGCCAGGAACGATGGGGGTACTGCTCACTTTATAACTCTAACCGAACGATGCACCATACATAATAGACTATTATTAACTTAATAGAAATACGTCCCACTCGACGGTATAGTGCCAAACTATGACAATTCAACTATTAATCTACACGATGTCTCAATGCCTATTCTGAGGCCAAGTAGGCCATACTGCACCACACGTGGGTCGTGGGTGAGGCTTCATGTCTGTTACTAGGTTGGAGGGTAAAGGACTAATGGACTAAAAAGAAAGTTCTACTTTACTTGCGCCATATATATATGCGCTGTGAACAAATAGTACCATTCGTATTTCGCCAGACGTATTCCTACGCGGAACCGGGCTTGTAACGACATGTTCGTCGGCACGATTGAACTTGAACCAAGGGGCTTGGCTGCTGGCGCCAGGTTCTTGTCCAATGGTAGAATGAAACTATTATGGGCTGTTAGTAGACTAAAGGGATATTCAGTGTATATGTACAAGGAATATACAAGGGATATCAAACGATATACAAATACTATTAAATATATATCCATAAATAAATATATATATTCGGTTTAATCTGATCCTTCACAACAGCCGCCCCCTAATTAGTCCCACCTAATTAGCTAAGCAGAGACAGATTAACCGCACTGTCTACCACTCAAGGTCCGCTGTAAGGGTCAGTCAACTCACAAAGTCGTGGGGTCATGGTCGTCATCGATAGTGTCTGGGAGTCTGGGCAGTTCTATTAGCCTCGCCACGGGTCGTGTGTAAGTTCGCCCTTGGACGAGCACCTCGGCTGCTCGGACCTTGCCATCGGCACCGGTGATCACTTTGCTTACGCGGCCAGCCGGCCACATAGCTCTGGGTAGTGACTGGTCGATAATCATGACGACTGTTCCTTCTGTCAAATTGTCTCTCTCTTTTACCCACTTCTGGCGGGTCTGTAGAGACGGTAGGTAGTGGAGTAGAAAGCTGTTCCAAAACTTGTCAGCTAGTACTTGACTGTACCTCCACATTCTTCGGCCGTTCGCTTCTTCAGGCCTGTACATTGTCTGGGGTAGCGCGGGGTCCAGCCGCCCCATCAAGAGTGTGTTGGGTGTGACTGGGTCGACATCTGCTACATCACTGGAGACGTAGCCGAGGGGCTTGGAGTTCAATACTCCCTCGATCTCCGTGAGGACTGTCATTAGGACTTCTTCCGCCACAGTCTGGGCCCCAAGCACGGCGTACAGGGCTGTCTTTATAGAACGTACTTCTCGTTCCCAGGTTCCACCGAAGTGGGGTGCGTTCGGGGGATTAAACTGGAAGTCAATCTGGGATGGAGCGAGGTGGGTCTTAAGTTCTGGGCCCATAGCTTGGAAGCTCTCTCTCAGCTCTCTTTCTCCGCCTTTGAAGTTTGTCCCGTGATCAGACAACAATGTAGACGGTTTTCCTTTCCGTGATGTGAATCTTCGGAAGGCCATAAGGAATGAGTCTGTGCTCATGGTCGGAAGGAGTTCGATATGTATCGCTCTGGTGGTCATGCATTTGAATACAATACCCCACCGCTTCTCGGTTCCTCTTCCTTTCTTTATATACAACGGGCCAAAACAGTCCATGCCTGTGGAGTGGAATGGCTTGTCGCCGAGTCGGAGGCGACAGGGAGGTAGGTCAGCCATCCGGGGTATGCTGGGCTGCGCGCGCCACTTTCGGCAGTCTAGACAGGTTCGCTGGAAGCGTCGCACTGCTTCTCTTCCTTGAAGTATCCAATAGCGACGTCTGATCTCCGCGAAGACTCTCTCTGCTCCTGCGTGGTGTACATCCTCGTCGTATTTCTTTATGATCAGCTCTGTGACCTTGTGTCGGCTGTTCAAGACTATCGGGTACTTAACGTCATCCGGTAGATTGGGGGCTCTCCGCAGACGACCACCCACTCTGATGAGATTATGGGCGTCGCTCTCGGGTGCCAGGTGGAGCAGTCTGCTGTCTGATGGGACGGGCTTTCCTCCCTGTAGACAGTCTAGCTCGTCGGGGAACGAGTCTCTCTGGGCTCGTTGTAGTAGAAGAAGTTCTGCTTCTTCGTAGTCAGCTGCTGAAATGTCGGCAGTGGGCTGAATCTCTGGGTGGTGCCGCAGAAATGTCTTTAGCTGCGCACTCTGTAGGGTAATGCAATCATCTATGTTGGGGTCTGTGGAGGCGACTGTGCTCAGTCCACAGAACATAGGTTTCTTGTTTTCAGCCTCCTCTTTACTCGCTTCCCGTGGGGTGGGCGTAGGCCACTCTTCTTCCGGGAGCTTGAGGAATTCTGGTCCGTCACTGTAGATGTTGCGACGGGTGAGGCCATCTAGGGACATTCCCCGGGTGATGACGTCAGCTGGGTTGTGTTTGGTGTCCACATACCGCCAGCTCGCTGCTTCTGTTAACTCTTGAATCTCGGTGACTCTGACTCCCACGAAGACCTTGTATCTGCATGAATCAGACTTGATCCATGTGAGTACTGTCGTGGAATCTGACCACAAGATTGTTCTGTGCACCGGAATGGTGAGTTCACGTTGGATTAACGTGGCTAGATGCGCTCCTGCTAGGGCTGCGCAGAGCTCTAGACGCGGGATAGATTGTTGCTTTCGTGGGGCTATTCTTGAGCGAGCCAGGATGAAAGCAGTGTGTATCTCTCCTCCCTTCTCTTGGGCACGCAAGTAGGCCACCGATCCATAGGCTACTTCGGAGGCGTCACTGAAGACGTGTAGATCCATCTTGCATGTCTCTGGCCTCACTGTGGGTGGGAAGTAGCTGCGGCGTATATTGACGCCTGGGAGTGAGCGGAGTTCCGTCTCCCACTCTCTCCATGTGGAGGCAAGGGGTGCGGGTATTGGGTCGTCCCAGCCCTGGTCCTTGTCCCATAGTGCTCGTACAATCATCTTTGCCCTGGTGGTGTAAGGTAGAATACATCCCAACGGGTCATATTGTCTGGCGAGTGTTCTGTACACACTCCGTCTGGTGGTCGGTATCGCCGTCGACCTTCCCTGCTCCGTGGTCAGGGGTTTGTGTCTATAGTGGAGCGAGTCTGTTTTGAAGCGCCAAACTAGTCCGAGTGTCATTTCTTGGGCTTCTCCTGGGATGGTCGCCATCCAGGTCTCGCTGCTGGCAGCCTTGTCCGCGGGGGAGAGGCTGCGCAATACGTGCGGGTCGCTGCTGGCCCACTGCCTGAGATCAAAGCCGCCTTTGATCAGGGAGGCGCGTAGCTTGATTAGGAGAGCCTCGGCTTCTTCTTGAGTCGAAACGCTTTGTAAACAGTTGTCCACGTAGAAACTGTTCTTCACACTGTGTTGGACCTCTTCATCTGCTGCTGGGTCCTCTGCGACATGTTTCTGTAGTGCAAATGTAGCACAGCACGGGCTGCATGTGGTTCCGAAGGGGAGGACTTCCCACTGGTAGATGGCTGGGTGCTCATCTCCGATCCTCTCTCTCCATAGGAACCGCAGCAGGGGCTTGTCCTCCTCCACTAGTCTCACCTGCAGGAACATCCCTTTGATATCCCCGCTGATAGCCACCTTGTCCTGGCGGAAGCGTAGTAGCACGCCTAGTAGAGAGGGGCCGAGTGTGGGGCCGGGCAAGAGCTCTTTATTCAGATTTTGGGATCCGATCTGGTAGCTGCAGTTAAACACAATGCGATCCTTGCCGTTGTGGTGGACCTTGTGGTGCGGCACGTACCATGATTCGGTCGTCTGATCGGCCTCTTTAATGTCAATCTTTGTCACGTGTCCCGCTGTGATTAGCTTCTCAATCTCAGCGCGGTACACACTCTCTTGAGCGGGGTCTTTGGCTAGGCGCCGCTCTGTGTTCAATAGATACCGCTCCGTGGCGTCTTTCTTTGCGTGAAAGGTGGGCATTCCCTCTCGCCTCAGGAGTGGAGTTGCGTATCTCATCACTCCGCCGACTGTGACTCTCTTTGTCCCTTGCTCGAGGAGGTTTATGGCGTAAATGTCTTCTTTAGAACGAATGTCTTTCTTTTCGTTCTTAAAGGGCATTGTCTCTAGTGTCCATAGCCTCTCGACATGCTGCAGGAGAGTGGTGTCTTCTTCTGTCGCTCTGGAGTGGAGGCAGCTAGTGGCTGCTGTTCGGTTGAGAGATTTAGCGAGGGGGCCTTGTAGTGTCCACCCTAGGCGGGTCTCGACTGCTGCAGGACAGCCTCGGGGTCCTGTATGGACCCGGTCTATCGGGACGATGAGGTCTGCATGGTCGGAGCCTATCAGCAGGGTCGTGGTGGCGCCGTCTATGAGCGGGATAGGTAGTTGACGCAGGTGCACATATTTATCCATCAGCTTGGCGATGGGGTAGGTGTACTGTGATAGTCCTATTTCTTGGCTGGTGAAAGCATTTGTAATCCTATACCGTCGCTCTGGCTGCCCGCTTGCTGCGATAGTGAAGGAGACATTCTCGCCCTTTATCGTCTTTAAATCTCTTCTTATTGTCCGAATCGTCATTTGGTTCTCGCTCCCCCGCAGTCCCAGCTGGGCCGCAGCGGACGCGAGCAGAAGGGTCTTCTCTGACCCGTCATCAAGGACGGCGTAAGTGTCCATGACTTTATCTTGGTAGCTCAATGTTACACGGACTACCTTTAGGAGCACTTGGGCGCCGCTGCTGCTGGCGGGGTCAATGTACATGACACTTGCCTTGGTGCTGCTCGATGGTGCAGGTGCAGGCTTTCTTCTGTTACTGTCGTGTAGTACATCTAGATGGGCTCCGTCACACCGACTGCACCTCTTCTTTAGGCGGCATTCGGCTGCCATGTGACTGCGCGCACATCGGTAACAGCGCCTGTTGGACTTTATCCATTGACTCACTTCTTCTGCATTCATCTTTGTGAACAGGTCACATTGTGACAGCCAGTGTTCCTTCTCGCAGTACGGGCACACCATCTTCCACTTCTCTTTTCTCGAGGGGGTACTGTGGTTCTTACTGCTCGGTACTGATTCTGATTGGTGCATGACAGTCACCGATCTTCTTCCATCGTTTATTCTCCTGGGTCCCTCTCTGGAGCTTGGTGTGCTCCGCACGAACGTATCCAGTCGTAAGCTGCTGACTTCTCTCGCCAGGAAGTCGGCTAGATCGAGGAGGGATGGTTCGGGACCGTTAGGATCACGGTGGTCTCTCTGCCGCCTAAAACGCTCTTGTCTGGCGGGTGGCAGCTTCTCTAAAATCCTCTCGACGTTAGAGTTGGCGTATAGCTCGTGCATACCCTTTTCCCGTTGCGTTCCCAGCATCCCTACCAGGGACTGCACTTTTATAGACAGGTCGTCTAGTGAGCGATTGTCTGTTGCTGGGGGTAGGCGATCAATATGCCTTATCTCTTGGATTACGTAATCCCATATACGTCCATATCTCTGGTCCAGCGCTGCTAGAGCCGCGGTGTATGGGGTCGTAGAGGTGGCATAGGCTAGCGCTATATTGTGCGCTCGCGGTACTTTCAGGTGCTTCAGTAATATTGCATACTTGTGGCGTTCATCAGCGACATCCACCATCATTGTCTCTAAGCACATCCGGAGCTCCGTGTACTGTGCTCGATTCTCATAGGTGAAGTCTGGAAACGTCGGCGTGGCAATGTATGACGCCGTGGATGGCTGATACATCGGCGAGCGTTGGGGGAGAGACCTCCTAGGCGAGTCTCCTCTTGCGCCTCTCTGTGGGCTGGTACCGGCAGGGTACCATGGCCCGCTGGTCCAGGTGCTATTCCTCGGGGCTGGTCGTGCGTCATGCTCACCCGTGAATAGAGTCGGGGGTCTGTAGCGCAGCGCCGCGGGGGTATAGCCTGGGCTGTACTGGACCTCCTGGTCCGGTGGAGTACTGTGCTGTCGTCGGGCTTGGTTCTCCTCCTCTCCCTCTTCTTCTTCTATCAGGTCCTCTAGATCCTGTAGTCGTTTATTTAGCTTCTCCGCAGTGTATGCCGCTCCTTCCTTGTAGCTGGGTCTCGCTTGGACCGGTCTGGGAAGGGGGTCTGCGGGGGGTATAGGCTTGGTCTGTTGGTCAAGTTCAGGGTCGCTTGCTCGGTTAGGAGACGCTGCCCTTGACTGTTGTCTCGACGAGTTCCTTGAACCCCTGGCGGAGGGAGAGGGTGTTGCCTTGAGGATCAGCTGCTCCATTAGCTGCGCTTGTAACTTGTCGCGCTCGGCTTGTAGTCTGTCGCGCTCGGCTTCGCGCTTGGTGAGATCTGCTTCTCTTTGGGCACCGGCAGCGGCGCGCTGGGCGTCGGCCCGGTCTCTTGCCATATTCTCTTCTGTCTGAAGGCGTCTCATCTCCAGGCGTATGCGCTCTTCTTCGCTCCGTTGTTGCGCTTGGAGTTGTTCGCGCTCGCTAAGCGTCTGTGCTTGGAGTCGATCGCGTTCACCCTGAAGTCGATCGCGTTCACCCTGAAGTCGATCGCGTTCGGTAGAGGCTGTCAGGCTGGCGAGGAACGCCTGTGATAGCATCCTCTCCGCTTCGCTGGGGGAAGACGGTTGTAGAGGTGAGCCGCTCCTGGCTGTACTCGTTGGGGAGTCCTGGAGCTCTATTTCCTCGGCGCTCTCCTCCTCTTCTTCCGTGCAGAGTTCTCTCTCTGTAGGGTTGTCTTCCTCCCGGGGCTGGTCGGGGACTACTTCTTCGGTATTGGCGGGGGGTAAAGGCATGTCAGCTCCCTCCTGGTCCCCACCGTGAGCTTGGTCAGTTACATTAGAACCCACTAGGGCCTCTGTGGTCGGGGTAACCTGGTCGTTAAGGTCAGACATAATTTTACTTTCTACTTTTACCGCGTTTACCGTTTGTCGAAGGCTAGGTAGTTGACTGACAGCGTAATCCTCTAAGTACTGAGGTGTCTGTCGTCTGCGCCGCGGGCGTTCTACGTTAGGAGGACCGTTTCGTGGAGTGTTCATCATAGGCCATTTCAATATTAATAACACTATATTAATATTACACTAGTTACCCTCCGGCTCGAAGGACCATTTGTAACTGAGGGGTACAATTCCCTGACTGTATTGATAAGTATGGTATCATTAAACCACTACCTGCTTTATGTACTTTAACTACTGGCCACACAGTACATGATATAGATATGATGAACACTTTCCCACCTGATGAAACGAAGTCCACACAAATGTATAAATCGAATATTTTATATAGCAAAGGGTATATACAACGTTCACTTAATGACATTTATGATTTGAATGCACTTGTAAGGCAAATTAGTATTCGTAGGCAAATCAACATTGAATGTCCAATCTCTGGTTACGCAGGGAGCAAGTATACAACCTGGTTCTTTAGGGAACTATAGCGATGGTACTTAAATGATTATAGCTGGATACACTAAAGGGGGGTCCCGCTGGTTGTAAGTCAGTAGGGGGGGGGGGGGGGGGTTAGGAGAGCCGCCGGCGATATCCCATCTGGCCAACGATTTATTGGGAGAATTCAGAGTGCTGAACACGGTGCCCACAGAACCTCGGTCCACAGATGAATACAGCTGGGCCCTCTTGTAGACGGTAGCTGCCGGTCCACAACGAAGAGACGTGAGGCGACCTCACTCGGGGTAGAGCGCCGTCTCACCTGGACTCCTCTCGGGGGGTAGTTCCAACACTCACTAGTGTTGGCTGTTATCCATGGCATAATCAAAGCACCCAAAGCAAGTAGATAATCCAAGCCGTGTAGGGCTCGCCGTCGTCCGGGTAAAGTAATCCAATGTACAGGTCCACTCGTCCTGGCCCAGAACTCCTCGGATGAAAGCACCACACGTGGTCTGCCCAGCCTGGTTAAGACTCTAGATAACGCCAGGAACGATGGGGGTACTGCTCACTTTATAACTCTAACCGAACGATGCACCATACATAATAGACTATTATTAACTTAATAGAAATACGTCCCACTCGACGGTATAGTGCCAAACTATGACAATTCAACTATTAATCTACACGATGTCTCAATGCCTATTCTGAGGCCAAGTAGGCCATACTGCACCACACGTGGGTCGTGGGTGAGGCTTCACGTCTGTTACTAGGTTGGAGGGTAAAGGACTAATGGACTAAAAAGAAAGTTCTACTTTACTTGCGCCATATATATATGCGCTGTGAACAAATAGTACCATTCGTATTTCGCCAGACGTATTCCTACGCGGAACCGGGCTTGTAACGACATGTTCGTCGGCACGATTGAACTTGAACCAAGGGGCTTGGCTGCTGGCGCCAGGTTCTTGTCCAATGGTAGAATGAAACTATTATGGGCTGTTAGTAGACTAAAGGGATATTCAGTGTATATGTACAAGGAATATACAAGGGATATCAAACGATATACAAATACTATTAAATATATATCCATAAATAAATATATATATTCGGTTTAATCTGATCCTTCACAACACATACATACATACATACATACATACATACATACATACATACATACATACATACATACATACATACATACATACATACATACATACATACATACATACATACATACATACATACATACATACATACATACATACATACATACATACATACATACATACTTAGTCTGGTTACAAGTTATCACTCTTTTTCAAACATCAGCCTATTATTCATTTACATTGTATTTTCTTTTATTTTTGCTTAAACACACTCTTCCATATGAAAACTAACAAATATAGAAACATTACATTTGACTTTATCCAAGAATAGACACAAACATACACATACACGCACAGCCACACCTTGGGGGCCGTTTTTTTCCTGCAGAAAGGGGGAAGTAAGACACGTCGTAAATCTTTTGGACTTGGCAGAAGCTGCATACAGTAGTTTTGAGCTCACCGATTCGCTATCGTTATTCTCCTGCCTTCTATGACAGCGAAGGGGATGTCATAGCGCTGGTGGAGTGTCAGAACCACTCTAGTGTTTCTGTATGTCATTTCAGCCTACGGAGTGGAGACCGTCTACTGAGAGGTATACAGAAACAAAAGAGAGGAGAATGCTTTCTGCTCAAACCATACCATTTGGATGAAAGCATTCTCTACTTAAACAGACACATTGTATTATTCTTAATTCTCACACACACATACACACACATTTATTCTGAAGATATACACATATTCTTAATTCTGTAACTTTTAAACATTTGAAATGTTTATTCTAATCCTTGGAATACACACATTCTTAAGATACACACATTTATTCTGTAAACCTTGGAATACTTATTGTAAAACTATATTCTTAAGATACACAAATACATATTCTTAAGATACACAAATACACAAAATACATTCTGAAGATATTGTATTTTTCTGAAAACCTTGGAATACACAAAAACATATTGTGAAATGTTTAATCTGAAAACCTTGGGATACACAAATACACTCTTAAGAAACAGACATTTGAAATGTTTATTCTAATCCTTGGAATACACACATTCTTAAGATACATATTGTGAAGATATAGTATTTTTCTTAAGACTTTTGGAATACACAAATAAATATTGTGAAAACCTTGGAATACACAAATACAATCTGTAAAATAAAAAAAAACGTTTGAATCTTTTATTTCTGACAATAAAAAAACGTATTTTGAAAAACTTGGAATACACAAATACAATCTGAAAATTAAAAAAAACGTTTGAATCTTTTATTTCTAACAATAAAAAAAAACTTATTTTTGAATATTTTATTTTGAAAAACCTTTATTTTGAAAAAAAAGTTAAAATTAAAAAAAAAAAAAAATTTGAAATTCTAAAAACGGAAGTCCCCGCCCTTACAACCCCTCCCCTTCCGAAACCGGATGTCCCGCCTCCTAAACCAGATGTCCCGCCTCCTTGAACCTCTCGACCAATCAGAGAAGCCCTAAGGGGTCATAAATCATCTCAAAAGGGGGCGTGGTTACAATCCATCAAACTTGGCTATATGCCCTTATAAGGTATGACAAAGTACTGCCCCCTTAAACCTCTCGACCAATCAGATGGCTCCAAATTTAAGGGGGCGTGGCTACAATCAAACTTTCCATATATGGTCTGACAGGTGGTGCCTCTTAATACTCTCTCTTACCCATTCTGCAATATATTAAATAAAGTTTACATCCATTCATTCTGCTAGCATTAACGATTGCATGAGCAGCTGGCTAACGTGAGCTAACGTTAGCTATCAGACCCTGTTAGTTCAGAGCTCCTTTTTCAATCTTAACAAGCATTAAACAAAATGGCCCAGTCATCTATTCACCTTTGTTTAATACACAAGGCGTTCTCTAATGTTATCTAGCTACTAATAGCTCCTGATATCATCAGTTTGTGCTGGCTGGCTAACTAACGTGAGCTAACGTTAGCTGCTAGCCACAATGCTATACTGTTATACTGGCATATTCCATTCACGTTAGCATGTAAGCTAACAAAATCGGCGCAGATGAGACTAAACGCCGCTCTTGGTGGTCAATTGTGTTGATGTTAGTTTTGTTTCATCAACAAATGAGAGGCAGAACACACAGTGAATTTATCCGTTTTGTTTATTGCACTTTAATTGCTGAAAAATAAGTGCTACAGTGGCTAAATAGCACACAGAGGCATTTAAAGATGGCGGCTTGTTATTTTTTTGCAGGAAGTGTATTGGCACATTCAAGTTCTGATTGGTTGAAAATTGCCTTCATGTTCGCCATTTACTGCCACCTACTGCTTTGGCATTGTACTACATCACTGTGCTCAGGAGGCAAAACGAAAGTGCTCAGGTTGCAAAACGAATGTCTAACTCAGCTGCGTGATTGCCTTCCACAACGGAACTTCATTTCCGCGTTGCTCTGATTGGCCGCTGACCCCACGTGACCCTACCCTATTACACGCCCCCTTGTCGACGCGCGTTATGCGACGCACTACAGCTCTTTCGCTGATTTCCTCGCAGAACAGCTGTTTCCGTATTTATAATATTGGAAACGCCGCGCTGTGATAACAACATTAACGAGACTCTCGTTGTGTCAATTCTGCTTAGGTAATAACCGGTTTTAAATGGATGGTGCTGTGATAATAACATTAACGAGCGCTGTGATAACAACATTAACAAGACTCTCGTTGTGTCTATTCTGCTAACGTTAACTTCTACTAGCATTAACGTTACTAGTACAAACAATCAAACCAAAACATTGACATCTAACTTATCTTTAGATATTTACTCAACCTATAATGTCTAACTATGAATGAACACAACACTCTAACTTAACATCTTTAGCTAATAAAGTACTCAACCTCTACTGTCTTTAACTATGAATGAACACAACACTCTAACTCACCATCTTTAGATAATAAAGTACTCAACCTCTACTGTCTTTAACTATGAACAAACACAACACTCTAACTTACCATCTTTAGATAATAAAGTACTCAACCTCTACTGTCTTTAACTATGAACAAACACAACACTCTAACTTACCATCTTTAGATAATAAAGTACTCAACCTCTACTGTCTTTAACTATGAACAATAAAGGAATATCTTATCTTATCTTTCACTACCACACTACAGAAGGTTAACCTTTCACTACCACACTACAGACGGTAAGTTAGAGTGTTGTGTTTGTGAAGACAGAGTCTCTTACTGCTCTCCAGAGACATATCATCATATTAAACTAGTGAAGACAGAGTCTCTTACTGCTCTCCAGAGATATATCATCATATTAAACTAGTGAAGACAGAGTCTCTTACTGCTCTCCAGAGACATATCATCATATTAAACTAGTGAAGACAGAGTCTCTTACTGCTCTCCAGAGACATATCATCATATTAAACTAGTGAAGACAGAGTCTCTTACTGCTCTCCAGAGATATATCATCATATTAAACTAGTGAAGACAGAGTCTCTTACTGCTCTCCAGAGACATATCATCATATTAAACTAGTGAAGACAGAGTCTCTTACTGCTCTCCAGAGACATATCATCATATTAAACTAGTGAAGACAGAGTCTCTTACTGCTCTCCAGAGACATATCATCATATTAAACTAGTGAAGACAGAGTCTCTTACTGCTCTCCAGAGATATATCATCATATTAAACTAGTGAAGACAGAGTCTCTTACTGCTCTCCAGAGACATATCATCATATTAAACTAGTGAAGACAGAGTCTCTTACTGCTCTCCAGAGACATATCATCATATTAAACTAGTGAAGACAGAGTCTCTTACTGCTCTCCAGAGATATATCATCATATTAAACTAGTGAAGACAGAGTCTCTTACTGCTCTCCAGAGACATATCATCATATTAAACTAGTGAAGACAGAGTCTCTTACTGCTCTCTAGAGACATATCATCATATTAAACTAGTGAAGACAGAGTCTCTTACTGCTCTCCAGAGATATATCATCATATTAAACTAGTGAAGACAGAGTCTCTTACTGCTCTCTAGAGACATATCATCATATTAAACTAGTGAAGACAGAGTCTCTTACTGCTCTCTAGAGACATATCATCATATTAAACTAGTGAAGACAGAGTCTCTTACTGCTCTCTAGAGACATATCATCATATTAAACTAGTGAAGACAGAGTCTCTTACTGCTCTCTAGAGACATATCATCATATTAAACTAGTGAAGACAGAGTCTCTTACTGCTCTCCAGAGACATATCATCATATTAAACTAGTGAAGAGAGTCTAACTGCTCTCCAGAGACATATCATCATATTAAACTAGTGAAGAGAGTATCTTATCTTTAGATAATAAAGTACTCAACCTCTACTTGTACAGCAATTTCTGAAGGAAAGAATATGATATTCTAAATGTCCACCATAAACATCACTCAGCTCTGCAGAACAGTCCCTGTGTCTCTTACTGAGGCTGCAGCTCCTGCTGGCATTCCTTTAACCCTTTCACTACCAAAGGGTTAACCCTTTCACTGCGACAATACAGGTTAACCCTTTCACTACCAAGTGGTTAACCCTTTCACTGTGACAATCCAGGTTAACCCTTTCACTGTGACAATCCAGGTTAACCTGAAAATGGGGGACCCTGATGTAAACAAGACAAACGTCTTTCTCTGGTTTGCAATCTCTTAACAATTGTGTGTATTGAGCCGTACTGTATTGTACCCATTCTGCAACCTGTTAAATAAAGTTTTCATTCATTCATTCATTCATTCATTCATTCATTCATTCATTCATTCATTCATTCATTCAACCCTTTCACTGCCACACAACAAAGGTGTTAACCCTTTCATAACCACTAGACGGTTAACCCTTTCACTAAACCGTCTGTAGTGTGGTAGTGAAAGGTTAACCTTCTGTAGTGTGGTAGTGAAAGATAAGATAAGATAAGATAAGATATTCCTTTATTGTTCATAGTTCATAGACAGTAGAGGTTGAGTACTTTATTATCTAAAGATGGTGAGTTAGAGTGTTGTGTTTGTTCATAGTTAAAGACAGTAGAGGTTGAGTACTTTATTATCTAAAGATGGTGAGTTAGAGTGTTGTGTTTGTTCATAGTTAAAGACAGTAGAGGTTGAGTACTTTATTATCTAAAGATGGTGAGTTAGAGTGTTGTGTTCATTCATAGGAAAAATAAATCCTGTTGCCATGAGTAGCAGTGGCCCAGGCAAATCATTTAATCAAGTTGTTTTTCTACACAATTGTAAAAGATCACCTGTAGATATGACATCACAGACTGCTTATTACCGTCACCAGCTATTGAAGAACTCGCCGGGCGTGGTGGCGCATGCCTGTTATCCAAGTCACTGGGAGGCTGAGGTTGGCGGTTCGAGTGAGCTGGGGGGTTCTGCTCTGGGTGTCCGTGCTAAGTTTGGTATCGATATGGTGCTCCTGGGGGAGCCTCGGACCACCAGGTCGTCTAAGGAGGGGAGAACCGGCCCAGGTCGGAAACGAAGCAGGTCAAATCCCCCGTACTGGCCAGTAGAGGGATTGCGCCTGTGAACAGACGGTGCAGTGCAGCCTTGGAATACAGCGGTACCCAATCTTTTCCAGAACTCTCCCTGAAGATATCATATTAAATGCCTGTGTTTTATTAAAAAAGATTATCCTTTTCAAGTCAATGCTGTGTAATTGTTGAGAAAACACTTAAGGGTAGGGTGACCAGGTGTCCCCCTTTTGGTTGTACTGTCCCACCATTTGACCGAACGTCCCACATATTGAGAGGATGTCCCTTTTTTTTAAGCAAAAAAAAACATTGGTCTCGGTGAAGACCATGTTATTCTAATAAGAAAAATTACATTATCTATCTGTCCCACTTTGTACCACCAAAATCTTACTGTTGTCCTGCTTTTGGACTTTTTGCATCTGGTCACCCTATCTCAGGGGCTCATACAGAACCAAGCATTTCACCGTAAAGTACATGTATTTTATTGTGACAAATAATAAACAAACTTGAACTTGACACCAGCGAAGTCTGTTACGACCTAACCTCGTTCCCAGCTTTATCTCGAGAGTAGTTACGACTCGAGTCGACCCTGAATACTGACACCAGCTCTTGGTCATCCAATCCGGTAGGTGG
Source organism: Notolepis coatsorum (assembly GCF_963971535.1). Classification (NCBI taxonomy): domain Eukaryota; kingdom Metazoa; phylum Chordata; class Actinopteri; order Aulopiformes; family Paralepididae; genus Notolepis; species Notolepis coatsorum. The sequence continues at coordinate 78,643,266 of NC_140169.1, read as the reverse complement.
CGCTGTCGCGAAAAACTATGGTACGCGGAGCGCGTGAATATTTTCCCTAACGGAGTTGCACTTCCGCGTTTGGTTTGCGCAATCTGATTGGCCACTGACGTTTATGGTCATGTGACATCTGCGCCAATCGTGTGACGCCTGTTTCTATCACTGGTTAAGCTTAGGCACTCTTTCGAAGTTGGTTAAGGTTAGAGTTTGTCTTAGAGCAGGGCGATAGAACACCAGCCCTGATGCCAAACTCTATTGTACCCATTGTGCAATCTGTTAAATAAAGTTTTCATTCATTCATTCAACTAGGAGTTAGGTAGGCGTTATTTTTTTTCCTAGCCGCATTTCTGGCAGACGCTCTCTGATTGGCCACTGACTGACGCTCTCTGATTGGCCACTGACATGTTTGCCCAATCGCGTGACAAGCTGTGTCTTTGCCCATTTCCGCGTCGAACAGCCTGCAAACTACCTGGCGTTCTATCGCCATGCTCTAAGACAAACTCTAACCTTAACCAACTTCGAAAGAGTTTTTGATTGATTGATTGAAAAGTTTATTAACAGATTGCAGAATGGGTACAGTACAGTACAGCTCAATACATACAATTGTTAAGAGGATGCAGACCTGAGAAAGACTTTCGTCTTGTTTCCATCAGGGTCCCCCATTTTCAATTCATCATATGACACACACGACATACAGATAGACAGTACTGCTACATCTATACATTTATGACATACCAGATTTTCAAATACAGTACTGTTTGTGATACCTAAGTGCCTAAGCTTAACCGTTGAAAGAACTTGCCGTCACGCTCTAAGACAAACTCTAACCTTAACCAACTTCGAAAGAGTGCCTAAGCTTAACTTGCAATGGGCCTGGTCTACAAGATACACTACACGACCAAGGTACCCATGTACATGTCAAAATACTTCCCAAAGGTCAGTGAATACCACGACCACAACACCAGAGGGAGCTCCACAAATCATGTTAAACCCAGATTCGGCTCAAACAAGGGACTAAACACGTTTCGCAATTATGCCACATCAATGTGGAACGCCCTACCCAAAGCTGTAAAGGAATGTGGATCACTACCCACTTTCAAAACCTCTCTCAAGAGACACCTACGGGAGACTGCAATGCAACACTGGCCCCTGTAAATATCCTAACCCAACCCCCTCCAATGTACAGTCATTTACCTAGTATGGTCTTGTCAATAGTCCAATGTACAATTTTGTTTGTTTGTACAGAGTCCCCCCCCCCCCCGACCCAACCCACCCAACCCCACCCCACCTACCCAACCTCCTCCAATGTACAGTTTCTACGTCAAATGTATATACTTTTTTTTTCTGGACTCTTTATGTATCACAAACAGTACTGTATTTGCAAATCTGGTACGTCATAAATGTATAGATGTAGCAGTACTGTCTATCTGTATGTCGTGTGTGTCATATATCTTATGATGAATTGAAAATGGGGGACCCTGATGTAAACAAGACGAAAGTCTTTCTCTGGTCTGCATCCCCTTAACAATTGTATCTATTGAGCTGTACTGTACTGTACCCATTCTGCAATCTGTTAATAAACGTTTCAATTAGTGATGCACGATATATCGGCCGCCGATATAATATCGGCCGATATGGCCGTTTTTTTACACATCGGTATCGGTCCGATATCAAGATAGGGCCGATATAATTTTTTTTTTTTTTTTTTTTTTTTCTTTTTTTTCTTCTTTTTACATGTTGTGGCCTTAAAAATAGATATTTTCTGAACATTATATTTTCAGGACACTATCACGTATAACTTTTTATATCTATTTATATCTTTAACTGTAATAATTAATGTGTACAATAATACATAACACGGTAATGCAACTTTTTTATTAAAAGAATCTATTTTAAGTAAAACGTTTCACCGAAACCTAATTACTATGACACCTAGAGGGGTGGTTGTAATCAGCCCCTCACCCCCTCCCCTGAGATGCACCCATCTAGCAGAACATAACTTAGCCTCCATGCATATAACTTAAACATTACCCTTGCCCTCAATGACTAACCCCCTGGTCAGCACCGCTGACATACTTACATACATACAAACATACATACATACATACATACATACATACATACATACATACATACATACATACATACATACATACATACATACATACACATACATACATACATACATACATACATACATACATACATACATACATACATACATACATACATACATACATACATACATACATACATACATACATACATACTTAGTCTGGTTACAAGTTATCACTCTTTTTCAAACATCAGCCTATTATTCATTTACATTGTATTTTCTTTTATTTTTGCTTAAACACACTCTTCCATATGAAAACTAACAAATATAGAAACATTACATTTGACTTTATCCAAGAATAGACACAAACATACACATACACGCACAGCCACACCTTGGGGGCCGTTTTTTTCCTGCAGAAAGGGGGAAGTAAGACACGTCGTAAATCTTTTGGACTTGGCAGAAGCTGCATACAGTAGTTTTGAGCTCACCCATTCGCTATCGTCATTCTCCTGCCTTCTATGACAGCGAAGGGGATGTCATAGCGCTGGTGGAGTGTCAGAACCACTCTAGTGTTTCTGTATGTCATTTCAGCCTACGGAGTGGAGACCGTCTACTGAGAGGTATACAGAAACAAAAGAGAGGAGAATGCTTTCTGCTCAAACCATACCATTTGGATGAAAGCATTCTCTACTTAAACAGACACATTGTATTGTTCTTAATTCTCACACACACATACACACACATTTATTCTGAAGATATACACATATTCTTAATTCTGTAACTTAAACCACACATTTGAAATGTTTATTCTAATCCTTGGAATACACACATTCTTAAGATACACACATTTATTCTGTAAACCTTGGAATACTTATTGTAAAACTATATTCTTAAGATACACAAATACATATTCTTAAGATACACAAATACACAAAATACATTCTGAAGATATTGTATTTTTCTGAAAACCTTGGAATACACAAAAACATATTGTGAAATGTTTAATCTGAAAACCTTGGGATACAAATACACTCTTAAGAAACAGACATTTGAAATGTTTATTCTAATCCTTGGAATACACACATTCTTAAGATACATATTGTGAAGATATTGTATTTTTTGGAATACACAAATACATATTGTGAAAACCTTGGAATACACAAATACAATCTGTAAAATAAAAAAAAACGTTTGAATCTTTTATTTCTGACAATAAAAAAACATATTTTGAAAAACTTGGAATACACAAATACAATCTGAAAATTAAAAAAAACTTTTGAATCTTTTATTTTTAAAATAAAAAAAAAATTATTTTGAAATTCTAAAAACGGAAGTCCCCGCCCTTACAACCCCTCCCCTTCCGAAACCGGATGTCCCGCCTCCTAAACCGGATGTCCCGCCTCCTTGAACCTCTCGACCAATCAGAGAAGCCCTAAGGGGTCATAAATCATCTCAAAAGGGGGCGTGGTTACAATCCATCAAACTTGGCTATATGCCCTTATAAGGTATGACAAAGTCCTGCCCCCTTAAACCTATCGACCAATCAGAGGGCTCCAAATTTAAGGGGGCGTGGCTACAATCAAACTTTCCATATATGGTCTGACAGGTGGTGCCTCTTAATACTCTCTCTTACCCATTCTGCAATATGTTAAATAAAGTTTACATCCATTCATTCTGCTAGCATTAACGATTGCATGAGCAGCTGGCTAACGTGAGCTAACGTTAGCTATCAGACCCTGTTAGTTCAGAGCTCCTTTTTCAATCTTAACAAGCATTAAAGGGGAACTATCTTATAAATGGCCTTTTTGAGTGTTTAGCATTGTTTCCTAGCTATGTGAACTTATATTAATATGATCTATGTCTCAAAATCCTCATATTGGCGCATTCTTCCAATTCTCCTCTCACAATATTCACCCTCACTGAACTGAGTCATTTGAAAATGTGCCCTATATGTGATGTCATAAAGACACCGCTGCATGTTAATGTTCAGGCGAAGACGACGCTGCGCAGTGGTTTAGGAGCCCAGGCTCAAAACAGCTCGAGATCTTGAGGTAGAAAAATGCTGTTTTTGAGGACTTGATTAGAAATACAAAACAATGAATAAAAAATATATATATATTACAGAGGTGTTCCATAGACTCACAGGAATTGTGTAAAAGTGCCCAAATAGTGAAAGAAATAGTAAAATAGCTCCCCTTTAAACAAAATGGCCCAGTCATCTATTCACCTTTGTTTAATACACAAGGCGTTCTCTAATGTTATCTAGCTACTAATAGCTCCTGATATCATCAGTTTGTGCTGGCTGGCTAACTAACGTGAGCTAACGTTAGCTGCTAGCCACAATGCTATACTGTTATACTGGCATATTCCATTCACGTTAGCATGTAAGCTAACAAAATCGGCGCAGATGAGACTAAACGCCGCTCTTGGTGGTCAATTGTGTTGATGTTAGTTTTGTTTCATCAACAAATGAGAGGCAGAACACACAGTGAATTTATCCGTTTTGTTTATTGCACTTTAATTGCTGAAAAATAAGTGCTACAGTGGCTAAATAGCACACAGAGGCATTTAAAGATGGCGGCTTGTTATTTTTTTGCAGGAAGTGTATTGGCACATTCAAGTTCTGATTGGTTGAAAATTGCCTTCATGTTCGCCATTTACTGCCACCTACTGCTTTGGCATTGTACTACATCACTGTGCTCAGGAGGCAAAACGAAAGTGCTCAGGAGGCAAAACGAAAGTGCTCAGGTTGCAAAACGAATGTCTAACTCAGCTGCGTGATTGCCTTCCACAACGGAACTTCATTTCCGCGTTGCTCTGATTGGCCGCTGACCCCACGTGACCCTACCCTATTACACGCCTCCTTGTCGACGCGCGTTATGCGACGCACTACAGCTCTTTCGCTGATTTCCTCGCAGAACAGCTGTTTCCGTATTTATAATATTGGAAACGCCGCGCTGTGATAACAACATTAACGAGACTCTCGTTGTGTCAATTCTGCTTAGGTAATAACCGGTTTTAAATGGATGGTGCTGTGATAATAACATTAACGAGCGCTGTGATAACAACATTAGCGAGACTCTCGTTGTGTCTATTCTGCTAACGTTAACTTCTACTAGCATTAACGTTACTAGTACAAACAATCAAACCAAAACATTGACATCTAACTTATCTTTAGATATTTACTCAACCTATAATGTCTAACTATGAATGAACACAACACTCTAACTTAACATCTTTAGCTAATAAAGTACTCAACCTCTACTGTCTTTAACTATGAATGAACACAACACTCTAACTCACCATCTTTAGATAATAAAGTACTCAACCTCTACTGTCTTTAACTATGAACAAACACAACACTCTAACTTACCATCTTTAGATAATAAAGTACTCAACCTCTACTGTCTTTAACTATGAACAATAAAGGAATATCTTATCTTATCTTATCTTTCACTACCACACTACAGAAGGTTAACCTTTCACTACCACACTACAGACGGTAAGTTAGAGTGTTGTGTTTGTGAAGACAGTCTCTTACTGCTCTCCAGAGACATATCATCATATTAAACTAGTGAAGACAGAGTCTCTTACTGCTCTCCAGAGACATATCATCATATTAAACTAGTGAAGACAGAGTCTCTTACTGCTCTCCAGAGACATATCATCATATTAAACTAGTGAAGACAGAGTCTCTTACTGCTCTCCAGAGATATATCATCATATTAAACTAGTGAAGACAGAGTCTCTTACTGCTCTCCAGAGATATATCATCATATTAAACTAGTGAAGACAGAGTCTCTTACTGCTCTCCAGAGACATATCATCATATTAAACTAGTGAAGACAGAGTCTCTTACTGCTCTCTAGAGACATATCATCATATTAAACTAGTGAAGACAGAGTCTCTTACTGCTCTCCAGAGACATATCATCATATTAAACTAGTGAAGACAGAGTCTCTTACTGCTCTCCAGAGACATATCATCATATTAAACTAGTGAAGACAGAGTCTCTTACTGCTCTCCAGAGATATATCATCATATTAAACTAGTGAAGACAGAGTCTCTTACTGCTCTCCAGAGACATATCATCATATTAAACTAGTGAAGACAGAGTCTCTTACTGCTCTCCAGAGACATATCATATTAAACTAGTGAAGACAGAGTCTCTTACTGCTCTCCAGAGACATATCATCATATTAAACTAGTGAAGACAGAGTCTCTTACTGCTCTCCAGAGACATATCATATTAAACTAGTGAAGACAGAGTCTCTTACTGCTCTCTAGAGACATATCATCATATTAAACTAGTGAAGACAGAGTCTCTTACTGCTCTCCAGAGACATATCATCATATTAAACTAGTGAAGACAGAGTCTCTTACTGCTCTCCAGAGACATATCATCATATTAAACTAGTGAAGACAGAGTCTCTTACTGCTCTCTAGAGACATATCATCATATTAAACTAGTGAAGACAGAGTCTCTTACTGCTCTCCAGAGACATATCATCATATTAAACTAGTGAAGACAGAGTCTCTTACTGCTCTCCAGAGACATATCATCATATTAAACTAGTGAAGACAGAGTCTCTTACTACTCTCCAGAGACATATCATCATATTAAACTAGTGAAGACAGAGTCTCTTACTGCTCTCTAGAGACATATCATCATATTAAACTAGTGAAGACAGAGTCTCTTACTGCTCTCCAGAGACATATCATCATATTAAACTAGTGAAGACATAGTCTCTTACTGCTCTCTAGAGACATATCATCATATTAAACTAGTGAAGACAGAGTCTCTTACTGCTCTCTAGAGACATATCATCATATTAAACTAGTGAAGACAGAGTCTCTTACTGCTCTCCAGAGACATATCATCATATTAAACTAGTGAAGAGAGTATCTTATCTTTAGATAATAAAGTACTCAACCTCTACTTGTACAGCAATTTCTGAAGGAAAGAATATGATATTCTAAATGTCCACCATAAACATCACTCAGCTCTGCAGAACAGTCCCTGTGTCTCTTACTGAGGCTGCAGCTCCTGCTGGCATTCCTTTAACCCTTTCACTACCAAAGGGTTAACCCTTTCACTGCGACAATACAGGCTAACCCTTTCACTACCAAGTGGTTAACCCTTTCACTGTGACAATCCAGGTTAACGTGAAAATGGGGGACCCTGATGTAAACAAGACAAACGGCTTTCTCTGGTTTGCAATCTCTTAACAATTGTGTGTATTGAGCCGTACTGTATTGTACCCATTCTGCAACCTGTTAAATAAAGTTTTCATTCATTCATTCATTCATTCATTCATTCATTCATTCATTCATTCATTCATTCAACCCTTTCACTGCCACACAACAAAGGTGTTAACCCTTTCATAACCACTAGACGGTTAACCCTTTCACTAAACCGTCTGTAGTGTGGTAGTGAAAGGTTAACCTTCTGTAGTGTGGTAGTGAAAGATAAGATAAGATAAGATAAGATAAGATATTCCTTTATTGTTCATAGTTCATAGACAGTAGAGGTTGAGTACTTTATTATCTAAAGATGGTGAGTTAGAGTGTTGTGTTTGTTCATAGTTAAAGACAGTAGAGGTTGAGTACTTTATTATCTAAAGATGGTAAGTTAGAGTGTTGTGTTTGTTCATAGTTAAAGACAGTAGAGGTTGAGTACTTTATTATCTAAAGATGGTAAGTTAGAGTGTTGTGTTTGTTCATAGTTAAAGACAGTAGAGGTTGAGTACTTTATTATCTAAAGATGGTGAGTTAGAGTGTTGTGTTCATTCATAGGAAAAATAAATCCTGTTGCCATGAGTAGCAGTGGCCCAGGCAAATCATTTAATCAAGTTGTTTTTCTACACAATTGTAAAAGATCACCTGTAGATATGACATCACAGACTGCTTATTACCGTCACCAGCTATTGAAGAACTCGCCGGGCGTGGTGGCGCATGCCTGTTATCCAAGTCACTGGGAGGCTGAGGTTGGCGGTTCGAGTGAGCTGGGGGGTTCTGCGCTGTAGTGGCCTGTGTCGAACGGGTGTCCGTGCTAAGTTTGGTATCGATATGGTGCTCCTGGGGGAGCCTCGGACCACCAGGTCGTCTAAGGAGGGGAGAACCGGCCCAGGTCGGAAACGAAGCAGGTCAAATCCCCCGTACTGGCCAGTAGAGGGATTGCGCCTGTGAACAGACTGTGCAGTGCAGCCTTGGAATACAGCGGTACCCAATCTTTTCCAGAACTCTCCCTGAAGATATCATATTAAATGCCTGTGTTTTATTAAAAAAGATTATCCTTTTCAAGTCAATGCTGTGTAATTGTTGAGAAAACACTTAAGGGTAGGGTGACCAGGTGTCCCCCTTTTGGTTGTACTGTCCCACCATTTGACCGAACATCCCACATATTGAGAGGATGTCCCTTTTTTTTAAGCAAAAAAAAACATTGGTCTCGGTGAAGACCATGTTATTCTAATAAGAAAAATTACATTATCTATCTGTCCCACTTTGTACCACCAAAATCTTACTGTTGTCCTGCTTTTGGACTTTTTGCATCTGGTCACCCTATCTCAGGGGCTCATACAGAACCAAGCATTTCACCGTAAAGTACATGTATTTTATTGTGACAAATAATAAACAAACTTGAACTTGACACCAGCGAAGTCTGTTACGACCTAACCTCGTTCCCAGCTTTATCTCGAGAGTAGTTACGACTCGAGTCGACCCTGAATACTGACACCAGCTCTTGGTCATCCAATCCGGTAGGTGGCGCTGTCGCGAAAAACTATGGTACGCGGAGCGCGTGAATATTTTCCCTAACGGAGTTGCACTTCCGCGTTTGGTTTGCGCAATCTGATTGGCCACTGATGTTTCTGGTCATGTGACATCTGCGCCAATCGTGTGACGCCTGTTTCTATCACTGGTTAAGCTTAGGCACTCTTTCGAAGTTGGTTAAGGTTAGAGTTTGTCTTAGAGCAGGGCGATAGAACACCAGCCCTGATGCCAAACTCTATTGTACCCATTGTGCAATCTGTTAAATAAAGTTTTCATTCATTCATTCAACTAGGAGTTAGGTAGGCGTTATTTTTTTTCCTAGCCGCATTTCTGGCAGACGCTCTCTGATTGGCCACTGACTGACGCTCTCTGATTGGCCACTGACATGTTTGCCCAATCGCGTGACAAGCTGTGTCTTTGCCCATTTCCGCGTCGAACAGCCTGCAAACTACCTGGCGTTCTATCGCCATGCTCTAAGACAAACTCTAACCTTAACCAACTTCGAAAGAGTTTTTGATTGATTGATTGAAAAGTTTATTAACAGATTGCAGAATGGGTACAGTACAGTACAGCTCAATACATACAATTGTTAAGAGGATGCAGACCTGAGAAAGACTTTCGTCTTGTTTCCATCAGGGTCCCCCATTTTCAATTCATCATATGACACACACGACATACAGATAGACAGTACTGCTACATCTATACATTTATGACATACCAGATTTTCAAATACAGTACTGTTTGTGATACCTAAGTGCCTAAGCTTAACCGTTGAAAGAACTTGCCGTCACGCTCTAAGACAAACTCTAACCTTAACCAACTTCGAAAGAGTGCCTAAGCTTAACTTGCAATGGGCCTGGTCTACAAGATACACTACACGACCAAGGTACCCATGTACATGTCAAAATACTTCCCAAAGGTCAGTGAATACCACGACCACAACACCAGAGGGAGCTCCACAAATCATGTTAAACCCAGATTCGGCTCAAACAAGGGACTAAACACGTTTCGCAATTATGCCACATCAATGTGGAACGCCCTACCCAAAGCTGTAAAGAAATGTGAATCACTACCCACTTTCAAAAACACTCTCAAAGAACACCTACGGGAGACTGCAATTCGAAACTGGCCCCTACAAATGTCCTAACCCAGTTGTACAGTAAATGACCAAGTATGGCTTTGTCAGTATTCCAATGTACAGTGTACAGTGTCCCCCCCTACCCAACCCCCCCCCCCCGACCCAACCCACCCAACCCCACCACCCCTACCCGACCTCCTCCAATGTACAGTTTCTACGTCAAATGTATATACACTCTTTTTCTGGACACTTTTTGTATCACAAACAGTACTGTATTTGCAAATCTGGTATGTCATAAATATATAGATGTAGCAGTACTGTCTATCTGTATGTCGTGTGTGTCATATATCTTATGATGAATTGAAAATGGGGGACCCTGATGTAAACAAGACGAAAGTCTTTCTCTGGTCTGCATCCCCTTAACAATTGTATCTATTGAGCTGTACGGTACTGTACCCTTCTGCAATCTGTTAATAAACGTTTCAATCAATCAATCAATCAATCAATCAATCAATCAATCAATCAATCAATTCAACCAGTGTAGTACCAGGCGTCGGCCAATCGGAGAGCGTCTTGCCAGAAATACGGCTAGGAAAAAAAATAACGCGTTAAGGGCGGAAATAGGCGCAGAAACGTGCGTCACCGATTGGCGCAGATGTCGCATGGACCAGAAACTGTCAGTGGCCAATCAGATCGCGCAAACCGAACGCGGAAGTGCAACTCCGTTAGGGAAAATATTCACGCATCCGGCGCTGCAGCCACACGTTACGTCCCCTTGGTCGGTCTCCTCGCTTCCTCCAGTGAGTCTCGGCTCCTGCCTCCTCTGTGGCTGCTCAGGTCTCTAGTGGGACTGACTTCTGAGCCCCGACCTCCTGCTGATGGAGGCTCGTCAGGTAGTGACTGACATGTGTTTTCTAGCTGCATGTCTTGTGTGTTTGAGGGGAGTTCTCTTACTGTGTTGTTGTTAGCAGCCTCCACGCTGCTTCTTATTATCGCTCGTCGTGGTGGTTGATGTTGGCCTAGTTAGCAGAGCCAGTCATTAGCTCTCTCTCTCTCTCTCTCTCTCTCTCTCTCTCTCTCTCTCTCTCTCTCTCTCTCTCTCTCTCCTCTCTCTCTCTCTCTCTCTCATCTCTCTTCTCTCTCTCCTCTCTCTCTCTCTCTCTCTCTCCTCTCTCTCTCTCTCTCTCTCTCTCTCTCTCTCTCTCTCTCTCTCTCTCTCTCTCTCTCTCTCTCTCTCTCTCTCTCTCTCGTTCAACTTATCCTGTTTTGTTGGAGATTCTATTTTCTTTCGGTCTTGCTCCACGTTCATTCCAACAATAGCTATTTTCGTTAGTTAGTAGTTTTCCTTCTGTAGCTGGAGCTAGTATTTTCTTAGCTGGTACCGCAGTATCTGGGGCTAGTGTTAGCTTAGCTGGGGTTATCAGTCTGTGATTGATTGATTGAAAACTTTAACAGATTGCAGAATGGGTACAATACAGCAAGGCTCAATACAAACAATTGTTAAGAGGATGCAGACCAGAGAAATACTTTCGTCTTGTTTACATCAGGGTCCCCCATTTTCAATTCATCATACATTGATTGATTGAAAAGTTTATTAACCGATCGCAGAATGGGTACAGTACAGTACAGCTCAATACATACAATTGTTAAGGGGATGCAGACTTGATTGATTGATTGAATTGATTGAAAACTTTATTAACAGATTGCAGAATGGGTACAATACAGTACAGCTCAATACACACAATTGTTAAGGGGATGCAGACCAGAGAAAGACTTTCGTCTTGTTTACACCAGGGTCCCCCATTTTCAATTAATCAGGACATATATGACATACATGACATACAGATAGTCAGTACTGCTACATCTATACATTTATGACATACCAGATTTGCAAATACAGTACTGTTTGTGATACAGAAGGAGTCAAGAAAAGGGAGTATATACATTTGACGTAGAAACTGTACATTGGAGGAGGTTGGGTGGGGGGGGGTTGGGTACACTGGGATATTGACAACCATACTGGGTAATTTACATTGGAGGTGGGTGGGGGGGGGGGGGGGGCACATTGTATAAACAAGCAAAACTGTACATTGAGGGGGGGGGGGGGGGGGGGACTCTGTACAAACAAACAAAATTGTACATTGGACTATTGACAAGACCATACTAGGTAAATGACTGTACATTGGAGGGGGTTGGGTTAGGATATTTACAGGGGCCAGTGTTGCATTGCAGTCTCCCGTAGGTGTCTCTTGAGAGAGGTTTTGAAAGTGGGTAGTGATCCACATTCCTTTACAGCTTTGGGTAGGGCGTTCCACATTGATGTGGCATAATTGCGAAACGTGTTTAGTCCCTTATTTGAGCCGAATCTGGGTTTAACATGATTTGTGGAGCTCCCTCTGGTGTTGTGATCGTGGTATTCACTGACCTTTGGGAAGTATTTTGCCATGTACATGGGTACCTTGGTCGTGTAGTGTATCTTGTAGACCAGGCCCATTGCAAGTTGCTGTACTCTGTCATCTACTCTAAGCCATCCTAGGTTGTCAAAGTGGGCAGGGGTGAGGTGGGTTCTAGGAGTAAGGTCAAGCAGTAGTCTGACCAGTTTGTTTTGAGATGTTTGTAATTTTGTTTTTAGCGCCTTTGAGGTGCTTTGGTACCATGAGGTGCAAGCATAGTCGTAGTACCCCTGAATGAGTGCTCCTGCCAGAGTCTTCAGGGTATTCTTGTTTACCAGAGAGGAGATCCGGTACAAGAATCGAGTTCGTTGGTTGACTTTTTTTATTACATTGGATGCCATTTTGTCACAGGAGAGATTAGCCTCTAGGATGGAACCCAGGTAGGTAATTTCATCTTTCCTTGTGACAATATTGTCACCCACTGTAACTGAGAAGCCGTCGGTCTTGCTGAGTTTGTTATTTGAACCGAAGAGAATGGACTCTGTTTTGCCCATGTGTAATGATAGTTTGTTATCAGCGAGCCATATGCAGATTCTGCCTAGTTCAGAGCTGAGGGTTTTTTCAACCTGTAACTTGTTCTTGTCAGAGACCAGCAGGGCTGAGTCGTCCGCAAACAGGAACAAGTTGCAGTCACAAGCTGACGACATGTCATTTGCATAAATTAGGAACAGTAGCGGTCCTAGTATGCTTCCTTGTGGAACACCACAGCTCACTGTGAGAGGGGGGGATAGGGTACCGTTTACCTCCACCATCTGTTCCCTGCCCTCAAGGTAGGATTGCATCCAGCTCACTGATAGACTATCAAAACCAATTGCTTTTAGCTTGTCAATCAGAATGGAGTGATTGACCGTGTCAAAGGCCTTTTGTAGGTCCAGCATGACCATGCCGCAGTATTTGCCTGCGTCCACCTCTTGTTTGATGTGGTCATTCAAATAGAGAAGGCATGTGTCAGTGGAGTGGGATGTTCTGAAGCCAGATTGGAATTCGTAGATTAGATTTTTTTCCGCTAGGTACTTTTCGACCTGTTCGTAGACTATTTTTTCCATGACTTTCGAGATGGAGGTGAGAATAGAAACAGGGCGGTAGTTGCCTGGGTCTAATTTGCTGCCCTTTTTGTGCAGAGGGGTCACCCTCGCAATTTTGAAGTCCTTGGGGACGTGTCCCTGTTTTATGGAGAGGTTTATTATGTGTGTGATGATTGGGGTGATGGCTGCTGCTGAGTCTCTGAGGAATTTGGAGGGGATGTTGTCATGGCCAGTGGCCTTGTTAGGTTGGAGGGCGCTCAGTTTATTGAGTACCTCATCTGTTGTTACCATTTCTAGCTTGAAGTCGTCCTTGCGGACCCCTAGGTTTTTGTAGTAAGCTACTATGTGTTCTACCCCATAAAGCCCTGAGTGGGAGGGTAGTTTGTTTACCAGTGTTGTGGCTATGTTTGTGAAGAAAATGTTTAAGTAATTGGCTACATCCAGCTTGTCTGTGATGAGCGTGTTGTCCGTTTTTATGTTTATGTTTGAGAATCTGGTTTTAAGTACCAGAGAGACTTTAGTCTTGTTTACATCAGGGTCCCCCATTTTCAATTCATCATAACATATATGACATACATGACATACAGATAGACAGTACTGCTACATCTATACATTTATGACATATCAGATTTGCAAATACAGTACTGTTTGTGATACAAAAGTGTCCAGAAAAGGAGTGTATATACATTTGGCGTAGAAACTGTACATTGGAGGAGGTTGGATGGGTGGGGTGGGGTTGGGTGGGTTGGGAGAGGGCTGTACATTGGAGGTGGGGGGTTGAGTAGGGGACACACACACATTTTACACTGTACATTGGAATACTGACAAAGCCTTACTTGGTCATTTACTGTACAACTAGGTTAGGACCAGGGGAGGAAACTAACTTTTTGGCTTACCAGCCAACTGGCGAGTATCTGATTTTTTTTTACCAGACAAACTGATTTTTTACCAGCCAAAAAAAATCGCTAATTGTGATAATTACTTCTTTGTATGTCTTTGTCTAAATTGATTTTCAATCATAGTAAAAATCACACTGTGTCTCTACTCTTTAAAATATTTATTAGCATAAAACATTAATAACAGTCTCTACTCTTCACAATATTAGCATACAACATGTATTAATCACACTGTCTCTACTCTTCAAAATATTAGGATATCACATATTAACATGAAAGAGGGAACTATTCTGGACTGGGTTGGGCTGAACTAGGCAGTGAAAGATGCTGGGCTGGACTGGACTAGGTTGGACTGGTCTAGGTTGGACTGAGTTGGGCAGTGAAAGAACCAAGCATTTCACTGTAATGTAATAGCTAAATAAAACAACTTGACTTGTTACATTTGCACTCTGGTTGTATGCCAAATGTATTCTGGTTGTACTGTACTTGTGCTGTAAGATGACAATACATTGGAACCGAATCGACAATGCTAGGGGTTCAGCAGGTGTATTCTGAATGCCAAGTATGACAACATCACCGTTGTGAAGGGCATATGGGCGATTGATTGATTGATTGATTGAGTGGTGATATGGGGGGAAACCCGGTAATAATAAAATGTCACTCGGCTGCATTTAAGCAAAGCCGCTCAGTATAGTCCACTATGTTGAACGCGCGTTATGGTAGCTTGTTACATGCTAGGTAGCTAGCCGGCTAATGCTGGTTGACTTGTCATTCTCATCCGACTCGAAGGAGACGCGTTGCGTGCTGTTGTTCGCCCCCATGTCAGACCGCACCGATATCCGAAAGCGACGACTCTACATGCAATTATTTTCATCCACTGATGTGTTTTTGTCTAAGTTTGTCTACGTTGTCAAGCCGGTGGCAGGAGTCTGTAGGTCTGCGCGCAGTGATCTGTCCACTTCCCCTAGATGGGCGGCATCTTCTAGAAAATGAGTGTTCATTGGAGGAGCTTAGAGCGCATCTGTACAACGATGATGTTCATTGGTTATGGTTGGATTGAGGCGCAAATGGGAGGAATCAAGGGGGGAGTCAGAGTTCGGCTTGTGCCAGTGAGCGAATCAGCAGATTGCAGAATGATTTTTTTGTTTTGTAATTACTAGTACTCGCCAGACTGGCGAGTGCTCTTCATGAATTACTCGCCAAACGTAAAAAATACTCGCATTTGGCGAGTAAAGTGGCCTAATTTCCTCCCCTGGTTAGGACATTTGTAGGGGCCAGTTTCGAATTGCAGTCTCACGTAGGTGTTTTTTGAGAGTGTTTTTGAAAGTGGGTAGTGATTCACATTCCTTTACAGCTTTAGGTAGGGCGTTCCACATTGATGTGGCATAATTGCGAAACGTGTTTAGTCCCTTGTTTGAGCCGAATCTGGGTGACATACAGATATACAGTACTGTTTCATCAAGACATTTGTGACATACAAGACATATACACAATATACAGTACTGTTTAAGAGAAAGAGATCCTACATGAAAAATATATACATTCGAGGGGGAAGAAACTGTACATTGGAGGGGGTTGGGTGGGTGTCTTTACAGGGGGGCATATCCGCGGGGTCCTTAAAAAAGGACCCTAAAATATCATTTGATGTTTTTATTTTTGAGCTCTTCCAGACATGTAAATGAAAAACAATCTATTGTTTTGAATACAAATCGACCTCCTGTTCACTGTAAAGTGCCACGTTTTGATATAGTGAGCTTTAAAATGTTCACAATCCTATAAAAGAAACTTGAAATTGGAACTCTCAACCTAAAACCCCTCCCTACCTCTCTCCCAAACCGTTGCTACAACAATTGTTTTATGTTGCGTGATCATGCATATCATGTAGGGCTGTCTTAAATGCTTCGAAGCTTCGAACGTTCGATTCGATGGCACAAGCTTCGAACATAAAAAAAAAATCGAAGTAAAAAAAAAAAAAAAAAAAACATCATTTTTTTTTTTTTTTTTTTTTTTTTTACTTCGATTTGTGTGTGTGTGTGTGTGTGTGTGTGTGTGTGTGTGTGTGTGTGTGTGTGTGTGTGTGTGTGTGTGTGTGTGTGTGTGTGTGTGTGTGTGTGTGTGTGTGTGTGTGTGTGTGTGTGTGTGTGTGTGTGTGTGTGTGTGTGTGTGTGTGTGTGTGTGTGTGTGTGTGTGTGTGTGTGTGTGTGTGTGTGTGTGTGTGTGTGTGTGTGTGTGTGTGTGTGTGTGTGTGTGTGTGAACTACCCATCCCAGTTAGGACAGCCGAATCCCGTCCAATCTTTCACCGTCGACTAAAGACTCACTTCTTCAACCATTATCTGAAATGATAAAAAAAAATCTAACCGTGACTAACCTTACTGTCATGCACTTGTCCTAATAAACTAACCTACACTGTAACACGCAACACTTTGATGAACATTGTTACTCAGCTGATAGAGTTGTACCCTTCTTGCTGTCTTGTCGTACAGAACTTGTAAGTCGCTGTGTGTGTAGGTGTGTGTGTGTGTGTGTGCGCGCACCTTGTAGAATTCCACACATAAGAAAGAAAGATACTGGGATGAATAAACAAAATAGGAAATAAAATGTAGAAATGCATGCAATACATAAATAAATATGAATCTCCATATATGAAATATAACATTTAGATAAGGTGCTACTGAGATGTTTTGGTGAGTTCTTTGTTTTTTTGTGGAAGTTGTCCTTCTTAAAAATGCATGAACATTCACTGATAATTGGTCTGTAGTGGAGTCTACAAGGTCTACATTGCCGGACCATGTAGAATCCGGACCTTGTAGACTTGACATAATTCTGTGCATAGTTTAGTCTACACAGGCCATATTTCAAATAATCAAAATCTTACTTTATTCATCTTAAACATTCTTGATTTGGGGGATTGGTAGTTCCCATGAAATCTGAAGTTGTTCAAACGACAACAGCGATCCACCTTGAATTAAATCACACAGCCGAGTGAAACCTTGTTGGATGCGTCAGTCACGAAAGGGGCTACTTAATTAATTAATCCAACCCACTTTATTTATAGAGCACATTTAAAAACAACAACGTTTACGAAAGTGCTGTACAAGTCCCACAACATAAGATAAAAAAAAAATATTAAATTTATTTTTATTTTTTTTTTATATTTTTTTCGGAGCTTCGAATTAAAATCGAAGCTCGGCCCCGAAGCTTCGATTGCCAAAAAAAGCTTCGAAGGTCAGCCCTAATATCATGTACCTGCACTTGTCCAGAAGCTTATGGGGATAATCCCCTCAATAATCAAATGGTTCTATTCTCTTCTTACCAACAGACACAACAAGTCAAGGTGAATGACACACTCTCTGAGGTCAAATTCTGCAGCACCGGGGTGCCTCAAGGTGCGGTGAGCTCCCCTCTCCCATTTACACTGGACACCAATGAGTGTAGCAGCAGTCGGCCTAACAATCATGTCCTGACATTTTCAGACGACACACTTATTCTAAGCCTATTGAAGGCTGGCTACTGCCCCTCTACTTACTTTAAAGCAGTGGTTCTCAACTGGTCTAGCCTCAGGACCCAACATTTTCCTTAGTCATTAAGTTGCCACCCAATTTTTTTTAACCACTATGATTTATTTAAAAAGATGTTTGCAGTAATACAATATTTCAACACAAAAAAGTGCAACTAGGGCTAAAAACCCAATGAAATAAAATAATAATAAATAAAATAACATATGCTGCTTCTCTTAGCAGACTTCTTAGCTTAAGACCTACGTTTGGGGGCACTAATGGGATAACTGGGGTTGCAACAAAAGTGCAACTAGGGCTAAAAACACAATGAAATAAAATAAAAGAATAATAATAAATAATATGCTTCTTAGCAGACTTCTTAGCTTAACACTTTAATCGCCGAATACGCTGTTCAGCGTCTTTCCCCGCCATGCTCATTCTGCCTGGACAGCGTCTTTGATATCAATATTTAAAAAATCTGTGATCGAAATCATATTTCTCCCCCGGAGACATTATATGTACTGGTGAGCCCCTCTCAACTCTTGAACGGTTCAAGAGCGCCATCTGGTGGCCGATCGGCCGCTCGCCCAAACAGGAAGTGATGCGGATGAAGTGGTGCTCACCCATATTTCGTCCGGGCACTCGCTATCATTAGCAGGAATCCATCTTGACACAATGGATGTCGATCGGTTGCAAATAACTCGATAAACAACATGATTTGGACGTATATACTATTATACAACCTGGAAATGGATCGGATATTTCGACATCCCATAATAGAAAAATGTCTGTTCCACGCTCATCTCCCAACGGCGCCAGGAAGCTACGGTGAGTTTCAGCGTTATTTTTTAATGTCTTCGATACTAACTGCTCTAATGATCATATCACCCACACTAGATGAATGATATAACGTTGCCCACGGAATTATAAACGACCCCCCCCCCCCCATCCGGTCAACATCAGATCATACGTAGTAACTCCTAGAAGCACGTCCAGTTGACATTTTTTATCTCGCACAGATTGCTATCAAACTGTATACAATCATCAATATAATGCATTTAGGGCTATAAATCAAGTTCTGGAGAAAGCTGCAGAAAACGATAAAAACATACTTATACTTTAGACCGTATTTTAGTATGAATATGTGAATGAAAAAGTATAACGTTGCTACACCCTGAACAATAGATATAGGACGTTGAATGGGCCATAGTAATGTCAATTTAGCAATACAATTTAAAAAGTTATAGCCCTGCAAAGAAGGGGAACTTCTCCATGTTAAATAGGGCTGGCGAGGGATGGTAAATTATGAATTTAACCCCGGCGATCAAAGTGTTAACATAACAGACCTATGTTTGGGGAACTAATGGGATAACTGGGGATGCAACAAAAGTGCAACTAGGGCTAAAAACCCAATGAAATAAAATTCTAATAATAATAAATAATATAGCTTCTTAGCAGACTTTTTAGCTTAACATCCCAGGGAACTAATGGGATAACTGGGGATGTTGTTTGCTCCTGACAAGAGTCTCAAAGTCTGGGGTGATGGTAGAGAAAGCAACTCTGAGGTTGTGCTCAAAGTCCAATCTGTTCCTCTGCTTTGTCTTCAGCTGGACCAAAGCTGAGAAGCCACTTTCACAAGGATAGGTAGTGCTAAAAAAGAAAATTGCAAAAAAAAAAAAAACTTTTTTTTGTAACGTTTAAAAATAAATTGCCCTGCGACCCACTTCATGAGTTAGAGAGTTCCCATGTTTGTGGTGCTGCAAAAAAGCAGACATGGGGGAAAATAGACATCCTAACTAAACTAGACAGATTAATCTAAAGGTCAGTCCCCGACCAGGTGAGATCAGGGTAGGTTGAAGGAGAGAGAGAAAAGATGGGTCTTAAGCAGGGATTTAAAAGCTTCGACAGAGCAGGCGCCCCTGATGACGGCAGGTAATTTGTTCCACAGGTATGGAGCGCGGTAGACAAAGGCTCTGTGGCCGGCGGATTTCTTTTTAACCCTAGAAATCGATAGAAGCCCCGCATTTTGTGAGCGCAGAGCACGAGCGGGCGAGTATCGGTAGATGAGATCGGATAGATAGAGCGGTGCAAGCCCATTAAACATCTTGTAGGTGAGGAGTAGCACTTTAAAGTCAGATCGGGCTTGAATAGGAAGCCAGTGTAGGGCGGACAAAACTGGTGTGATGTGATAAAATGTTCTAGTTCTAGTTGGTATCCGTGCAGCCACATTTTGCACGAGTTGAAGATTTTTGATGCTTGAATTAGGTAGGCCTGAAAAAAGTGCATTACAGTAGTCCAAACGTGATGAGACAAAAGCATGAATCAGGGTTTCAGCATCAGCCAGAGTTAAAATGGGGCGAATTTTTGCGATATTACGAAGATGGAAGAATGCAATTTTGGTGAATTTTTTTACATGTGCATTAACACTTTCAGTGCCACCAGGGGGCGCACGACTTAGTGCTTGAATGCCACCATCGGCGCCAATGTTAACGTTAATATCGCCTAATCTATGTTTTAAATTATGGCTATGTGTCTAATCTGCCCGTCGCTTATCAAAGAATCATTTTCCAGTCAGTGTTGTCAAGGCAGATTGGTTTTTTATCGCTTCTTTTCCGCTTGAGAGCATTTTGAAAAGCACCCGTTTTGAGGTGAAAAACAGCCCATTCTGTGATAATCGCCTTTTACTGGAATATTCCAGAACGTTGATATTTGTCTGCCTATTTATGAATCGTTTTCAAATAAACGCTAGATGATCAATGGTATACGTGCACGCACGCACGTTCGAGGCGCGCGCTGATAATAGCTGCTTTCATTTCCTCTTCGATTTACAGTGAAACCCCTGGAGCACATATCACAAAAAAGCTTATATCTTCATCAAAACAAGTCTGATTATCCTAACACTGATAACATAGATTCCTTACCTGACATCAGATGGTATCCAACTGGTATATTCCAATTCCTGATCACCATTCGAAAAAATCGATAAGTGTATAGATCTAACGTGTATACAGTAGAACTCATGATCCGCAGGGCTCAGAGCCCCCTGAATGAACTCTGGTACTCCGGCTGCATGGGTGAGAAGTGAAATGTGTAATATTTTTTTTCCCCCATCCATTTTCATTGAGTCCATTCCAAAAGGGTGATTTACCATCTGGGAGACGACAGGGGGCGCTTTTTTCACATCTGAAAAACACGTAAACACGAGATTAGCCATGAGTGGCTATCAAAGTGTTAAATGAGAGGGAGGAATAAAAAATTACTCTGAGGTTTTTTATGGTGGAGCTCTGGGATACATGACAAGTATCAAAGTTGAGGGAGATGTCCTGAAACAGGCCTCTGCGGTTTGGGGGGCCAACAATTAACATCTCAGTTTTATCTGCATTAAGAAGTAGAAAGTTTTGCGACATCCACTTTTTGACGGCAAGCAAGCAGGCCTCAAGGTTTTGTAGTTGGGAGGAATCATTTGGCTTAATAGGTATATATAATTGGGTGTCATCAGCGTAAAAATGAAAGTTTATGCCAAATTTGCCTATGATATTGCCGAGGGGTAGCATGTAAATCGAAAATAGCAAAGGGCCCAGGACAGAGCCTTGTGGGACACCACATTGCACTGGGAGGGTCTCAGATGTTAAATCATTATAGACCACGCAGTGTGTTCTATCAGTTAAATAGGATTTAAACCAAGCTAGTGCGAGACCCCGAATGCCAACATGATTCTCAAGCCAACCTAGAAGAATCGAGTGATCGATAGTGTCAAAGGCTGCACTGAGATCAAGCAATAAGAGCACAGAAGTGAGGTTTGAGTCAAGAGAGAGCAGTAAGTCATTTGTGACTTTGGTAACCGCCGTTTCGGTGGAGTGTAAGGCTCTAAAGCCAGATTGAAAAGATTAATTAAGATTATTGTTTGATAAATGGTCAGTAAGTTGGAGATGGGTCTGTAATTTTTCAAGATTAGAGGGTCGAGGTTCGGTTTTTTAAGTAGTGGTTTAATGACGGCTGATTTAAAGGCCAGGGGCACCAGGCCAGTAGACAAGGAGGTGTTTAAGATATTGAGTAGGGCAGGGCCTAGAGTTGGGAAGAGTTTTTTGATGAGTGTTGCTGGAAGAGGGTCAGCCGCGCCAACCAATTTAGAGAGGGCACTAAGTGAGACGTTTTCAAGGCAGCATAGCGTATGGCTGGAATCAAAGTCAGGCCCATCAGATGTTGGGAGGGACTCTGATTGTTGAGTAAAGCAACAATTTCATCTCTAATAAGGTCAATTTTCTTGGTAAAGAATTTCATGAATTCGTTAGCCGAGAGGCGAGAACGCATGGTTTAGGGCACTTGGTTGTTTCTGAGTACGTTTTGCAACTGTGTCAAACAGAAACTTTGAGTTGTTTTTGTTTTCATTAATGAGCCTGGAAAAATATGAGGTTTTGGCAAGTGAGAGTGCCTTTTTGTAGTTACGTAAACTATCATTCCAGGCAAGGCGGAATACTTCGAGTTTGGTTGAACGGCATTTATGTTCAAGTTTGCGACAAGCCTTTTTAAAGGAGCGCGCTTCCTCCGTAAACCAGGGAGTTTGTTTTTGCGGAGCATGTTTAATTTTAGGCTTAAGGGGAGCGACAATGTCGAGCGTGCTACGAAGGGCGGCGTTAAGTTTGTCTGTAAAGAGATCAAGGGGGCCAGAGTAAGAGAGGAAGGGAGAGAGGGTGTCTGGTAGGCAGTTAACTAGAGTTGGGACAGTTGAGGCGTTCATACGACGGCTCATGTAGGATTCTACACTGTCTGGGCGAGAAACCGTCAGATCAATTTGAAATTTGATGAGGTAGTGGTCTGAGAGAGCAGGAACATGGGGGGAAACGGTCAAATTTGACACAGTGAGACCGCGGGCTAGGACTAGGTCAAGGGTGTTCCCACCACTGTGAGTGGGTTGGTCAACGATTTGAATGAGACCGACAGAGTCAATGATGTCGGTAAAAGCCTTATTTAGGGGATCTAGAGTTTTGTTAAAATCACCAACAATTAAAATGTTATCTGAGCACGTAACAAGCTCAGAGATGAAAGTTGAAAACTCATCTAGTAAGAGGGTGTAAGGGCCTGGGGGGTGGTAAAGGACAGCCATTACAAAGGATGCAGTGGAGGTAGGAATCAGACCGCCACACAGGGACCGAAACTAAAGCCCGCCGCCCGCCAGGGGCGGTCTGTTTTTACCTTTGGCGCATGACACTTAGAGGGCTGCCCGCCGTGTGGCGTGTAGACGTGTAGTTCATAAGCAGGCCCCTAAAAATATTTGTATGCGAACGGTAAAAATCAATTACGCGCACGCTGTGCGAATACAGATTATAGCCTCTCTCGTCTTTTTTTTCCTCCGCTGCGAGATCGTTAAAAAACTACAAGTCCCACATTGCACTCAAGCCAACGGTCCAATCACAGTAGAGTGAAGTGACTGGTTTCATAGGAAATAAAGCAAATGACCAATCAGAAGCTCTCATTTTTCTTGTTTACTTCCTGAAACTCCGCGATCAGGGCTCTCGTTTTCCGAGACACCAACTTATTATAGTCTCTCTTACCAATAGCAATAGATTTTAGAACACCTAGATTTATCGATAGCAATAGTAATATAACGTTAATGCAACAAAACGAATGCCTTGCTTTGTTAATCATAACGTTGATGCAGTAGCGTATGTCGGTGTGTTGGCTGTAACGGACATGACAATAACATAACGTGTACACATTAAAATTGCGATAATCTATTCTAACATTTTCAAATCGATGCAGTTGAATTTCCCCCTTAGGATCGATGCATTGTTACACCCCTACACCAAAGTCACTGGCCCACTGTGTATCTGTGTGTATAATAACTTGGCTAGCGTTATCAACAGCAGAGGTGGGCAATGGGTCCAGCTGCAGCACCGGAGTGCAAGCGATGTGATGTAATTGGCAGACTCTACTGTCAATCAATGGTCTACCTGACACGCAAACTCAAACAATGTTTCTGTACTGGAGGTGTGATTGATTGATTGATTGAAAACTTTATTTACAGATTGCAGAATGGGTACAATACAGTACAGCTCAATACACACAATTGTTAAGGGGATGCAGACCAGAGAAAGACTTTCGTCTTGTTTACATCAGGGTCCCCCATTTCAATTAATCAGGAAAGTGTACAGTAGGAAAGTGTACAGTATTTCAATAGGCAACCCTGAAAGGATTATTTTTCTAGAAGAGCAACACAGCCAAAACAGACAGTGGAGCTGTTTGCAGATAGCAAGCATTTTGACTTATGGTGGTGGCGTGGTGGCGTGGTGGCGATGTCTCGCAGATAATACAACTACAAGTATGATTATATAATATATATTTTATTTAAAAAAAAATTGTATATATAAAATATATATTGGCAGGTAAGAAATATGCTTGGCGGGTAGACTCTTCCCATCTACCCGCCACTGGCCGGTGAGTCAAAAAGTTAATTTCGCTCCCTGCCGCCACACTTTCTGTTGGGTGGAGAGGGATGCAACAGGAGCACCTCAAACGAGGAAAACTTACAGTTTGCGTCGGATGTAAAGTTGTGCTTAGAGTCGTAAATTAGAGCAACTCCGCCTCCTTTCTTGGAGGTGCGTGCGATATGGGAGCTACTAAAATTAGGGGGTGAAGCCTCGTTTAAGGGCAGAAAGTCATTAGGTTTAAGCCATGTCTCAGTGAGGCCCAATAGGTCGAGACTATGGTCTGTTATCAGTTCATTTACCAAAAGAGCTTTGGTTGGCAGAGAGCGGATGTTGATAAGGCCAACCTTCACGCACTCTGTATACTTAACAGCGCGATTTTCAGCTATGCGGGTAGCTTTAATCGCAATTAAGTTGGCATGGTTTATCGCATAAGGACGAGCTGGGTAGAGCGGAGCGTAACGAGATATTCTAGTTTTGATTGGATATACCGGTTTAAGGGTAGAGATAGAAAGAGAGGAGTGGGGAGCCTGGTGGAGGAGGGACCCAGCATGCTTAGGAAAGGTATAGGGATTGGCAGGCTCCATCGGTTTAGCATGACTAGCAGGCTACACTGTTATCGCAGAATGATGCAGCACTGATGTTTCAAGTACATTTTCCCCTCTGGGACAATAAAGTTTATTCTTATCTTATAACACCGTCCGTTACTATGACATTATTTATCATTATGTATCCATGCCTGTAGCTATATGCTGAAAAACAGGGATATTATATGTATTGTGCGTTATCTCTCCACTCCATGCTATGTTAGTGCTTGTGCCAGCACAGGAGATACTAGAGCCATATGAAATCCGCGTTCACGGAATCGCGGACGGAATCGCGGAATTAACCAATAAAAATGGAATCAACTGCAAAACGTGGAATATTGCAGAATTTGGCCTAATCTGGACTGAAATTTCGTTTTTGGGTGGAACGTTTGGTGCACACGCGACCGGGGAGGCGGGGACTCTACAGCGTGTTACACACAACACAGCCGCGGTGCTCAAGCGTCTCGCTGCGTCGGTCAAGAAGCTAAACAATTCCACAATAAGCCCTCAATTCAGAGCAGAACAGTATCCTAATGACTTTTATGCCTCCGGTGATAAAGTGTTTTGCTAATTCTGTCAACGTTCCGTGGACTGGACCCGCAAAAACACTTGCGACACTATTGTGATTAAATAGCTATAACGTTAGGACGTTTAGCTTCTAGCTAAATCTAGTGCACCCATCAATTTGTTTAATGCAAACGATTGTCAATATACACTGCCCTTTATAAACTAAATACACTTAAACAGCTATGTAACGTTATAGGACTATCTATGGAAATGATAGCTTCTAGAAGTTCTAGCTAAATCTGGTGCACCCATTTGTTTAATGCAAACGATTGTCATTATACACTGCCCTTTATAATCTAAATAAACTTAAATAGCTATGAAACGTTACAGTACATAGGACTATAGATGGAAATGATAGCTTCTTGCTAAATCTAGTGCACCCATCCATTTGTTTAATGCAAACCATTGCCATTATACACTGTCCTTTATAAACGAAATAAACTAAACTAAAGGTGCCTAAATTATGCATTACTATATTTCATCACAATATAATAGATATAGCTAGGTTACTGACATTGTCATTGTGATAATGTCAGTAGTAGCTAGCTGTATCTATTGTTTACACTTGAAATATGTATTTTTATTTTGTCACAATATTAATTGAAAAATATTGTGTAAAATTGAACTGTATTTCTGAGTTGCAGCACTTAAAAACATTAAATGGACTGTTATATCTTATTCAATTGTGGACATTTATTCATTCCCACTTATTAGACACTATTTCTGATGGTAAAATGAGCATAAAAGGCAAAATACAGAATTCTGAAATATTAAAACGGAAAAAATGGAATTTGGGAAAAAATAAAATGGAATTTGGAAAATAATAAAACGGATTTCATATGGCTCTAGGAGATACGATTAAAAAAAAATATATATATATATACATATTTAAAGGAGACATGCATTGCTATTCCTAGCACTATTTGGGCAACTTTACACAATTCCTGTGAGTCTATTGAACACATCTGTACGTTTTTTTTCAAAGGAATTCATTGTTTTATATTTCTTATCAAGTACTCAAAAGTAGGGATGTCCCGATCACATTTTTTTGCTCCCGATCCGATCCTGATCATGTGATTTTGAGTATCTACAGATACCGATCTTCCCCGATCCGATACGTTTGGGGGAACTAATGGGATAACTGGGGTTGCAACAAAAGTGCAACTAGGGCTAAAAACACAATAAAATAATAATAATAATAATAATAATAATAATAATAAATAATATATGGAATAACTGCAGATGTTGTTTGCTCCTGACAAGAGTCTCAAAGTCTGGGGTGATGGTAGACAAAGCAACTCTGAGGTCATGCTCAATGTCCAATCTGTTCCTCTGCTTTGTCTTCAGCTGGACCAGAGCTGAGAAGCTACTTTCACAAAGATAGGTAGTGCAAAAAAAAAGATTATATTAAATTTTTTTTTTTTTTTTACACACACATCCGCGACCCACTCAAAATGGCCCCGCGACCCACTTTTGGGTCGCGACCCACCAGTTGAGAAACACTGCTAAGACAAACTCTAACCTTAACCAACTCCGAAACAATGCCTAACCTTAACCCTAACCTTAACCAACTCCGAAACAATGCCTAAACTTAACATGCCTAAACTTAACACTTTGACTGCCTAAAAATGCTTAAACACGTCATTCCCGGCCATGCTCAAGTTGCCGAAGACGCTTTAAAGCGTCTTTGATATCAATATTTCAAAAATCTGGGACCGGATTCATATTTCCCCTCCGCTGGCCTGAGATCCACCAGGAGGACCCACTGAGCTCTCTGGCGGTTCAGGAGCGCCATCTGGTGGCCGATCGGCGCAATCGCTTAACAGGAAGCGCAGTAGAGGTTTTGCTGGACGGCCGTATTACTTCCGGGCACTCGGTACATGTCCCGGGACTCTGGCTCGTCACACTACATAGCGATCGATTGCCAATAACTCGATAAACAACATGATTTGGACGTATATACCATTATACAAGCTGGAGATGGACCGGGTAAATCGCCATCCCATAATGATAAAATTTCTACTCTACGATGATTGCCCAACGGTGCGCGGAGACTGGGGTGAGTTTTAGCGTGTAACGTTACCGTCTTCGATACTAACTACTATTATCAACATTTGACCCACATTAGATGATTGGTATAACGCTGCCCACGGAATTATAAACGCCCCCTCGCCCATCCGGTCAACATCAGATGACGTGTAGTAACTTCTAGAAGTACGTCTAGTTGGAATTTTTTATATCGCGCTGATTGCCATCAAACTGTATTTCATCATCAATATAATGCATTTGGGGCTATATATCACGTTCTGGAGAAAGCTGCAGAAAGAGATGAAAACATACTTATACATTAGACCATACTTTACTATGAATATGTGAATGAAAAAGTTTAACGTTGCTACACAATGAACAATACATATAGGACTTTGAATGGGCCCTAATAATGGCAATGTAGCAATAGAATTTAAAAAGTTATAGCCCTGCAAAGAAGGGGACTTTCTCCATGTTAAATAGAGCCGGCAACCTACGGTTGATAATGAATTTAACCCATGGCAGCCAAAGTGTTAACCGGCGAAAGAATGCACGTTAAAAAAAAAGAAATTGAAGGGAATCAAACTTGTCACCAACGCACCGCAGGATCCACAGCAAGGCGGCGAACCAGTTGAGCTAGTCGTCGACCTCGATAACCTTACGCGCACCTCCCTCGCGTACCTTAGAGAGGGGCTTCGCTCAACCAATCAGAGAGGGGGAAAATAATAAATGAAATAAAAAAGGTACCCAATAAAGTCTGTTTTGAGTGCACTCAATTAAACAAAAAGGGAACGGATATTCTGTTCCTACCACCAGGGGCCAAGTTAAAGTTCACCAGCCGACCGTTGGGTGATGGTGAGTGGAGATGGTCAATGAAGAAGACCACTTGATGCAGATCCGTGTTCACTGAAGGGGGTAACAAAAACCAATCCGGATTCTTCCATTTGTTTATCAGTCTTTCAATTGGCAAAGGTTTCTCCTCCAATTCGGTCTTCAAGTCAGCTAGTCTTTTCCTCTCTCTTCCTTGTCCAGTTCCAGCACGGAATCCTCTTTATCTTCTATATTTCATCTTCTGTCCAAGTAGTTTTCTGTTCAAGTATACCGTTTTCTGTCACTTTTCTAATATTCTCCAACTGCTCCAATATTCTGTCTCTCCGTTGATTGCTTGTAACCAGGAACAGTTTTCCACACTCGGCTCACGAGCAGGCTGTACCACGTCAATGTCAGGGGAGCGTCAACAAATTACACTTCCAGGGAGCGTCAACAAATTACACTCTTCCAGGGAGCGTCACCCAATTCACAGTCCATAATGAATGTTTCAGCTAGATAAGAAAATAGCATGGGCTACAAATTCTCCCCCCCCCCCCCCCCCCCCCCCCCCCAGAACGCTTGAGTCCCTTCATGCGCTTACCACCTCTCAGGTTCTGGGAGGAGGCCTTCCAAACTCATGCAGAATGCAACAATTGCCAGAATCGGGGGTCTCCCAAGACTCTCATAGTGTAGTCTATCAGGCTGTTGTCGTGTTCTGCTTGACCTTCTGACTTCAGCTTGTGGCTCTAGGTTGCCTGACTGTTCAGCTTGAGACACAGGATCGATGGCTGCTGCCACATCTTCTACGGCTGAGTGGTCTGATCTTTCATTCCGTTCATGTTGATCTTCGTCCAGAGGCTCAGCATTGGTAAGAGGTTCCATTGCATGTTCTTGACAGTCACCTTGGAGTGAATGACGTTGGTCACTGCAGACGCTGTCAACATCAGCTTCTAGGGTCCCAGCAGTAGGAGTGTGATATGTCTGTTTCTTATCTGGAGGGGCTCCTCTTGACTCCCATCTCCAGAGTTTCGATGAGAGGTTCCATCACAGTGACTTTGGGCCTGTACTGTATATTCCTCTTCGTCGCAGCTGCTACAGACATCATCCTCTTCATGGCTCAGCGTGTTGCCTCCTGTATCCATCACCGGCTGCTCCCGGGATCTCAACTTCATCCTCTTAGTGGACCTTTTTTGTTCGGTTTCCTTCTCCTCTGTGATGGGTAGGAACCCACACGGTAAGAGGAGGTCTCTGTGGAGGGTGCGTACAGGCCCAATCCCATTTTCTGGCTTCACAACGTACACGGGTCCATCTCCCATCCTCTTCTCCACTACACAAATCTCTCTCTCCCATCTGTCCGCCAGCTTCTGCTTTCCTCTGATGTTTACGTTCTGTACCAAGACTCTGTCACCTGCCCTTAGTTCTGCAGCTCTGACCTTGGAGTTGAACCTTGTCTTGTTCTTTTCCCCCATCTCCCGTGCACTCTCTGCAGCTAGAGCATAGCTTTCCCGAAGCTTCTCTCGAAGGGCCTTTACATACTCAGAGTGAGTCCTGGCAGGATTCCCCTGTGGCTGGAGTCCCAGGACAAGGTCAATGGGAAGAGTCGGTTGCCTGCCGAACATCAGTTCATAAGGAGAGTATCCAGTAGTGTTGTTCCTCGTGCAATTGTATGCATGAACGAGTGGTTTTACAAAGTCTCTCCAGTGGTACTTATCTTTGTCCTCCAGTGTTCCAAGCATACCAAGCAGGGTTCTGTTAAATCTTTCAACTGGGTTCCCGCGGGGGTGGTACGGGGTAGTCCTCACTTTTTTTGCTCCCATCAGGGAACACAGCTCTTTGATGGTGTGACTTTCAAAATCCCTCCCCTGATCACTGTGAAGGCGAGCAGGGAACCCGTAGTGAACAATGAAGTTCTCCCAGAGTGCCTTGGCTACGGTCTTTGCTTTTTGATCCCTTGTGGGAACAGCCACAGCAAATTTTGTGAAATGGTCTGTAATCACTAATACATTTCGTGTATCTCTGCTGTCGGGTTCAATGGACAAATAGTCCATACAAACCAACTCAAGGGGGTAACTTGTACTGATGTTCATCATGGGAGCAGCCCTCTCGGGATTTGCTTTCCTTCTGAAGCACCTCTCGCATGTGTGACACTTCACATCAATCGCTTGAGCCATCCTTGGCCAGTAGAATCGGGTGCAGGCCATGTTAAGGGCGCGCTCAAACCCAAGGTGGCCAACTTCATCATGCACCCCTTCTAGTGCTTTGGCTCTGTATTTCTCAGGCATGACTAACTGGTAGCCCTCTTTTCCTCTGTCCACATATCTCCTGAACAGAACTCCCTCCTTGAGTTCAAGTCGGTTCCATTCTCTGAGGAAGCACCTCACCTCCGGTAGCTCTAACTTAGCCTCTCTGTACGAGGGTTTAGCTTCTCTCTCTATGAGTTCAATGATGCGCCTTATGGGTGGGTCTGCCCTCTGAGACTTATACCAGTCCGCTTGAGACATCCCTGGGACTGTTCCTTGGGCGAGGCAGGTGTAACTTGGGGGAATGGCAGAGGGGGCCACCACTAGGGATTCTGCTAAAATGATGGTTTCCTGGAAGTATTCACAGGGCTCCATCCGCACTGAGTGTCTTTGGCAAAGGGCAGTGAAGGTGTCCTTTGAAAGCACTTTGTGATCTCCATCCAGCACACGTTGACGGAGCTTGCGGATCCTTTCTCTTTCCTCGAGAAAAGCATGGTCTTCTGGTGAGGGTTCCTGAGGGCGCCTTGACAACCCATCTGCATCTTGGTTTGTATTACCAGGCCGATACTTTATCTCAAATCGGTATGTTGACAGGGCTGCTAGCCAGAGGTGGCCTGCCGCATCGAGTTTTGCAGAGGTCAACACATAAGTGAGAGGGTTATTATCTGTAAGAACTGTGAATTCTGCTCCATAAAGATTGTAACTGAGGGGTACAATTCCCTGACTGTATTGATAAGTATGGTATCATTAAACCACTACCGCTTTATGTACTTTAATTACTGGCCATACAGTACATGATGTCTAAATATGATGAACACTTTCCACAATGAAAACGGTTCCACACAAAGTAATTATTAAGTATTTAATGGAGCAAAAGGTACATCATACACTTATATTATACTTTGATTGCACTTGTAAGGCAAAGGAATATGCGTAGGCAAATCAACACTGAATGTCCATTCTCTGGTTACGCAGGAGGCAATTATACAACCTGAATCTTAGGGAATTATATCTATGGTACACTAGTGATATAGCGGGAGATACTGGAAGGGTCCTCCCGGTAGTAAGCCGGCAGGGGGGGTAGGAGATCCGTCGGTAGTAGAACGTCTGGTCAACGACGACTAGGGAGACTCCGAGTACAGGAGACAGTGCGATAGCCTCTTGATCCACGGACGAATACAGCTGTTCTCTTGTAGACTGTAGCTCCACAGTGAAGAAAGCTAGTCGGCCTCAGGCTGTCTGAGGCGCCGACTCGACTTAGGGCGAGTTGGGCGATTATCCGCTCCATAAATCACAGGACCAAAGCAAATATATCCCAGCCGCAAAGGGCTATGTAGTCGTCGGGTAGATTAATCCAATGTACATGTCCACACGGCCCTCGTCTAGGTCTCCTCGGGTGAAAGCGCCATGAGGTCAGCCCAGCCTGGATAAGAACTCTAGCTAATACGAGGAAGCGTTGGAGATGCTGGTCACTGTAGAACTCTAACCGCACGATACACTATACACAAATAGACTATTATTGACTTAATAGAAATATGTCGCACTCGACAGTATAGCGCCAAACTCTGACAATTCAGTTATTAATTCGCACGCGGTCTCAATGCTATTCTGGGGCCAAACAGGCCATACTTCACCGCACGTTGTATCGTGGGTGAGGCTTCACTTTTAGTTCCTAAGTTTCTGACTAAGTGCTTCTGTATTCACCTGCGCTATATTTATATGCCCGGTGAACAAATAGTGCCAATCTCATTTCTGTCGCCGTATCCCTGGGCAGGGCCGGGCAAGTACAGACATGTCGTGTCGGTGACTTTGAACCTGGCTCCGGAGGCCGGTCCCTGGCGCCTGTGGACCGCTGTCCAATAGGAGAATGAAATATTATGGTCTGGCCTAGGCTAAAGGGACATCCCGTGTATATGTACAAGGAATATACAAGGGATATCAAACGATATACAAATACTATGCAATATATATCAATAAATAAATATATATATTCGGTTTAATCTGATCCTTTGTAACAAAGATAATCATGGAACTTCTCACACACAGCCCACTTCAGTGCTAAGTATTCAAGCTTGTGTGTTGGATAGTTTCGTTCGCTCTTGGACAGCCCTCGACTGGCGTAGGCTATGGCCCTTAGTTTCCCTTCTTGCTCTTGGTAAAGGGCTGCACCAAGGCCCTCTCCGCAGGCATCCGTGTGGAGAATGTAAGGGAGGTTGGGGTTGGCAAAAGCCAAGAAAGGTGCTGATGTTAACTTGTCAATGAGCATTCTGAAAGCGGTTTCACAGTCCTGTGTCCACTCACTTCCAAAAGACTGACTGGGGCTCACTGACAGCTGAGGTTTCGGCCTACTATAGTCCTTCCCTCTTTTCCTTGGAGCCACGTAGCCAGCTGTGAGGGCATTCAATGGCTTTGCTATCTTTTAGGGATGCACCGATATGAAAATTGGCCGCCGATACCGATACCGATTGTTCAACTAACACTATCGGCCGATACCGATACCGATACCGATATTTGTATATAAGTATTTGTAAAAAAAAATATATTTTTTTTTTAATTTTTTTTAATTTTTTTATTTTTTTTTAATGAAACTACTGTATATTTGTATGTGTATGTTTGTATTTGTAGGCCTCTTTACTTACTTAAAAAAAGGAAACATCAAGAAATATGTTTATGGTATCACTATCTCTCTCCCAGTATCGTCTTGCGGCCTGCAGAGGGATACTATTTTCTCAACCAGAGCTTTCAACCAATGCAATGGAACCATTCTTGCGGCCTGCAGCGGGATACTATTCTCTCAACCAGAGCTTTCAACCAATGCAATGGAACCATTTTGATTGACAGTCGATTCGGCCAATTACGCCACACCGCTAGGCGCTAGCACCCACCTCCTGCTGTCCTTACCACCAATCGGCAAGCGTTTATAAATTTTTCTACTTCCGGGCATGCCGCCATTGTTCTGTTTGCGAGAGCAGAACACACTTAACGTAGCTACGTTAGCTGCCCGGCCCGCCGACCGGCGCTCCACGCATGACCAAATGAGACATAATGATTTTACTGCAACAAATGTTATAATAAAACAAAGCCTTTCTATACATTTGTCTGGTTGAAAACTTTATTAACAGATTGCAGAATGTGTAGTTGGGTACGGAATGAGCAACGGAATGGAACCGAGCTATGAACGGACTAACGGAGTAATGCCTTGTTTACTGCTATCTTCGGGTAAATAATATGCTTGTTATTGAACGTGTAACACTTCATTTTAACAGCAGATACTTTCTTAAATGCCATCTTCCCGAGAGAGGGTGTTGACGGGGAGTTGTTATTAATAGCATTGAACAGCTAACCGAAAGCTAGCGTTTAGCCATAACGTTACCTTGGCTAAAGTTGGGGTTATTCATAATGCAGCAATAATGACTGCAGACCTGCAAGCAAAGTACAGCAAGTTGACAAAGGAGTATTCCAACGCAAATCACATTTTCACCAGTAACGTTAGTCTTGCATCTAATAGCTAATAACGTAGCTACGTTAGCTGCCCGGCCCGCCGACCGGCGCTCCACGCATGACCAAATGAGACATAATGATTTTACTGCAACAAATGTTATAATAAAACAAAGCCTTTCTATACATTTGTCTGGTTGAAAACTTTATTAACAGATTGCAGAATGTGTAGTTGGGTACGGAATGGAACCGAGCTAATGAACGGACTCGGAGTAATGCCTTGCTGCTATGGGTAATAATAATATGCTGATGTTATTGTCCGTGTAACACTAACTATATAACGCTAATGCCACAAAACGAATGCCTTGTTAATCATAAGTAGTTACTTTGATGCAGTAGATTGTGTGTGTGTGTGGGGGACGGCGG
Organism: Notolepis coatsorum; assembly: GCF_963971535.1. Taxonomy (NCBI): domain Eukaryota; kingdom Metazoa; phylum Chordata; class Actinopteri; order Aulopiformes; family Paralepididae; genus Notolepis; species Notolepis coatsorum. The sequence goes on along the minus strand of NC_140169.1, from coordinate 78,608,977 downwards.
GCGTTGTGCAGGTAGGTCTCGAGTGAACTTTTTTTTTTTTTGCCTTTTGACGCTACACAAATTGATGGGTATTTATCGGCGACTGCTATCGGCACATTTGAGCTTATCGGCCGATAGGCCGATAGCAGTCAACAAGGCACTTATCGGCCGATACCGATACCCGACCGATATATCGGTGCACCCCTACTATCTTTGAGTAGCCTTGCACGAAACGGTGGTAGTACCCCGCAAATCCTAAAAAGCACTTAAGCTCTTTGCGATTGGTGGGCCTTGGCCAGTTTTTTTTTTTTTTTGTATTTTATTTTTTTATTCTTTTTTAAAACAAACATATAAACAAACATGACAACACACGATAAGATATACAAGCATTAATTGTCAGGGCACATCCAATGAGATCACATTTTGGTTAGTTGTTTTATATAAGATATACCCATAATACCTGTTATCTAAAAAAAAAACCCTACATACATATGCTCAGCTCGAAACCCCCCCTCCCGGACCCCACCTTGAGAAGTACCTCCACTATCCCTCGCACCTAACCAGACACTACCATTATAAGCTAGCTTTTATTCTCTCCACCACTTCTAACCACATTGACATTTTGGATTCATTGAGACCCAGAATTCTTGCTGTAGATATTTCATGGTAAATTACATCGAGATATGTAAGAAACCAAACTTTACGGCACATTTTTTCCGGTTGAAACCAGCGTGATGCGATCAGCTTTTTGGCTACTGTGATACCCGATAAAACCAATCTCTTTAGCTGTGGATTCACTGCAAACTCAAAAACATCATTCAACAGCAATACCGAGGGGTGTACAGGTATATTCCAAGATACGAGTTTTGATATTTGTTGGGTCACATCTTCCCAGAATGCCTTAACTGGTGAGCAGTCCCAATACATGTGCATAAATGTCCCTTCGTCCCCATTTGTACATTGGGTGCATTTGGAATCTTGTTTGAGCCCCATTCGGCACAGTCTTATAGGAGTCAAGTATGTCCTGTGAATATAGTTAAGATTGATTTGTTGATGATCCGGGTTCCTTGATGTAAGTCGGACATTTGCCCAGGCTCCTTGCCAATCAAAGTCATTTTCCAGGTCTGGTATATCCCTCCTCCAGACAGAGTCAAGTTGGAGGGTTTCATACGAGGACGTTAGTAATTGATGATAAAATTCTGAAACAAAACCTCTCGATGTCTCTCTTGAGTAGAAGAATTTGTGGTATCTGTGGTGTTCAATTGGTCTGTCTAATGGAACACCGTGAGACTTCAAACATAGCTCTAACTGTTTGTGAAAAAGCCATGTGGACTTGGTGAGATTAAATTTTTTGCGTATTTCTTTATCACTACAAAAACCCTGTTTGTTAAAAATATCCCCTAATGAGTGTATGCCTTGCTTTTCCCATATAGGGAATCTTATAGGTCGTTTTCCAATTAAGAGAGCATTGTTATTGAATAAGGGAGTATGGTTGTGCCATTCTTGTGGGTTAGGATTTTTTTTTTGTGATTCACGCCATATCCGGATCGCATGAGTAATTATGGGGCCAAATTTTCGTTCACAGTGCTTGATTGGTAGTTTAGTGTATGCTATGTCCTTCAGTCTATGTGGGGCTACTATGTTTTCTTCTATTTTCCTCCAAGATGCTAATGCTTGGGAGTCAAACCATGTTGTCAATGGACTTAATGAGTACGCCTTAAAATATAGGAAAAAATCTGGAAATGCCATGCCACCATCTGCTTTATTTCTCTGTGCGGTGGATCTTTTTATACGTGGTGGTTTGTTATTCCAAATAAATTTGTATGTGGAGGAGTGTAATCTTTTCCAGTAACCCTCTGGAGGGGGTAACGGTAGCATTGAACAGAAGAAGTTGATTTTAGGTAGTACATCCATCTTAACTATTGATATCCGTGCTTGTACTGTGTTCTTAAGTTTTGCCCATCTATCAAGGTCGTCTTTGATTTTGTTTTGGATTTTTGTGTAGTTGTGCTTCACCGTTTGTCTTATGGTAGGGAATATTTCCACTCCCAAGCATCTGAAATGTTTTACCATCGGTATCTGTCCTGGGAGGGTTGTATCTTTTTTTGCAGGGGTGTTAAGTGGAAGGAAAGCCGACTTCGGCCAATTTATCTTAAATCCCGATAAATCACCAAAGTCCTCAATCAACTTGAGCAGATGAGGCAATGTGGTGTTGGGGTTTTTCATGAACAATATTACATCGTCCGCATATAAACAAATTTTTTGTTGTGTGCCCTTGATTACGATAGGTTCTATGGATTGGGATTGTCTTATATATTGTGCTAACGGCTCTAATGATAGATTGAACAGACCGGGACTAAGAGGGCAACCTTGTCTGGCTGAGCGCGATACCGGAAAGATATCGGAGATGATTGTGCCTGTTATAATCATGGCCGATGGGTCTTTGTATAATACTTTAATCATATCGATGAATCCTTTTCCTAACCCCATCCTTTCTAGCACTGCCCACAGATACGACCATTCCAGCCTGTCAAAGGCCTTCATAGCATCCAGGGACAGTATCGCCTTAGGTATGGTATCCTCTTTGTCGGCATCAAGTACGTGCAGTATACGTCTTATGTTCTCAGTGATCAGGCGGCCTCCTATGAAGCCAGTTTGGTCCGGGTGAACTAAAGACGTCATATGCTTTTGTAATCTGATGGCTAATACCTTAGAGTACAGTTTGATATCTGTTCCGAGGAGGCTTACAGGTCTATAACTACCGCACTCGTTGGGGTCTTTGTCTTTTTTAAGGAGGACTGTTATGAGTGCAATATTGTCGGTTTTATGGAAGTTCCCCTCTTTGACTGAGTATAAGATCATATTTAGTAATAAGGGGCCAATTATGTCCCAACAAGAAAGGTACATTTCTGATGGGAAACCGTCTCTTCCTGGAGCTTTACCACTTTTCATTGCGGTTATGGCCATCTTGAGTTCCTCTAGTGTGATCGGTATTTCTAACTGTTTAGCGTCATCCTCTGAGAGTTTAGGGAGAATAATTTGATTAAGAAATGTGTCCATTTTGTTTTGATCGAAGGTCATTTCTGATTTATATAAATCGGAGTAGAATACTTTGAATGTATCGTTTATTTTTACCGGATCTGTTACAAGTACTTGTTGTGCTCTAATGGTAGTTATATCTGCAAATGTTGCATTAATTCTTAATCGCATGGCTAATAGGTGGCTGGGTTTGGAACCATGGGAGTACTGCTGTTGTCTTGTGCTGCGTATTTGTATTTCCGATTGTTGTCTGTATATGTCATTGATCTCTATTTTTAGTACGTTAACTTGATTTTCTAGTCGAGTTGAGTTGTTGTATTTCAGAGAATTAAATAACGTTGAGTAAAGCGTTTCCAGCTCATCCAGTTTTGTGTTTTGATTCTTGCGCATTTTGGAGGAAAAGCTATCCGTGAAGTCTTTGATCATTCCCTTTACCGACATCCATATTATTCTGGGGTCTTGCACCGAGTTTACATTCTCCCGTTGGAATACTATAAGAGCTTCTTTGAGTTGTGTAATGAATTCCTTGTTGTTAAGCAGCAACGAGTTAAATCGCCATCTTGGGGCTCGGGAGGATAGTATACCAAATGTACCTTTAAGGAGTAAATAACAGTGATCTGATAGTGCGTTGGGTATCATTTCCACTTCATAATTATCAAATAGTTTCTGTGATGCAAAGACATAATCTATTCTGGATAGTGTCTTATGTCTCGCAGATCGACAAGAGTACTTTCGGGTCATGGGGTTAAGTAACCGCCATAAGTCCTTTACACCTGTAATCTTTGACCAATCCTTTAATGCCTTCGATGAATTCTTTTGTTCGCTGGAAAAGGCGAGGTAAGATTTGTCTATCCTTGGGTTCCAGATGGCATTAAAATCCGCTCCTATTATAAATGAGTAATCGGGAATGTCTAACATTGCATTGGTTAGTGTAGTGAAGAAATCTTCTTCGTACAAATTTGGGGCGTATACCGCTATCAACGCTATTTTCCTGTTCTTATGTTCAATCTTAGCTATAGTTATCCGACCTTCTACATCAGACCATACTCCCTTTAGTACAATATTCAACTTACGTTTAACGACTATTGCTACACCCCGAGTTCTCGTACCAATAGAGGAGTGACTGATATTATGGTATATGTTGTCCGCTAATTTACCTATGTCTTTCCCTAGAATGTGTGTTTCGCTTAGCAGAGCAATGTCCACATGTTCTTTTTTCATCAGTGTGAGCACGCTTTTGCGTTTAAGTTGGTTATTTATTCCCCCGGTGTTCCATATCATTATATTCAAACTAGCCATAGTCTATACATGTTGCATTGTAATTTTTGGTAATGCTTCTAGAGTGCAAGGCAATACTAGATATACATCCCACTAGTGAGGTCCCGTTGAGAGCCGAGCTTAAAAACATACATATATACAAATAAAAATCCCCTACCCTTCCCTCCCACCGAGAGTCGTACAGGATTGTGTTCCATGAACACAACCTTTGCGTATGACTCTCTCCCTTGCACCACCGGATATCCCAGAATGATCCAATTATCCTTAACATTCCTATGTATACCATAGGATCTAACACTCTAAATTCTACCATAAGTAGAATGTCGACTGTGGCTTGGCCACTTACCCGTAAAAAATAAATAAATAAAAATTTAAATGAGATAAACTAAAAATAAAGACCAAAAATAAGCTTCAATTGTCATGCCTTAATCACTTACATTTTATATGAACTTGTAATTTATAGTAATTTATAGTAACCCATGAATAATATGAAGGTATTGAACTGAAGAGAGAGCCTCAATAAATCAGAGAGAGCGGATGAAAAAGAAAAAAAAAAAAAAAAAAAAAAAACAAGTAAAAGGAAGAGAACATTAACTTAGATCTTAAAAGAGCATTGCTATGCTTAAACATCTAAAGTATTAATTGGAGAAGTAGTGAAATTATTTCCCATTAATAAAAAAACAATTTTTAAATACGTATATGCAGCATTTCCCCCGACCGGGGTGGGCGATGATCGTTGTGTAGAGTGATCTTTCAGCCGGCCGGCTATGATGGCTCTGTGGTTTTGCATCTAGATAGCTGTTGATTATTCCCCCGAGGGGCTTCTGGTAGAATGAATGACCACGTATTGCTGATATTCCAGAATGCTCCATATATCAAAGAATGCTTCGATGTTCTAGATTATTCCAATATGTCATTTTTACATTGTCTGAATGTTCCAGTATGTTCTGGAGTGTTCCAATCTTAAATCCAATATGTCCGCAATAATATACACGTCGGGGAAAGCATTCAAAAACTCTGAGCACGTAGGTCTCTCTGTCCCAAATCCTCGAATATTAAAGGTTGTGCTATATGGTGACCTTGCATAACTGAGATTTAAAAGGCCATTTATACACTAATCAGCTCCTGTTCAGACAGGAATTTGGCTGCCTCTTCAGGCGATTTGAGGAGAACTTTTGCTCCTTGTTTGTCGACGGCGCGAAGTATTGCAGGGTATATTAGTAGGGGTCTGTATTTCCCCAGGTATAGTTGAGACATCACCGTCTTGAACTTGGCACGCAGTTCCACTACATCACGACAATGATCTTCAAAGCAGTGTATTGGTACCTCCATGTGTTTCAGATTGCCTTTCATCTTGCGAATTCCACGCATTATCATTTCTTTTATTCTGACTTGGCGCAGTACAACTAATATCACTCTGGGCTTAGCGTTGCTGTCACTGGAGCGGGGTCCCAATCTGAAGCACTCATCCACCTCCGGTATTTTAGGAAGGATTCCTGTTCCCAAGATTTTCTGTAATTCTGTGGCAAACTCTTCAGGGTTTTCACATCTCACTGATTCGTCCAGACCGACAATGCGAATATTCAGCCTGCGTTTTTGATATTCCATCTCGAATATTTTGGCTTTCTGTTCTTTATTGATTCGCGTGAGCTCCTCCGTTATTTCGCTGAGCTCCGTCTTGATTTCATTGTAGTTCCCCTTCATCTCGGCAGTTAGGTTAACTGTGTTAGCCTCTACTTCCTTGTAGATGTGAGTGAATTTGATTTCGTGGGCTTCCACTACTTTCTCCAGAGCCTCGGTGCGTTTATTCTGTGCGTCGGCGTCCGCTCTCAGCTCATCAATTTTGCCTTCAATAGATTCTTTAATAGCATCTACTTTTTGAGTTATTATCTTCTGTGATTCTGTGATCATTTCCTCCATTCTCTTCTCTGTGATCATTACCTCCATTCTCTTCTCCATTGTCTTCCCCATTTCCTCCATTTTCCGGATGATATGATCGGTATCTGCGGAGGTCTTTGATGGGGTTGAACTTGAAGCGGCCTCTGTCGAGTCAATACTTTCTGCTGCCCGCTGTACGTATCCTGGGTCCCGCTGCGGGACCTCTTCGACTAGTTTTTGGTCTTTCTTTGGGTCTTTCCTTGGTGGCATCTCGATTCTTTTGGTCAATATAGTTAGTTGATAGTCTCAGTTGATATATGCGTCAAGTTTTAACCGCATTAATGATATATAATTATGATTTTAAAACGAAAAAAAAAATAACGGGTGAGCAGCTGTGTCACATGCGACCTACTCCATTCTATAGCTAAACCGGAAGTCTTGGCCAGTCTTTTAAGGCTGAGATCTTTTCGGGATCAGTATGGACACCGCTAGCATCTACAATGTGGCCCAGGCCCCAGGTATCTTACAGAGGACTGAAAAAAGTGACATTTGTCAGGGGACAACTTCAGCCCGTAGTCCTTGAGTCTGTTCAAAACCTTCATCAGTCTGGTTTCATGCTCCTCCAAGGTATCTGAGAAAACTATCAGGTCATCCAGAAAAACCAAGACTTCATTCAGGTGCAAGTCTTCGACGCACTTCTCCATCAATCGCTGAAATGTTGAGGGTGCATTAGTAATGCCCTGTGGCATGCGGTTAAATTCCCAAAAACCCAGCGGGCACGTGAACGCGGTCTTGTGTTTGTCTTCTTCAGCCAGTTCAACCTGATAGTAACCTGACTTAAGGTCCATCACAGAGAACCATCTAGCTCCACTAAGAGCCGAAAAGGTTTCCTCGATGTTGGGGAGGGCATAGGCATCTTTAACGGTGTGCAGGTTCAGTTTTCGATAGTCCACGCATAGTCGGATCTTTCCGTTTTTCTTTTTCACAACTATAGGGGAAGCAAATGGACTCTCCGATTCTCTGATGATCCCAGCCTCCAGCAACTCCCTAATATGTTGCTTCACAGCTTCCCTATCACATGGATGAATTGGTCGGGACCTCTCCTTAAAGGGGGTTTCATCTTTTAGTCTTATCCTGTGTTTGACAGCAGAGGTACGCCCATGGGTTAAGTCGTCAACTGCGAACAGTTCAGGTAGGGCATTCAACTTGCCCATGATTCGTTTCTTCCAATCGGCTGGAATGGGAGAGTCTGCTAGGCTGCGTGATACTTTGTCACTCAGGGGGGTTTCTGTGTCAAACGTCTGAAGACCACACAAGGTGGGGGTTAGGGATGGGTACCGAATTCGGTACTTTTGAGGTACCGAACCGAAACACGTCGGTACTACCGAGTATCGAATCAAGTGAGAAAAGTAAAATTTACTTTATTTTTTTTATTTTTTTTTACTTTTTTCTTTTCATGTCAACGTTCACACGCACAATATATGCTTACCTATGATTTGACTTGATTCAACAACAAAGCAGTCGGAGCAATGACAAGCCGAAAACTGTCGAAATTGTAGTTATTTGAAGTTTGGATTTTTTTTTTTACGACTGAGGTAGGTAAATTAAATTTCTTGAGACTAAAGTACCGAAAAAAGGTACCGTTGGGTACCGGTATCGATTCACAGGTACCGGTACCGGTATCGGTTCAAATGTGAAAGGTACCCATCCCTAGTGGGGGTGTCATCGGATTTCATAGGTATCACACGCTGAGCTGCCGTCATTTCTGCTATCACACGGTTTGGGTGTAGTGTGACGTCGTGTGCACTCATATTGCAGAGAAGAACAGGAACTTTGCTGAAGGACTGATAAGGAACATCCAGTAGTGTTGGTACTACGAAGATGCCACCGGGCAGAGGGGAGTTCATAGGAGTCTCTACTGCACATGAGGTTTGATCTGAGGATGCGTCCATCCTAACGCCTCCTAGCACGCACACTTTCTGTCCAGCTGGAACGATGACCGGGTGACGCCCAATCAACTTCACCGGTCTTGTTCCTACTTTTTCATTGTGAGTCTGAGCAATGTGCTGAAATAGCATGACACACTCAGCACTTAGTTCACACCCCTGTAGGAATTTCTGCCCTTCTCGGGTAACTCCTTTCTCGTACAATCTATTAAGTACATTTGTCCCTAATCAACAGAGGGATCTCACGGCTTAGGTCACAGTCGGGTACAATGAGAACTAGGGAAGACACATTTTCTTCTATGCCAGTAACACTCTTAGGGAGAGTTAAAAATACCTGGGTGTAGCCTATGTAAGGGACTAGCTGACCCCCTGCGCCTGTAATTAGGGGTGCACCGATGTATCGGTCGGGTATCGGTATCAACCGATAAGTGCCTTGTTGACTGCAATCGGCCTATCGGCCGATAAGCTCGAATGTGCCGATGGCAGTCGCCGATAAATATCCATCAATTTGTGTAGCGTCAAGACAAAAAAAAGTTCACTCGCGACCTGCACAACGCAGTCCCCAGTCCCCCCCACACACACACACACACACACAAGCTACTGCATCAAAGTTACTACTTATGATTAACAAGGCATTCGTTTTGTGGCATTAACGTTATATAGTTAGTGTTACACGTTCAATAACATCAGCATATTATTTACCCGAACGTAGCAAGCGTTCATACTAGCTCAGTTCCTTCCGTTGCTCACAGAGTTTTACCCAATCTGTTAATAACGTTTTCAATCAGACACATGTATAGAAAGGCTTTGTTTTATTATAACATTAGTTGCAGTAAAATCATTGTGCCTCATTTAAGTCATCCTGCGGAGCTAAAAGCTAAACGTCAGCCGCGCCGCCATTGTTGTTGTTGTAGAAAAGCTCTCGTCAACTCAAAATCAATGGCGGACAAAAGCCGAAGTAAAAAATGTATACGTGCTTGCCGATTGGTGGTAACAGCAGAGGCGGGTGCAAGCGGTGTGTGACGTAATTGGCAGAATCGACTGTCAATCAAAATTTCATTGGTTGAGACAATAGTATCTAGCTGCAGCCCAGGAGGTAGACCATGCTGGGAGAACTAGTAACTAGGTGCAGCCCTGCAGAACATACTGGGAGAGAGATAGTGCTATTTCTTGATGTTTCCTTTTTTTTAAGTAAGTAAAGAGACCTATGTTCATATCGGTGAGCACAATTTGTAACACAAATATACAGTAGTTTCATAAAAAAAATATATATATATATATTACAAAAAATAAATATTACAAAAATAAATATAAAATATTTAAAAAATATTTAAAAAAAATATGTTGCCACAAATATCGGAATCGGTATCGGTATCGGCCGATTGTGTTAGTTGAACAATCGGTATCGGTGGCAAATTTTCATATCGGTGCATCCCTACCTGTAATCTCAAGTAGTGCATTAATGGGTTCAACAGGGAATGATGAGAGGTGTTCGGAGTAATAGGTCTCTGAGACTGTACTAACCTGTGATCCAGTATCTAGAAGCCATTTACATGGGAGGCCTTCAACAAGCACAGTCAAGGTGCAACATGGCCCCACAAGACCACTGGGTCCTAAGGGTCTATAGTTACAGGGTGGGCCATTCTGAGCATAGTTTGTGGCCCTAACTACATTAACTTCTAAGTCTTGCATGGGACTAGATAAAGGGGGGTTCATGGCTCCTGATTGCCCCACAACAGGGGCCACTACATGTTTAAAGGGAACTCAGGCTGGCCCTGGTGCTGCATGTTCCACCGCTCACGCCTTTCTCTGAGTTCAAAGTTCTTTTGCCGTACAGCGGCAGGGTTTGGCTCATTCAAACATTGGGCAGCAATGTGGCCGTCTTCGCCACATCTAAAACAGAACCATGCTCGGGGCATGTTGGAGGTGTTCCTGTTCATCTTGCGGCTTGTCGCATTAGAGGCCATACAGTTCCCCCTAACCGCATTCTCGCCACCGGGGTTGTTTACATTCTGGGGTCCAACTGCTCTTAAAGCAAGTTCAGAGAAGAGTCGATCCAGGCACTCAAAAAGATGTAAAATCCAGAGGGAAGAAGGTTAAAAAGCCTTTATTAAAAGTGGCTAATTCATTTAAAATCTAATCAACATGTTTCGACCATAGCGGTCTTCATCAGGATTGGAGTAAAATGTACAAACACATCACCCCCTTAAATACCCACAGGTGAGAGTCAGGTGAAACAATAAAGCAATAAACACCAAATGATTGAAACGAGTGATGATTGGAAGGCACACGCAAGGGCGGAGCCATCAATCAGTGACAGTGTAGAAAAATAAAAAATATATATCAAACAGGCTATAAGTATAAGCATAGATAAATAATCAGTAAGCAATATACAGAAAAATATAATAACCTAAGTAGCCTATGTAAGGTACAAAGAATACACACAATACAATGGCAATAAACATATAGGATAGAAATCAAAGATAACACATGAAGTCAATATCCTCATTTAGCCCAGGGGCATTAAGAGCGTCAAGGCTATGAATCCAGAATGTTTCCCTCTGATTGAGTTTGCGGATGCGGTCTCCGCCCCTAATAAGAGGTTTGATATGTTCAATGCCCACAATTTTCAGTATAGAATCGTTATTATTGTGTACTTCTGTGAAATGTCTGGCTATGGGATAAACATGATTTTTGGTTCTGATGGCGTATTTGTGTTCAGCTAAACGATCCCGCAGACGCCGCTTGGTACGACCTACATAGAAGATGCCAGGACAAGTACATGACAAGCGATAAATGACATGAGTGGTATTACAGTTAATAAAGTCATTAATCTTGTATGATCGCTGAGATTTAAAGTCAGTGAATGTCTTGGTTTGTATGACGTTGACACAGTGTGGACAATTCATACATTTGTAGGTTCCAATAGGTCTCCTAAGCCAAGACTCCTTAGTCGCGGGAGGAAGGTAGCTATGAACTAATTTGTCTCTTAATGTTGGAGCACGTCTGAAAGAAAAAACTGGAGGTTGAGGGAACACTTGTCTGAGAGTGGGGTCACTATCAATAATGGGCCAGTTCGCATTAATGATGCGCTTAACGTGTCCCGCTGCTGTGCTATATTGGGTCACAAAGAAGGGGCGGGACTGAGACTCGTTCCGTCGTCTACTTTTCTTGAGCAAATCAGATCTATTAAGTGTCTGTGCCTTATTACGTGCCCTTGCCACTACATCTGGATTATATGATCGATTTTCAAATCTGGTAGTCATATCAGCAGCCTGTTGATGAAACTCACTATCACTATCACAAATACGACGTAAACGTTGAAATTGACCAAAAGGAATGTGTTACGTGAAGTTTTCTTTCTAAAAATGGTGGTGTGTAATTTACCAAATATCTTTTGAGATAGTAAGATCTAGAAAGTTAATAGTTGTTAAAGAATATTCTATGGACAGACGGATATTGTTATTTAAAGAGTTGAGATAACTATGAAAAGCCAACAGTTCAGATTCATTGCCATCAAAAATAAATAACTGTTGGCTTTTCATAGTTATCTCAACTCTTTAAATAACAATATCCGTCTGTCCATAGAATATTCTTTAACAACTATTGACTTTCTAGATCTTACTATCTCAAAAGATATATTTGGTAAATTACACACCACCATTTTTAGAAAGAAAACTTCACGTAACACCCTCTTGAGAGCTGACTCTTTCCATCCCCCTCACATGATCGACAACATTCCTTTTGGTCAATTTCAACGTTTACGTCGTATTTGTGATAGTGATAGTGAGTTTCATCAACAGGCTGCTGATATGACTACCAGATTTGAAAATCGATCATATAATCCAGATGTAGTGGCAAGGGCACGTAATAAGGCACAGACACTTAATAGATCTGATTTGCTCAAGAAAAGTAGACGACGGAACGAGTCTCAGTCCCGCCCCTTCTTTGTGACCCAATATAGCACAGCAGCGGGACACGTTAAGCGCATCATTAATGCGAACTGGCCCATTATTGATAGTGACCCCACTCTCAGACAAGTGTTCCCTCAACCTCCAGTTTTTTCTTTCAGACGTGCTCCAACATTAAGAGACAAATTAGTTCATAGCTACCTTCCTCCCGCGACTAAGGAGTCTTGGCTTAGGAGACCTATTGGAACCTACAAATGTATGAATTGTCCACACTGTGTCAACGTCATACAAACCAAGACATTCACTGACTTTAAATCTCAGCGATCATACAAGATTAATGACTTTATTAACTGTAATACCACTCATGTCATTTATCGCTTGTCATGTACTTGTCCTGGCATCTTCTATGTAGGTCGTACCAAGCGGCGTCTGCGGGATCGTTTAGCTGAACACAAATACGCCATCAGAACCAAAAATCATGTTTATCCCATAGCCAGACATTTCACAGAAGTACACAATAATAACGATTCTATACTGAAAATTGTGGGCATTGAACATATCAAACCTCTTATTAGGGGCGGAGACCGCATCCGCAAACTCAATCAGAGGGAAACATTCTGGATTCATAGCCTTGACGCTCTTAATGCCCCTGGGCTAAATGAGGATATTGACTTCATGTGTTATCTTTGATTTCTATCCTATATGTGCCAAACAAGCAGGCCAACTGCGCTCTAAAGGGCTCTTGCACTCCTCTTGGGTCGTTCGTTGGGTTGGTCAGAGTCATTAACTATGGCTTCAGTGGATAACCCTGATCACCTGCATTTAAGCAATATTTTAATTACAGATACCGCAGTAATAACATTACAATCTAATTCAATACAATGTGTGCCTTCCTCCCGGTCACCAGCAACGACATGTATCAGCCAAATGGGCATCGCAACATTAACTGAGTGGAATCCCTTTCTATTCACATAACTGAATTTGTGATGGAGCTTTGACAGCTACATGGGTGGTACAGTAACAGTGCTCGATCCATCAATATATCACGATGGCCCGTGCCGGTGGCCAAAGACCCGAGGGTGGAGAGGACTTGAATGTGCATGGGGATGGCATTTGTGCGTTTTGTTTCACGCTCCAATTTGGGTCCCAAATTGTGGTACAAATCAAGGAGAATGTGTCTCGGGTAGCGGACTCTAGTTAAATTATGTTCTCTCGGCAAATAGACTGCCCTAGGCTATCTCTGAAAACCACTCCCCGCGGAGCGCAGTCAGCGCACCTCGTGGTAGGGGTTGCTAAGAGGACATATGCTGAGAAACTGGAGACACAAATGGCACAAAACGACACAAGAGGCTTGTGGAGGGGACTGAAGACAATAACTAACTACAAAGTCAGCGCCCCCTCAATGGGGAGCGACGACGCCTCTCTCGCGGACAAACTCAACTCCTTCTACGCTCGGTTCGGTGTAGACAGTGTCGCCGCTAGCCCTCTGGCTAGGGACGTCACTGGCGCACCGGCTGTTGTGGAGGGGGGGGGGGGCAACCGCGGGGGGGGCGGGGGCGCTCTCTCGTTGTCGGAACACAGTGTGAGAAGAGCATTTATGCAGGTGAACACCAGGAAGGCTGCTGGCCCAGATGGTATAACAGGACGCATACTTAAGTCCTGTGCAAACCAGCTTGCCCCGGTGTTCACCGCCATATTTAACCAATCCCTGGCGGAGTCAGTAGTCCCTGCCTGCTTCAAGATGTCTACCATCATCCCTGTACCGAAGAAACCCTCCCCAACATGTCCAAATGACTACAGACCGGTGGCACTCACCTCTGTGGTCATGAAATGTTTCGAGAGGCTGGTCAAGGACCACATTTGTGCCTCCCTCCCCAGTGATATGGACCCTATGCAATTTGCATACAGGACAAACAGGTCCACTGACGACGCGGTCTCCCAGGTACTGCACAGCACTCTCCCACCTTGACCGTCAGAAGGGGGGCTATGTGAGACTGTTGTTAATTGACTACAGCTCAGCGTTCAACACCATAGTCCCCACCAGACTGGTGGACAAGCTGATCGAGCTAGGTCTGAGCTCCGCCCTGAGCGCCTGGGTACTGGACTTTCTGAGTGAAAGACCCCAGGCGGTCAGGGTGGGGGGTCAGACCTCCAACACCATCACCCTGAGCATCGGGTCCCCCCAGGGCTGTGTTCTAAGCCCCCTGCTGTACTCACTCTACACACACGATTGTGTGGCCAAGTTCAGCTCCAACTCCATAGTGAAGTTCGCAGATGACACGGTGGTGGTGGGGCTGATCTCGGACAAGGACGAGAAGGCCTACCGGGAGGAGGTTGAGGTACTGGAACGTTGGTGCCAGGACAACAGCCTGCTCCTGAACATTGGTAAAACCAAGGAGCTGATCGTGGATTACAGGAGAGGACAGCAGGAGACACACACACCACTGATGATTAACGGGGCTACCGTGGACAGGGTGAGCAGCTTCAAGTACCTGGGGGTCCACATCTCAGAGGATCTGACATGGTCAACACACATAGACACAGTAGTAAAGAAAGCGAAGCAGCGCCTCTACCACCTGAGACAGTTAAGGAAGTTCAGAGTATCGGGGAAGATACTCCAGTCCTTCTACTCAGGAGCTGTAGAGAGCATCTTGACCGGAAACATCACTGCCTGGTATGGGAACAGCACGGCACAGGACAAGAAGGCCCTTCAGAGAGTGGTGCGCTCAGCCGAGCGTACCACGGGTATTGCGCTACCTCCCCTGCAGGCTCTATACAACAAGAGGTGCAAATCCAGAGCCTGCAGGATAATGAAAGACCCCCACCACCCCAATAACAGCCTGTTCCAGCTGCTGAGGTCAGGCAGACGCCTGCAAACCCCAGCTACTAGGACGGAGAGGCTTAGGCTAAGCTTCTTCCCCCAGGCCATCAGAGCCTTGAACAATGAACATTGAGAGACACAGAAACTGAACTATCCACACACAAGCACACACAAGACACGCACGCTGAGCACGCTCACACACTAGCAGCTACTTTAACACTCATGCCGCACACACGCACACTTATGGCCAGAGGAAAGGCCACTTTAAATTAGTAAAACAATCAGGAACAGTGTATTGCACTACTAAAGCTACCTAGCATGTCCTATATGCTCTGTAAATACTATGTACAGATACCGAGATGGCACACCATGTTACCTGTTTATTGCACTGTTGTTTTTATTGGATTCTATTATATGTTGTACCACTGTATTCTTATTGGATTCTATTATATGTTGTACCACTGTATTGCACATCGTCGCGGGCAAGACCAGCCGCATTTCATTGTATACCTGTATGCCGTGACAATTAAAACTCTTGACTTGACTTGACTATACGATACGATATCGATTCTTTGGACAATGATACGATATTTTCCGATATCACTGTCTGCCACGATACGATTCGATTCAGGTGCTTGCTATCGATATGAGACGATATTATATGCCCATTTAACACAATCGGTAACATTTAGATCAACTCAAAAAAGGCAACGGAAATATCATTTGACATTTTTATTTTTGAGCTCTTCCAGACATTTAAATGAAAAACGATCTATTGTTTTTAATTAGGGCTGTCAGTTTATCACGTTAATTAGATTAATTAATTACACAGCAAATGATCGCATTATGAAAATTAACTAAATTTATTATAAAATGAAAAATTATAAGGGCGGTTAGGTGGCCGAGCGGAGATTGCGTTCGTCACCAGCCCCGGAGCTGAGCTGGATTTGCCTGTTCGAATCCAGCTCACAGCTCCGGGGTTGTCACCAGCTTGGCTGGCCGTCTGCACTGATACAATTGGCTGTATCAGAGGGTGGTAGAAGCTGGCGGGGTGGGTCCGGGTCGTTGTAAACAGCGACTCCTACAGTTCGGTCGGGGCGCCTGCTAAGCGCGGATTGGACGTGAGGGGGATAGTGTGGTCCTCCCACACGCTACGCCCTCTCAATGAGAATCCGCGCTGCCAGGTGAAAAGAAGCGGTGATTGGCTGGACGTGTGTCGGAGGAAGCACGTGGTAGCCTCCACTCTCCCAGATGATCTGACTGTGGGGGGTAAGTGCGCAGCGATCAGGAAGGGACTGGGAATTGGCATACGACTAACATTGGGATGGGAAAAAGACCAATAAAAAAATAAAATAAAAAATGAAAAATTATTTATATATATTTTTTTTATCATACATTCCATAAGAACGTAGAATACACATTTACAGACTTTCTTTTAATATGGTCCATTTGCATGTTCTTGGTATCTGATTCTAGGGACATCTATGGATCTCAGGGAATGTATTCCCAGTGTCAGAAATAATGTGTCTGTTACTAGGCTTGAGTAAATTGTAATGAACCAAATGAGAATATCAATAAAACAAATGTTTATCTTTGACTGTGAATAACACCATGCTAAAATTGACCAGACCTGAGAAATCGAAGCATATGAATAAATGGAAGATGATTCAACAGAAGGTTTTGTAGATGCAGTACTGAATTCTGCCATCCGGACACATGAAATATGAATATAGAATATCAGGCCTAAAATGGTTATGTGATTAAAATGCGATTAATTAGATTAATTAATTACAATTCCTGTAATTAGATTTAAAAAAATGAATCGCCTGACCACTATTTTTAATACAAATAGACCATGTTCACTGCAAAGTGCCACGTTTTGATATATTAAGCTTTAAACTTTAAGTAAATTTTTTTGGAACTCACAACACGCAACCTAAAACCCCTTTATCTCCCAAACCGTTCCTGCAATTGTTTTATGTTTCATGATGATCATGAATTTATTTATTATGTATTGTATTTCTTATGTTTAAATATCAACATTATCTGTCCATCCTCAGTACATTTACTATAAATATACTATACTTCATCTGGTCTTTCCAAACGCACACACACCCAGAAAGGGAGAATGCCTGCCCCCCCCCCCCCTTCCCAGTCCCCACTCTGCTGTTCACTCCGTCTATGGCTCTGATCAGGGTTAGCTTGTTGTTAGCTTACACAAACCTAACGTTAATTTATGTCTTTAACGCAACGTGGTCATAAAGGAATGGCGAGGATTGCAAAGCATGTTAGATGCATTTGACCCTGTTGCGGAATAAAACAGCAGGGGCTTGTTTTGGGTCGCAAAATAGGCACACTCTGTTGCAATGTCCGCGTTTCAGACGCTAATGCTGTGCTGCTGAGCCGAGCGGATACCACTCTCCATGGGATTTTCAAAATAAGAATATCGCAATATGAATCTATCTTTTTACGTTGCATCGATCCTATTGGATCATTGATAATAGATCGATATATCGATCTGGATCGATGTATCGTCCCACCCCTACCTCGTAGTATTCCGATAACGCTATATAGATAAACCATGCTGCATTCATTCGGAAAGAAAGAAAGAAAGACCTATTCCAAATGCTATTGATAAATGAGGGCCCAGAATCTCTTCTATTATAATACCATAGTTAAGTCTGTAACCCTCTTATATAGAAACTAAATCACCTATTCTTTCTTTCCTTCCTCTGACACTCTTCTCCATCACTATCTCCCTCCAGATAGCTGTCCTGTCAGGCCTGGGAAGAAACCAAGAGGCTTGGATGGAAGAAAAAGGTCTCTGCTGTGACCAGTGTGGAAAAAGCTTCAGTTCAAAGATGAATCTCAATAAACACCAATGCATTCACACAGGAAGGAAACCCTATTCCTGTGATCAGTGTGGGAAGAGCTTTAGTCAACTGATTACTCTGAAAACACACCAGAGAATTCACACAGGAGAGAAGCCCTACTCCTGTGACCAGTGTGGGAAGAGCTTTAGGCAACTGTCTAATCTGCAATCACACCAGAGAATTCACACAGGAGAGAAGCCCTACTCCTGTGACCAGTGTGGGAAGAGCTTTAGTCGACTGGATAATCTGAAATCACACCAGAGAATTCACACAGGAGAAAAGCCCTACTCCTGTCACCAGTGTGAGAAGAGCTTTAGTAGTCCGTTTTATCTGAAATCACACCAGATAATTCACACAGGAGAGAAGCCCTACTCCTGTGACCAGTCTGAGAAGAGCTTTAGTGAACTGTCTCATCTGCAATCACACCAGAGAATTCACACAGGAGAGAAGCCCTACTCCTGTGACCAGTGTGGGAAGAGCTTTAGTCAACGGGCTAGTCTGAAATTACACCAGAGAATTCACACAGGAGAAAAGCCCTACTCCTGTGACCAGTGTGAGAAGAGCTTTAGTCGACTGGGTAATCTGAAATCACACCAGAGAATTCACACAGGAGAAAAGCCCTACTTCTGTCACCAGTGTGAGAAGAGCTTTAGTAGTCTGTTTTATCTGAAATCACACCAGAGAATTCACACAGGAGAAAAGCCCTACTCCTGTGACCAGTGTGAGAAGAGCTTTCGTCAACTGTCTGATCTGAAATCACACCAGAGACTTCATATAGGATGGAAGCCCTACTTCTGTGACCAGTGTGAGAAGAGCTTTAGTCGACTGCAGAGTCTGAAATTACACCAAAGACTTCACACAGGAGAAAACTTAGAAAAGCCCTACTTTTGTGACCAGTGTAAGAAGAGCTTTAATCGTCTGTCTCATCTGAAATTACACCAAAGACTTCACACAGGAGAAAAGCCCTACGTTTGTGACCAGTGTGAGAAGAGCTTTAATCGTCTGTCTCATCTGAAATTACACCAGAGCATTCACACAGGAGAGAAGCCCTACTCCTGTGACCAGTGTGGAAAGAGCTTTAGTCGACTGCAGAGTCTGAAATTACACCAAAGACTTCACACAGGAGAAAAACCCTACTCCTGTGACCAGTGTGAGAAGAGCTTTAGTCATCTGTCTAATCTTAAAAAACACCAGAGAATTCACACAAGAGAGAAGCCACATCATTGTGGTCTGTGTGATGAGAAATTCAGTACATTAGGATCTTTGAGAAAACATGAGAAAATTCACTTGGGAGAGAAGTCCATCAACAATCATAAGAATAATAGTGGTAGTAATATTTGACCGTTCTTTTGAAAGGAACAACTACTACCAAGAGCTTTTGACCTGCACAGAAGCCTCTGTGAGAGAGAAGCAGTGCTAACATAGACACACTTTTCATTGACAACAACAGTTGTTTCTGCTCTGAGTCAGACAGTGTGGATGTTCCTGGGACAATATGTTATTGGTATAAGAGTGAAACACACATTGTTCTAGTGTTTTAAATACTGGGATCATAGGAACTTTCTGACCTCAGTATGGGGTGACCAGCCAAAAGCAAAGCTAGTTAACAAACATGTGGTGTACACACTGGAGGGGAAAACTGCTTCTGGTATGGACTCATATTTTTATGTGGACACTAGTGATTTGAACTAATGTCACACATATTGTCAACATTTCTAGTTGGACATGTTTTTTTACTTTCACAAGAAGTGTATTTTCAAATTCAATCAATTAGAATCGAACCAAATTGTTAACTTTCTGATGATAGAACATCCATTCACATTTACTTGTCATTGGGTTGGATAGTAAAACATTTTCATGACAACTTGTAAAATACTTTAAATAAAATCATCTTGAATTAAAAAGTGAATTGATCCCAACTTTGAAATATTCATATTCGAATGTATGATTAGCTAATAATATGGATGAATTGTAAGCGTCAAGATAAGTGCAAAGGTGTGAATTGATGTCTTAGAAGTCAACTGTATCTCAAGTGAAAATTGGTTTACACTTATATGGTGTAGTATAAATAGTATGATCTAGTTATATTATAATAAAATAAAAATGATATAGTATATAGAAGTATAATATAGAATAATACATTATATAAATGTATAGATACGTGTGTGTGTATAAAAGAATGAACCTAAATATGTAATTTGACTGATAGATACACAAAATGGGTTTATTTATGTTGATTTAATTTACTTGTGTTGATGTTTCCATTTTAGCAAAATGGGTATATTCTGTTTGGTTTTACGCAATCGGTGTGTTGTATGTGTGTAGGGGCAGGTATATATATGAATTTTTCTTCTTCCTGTTCCTTTCGGCCATGGGATTTGGTGAGTTATATTAATATGTACTGTTGGACTGGTAATTCCATGTACTAATAAATAAATGATGATGATGAGATATTACATTTGAACCTTGTATGAGAGGCTTCATCTTCTGAATGCATTTAAATGATCATTTAAAAAAAAAAAGTGTTAAAGCGGTTCAACCTTGAATTCTGGTCTGAAGGGTCGTCTTCGAGTGAGAAATTACAATGAATCTTCTACATTTAATAACGGCCACAGTTTAGAAAAAGGTTATTGAACAGTGTATAAGGATTACAGTATGTTTTCAGAACTGAAATGTCAAGATATTTTATTGGAAATATATAGTATAAAATTTGTTCTAAAAGGTACATCTTTTTTTTTTAACAAACTTAAACAATTAAATTAAAGATAACAGACAAACCAAAAGATAAACCCACCCATACTCAGAAATGCTTTAGTGATTATTTACCAATGATTCCAGGATTCTTGCTAGACAGGACAGTTTGTTCCATAGTTATTTAGGTCACATCTATCTCCACCTTTATGCAATGGAGATACATGAGCTGTATATATATTTATAAACTGACTTCATGAACCTTTACTCTGAAACTAGAGATATGGGGCATTAAGTTAGTTTTCGGGACCCCCGATTCATTATGCTGTGGTGGGTTATGTCGTGGCCCAAATGGACATACGATCTACCAGATGCCAATCAAATGATTGGAATATTCTTTCTGGAATTCCACCGGCCACAGGTAAGCAACGTAGATTTCAGCTTGATTGTGCCTTGTTTTCATAGCCATCGCCCTGATCAGCGTATGGGGTTGTACTAACGAATGCCGTTATTGACAATCAATTCATCAGAAACGACCCCCCCCCCCCCTTTCATGCATTCATGATGGAACATAATACCGATCATATGCATTTGAATTTTTAAGTATGTGTAGGGACGAAATGCCAATGGATTTAATATAATGCACGTATCGGGCTATTACTAGCCTCCCAGGAATTACCCTAAACTGCTATAAAACCATACTTATGTTCACCACGGTATAAAACTGGAATGTATGGATGGGAAAATCTATTCTTTTTCACATCTTGAACGATAGATACTCGATGCCAAATGGTCCATAGTATTGCATCCATAGCTATAATATAGAAGATATTATAGCCCTGCAAACAAGGAGACCGACCCCATTGGTTTAATGCGTGGCAGCACATAGGCATATCTCGTTCCCAGCGTGGCAGAGAAAGAGTTAAGAGTTTATGGTGTATCTATATGTACATTGATGATAAAGAGGGGTTTCTGAGAAATTTTCACAAATAAAAGCTGGGACCAATTTTTGCAGGATGTCCAGATTATTTTTTATTATATTGTTTTGTCAATCTGAAGAAGCAATAAAAATAAAAAAAAAATAAGTGCTGTTTCATCCAGTCTGTTAATCATGCTAGAGTGGTCCTTCCCAGGGGGACACTTAAACATACGCAGTAACACCCCTAAAAGTGAACAGATTAAACAAACTCTTAGAATCAAATTTGGATTATTTCTTTTTCTCTGAAACCTGGCTTCATGATAACTCCCCAGCTGCTGCTCTGACTGTACCTGGCTATAATATATTTAGAGCGACCTGAGGGGAGATGGGGAGGTGTGATGTTTTATGTTAAAGAGAACATCCACTTTTCAGATAAGGAATTAAGAGTGTCTCCCCAAATGTCCTTTACCCTCCTAGGGCTGTACCGACCACCAGACTCCAAAGCTATATTTTCTGACCAGCTGAACACCATACTTAGAGAGTGCAACTTTGATAAATAAGTACTTTTGATGGAAGATTTCAACATAAATGTGGTAGAAAAGCCCACAAACAAACAAAAGAAAAGAAAATTCAGATGATTAAAGGGCCAACTAGGATAAGACCCAAATGCGTCTATATTAATCCCAGCCCAAGAGTGCGTCGCGTTTCTCTGATTGGCCACGACGCCCATGTGACCGCGGTAGAGCGGAAATAGGCTGCTGCCTCCGCGTCAAAGACAGACAGGCATTCTATTGCCATGCTCTGCGACAAACTAACCTTAACCAACTCCGAAAGAATGCCTAAACTTAACCCTAAACTTAACCAACTCCGAAAGAGTGCCTAAACTTAACCCTAACCTTAACCAACTCCGAAAGAATGCCTAAACTTAACTCTAACCTTAACCAACTCCGAAAGAATGCCTAAACTTAACCCTAACCTTAACCAACTCCGAAAGAATGCCTAAACTTAACCCTAACCTTAACCAACTCCGAAAGAGTGCCTAAACTTAACCCTAACCTTAACCAACTCCGAAAGAATGCCTAAACTTAACCCTAACCTTAACCAACTCCGAAAGAATGCCTAAACTTAACCCTAACCAACTCCGACAGAATGCCTAATCTTAACCCTAACCTTAACCAACTCCGAAAGAATGCCTAAACTTAACCCTAACCTTAACTGTAAAGTGTCACAGCCAACTAAGTAACACTGGGTGGTATGACATCCTGATCTTATATATGATTATGGGGAATGTCTGTAGATTCTTCCTGGACAATGGAATAGAAACACGTTATGTGTAAACACATGTTAAAGTGCCACAAGTCAACGAGTGACACTTTGTATAATATTCTTATGTTTATTATATATGATTGGAGCTATGTATATGACCTGTATACTCTTTATACACTTATGTAAAGTGTCACAGCCAACTAAGTAACACTGGGTGGTATGACATCCTGATCTTATATATGATTATGGGGAATGTCTGTAGATTCTTCCTGGACAATGGAATAGAAACACGTTATGTGTAAACACATGTTAAAGTGCCACAAGTCAACGAGTGACACTTTGTATAATATTCTTATGTTTATTATATATGATTGGAGCTATGTATATGACCTGTATACTCTTTATACACTTATAAAACTATGTTACAGTTAATGTGCAGTCGGAGTGAAGAGCAGGCCTGAGCTGAGAGCAAGTCGGCACAGTTTAACCCTGTCCTGTCTGCATAGAATATAGCCAGCAGTCTCCCTCGTCTGCATCCCCTTGAGTTGGGGCGAGTGAGAACGAAGGGGGGAGGGGGCCCCTTCGGAATGCAATCTCTGAGCAGGGTGCTTTCCACAGCAGGTTGTCACACTCTGCGTAGAGTAGACAAGGATAGGTACAAGTGTATGCATATATATGTGTACACTGTATGCTATATATATATGTACTGTATTATACATGTAAGTGTATCTGTATATATCTGTAGTATTTATTGGGCTATGTACTATGTACTATGTACTCATGCTGGAGGTGTGAGTTGCTTTCACTTCAATACTGTTTGGTCTGTACAGATGCATCTGTCTCCCTCCCTGCATAAGACCTTGACAGACAGGGCCTCTTCCTGGAGCTCTCCGGCCGGCAGACGCATTAAACTGGTTAACCCTTTGTGGGGTCTGAATGAGATGAAAAGTGAAGGGACTTTCCACAGCAGACACAATGGGAGTCTGTTCCAGCAAAAACGTTACAATTACTTTCCAAGTTACGGCCTAGTGGAGTAGAAAGGGAGGAGAGCCAGTCCCCACGTACCGTGCACTGACTGGCTGGTGAAATGACATCACGGTGACAGCGCTGTATTTGGACCAATAAGCAGAAAAGATCTGGGGCCCTTTATAAAGGGCAACTGGACAGATCACAGGCAGATTTTTACACTGAGCTGGAGAGATAGGAAGATGTTGCTTGCGGGCACAAGCCGTGCCAGATCAGACTTTTTAGAGAGATGGAGATCCTGCTGCCAGACACGGGGCACAAGCCGAACCAGATGAGATGTTTTGTTCTGTGCATATTTTAACTGAAATGGACACTTTCCACTTCAGTCTCTTCTTGTAACTAGCTTTTTCTAATTAAAAATACCTCTTTATAAATATCCTTTGTATCCTTTCTTCACACCAGACGGCCGGACGGCCGGGTAAGCATGAAATGTGTTTTGCCTTGTAACTTCACCCTTTGCGTTTTGATTAAAAAGACGGGTAAGCATGGAGATGTATTTTTGCATTGTAACTTTACCAGTAATAATAATAATAATAATAATAATAATAATGTGCCTGTAATGTGCCTTTTTATGATGTAAAAAACCTCCTGAGTAAGGCTTTAGCCAGACGGAGTATTAATGATGTAAAAACTTTAGAAGTGGGGCTTTATCCATATGGAGGCCTAAAGAGAAATATGTCAACCACGCGGTAAAAGGAGACATATGATTATGCATTAAGGCAAAATAGAATAAGTGGCTTTATCCCTAGCTCAGGCCTAAAGAGAGAAATATATATCAAGTAATGCCATATAGTGATAATACGTGTACTGTATCATGGGATTATCAAGTAAAGCCATACAGTGATAATATGTGTAAGTGGCTTTATCCCTAGCTATAATGGGATTATCAAGTAAAGCAATATAGTGATAATACGTGTACTGTATCATGGGATTATCAAGTAAAGCCATACAGTGATAATATGTGTAAGTGGCTTTATCCCTAGCTATAATGGGATTATCAAGTAAAGCCATATAGTGATAATACGTGTACTGTATCATGGGATTATCAAGTAAAGCCATACAGTGATAATATGTGTAAGTGGCTTTATCCCTAGCTATAATGGGATATCAAGTAAAGCCATATAGTGATAATACGTGTAACGGATAATGGAAATGGACCTCATCTGAATAAAGAGAGTCCTTCCCAGTGCAAATAAAATAAAAGATTCCGCAACTTCAATCACTCGACCTAAGGTCGATGACTGACGGGGGTCGGAACGGTGCATTCGCTATCTCTTGTCGGTCAGTGGTAACAACAACATTTTGTAGACTCGTTTGGTTCTGCGTGTCAACCGCTTCGCAGGACGCTGTTTGATGTCAAGATAAGCAGACCAATGAGTTATGAAGTTATCGATCTGACCTAAGACCTAGCGTGGGCATTCAACATGGCGTCCCTGGCGATGTGCATTTATACTAACCAAAATAGGTGCTAAACGGCCGAAGAAGACAGGACTACTGTCAAAAGCCTCTGGAGTAAAATTAAATTACAGATTTGGCAAAAATTAAAGTAGAAAGCTCTACTGGCGACTCGAGTGGAAGGCTGTACTCGGGGATATCACAAATGAATAGAAAGCTCTATCTTGGTGATTAAAGCAACGTTTACTCACAACTAAAGGGTAACATAATGTTTATAGAGCTCTGGGGGGAGTTACAAGTGCAGCATAATTTCGTGCTTTGCCCACAGGAAGCGAACTGGCCCTACCCAAGACGAGAGCCAACTACCCAGAGACACTGTTTGTAAGGAGGGGAGACTGGATGTGAAGCGAAGTCAAAACGACCGTTCACAGAAAAGCGAGGGCTCCCTAGCCCAGAGACACTGTTTGTAAGGAGGGGAGACTGGATGTGAAGCGAAGTCAAAACGACCGTTCACAGAAAAGCGAGGGCTCCCTAGCCCAGAGACACTGTTTGTAAGGAGGGGAGACTAGATGTGAAGCGAAGTCAAAACGACCGTTCACAGAAAAGCGAGGGCTCCCTAGTCCAGAGACACTGTTTGTAAGGAGGGGAGACTAGATGTGAAGCGAAGTCAAAACGACCGTTCACAGAAAAGCGAGGGCTCCCTAGCCCAGAGACACTGTTTGTAAGGAGGGGAGACTAGATGTGAAGCGAAGTCAAAACGACCGTTCACAGAAAAGCGAGGGCTCCCTAGCCCAGAGACACTGTTTGTAAGGAGGGGAGACTGGATGTGAAGCGAAGTCAAAACGACCGTTCACAGAAAAGCGAGGGCTCCCTAGCCCAGAGACACTGTTTGTAAGGAGGGGAGACTAGATGTGAAGCGAAGTCAAAACGACCGTTCACAGAAAAGCGAGGGCTCCCTAGCCCAGAGACACTGTTTGTAAGGAGGGGAGACTGGATGTGAAGCGAAGTCAAAACGACCGTTCACAGAAAAGCGAGGGCTCCCTAGCCCAGAGACACTGTTTGTAAGGAGGGGAGACTAGATGTGAAGCGAAGTCAAAACGACCGTTCACAGAAAAGCGAGGGCTCCCTAGCCCAGAGACACTGTTTGTAAGGAGGGGAGACTGGATGTGAAGCGAAGTCAAAACGACCGTTCACAGAAAAGCGAGGGCTCCCTAGCCCAGAGACACTGTTTGTAAGGAGGGGAGACTAGATGTGAAGCGAAGTCAAAACGACCGTTCACAGAAAAGCGAGGGCTCCCTAGCCCAGAGACACTGTTTGTAAGGAGGGGAGACTGGATGTGAAGCGAAGTCAAAACGACCGTTCACAGAAAAGCGATGGCTCCCTAGCCCAGAGACACTGTTTGTAAGGAGGAGAGACTGGATGTGAAGCGCAGTCAAAAAGACCGTTCACAGAACTGCAAGCTAACTAGCTCACCATCGGCTAACAAACCAGTGCTAACACGATGTCTCACAATCATTCCCACATCATAGAGGAGGAATTACCCTCGGAGGAGGGATTGGGAGTGTTTATACTCGACCTGGGTCTGGACTACCCAGGAGAACGGGAGGAACGCCCTGAGTCCCCTGAAACGTTTGCGGGAAGTGAGGAATTCACAGAACCAAGCAAATCACAATATCCAGAGCTGCCGGCTGTACAGCAAGCAGTAATTGGCACAGGAGAGAAACCTTACTGTTGTGCCCAGTGTAAGAAGACCTTCAAGACGAAGGGAGAGCTTAAACGACACCACTTGGTACACACAGGAGAGAAACCTTACTGTTGTGCCCAGTGTGGAAAGGCCTTCAAGACGAAGGGAGAGCTTAAAAATCACTGTACGGTACACACACGAGAGAGACCCTACAGCTGTGGCCAGTGTGAAAGGAGCTTCAAGACGAAGACTCACCTTAAACATCACCACCTAATACACACAGAAGGGAAACCTTACTGCTGTGGCCAGTGTGGGAAGAGCTTCAAGAGAAAGGAAAACCTACAAATACACCACATGTTACACACAGGAGAGAAACCTTACTGCTGTGCACAGTGTGGGAAGACCTTCAAGACGAAGGGAGAGCTTGAACGACACCACTTGGTACACACAGGAGAGAAACCTTACTGTTGTGCCCAGTGTGACATGAGCTTCAAGACGAAGACGGATCTTAAACGTCACCACATGGTACACACAGGAGAGAGACCTTACTGTTGTGACCAGTGTGACATGAGCTTCAAGACGAAGACACATCTTAAAATACACCACATGGTACACACAGAAGAGAAACCTTACTGCTGTGCCCAGTGTGGAAAGACCTTCAAAACGAAGGGGGATCTTAAAAGTCACCACGTGGTACACACAGGAGAGAGACCTTACTGCTGTAACCAGTGTGACATTAGCTTCAAGAGAAAGGCAGATCTTGAACGACACCACGTGGTACACACAGAAGAGAAACCTTACTGCTGTGACCAGTGTGGGAAGACCTTCAAGACGAAGGCAGAACTTAAACAACACCACACGGTACACACAGAGGAGAAACCTTACTGCTGTGACCAGTGTGGAAGGAGCTTCAAGACGAAGGATCACCTTAGACGTCACCACGTGGTACACACAGAAAATAAACCTTACGGTTGCGTCCAGTGTGAGAAGGCCTTCAAGACGAAGGGAGAGCTTAAAATTCACCACACGGTACACACAGAAGAGAAACCTTACTGCTGTGACCAGTGTGGAAAGAGCTTCAAGGCGAAGCGTAACCTTACACTACACCACATGGTACACACACGAGAGAAAACATACTACTGTGACCAGTGTTACATGAGCTTCCGGAACCTGCAAGGGCTTAAGAGACACAGACGGCGGAGGCAGCCATGCAAGGTGCCAACCTGCTTAACGGGGGCAGTAAGGGGTGATGTGTCTCGCTCAAGAACACTGCGACGCACTATCAAAGACGAGTGTGGAAATGGAAAAAACCAAGAAGACGATGTAGTCATTCTTCCTCTTTATGAGGCGCCAGGCTCCACCTCAAAACGAGTATCTCCCTCCACTGACATAGAGGCGTTCAACTCTCTAGACGAGTACCTAAAGGCCAAAAACATCAATTATGAGCACTGTTCCATTTTCTATGGCTCAGAAGAGGAGGATGGCGACATTCAGATCAAGGATCAGAACCCGAGGCCACAGATGACACCTTCAGGTGAAACTGAGTCTGAGCCTGAACAAGATGGGGAGCTAAATACCTCTGAAACTGAACACAGTTCTGATTACTCAACATATTGAGTAATAGCTCAAGAGAAGCTAGCACAAGGAGACGCTAGCTCACCAAAGGGGCTTCAATGGCCCAAATGATGGAAAGAGAAGTAAGGACCCCCGGTCAAGATCCAGGGGATAAGATGGTGGAGAAACTAACCCCCGAGCAGCAAGCAGAGATAAGGGCAACAAAGGGAGAAATTACCTTCTGGGGCCCTGACACATGACACTCAAGCAAGTGCAACCTGCACTTGACGGGAGAAACATGGGGGAGAAACTAACCCCAGAGCAGCAAGCAGAGATGAGGGCAACAAAGGGAGAAATTACCTTCTGGGGCCCTGACACGTGACACTCAAGCAAGTGCAAACTGCACTTGACATACCGCTCATCTGTCAAGAGGAAGAATATGTAGTGTTATTGTCATTTAGGAAGAAACATGACATAGAATACTACATGCATTTTGTATATATTTTAAGTATAATATGTAAAGATGTCCGTCCTTGCTCTAAACCCAGAGTAAAGTAAAGTGAATTTGTAATCTATTTCATTCAGAAGGGATTTCCTGACAGCAACCATTTGGTAGGTTAGCACCCTACCAACCATATCAGCTGCATGAGATGTACACTCACCAGCGCCTATGGGTAACAAATTGAGACTCTGCAAACTCTCATCAAGCTTAGCACCTTGACGCGGGGGGACAGAGCGAGCATCAGGGTCTCTGTATCCAACGGGCTTATCAGATTTGTGGAGACTTGGAAGCCTCAGCATACAGGACGCTGTGGTGCTTAGGCGGCCAAGTCACTGGTTTATAGGTCTGTCAAAACGGATTGGAGGTTCCGGGGCTTAGAACATGAGTTCAAGTGAGTTGGGCTGTATACTAATTAAATAGGTATCAACAGCCGAAAGAATATTAACTGAAATAACTGCTGTCAGGTGTCTCTGGAGTAGAATTAGTTACAGATTTGAGTCAACCTTACTCAAGATTGGTCTTATCGGCAGAACCTCTCCAACCAAGACTCTTCCTAATGTTCGAGATCTGGAACACTGGTGACGTAGATGGTCTGCAGAGCGCAGCAGACAGCCAAAAGTAAATTGGTAAAAAATCTATCAGGAACAAGAGAGGGTTGATAAGTAACGACTTGAAGTGGCGGTTACTCATGACTAAAAAGTTACGTAATGTTTTCTTACAGTCAAAAACGTAGAAGGTTCTACTCAGAGAAAGAATCACACTTAAAGTATATTTTTGTGATTACGGTAAAAAGGTTTACTCATGACTTGAAGTAACTAAATGCTTACTTAAAGTCAGAACTTAAGTAGAAAAAACTCTACTTTGTGAATAGCAGGCTGAAATAGCCATTGCGAATAGCAGGCTGAAATAGCCATTGCGAGCAGGCTGAAATAGCCATTGCGAGCAGGAGCGAATAGCAGGCTAACTAGCCATTGCTAACAGGACGAGGCTACTCACATGAACAGACAGGTATATGATAACCTTGGACATGCCGGAAGTAAGAGGATGTTGGTATACCTGAGAACCAACAACATTCTCATACCTAAAGCCAAACAAAGAGCGATAACAGTCCGAAAGGCCTGTGAACAATGTGCGCTGGTAAAGGTGCGCTGGTAAAGGGACAAAACCTGAACCAGTGCCACACTCTTAGACGGGGGGGGGGGGGGGGCTGTCCCCCGGAGTCAGCGAACGACGCAGCGGATGGCAAGAAGGAATATACTGACTCAGGTCAGAAATCGGAACTGGAGGAAGACCGGGATAGGTCAAGCTCCAGAGCATCCTCAAGGTCCTCATCTAGACCTCCCAGACCTCCCAGACCTCCCAGACCTCCCAGAACTCCCAGACCTCCTAGACCTCCCAGACCGGACAGAGAGACATCGGCCTGGACCCAGGTTACAGGGCGACGAGAGCCCTGAATGGACCTGAAAGAGAGAAAAGAAATGAGTCCTCTGTGGACTGTATCTGTGATGTCCTGCGAGGCCTACGGACAGGGTTACAAGACCAGGCCAACCACACGTCAATAGAGGACTGCTGCTACAATTCTCGGGGACCCGTGGGGGTCGCCCGAGAAGTGACAAATCAACCTACCTCAAACTATGGGAGAGATCCAAGAGGTCAGAGGGGGTGACCCCAAGATGACCAAGATGACCAAGATGACCAAGATGACGAAGACGACAACAACCTGGGTGCATCGGCCGGGAACAACAGATGCAAGTCTTCCCGCCGGATACCAAGCAACAACGTGACCTCTATCCTGTCGAGCCGTCCAGCCAGGGAACAACAGATGCAAGTCTTCCCGCCGGCTACCAGGGTAACAAGGTACCAAGATGGCAGAGGGGGTGTGGAGAGTCACAGCCACGTGACCCCACAATCGCCATCTCGTCCCCCAGTACAGACGCTATTAAGACAATGGAAAATGACCGACCAGGATGACAGAGGGGGTGTAAAGTGTCACAGCCAACTAAGTAACACTGGGTGGTATGACATCCTGATCTTATATATGATTATGGGGAATGTCTGTAGATTCTTCCTGGACAATGGAATAGAAACACGTTATGTGTAAACACATGTTAAAGTGCCACAAGTCAACGAGTGACACTTTGTATAATATTCTTATGTTTATTATATATGATTGGAGCTATGTATATGACCTGTATACTCTTTATACACTTATGTAAAGTGTCACAGCCAACTAAGTAACACTGGGTGGTATGACATCCTGATCTTATATATGATTATGGGGAATGTCTGTAGATTCTTCCTGGACAATGGAATAGAAACACGTTATGTGTAAACACATGTTAAAGTGCCACAAGTCAACGAGTGACACTTTGTATAATATTCTTATGTTTATTATATATGATTGGAGCTATGTATATGACCTGTATACTCTTTATACACTTATAAAACTATGTTACAGTTAATGTGCAGTCGGAGTGAAGAGCAGGCCTGAGCTGAGAGCAAGTCGGCACAGTTTAACCCTGTCCTGTCTGCATAGAATATAGCCAGCAGTCTCCCTCGTCTGCATCCCCTTGAGTTGGGGCGAGTGAGAACGAAGGGGGGAGGGGGCCCCTTCGGAATGCAATCTCTGAGCAGGGTGCTTTCCACAGCAGGTTGTCACACTCTGCGTAGAGTAGACAAGGATAGGTACAAGTGTATGCATATATATGTGTACACTGTATGCTATATATATATGTACTGTATTATACATGTAAGTGTATCTGTATATATCTGTAGTATTTATTGGGCTATGTACTATGTACTATGTACTCATGCTGGAGGTGTGAGTTGCTTTCACTTCAATACTGTTTGGTCTGTACAGATGCATCTGTCTCCCTCCCTCCATAAGACCTTGACAGACAGGGCCTCTTCCTGGAGCTCTCCGGCCGGCAGACGCATTAAACTGGTTAACCCTTTGTGGGGTCTGAATGAGATGAAAAGTGAAGGGACTTTCCACAGCAGACACAATGGGAGTCTGTTCCAGCAAAAACGTTACAATTACTTTCCAAGTTACGGCCTAGTGGAGTAGAAAGGGAGGAGAGCCAGTCCCCACGTACCGTGCACTGACTGGCTGGTGAAATGACATCACGGTGACAGCGCTGTATTTGGACCAATAAGCAGAAAAGATCTGGGGCCCTTTATAAAGGGCAACTGGACAGATCACAGGCAGATTTTTACACTGAGCTGGAGAGATAGGAAGATGTTGCTTGCGGGCACAAGCCGTGCCAGATCAGACTTTTTAGAGAGATGGAGATCCTGCTGCCAGACACGGGGCACAAGCCGAACCAGATGAGATGTTTTGTTCTGTGCATATTTTAACTGAAATGGACACTTTCCACTTCAGTCTCTTCTTGTAACTAGCTTTTTCTAATTAAAAATACCTCTTTATAAATATCCTTTGTATCCTTTCTTCACACCAGACGGCCGGACGGCCGGGTAAGCATGAAATGTGTTTTGCCTTGTAACTTCACCCTTTGCGTTTTGATTAAAAAGACGGGTAAGCATGGAGATGTATTTTTGCATTGTAACTTTACCAGTAATAATAATAATAATAATAATAATAATGTGCCTGTAATGTGCCTTTTTATGATGTAAAAAACCTCCTGAGTAAGGCTTTAGCCAGACGGAGTATTAATGATGTAAAAACTTTAGAAGTGGGGCTTTATCCATACGGAGGCCTAAAGAGAAATATGTCAACCACGCGGTAAAAGGAGACATATGATTATGCATTAAGGCAAAATAGAATAAGTGGCTTTATCCCTAGCTCAGGCCTAAAGAGAGAAATATATATCAAGTAATGCCATATAGTGATAATACGTGTACTGTATCATGGGATTATCAAGTAAAGCCATACAGTGATAATATGTGTAAGTGACTTTATCCCTAGCTATAATGGGATTATCAAGTAAAGCAATATAGTGATAATACGTGTACTGTATCATGGGATTATCAAGTAAAGCCATACAGTGATAATATGTGTAAGTGGCTTTATCCCTAGCTATAATGGGATTATCAAGTAAAGCCATATAGTGATAATACGTGTACTGTATCATGGGATTATCAAGTAAAGCCATACAGTGATAATATGTGTAAGTGGCTTTATCCCTAGCTATAATGGGATTATCAAGTAAAGCCATATAGTGATAATACGTGTAACGGATAATGGAAATGGACCTCATCTGAATAAAGAGAGTCCTTCCCAGTGCAAATAAAATAAAAGATTCCGCAACTTCAATCACTCGACCTAAGGTCGATGACTGACGGGGGTCGGAACGGTGCATTCGCTATCTCTTGTCGGTCAGTGGTAACAACAACATTTTGTAGACTTGTTTGGTTCTGCGTGTCAACCGCTTCGCAGGACGCTGTTTGATGTCAAGATAAGCAGACCAATGAGTTATGAAGTTATCGATCTGACCTAAGACCTAGCGTGGGCATTCAACATTAACCAACTCCGAAAGAATGCCTAAACTTAACCGGCGAAAGAATGCACGTTTATATAGAGAGATGATATTAATTAAACGTAAAAAAAATAAATTGAAGTGATTCGAACTTGTCACCAACGCACCGCAGGCTCCACAGCAAGGCGGCGAACGAGTTGAGCTAACCGTCGATGTTAAAACAGGGGGGATTACGGCTGCATTCTGCCGCAGGGCATGCTAGGCGTTGTCGCGGCCAATCAGGGAAAACGCGGAAGCACTCGGCAGCACTCTTGGGCTGGGATTAAAGAATAGGCGACCCAAATTGACATAGTGTTTAGTAACAAGCCAGAGAGGATTACTAAATCATTAAATTTAGTCACTGGCCTATCTGACCTTAACGCTTGTATCTAGAAAACTGTCTAAGAATCTATTTAATCTGACTACCACCAAAAGCAGACCAGGCATCTCTTTTTATTGGCATAATCAATGAAGCAAATGGAAAGAGTAAGCTGATTTTGGATAATATTGTAATAAAAAGTGGGTTACACCAGAAGCAGGAGAACCTAGTTAGCAGGGGAAGCTGCTATTTGTCAATGCCCTTAAATAATAAAATGCACAACCTGGGGTACAAAAGGTAACAATCTTTATTGGATGGTTAGCATAAATAATGAGACCAAAGTTCATACAGTATTCCTACCAGGGAGAACGTGGGTTAACAGACATGGGGGGCAACCCGCCACAGTAAGGCTTCCATTAAGTTAAGGAAACCACTACACCTTGGGCTAAGCGTATTAAACTAGCTTTAGAGCACATCACTAACCACGGCACGCTAACACCCTCTACAAGAGGCACTGCACATCAAACAATGCACACAATGAACCAGCACTGCAACCGACCATCACTGGTCCAACGTGAACACAGGACCACCTCCTGGTACTAGTTACCCCTCCCTCTCTGCTTTCCCCCGCCACCCTCCAATTAGTTAACATATAACAGGCCTGAAATATACAGCAATACAAGAATGATATACAAAATGCAATATGATATACAAAATACAATATGCTATACAATATGTAAAAGTGGACTTAACTCCCTCGTGGGCGCAACCCTCCCCAGGGTCTGCTTTGGACGCCGTCCAACTCCCCGGGAAAACGGCTTTGCTGGACGGCGTGTTCCACAAGGCTGTAGGCTTCAATCAGGAAATCTCACTCTGTGTCCACAAGAAGGTCCCGAGTGCAGCGTATGGGAGCTATGCAGCGCAGCGCTCTCTATCCCCGTCCCTGTCTGGCTCCATCAGGTTAAGCCTCCCCATCCTCAGCACTAACAGGAACCTGGGGGCCGCTGGCTGTCTGTCTTCATCGCCGGCGGTCCTAACTGACCGTGACTTCACTCCCCCCAACATCCAACAAAGTGCTGACACTGTAGCGAGGTGCTCCCACCCCGACATGAGAGTCCCACTGTCTTTTTAGTGTTCAGCGTCTCATCCCATAATCAGGGAGACCCTGCTCCTGACGTCATTGCCCTGCAGCTCATTCACATCAGTTTTCTCCCCACTTTGCCAATAGTGAATTGTGTATTTAATAGCCTTAACCACTTTTAACTATGCTGTTATATTCAAATACTATACTATATTATATGTATTGTAGCGCTGAGAGAAAGGAGTCGGAGGCGGTGTCTCGAAGTTAAACCTAATTCCTTTATTATTCATCAGCGTAACAACAAGTCGACGTAGTCGTGTCGACAGTAAGTAAGAATGCCGGTGGCAGGAAGTGCCACACTATAAATCGTCCGGGGGAACTACTATTCCCAACAACAGTTCTGTGTGAATTATGTACAGTCACTTCACTACACAAGCCCCCCCAGAATTCACCCATAGTCAAAATCCCCCCGGCGTGGGGGAACAATTGCCCGGCCTCTGCGTGTGTGGAAAGCCGGGGGCGGGGAGGGCGGAGCGGCGTAAGTGCCCGCGCCGTCCACGACACCCGGGGGCACGAAACGGCCTCGGCGAGCGCGGAAAACCGGGGGCGGAGAGGGGAAAGCGTCGCAAGCGCCCATACCCTCTCCGACACCCGGGGGCACTGGCATCGGTGAGGCTGCCGGTGGCTCTGTGGGAGGCGGCTCCCGGGGCAATGGCGGACGACCCCTGCGGGGGGGAAGGGCCAACTCCAAAGGTTGGGAAACGTCTACGTGAGCGGGCTTGATCCTATCTATTGACACGGTCTCCGTCCTACCGCCCATGTCGACCATGAGGTCCTTATTACCGTGTCGCAGGACCCTAAACGGGCCATCGTAAGGGGGGCGTAGGGGCCCATGGTGCGCGTCGTGGCGAACAAAAACGTACTCCGCCGTGTGCAGGCTGCACGGCACCCGGGACGCGCAATGTCTGGCCGTATAACAGCTTCGCGGACGAGGACTGCAGGTCTTCCTTGGGGGCGCTCCTAAGTCCGAGCATGACTCACGGCAGCTTATCCACCCAGTTGCCATCCGTCAGGCCTGCGCGCAGCGCCGCCTTCATGGACCGGTGGAAACGTTTGCATAGCCCGTTGGCCTGCGGGTGGTACGCGGTGGTACGGTGCAGCTTAACCCCCAGGCCGCTGGCGACCGCGTTCCAGAGCTCCGAGGTGAACTGCGAGCCCCGGTCGGAGGAGAGGTCGGACGGGGTACCGAAACGTGCGATCCACGTGCTGATAAAGGCGCGGGCCACGTCGGAAGAAGATGTCGAGGCGAGGGGAACGGCTTCCGGCCATCGGGTGGTCCTGTCCACAATAGTGAACAGGTAGGTAAACCCGTGAGAGGAAGGAAGCGGGCCCACGAGGTCAACATTGACGTGGTCGAATCTCCTCTCGGGAACTACGAATGTCACAAGCGGGGCCTTGGTATGTCGGTGCACTTTAGCCCGTTGGCAGGACACACACGCGTCGACCCAGGCCATCACGTCTTTCTTGAGCCCTCGCCACACAAATTTCTGTGACACCAACCTGCTCGAAGGCTTCCTACCGGGGTGAGACAGGTCGTGCACCGCCTCGAAAGCCCGCCTGCGCCAGCCTATAGGGACCAGCGGCCGGGGTTGCCCGGTGGAGAGGTCACAGAGCAGGGACGCGCCCGAGCCGCCAATCGCGACGTCTCTGAGGCGCAGACTGGTATCCGCTGTCCTGAGGGCCTGGATGTCGTGGTCGGAGGCCTGTTCCGAGCCCATGGCGACGTAGTCGAGGCCCAGTTGCACAGCTCCGATGACGACCCTGGATAGGCAGTCTGCGACCACGTTGGCTTTCCCGGCGATATGCCGTATGTCTGTCGTGTATTCAGAAATGTACGAGAGTTGGCGCTGTTGTCGCGCGGACCACGGTTCAGCCATCTTGGACATGGAGAAGGTGAGGGGTTTGTGGTCGACGAAGGCCGTAAACTCCCGGCCCTCCAGCATGAAACGAAAATGGCGCACCGCCAACCAGAGGCCTAGGAGCTCTCTGTCAAATGCGCTGTACTTGCGCTCCCTGGGGGTCAGTTGACGGCTGAAAAACGCCAGCGGTTGCCAGGCGCCGTCAACGTACTGTTCATGCACCGCGCCCACCGCGTAGTCTGAAGCGTCGGTAGTAATGGCGACCGGGGCCCCCTCCCACCTCTTGCAGAGACAAGTCGCATTTCTTTCCTCTCTCCCTAGGCCTTCAAGGCCGTTCCTACCGCCGCCTCTACTGCTCCATGGAGCCCGACGCTGCTATGCTCTGCTTCGTGCCGGTGGCCGGACTATACTCAAATCAACTCTAAATGGATCTAATCAGTGGATTGCATATTTTCTTCAAGAAGCAGAATAAGGCTAACCCTCTCTGCCTATTGGGACATCATAATCGGGCTACCAACTTGAAGACGTGGTCATTTTTGGATTATCGAAGCTTTTGGACTGCAATAAGAAGATTTTGGATCTGTTTACCGCGCACAGGATCTACCAAAATGAACTGATAAGACACTTGGACACTTGGACTAATAATGCATTCAGTCATTTGGACGGAGTTGTTAAAACTCACTCCACTCAAATCAATAGAGTTATATTTCACTCTATTCAAATCAAATTTAAAGTGACGTGGCTGGGATAAATGGGCCAGTCAGTCAGCCAAAACAAATTCCTGGACCAAGGTTGAAACAGGGAGATGCTGGAGTCGAAGGCCCTCTGGGAGATAAGAGTGGCGAGCGGCTTCCCCACCCGCAATCCCTACCTCCCCCACCCAGGACTTGGCTTGTGCACTCCCCCCCACCTTCCCCCCCCCCCCCTTCCTCTGCATTGGCGCTGCACTGTCGGCTGCCTCGTGTGAGGGATCACTCCCCCCCCCCCCCTACAGCCCTGTAACAACCCCAACCCACTCCCCTCTCCTTCCGTAAATGGCGCTGCCTATGACGGCTGCCAGTCTGTTTGCGGTGGTGAATATGTTTGTCTCAAGGCTCTGTACCATTATTACTATCTAAAATGTAATAATTGTGGAATATTACTGTAATGAGCTGTATGTGTATGACCCAAGCGTCCTATGATCCTCATAGGAGCATAACAGAAAAAAGCATTCCATGTGAAGGTATTCTGTATCTTTGCATGTCAACTAATAAAGAAACTTGACGGGTGAGCCAACATCGCTCCATCCGCCAGGGCCGTCTTGGTGGCCGCGAAGGCTGTCGTCCTCTCGGCCGTCCAGTCGACAGGCTGGTTGGGGGACTTGTCCTTCAGAGCCTCGTAAAGCGGCTGCATGGTGTGGGCCGCCCGGGGGATGAACCGGTGATAAAACGTCACCATCCCGAGAAATTCTCTGAGTGCTCGGGCCGTCGGGAGTCGTGGGAAAGCGGAAACGGCTTCCACTTTCGACGGGAGGGGGGCGGCCCCCCTCCTGTCGATGAGATGTCCGAGGAACTGTATGGAAGTCAACCCGAACTGGCACTTAGCCGGGTTGATGATTAGGCCGTGTTAGCCCAGCCTTGTAAAGAGGCATCGGAGGTGCGCCAGGTGCTCTTCGGGCGAGGAGCTGGTGACGAGGATGTCGTCCAGGTAGACAAAAATAAACGGCATGTCTCTGAGCGTCGAGTCCATTAGCCTCTGGAAAGACTGTGCCGCGTTCTTAAGTCCGAACGGCATCCGTAGGAACTCGAATAGACCGAAGGGTGTTACCACCGCCGTCTTCGGGACATCCAAGGGGTGTACCGGCACTTGGTGGTAACCGCGTACCAGGTCTACTTTTGAAAAGAACAGCTTACCTGCCAGGTGCCCTGAGAAGTCCTGGATGTGGGGGACCGGGTAGCGGTCTGGCGTGGTAGCATCGTTGAGGCGTCTGTAGTCACTGCACGGTCTCCATCCCCCGTCCGCTTTGGGCACGATGTGCAGCGGCGAGGCCCAGGGGCTGTCCGAGCGTCGGATAATCCCCAACCTCTCCATGTTGGCGAACTCTGACCTAGCGACTGCTAGTCTGTCAGGGTTGAGCCGGCGGGCCCTAGCGTACACGGGAGCTCCTTGAGTCTCGATGTGATGCTCGACCCCGTGTTTGGTGGTCGCGGCCGAGAACGTAGGCTGTGTCAAGCCGGGAAACTCCCGCAGTAGGCGTTGGTACATGTCACCTTCTGCGAGCGAGCTGGCCAGCCCGCTGTATACCACTTCATTGCGCACACATGTCAAGGAAGCATATGTCTGGGCGTCTACCAGGCGGCCGTGCCTCACGTCCACGAGGAGCCCATGTGCGCAGAGGAAATCCGCCCCGAGTAGTGGGAACGAGATGTCGGCCGTGACAAACTCCCACGTGAACCGCTGTCCCCCGAAACACAACTCCACGTTCCTCGTGCCGTAGGTGCGGATCGGGTTACCGTTGGCGGTCGTCAGTCGCGGACCCCCCTCCCCGCCGGCGGTGTCCTCCACCGTCGCCGGTAGGACGCTCCTCTGTGCTCCGGTGTCGCAGAGGAATTTTATACCGGAGAGTGTGTCCTTAAAGGACGTACCTGCGCTCACGGCCGCTACTGGGCGCAGGTGTTGGCGTTTCCCGCCCTGACAAAAGTACAAGGTGGGCGGCACTTTGTTGCTTTCGCGCCGAAGCGTGCATGGAAATAACACAGGCCTGTGTCATTATTGCCGTCGGCCGCGGCGCCTCTCTCCATCTTTGCCCCTCCCCCTCTGGGCATGTGCGCCCATGTCGGGGCTAGCACCTCTGGGGCTAAGTGCTGCATGGCCAGGTAGAACCGGTCCGCCTCTTCTGCCAGAGCACGGGGATCCACAATGTTTGTATTGGCAAGTGCCGTCTGTACCCGTGGCGGCATGTGTCTGAGGAACAGCTCTTTAAATAAAAAATGCGGCTGTTCGGCGCCCAGTAGGTTCAGCATCATCTCCATATGCTCTGACGGCTTGCTGTCTCCCAAGCCTCGTATATCCAGCAAGCGTCGGGCCCGCTCAGACTGATAACTCAAAAATCCTGAGTAGGTGCGTCTTAAACGCCTCATATTTATTCTGGGCCGGTGGAGCCGTAATGAAGCCTACCGTCCTCGCCGCCGTAGTGTTGTTCAGACTCGAGACGACGTGGAAGTATTTTGCGGCGTCATCCACGATTCCCCGTAGGGCGAATTGCGCCTCCGTTTGGGCGAACCAAGCAGCTGCCGACTGCTCCCAAAACTCAGGCAGTCTGAGAAAAACAGCGTTGTTTGCCATGTTCGTCGTATTCTCCGTCTCGGAAACTTCTTCGAGACTAATGTCGGAGTCACCAGTGTAGCGCTGAGAGAAAGGAGTCGGAGGCGGTGTCTCGAAGTTAAACCTAATTCCTTTATTATTCATCAGCGTAACAACAAGTCGACGTAGTCGTGTCGACAGTAAGTAAGAATGCCGGTGGCAGGAAGTGCCACACTATAAATCGTCCGGGGGGAACTACTATTCCCAACAACAGTTCTGTGTGAATTATGTACAGTCACTACATTATGCTCTTAAAATGTCTCTCTCTATTCTGTTTTTACCTGGCATTTAATATCTTGCCTAGGGACTGCAGTTGAAAACTAGCTACCCAGCTAACACTGGCATATTTACAGTGGTGGTACTTTGTCTCATTACTGTTGAATAATGTGCACTGTCCCTATTCAAATAAACATAATAAAAACTCCCCTAGGGCACCAAATGTAACGGGGCTGGCCCTGCTTTCTGTTAAAGTGACTCTAAGTGGCCCTGCTTAGCTGGGAAAACATGCTGAAACTCAGAGATGCCAGCCTGATATATAAAATCCAACACGGTCTGGCCCCACCACCTCTATCACACTTATTTTTTATTATTATCTTTTCCTCCCTTCTTTTTGCGTTTTTCTCCCATCCCAATGTTAGTCGTTATGCCAATCCCCTTCCTGGTCGTTGCGCACTCTACCCCCTACCGTCGGTCTGGGAGTGCGGAGACTATCACATGCTTCCTCCGACACATGTGTAGCCAGCCCACGTGTAGCCTTTTTGCAACGCTAGTTGACCTACGCTAGTACGCCCCCCTCGCTATGAGCGTAGCAGGACGACGGACGCTGAAATCGAACAGCTACCTAACAATGCCCAATCTAAAATGGTTCTCTCCTCTTTGTATACCTTTGTCCTCACAAGTATTCTGCCAGGGAACTTATGGACACGACAATAGTAATAAGTAATAACATTCTGCAATGTTTATCCATTCAACTAGTGGTACTAGGTAGCTAGCCTAGCCGCAATGCTATGGTCGATCCCATTCACGTTAGCATGTAAGCTAACAACAGCGTTAGTGCAGCTAAAGGGGCTATCGTATCAACATCAGCGTCCGTCCTGCTCAAACACCTTATAACTACTACTATTGTCGTGTCCATAAGTTCACTGGCAGAATACTTGTGAGGACAAAGGTATACAAAGAGGAGAGAACCATTTTAGATCGGGCATTGTTAGGTTTCGGTAGCTAGCCTAGCCACAATGCTATGGGCGATCCCATTCACGTTAGCATGTAAGTTAACAACAGCGTTAGTGCAGCTAAAGGGGATATCGTATCAACATCAGCGTCCGTCAACACCTTATAACTACTACTATTGCCGTGTCCATAAGTTCCCTGGCAGAATACAGAGGACAAATGTATACAAAGAGGAGAGAACCATTTTAGATCGGGCATTGTTAGGTTGCGAGGGGGGCGTACTCGCGGAAACAGCTGTTCGATTTCAGGGTCCATCCTCCTGCTACGCTCATAGCGAGGGGGGCGTACTAGCGTAGGTCAGCGGCCAATCAGAGCGCAAAACGGGAACCCGGAAACGCGGACGCGTTGCAAAAAGGCTATATGCAGCCAGCTCACAGATTCTTTTCACCTGGCAGCGCGGACTCTGACTGGGAGAGTGTAGCGCGTGGAAGGTCACACTACCTCTCCCAGATCCTTCCCTTGCTGTGCAGGCGCCCCGACCAAACTGTAGGTCGACCAGGACCCACCCTCGCCGGGTTTCCCACCTGCTAACACTGCCAATTGTGTTAGTATGGACGGTCGGTCAACCCAGAAGCACCACAGCTGGATTCGATCCCACTGTCTCTGTGGTGGTAGACACACGCTTAGTCCGCTGCGCTACCCGGCCGCACCTCTATCACAGTTCTTAACAGAAAGCAGCAGGTTCACCAGAAAAGTACTAGAGGGAAATTGTATTATCCCAGGAAGGAAAAGCGCATTTAGTAAATCAGCCTTCTCGATAAGAGCTGCAGAGTTCTGGAACACCATCCCATCACACATCCGCAGTACAAATACACTCGGGTCCTTCACACACACACTCAAAGCATGGCTGCTAGAAAATCAGGTCTGTGACCATTAGCAAGTCACGTCGCAGTCCAGCTGCCCAACCCCTGTATGCTTGCCCACTAGCACTGTCCTGATTATGTATATGTATGCCTGCCTATACAGTGCTTGTCCATGTAGGGGCTTTGATTTGTCCCTATACACTATGTTTTTTATAGATGCATGAATGCCTATAGTGAATGAATGTATAGAATATGTTTTGAATTGTCTTTATATTAGCTTCAATGTCCGTCTATTTTTCTGTTTCTTTCTGGCTCAAACATCTAGCCCAGGGACTACAACTGAAAACTAGCAACCCTGCTAATGTTGGCATATTTACAGTTTTTAATTTGTATTCATTTCTAAATGTATAACTGTTGATTGATATGCACTGTCCCCGATCAAATAAACTGAGTAAACTAAACTAAGTAGTTATCTTAAATGATAAATGGCTGCTTTTTTTACATAGTGCTTTTATCCAAAGTGCTTTACAAATTTTACCCATTCACTCACAGACGACGGAGGCAACCATGCAAGGTGCCAACCTGCTCATCGGGAGAAATGAAGTGTCTTGCTCAACACTCTTAAAAAAAAATGTATTTTTACGGGACTTTCAATGTATTATTTTACAGATTACTTTTGTTTTTCTACTTTAAGTGTAAATCCCATAAAAATACAGGAAATTCCATAAAAATACAGTAAATAACCTTTAATACAAATATTAACCATTAAATAAAGGTTGTAATCTGTAGATTGATTTAATAAGAAATTATCTTTTTTTTACAGGATTATTCCATTGCTTAATTGTCTTGAATGTTAAATTACATGTAAAACACCTAGAATATACATCATTTTACTGTATGTGAAAATAAGGCAACTTTCTGTTTTTTTGCTGTTAAACTTTAAATGTAATGTTAAATAATGTTAAAAAAGAGAATAATATAATTAAAAAACAGTAAAAACCTTCAGTTATTCTACAGGTAATTCTTTTTAAATACATGTATTTGCTTAATTGTGTTGAATGTTAAATTACATTGAATTGTATGTAAAAACACATAAGATACTCATCATTTTACTGAATGTGAAAATAAGGCAACTTTCAGTATTTAAAAAAAATACGATCAAACTCCTTCAATAAAGTGACAGAACTTAAAGTTCAGCAGTGAAA
Source organism: Notolepis coatsorum (assembly GCF_963971535.1). Classification (NCBI taxonomy): domain Eukaryota; kingdom Metazoa; phylum Chordata; class Actinopteri; order Aulopiformes; family Paralepididae; genus Notolepis; species Notolepis coatsorum. The sequence goes on along the minus strand of NC_140169.1, from coordinate 78,565,841 downwards.
CACTGTTATTTCACAGGTTTTTCCTACATTTATGATGAAACACCTTCAATTAAGTGACATAACTTAAGTTCAGCAGTGAAACACTGTTATTTTACAGGTTTCCCCATAATTATTACAATCAAACTCCTTCAATTAAGTGACAGAACTTCGTTCAGCAGTGAAACGCTGTTATTTGGCAGGTTTTTCCTACATTTATGATGAAACACCTTCAATTAAGTGACATAACTAAAAGTTCAGCAGTGAAATACTGTCATTTGACAGTATTTTCCTAAATTATTACGATCAAACTCCTTCAATTAAGTGACAGAACTTAAAGTTCAGCAGTGAAACACTGTTATTTCACAGGTTTTTCCTACATTTACGATGAAACACCTTCAATTAAGTGACATAACTTAAGTTCAGCAGTGAAACACTGTTATTTTACAGGTTTCCCCATAATTATTACAATCAAACTCCTTCAATTAAGTGACAGAACTTCGTTCAGCAGTGAAACGCTGTTATTTGGCAGGTTTTTCCTACATTTATGATGAAACACCTTCAATTAAGTGACATAACTAAAAGTTCAGCAGTGAAATACTGTCATTTGACAGTATTTTCCTAAATTATTACGATCAAACTCCTTCAATTAAGTGACAGAACTTAAAGTTCAGCAGTGAAACACTGTTATTTCACAGGTTTTTCCTACATTTACGATGAAACACCTTCAATTAAGTGACATAACTTAAGTTCAGCAGTGAAACACTGTTATTTTACAGGTTTCCCCATAATTATTACAATCAAACTCCTTCAATTAAGTGACAGAACTTCGTTCAGCAGTGAAACGCTGTTATTTGGCAGGTTTTTCCTACATTTATGATGAAACACCTTCAATTAAGTGACATAACTAAAAGTTCAGCAGTGAAATACTGTCATTTGACAGTATTTTCCTAAATTATTACGATCAAACTCCTTCAATTAAGTGACAGAACTTAAAGTTCAGCAGTGAAACACTGTTATTTCACAGGTTTTTCCTACATTTACGATGAAACACCTTCAATTAAGTGACATAACTTAAGTTCAGCAGTGAAACACTGTTATTCTACAGGTTTTTCCAAAATGATTACAATCAAACTCCTTCAATTGAGTGACAGAACTTCGTTCAGCAGTGAAACGCTGTTATTTGGCAGGTTTTTCCTACATTTATGATGAAACACCTTCAATTAAGTGACATAACTAAAAGTTCAGCAGTGAAATACTGTCATTTGACAGTATTTTCCTAAATTATTACGATCAAACACCTTCAATTAAGTGACATAACTTAAGTTCAGCAGTGAAACACTGTTATTTTACAGGTTTCCCCATAAGTATTACAATCAAACTCATTCAATTAAGTGACAGAACTTCGTTCAGCAGTGAAACACTGTTATTCTACAGGTTTTTCCAAAATGATTACAATCAAACTCCTTCAATTAAGTGACAGAACTTAAAGTTCAGCAGTGAAACACTGTTATTTCACAGGTTTTTCCTGCATTTACGATGAAACACCTTCAATTAAGTGACATAACTTAAGTTCAGCAGTGAAACACTGTTATTTTACAGGTTTCCCCATAATTATTACAATCAAACTCCTTCAATTAAGTGACAGAACTTCGTTCAGCAGTGAAACGCTGTTATTTGGCAGGTTTTTCCTACATTTATGATGAAACACCTTCAATTAAGTGACATAACTAAAAGTTCAGCAGTGAAATACTGTCATTTGACAGTATTTTCCTAAATTATTACGATCAAACACCTTCAATTAAGTGACATAACTTAAGTTCAGCAGTGAAACACTGTTATTTTACAGGTTTCCCCATAATTATTACAATCAAACTCATTCAATTAAGTGACAGAACTTCGTTCAGCAGTGAAACACTGTTATTCTACAGGTTTTTCCAAAATGATTACAATCAAACTCCTTCAATTAAGTGACAGAACTTAAAGTTCAGCAGTGAAACACTGTTATTTCACAGGTTTTTCCTACATTTACGATGAAACACCTTCAATTAAGTGACATAACTTAAGTTCAGCAGTGAAACACTGTTATTTTACAGGTTTCCCCATAATTATTACAATCAAACTCCTTCAATTAAGTGACATAACTTCGTTCAGCAATGAAACACTGTTATTCTACAGGTTTTTCCAAAATGATTACAATCAAACTCCTTCAATTAAGTGACAGAACACAAAGTTCAGCAGTGAATTTTTTTTTACAGATATTTGCTATATATTCTCTGTATTTTTACAGCCCAACTGCTGTATACAAATTCAAATTACCTATTATTTGAAATCCCTTTAAAAGTATCTGGACAAGACATTTTTCTTTTTTAAATGTCAATGCACATTAGGGAAAATGAATGATGTTCAAATAAAAGCCCAAGTTCTAATCTATCGGTTTTCATTTCATGTTTCAATCTGCTCCAGAGGCTGATATAAAAGGTTTTATTAACTGACAATTCTGAAAATCTTTCCAAAAAACCCTAATTGCATAGGTTTTAATAGGAGTTTTTAGCAGGCGTTTTATGTCTAAATGGGTTAAGTATTCATTTTGCATGGTCTCAGCTGCACTCCAGTTCAACAACCCACAAGCAAGCACTCTTCTCAGTATATTTGGAGTACATACAGTTGATATATACAGTTGATATACCTTGTAAAAGTCAGTACAGTTAATGTGTCAAAAGTAGAAATAAGCATTTAAAAGCTCTATTCTCCAATGTGGATGATAATCTGCCAATGGTGAAAAGGAAACGACTATATCTAGCATACTATTGTATAGTGCTGAGAGATGAGTCGGCGGTGGTGTCTCGAAGGAGAGCGGTATTTATTAGCACAACATTTTATATGGAAATCACAACATTTATATGGAATGTCACTGTAAACCAGTGTTCATTTTGGCAGCTATTTTCATTTTAGTTTTAGTCTTAGTAATGTGTCAAGTGCTCCTTTTTCGTTTATCATATTTAGTCATTTTCATTTATTTTTTTCGTTTAGTCAGTTTTAGTCAACTAAAATGTCTGAGCATTTTAGTAAACGGATGACATTTTTGTCTATTTTTAGTCAATGGAAAAAAACTTGGCAGAAGTCAGAAATAGTCAACATGGAACATATTCTGATTTAAATTGCGTATTTATTTTTTAACCTATAGGGGAATCTGAGTCGGCGGCACAAGTAATAAACAGGAAGGGTGCAGCACTCACTGTCGATCTGTGAATGGAGAAATAACTTAATAAGACAGTCACATTATGGCCCTGTCCACACGAGAGTTTGGATTTAATATGACCGAAGTTTGAAAAAATAAAACTCCGTCCACACGGTGAACACAGGTGGACAACCGTGTATAACTGCGTACTCACGGGCAGAGCTGGAACCCAGCAACCGATACATTTAGTACAATGTAATACAATGCCAAAGCAGTAGGCGGCGATGTTGTTCAGACATGAAGGCCATTTCAACCAATCAGAAAAGACTGAACGCTCACTAAACTTCCTGTTGGGTCGCGATCTGCCATTAATTTACTGAAGAAGAAGAAGTAAACTTCCTGTTTAGAAGCACAGCTGGACCCTATTGATCATTTTGCCAACGGAACATATATTTTCAGCAAAGAAAGAAACTGCAATAAACAAACGGATACATTCACTGTGTTCTGCCTCTCATTTTGTTGATGAAACAAAACCATCAGCAACACAATTTACCACCAAGAGCGGATAGTTTAGTCTCACAAAAAAGATCTCCGGTGTTGTTAGCTACATGCTAATGTCAATGGCATTCTCTATGTATAGTATATAGCTTAAATGCTAACGTAATAATGTAACGTTAACGCTAGTATAATGAATGGATGCAAACGTTATTTAACACATTGCAGAATGGGTACAATACAATACGGCTCAATACAAACAATTGTTAAGGGGATGCAGTCTGGACTGGGTTCCTTATAACAATAACTTGACAACACATGAGTTTAGTTTAGCTGCAGCTACATGTTTACTCTGAGCGTCAACAGACATCAGTCGATCACAACACTCTTCAACACAGACGATACGTTTTTAACAAAAGTTTGTTACAATCATTTTCATATAACGCTACTTGGGACAGCTCTGCTGTAAACACTGGTGTAGTTGGCTCTGCTCTAATCTCTCTACCCCGCGGTCTGCCGTGAACATGGGGAATAATTGCGACAGCTCTGCTGTAAACACTGGGAATAACCCCGGTTGCTATGCCCACACGCAACTGCAAAACCGCACAACTCCACCCTGGCCACCGGTTTCAAAGACCGCGGTTGCAGTGTAGCAAATCCCCGGTTGTGTGTGGCCGAACAGTGCAACTGCGCACATACAATCACGGTTACATTAAACCCAGCGTTCGTGTGGACGGGGCCTATGTCTGGCCTTGCTCACCTGGCAGCGATTTATTTGAAAATATTAAATAACAGTAACAGCAGCCAGTGTAACAGTGTCAACAACACTAACAGGATACTGTGTTTTGTAAACAAACAAACACAGTAGTTGAACTTGAGTAGATAATAGTACAGTACAATAGTGTATAGTACACACAGTAGCAATCTGATTGCAATCTGCTTGCATAAACATAAAATGATAAATCACATTTTGAGGTTGTTGTGTAAAGTGCCACATGGTGATGGAAGGTCTGGTTAGGGGTTAGATTTAGAGGTGGTCTAGGTTTGGTTAGGGGTTAGAGTTAGAGATGGTCTAGAGGTCTGGTTATGGCCTCTATTAACCAGACCTAGACCACCTCTGACTCTAACCCCTAACCAGACCAAGACCACCTCTCTGACTCTAACCCCTAACCAGACCTAGACCACCTAGGCTCTTACTCTAACCCCCAAGTTAAGTTTGGTGATGGTCATTGGTCAGTGCTGGGCTGCTGCTGGCAGCGGTTTATTCTATAACAACATGATACTGTAAACTAAACACAGTAGTACTAGTAGTACACACTGATTGCAATCTGCTTGCATAAAAATATACATTCTGAGGTCAGTGTACTGTTAAAGTGCCACATGGAAGAGGTCTGGTTAGTGGTTAGAGTTAGAGGTGGTCTAGGTCTGGTTAGGGGTTAGAGTTAGAGGTGGTCTAGGTCTGGTTATGGCCTCTGAACGTTCCAGAACGCAGTGTCTGTCAATTATTTTGCGACAATGACAGAGTATAGCTATACATTATCCTTTACTTAACTTACCACACAGCAATATGCATGGGGTTGTGGGAAGATCCTGAGAGTTCACATCTGCTGCAAGATCGGTATCGTCAACATTTATGAGCATCTTGTTTTGGTCTTCTTTGAAGTGAGCTAAAAGCAGTAACACAGTCCCAACGGAGTCATCACAACCCGCAGCCTGGATTTGAGGTTGGAGTTTTCCTGCAACACTATCTCTTTCTGGGCGCAGACACTTGAAAAATCCCAGGACTCTTTTGTATTTTACATTCATGGCCTCTTGGAATTCTTCATTTATCTGGACCCCAGTCAGTTCATTGAAATGAGCCTTCAAGCCAGTTGTGTTGAAAAGATAGGGCCATTCTTTTTTCAAAGTCCGTGTGTCTTTCTCATCTAGGACATCTCTTCTCTGGGAGGCAAACGTGTTAGTCATCAATGCTTCTATTTTCTTCTCATCTTTCTCATTTTCCTCAAACATTTTATGTAGGTCCTCTTTCATCTTCCTCTGTGATTCGTCATTTGCAGCACGCAGTTGAGGTTCTGGGTTCACACATCCATAAGACATTTTCCTTCGTGTCTTTCCCTTGTCAACACTGCTGGGAGTCATCGTTGGTGGACCTATCCTTTTGTGGTTGTCCACTCTGCATTGTAGTTGTTTTGCTAGAGCATCGTAGCCACTACCTATGACTTGATCCTCAATCACATCCTTGAATGACTTGTACTCTTGTACCATCTTGCGGGCAATTTCATTCAAATGTTTCTTTTGAGGATGTTTGCAGACAACCAGGATTTCTGCGGAAATCAACCTGACTATTTCTCTTCTATCCCTCGCCGTTGGCCGCTCTTCATTCTCCAATATTTTTTGTATATTCGACGGCATGATGTTCCACTGTATCTTGAAACTGAAGTGCCAGTTATTGTCCAGTGCTGCTGTTCCCTTCTCACGGCTGATGGAGCACTCATTGGTGGAGGACAATGAGGACATCGGCAGACCTGGAATACAGTAAGCCATAATTAGCACAGATATGAGAGATTGGTTGTTTTGCCTCTGAGACAATATCATTTATATTTTAAATGAAACAATGAACTATGAGGTAAAAGTTCAGAATGTCTGCTTTCAATTCATGTGTTGTTTTTTAACATACATTGAACCATTTTAGAATAGTGCCATTCTGTATGACAGGTGTTTATTTTTTTTTAAACACATTTACATAGTCAGTAAGAGCAGTTTTGGGCCGACCATTTACCAATTGAATTCAACATCCCCAACAGTATACATGGTAAATGTACGCACGTTTATTTGTGATGGGGCATAGTCTTGGCGTGAACGGAGGTGACAAGGAGCTTGTAGGCGAGCAGGAGTCAAACAGCGCATCCGCATTTCTGTCTGGAGTGTTGTTGGGAAAGTCTGTAGAGGGGTCCAAAATGGTAGTGAATGATAACGTTATTTTCAAAACAGGCACAGAGGAGTATTATCATATTGTTTGGACCACCACCTCTGCAAGTACACAACTCAGTGCGACCATGGTTGGATGTTAACAGTGAAGACGGCAACAAATTGAGCCCACAATATGAAACTCACATTTGAAGCTTAAATCAGTGTATTTAAGGGGGGTAGGCTCCCAGATTTCTATGTACTTTTTATTATAATCTCTGCATTTGTCATAATGTCTCGATGGTAATCAATAGATTATGATGATAGGTGCATTCTGGTTCGGCTTCTGACGCACAACTAGGCCGTCCAATTAAACCTGCTGGTTTGAGTTTTGATTGGGTGGAGGTAAATCTTCCCCTGACCCCTTATCCATTATGGATTTTGATTTGACATCATAATTTATTGATTACCATCGAGACATGGTTATAACAAAAAAAAAAGTACACAGTACATTTCACAGAGTAAATTCTACTCAAACTGAGTACATTTGACTCAAACTGAGTAAGATTTTACCCAAACCAGTTTGAGTAAAATGTACTCAGTTTGAGTACAATTTACTCAGTTTGAGTAAAATTTACTCTGTGAAATGTACTGTGTATATCTGGGAGCCTACCCCCCCCCCCCCTTAATAGGAGAACCCATTAGAACCCTAATACTTGAACTCATTCCATGTGTACCTCATTAAGGCAGCAGCTAATTATGTAATGAGCACAGTGCAATCTCCTTTCTGGTCGTAACAGACCTCTCAAGTATTGTCATTTGAAAGGAAAGTGTGCACAATGGTTTTACTTACTGCCGCTAGAAGAAAAAATGCCTGAACTGGCAGGAAAGGCTGTAGACGGGCTACTGGAATCTTCTTCCGATTCTCTGCGGTTGTAACCTAAAGATAGATACTTTATTAATCCCATTTTGTTAAACAAAAGTCAGTTTGACATACACTCTACTATATAAAAATGAAGACATGCTCAAATAGAGTGACAGTCAATGTTTCACTTACGCTTGGCATGAGCAAGTAACTTTCTGGATTCCACCGGCTTCAGTACACCTTCAAGTTCATGCGGTTGCAAAAACTGTAGATCGTCCACACTAGTCACTCCGAGGCCGTCAAGTAAATCCAGTAGTAAAGGTTGTAGTCCAGAGCCTGGAAGCACGGCATTTATGTAACTGGCCAGGTCACCCATGACTACAAAGAAAGATAAACACAGCTTGAGCCCAGATTTAGCTAAAAGCTAGCAGGTGAAAAGATGCGACAGGCTGCCTCCACATGTATCAGAGGGGACATGTGATGCAAGGCTTCGATCCTCCCTACAACCGACCAGTGGGGGGCATATGCAAGCAACAATCAGGACAGGGGAGGGAGAATTGGCACAAGAGGTAAATTGGGATGGGGAGAAAAATCACAGAAAGGGCAGAAAAAGTAGATAAAAAAAAAAAAAAAAAAAAAAAACAGTAATGAAAGCTGTTTAGGATGGTAGTTCAATGCTAAATAAATACGGCTGTTTTTATTGGCTCACCTGGGGTGCCATTGGCTGAGGGGCACAGCTGTTTGATGCCAGCTCCTCCTTGCAGTGTGTGGAAGTGTGTGAAGACACTGAACGCCCAACTGCTGACACCTATCCTGCCACTTTGCCTGAGTCTGTCCTCAGTGTGTGTGTGTGTGTGTGTGTGTGTGTGTGTGTGTGTGTGTGTGTGTGTGTGTGTGTGTGTGTGTGTGTGTGTGTGTGTGTGTATGAGAATGATTTGGATGCCTATACTACATGTTATATATGCCTCGTGCAGCAATTTAGAATTTAGAATGTATGTACCCAATCAATTATGAATCGAATCATTACTCCCAAGAATCAAGATCAAATATAACTGAGATTCCCATCCCCTCCCCAACTAATCAGCCACCCCATATATCGTCAGTAGCGAATTCAGTAAGCTACTGATCCAGAACACTGTGTTTAAGGGACAGGACTGTCATTCCACATAGACTATATGCAGCTAGTGGATAAAAGTCCAAACACTGTTCAGCATTGATGCAAACCATTTGTCTAGCTGCTTCTCCAAGGTTATAGAGGCCATACTCTGCCAGATAGGATGACGAGTGTGGTATCACCAGGAAGTACACACACTTGTTTTCCTTCATCAGAATGAGCTCAATTTGTCCAAATTCCACTGACTCTTCATTCTTAATGCATAGAAAATAGCCTTTCCTATACAGGGTACCCTTCCACTGCACTTCTGTGGACACCAACTCAGGATGTGGGAGCGAGCTTGCTTTAACCGCATCACGCACTTGGTCACTGTACAAGTCAGTGTGGTAAGGAAACATGTTTTTTACTTGCAAAGTTGCAGGAAAGAAAGAGCTGGAGTTCAGATATGACTGAAGCAGCTGATGATTGTTTGCAAGTGTCTTACACACATTTTTGAAGTTCTGTGTCCTCCTTATGCATCTTTTGAAGTATGAGTGTTTGCTCTCAAACCTCATTGTCCACAACCGTATGAGCGGACCAAGTTTCACGATCAAAGAGGGATAGTGGACGAGGTAGTGATGTTTTGGTTTGAGTTTCTCTGTGGGAAATAGTTGTTTCCTTGTTTCAAGATAATCTTGAATCTGAACATTGAGGAAACAGATTTGAGGTACAGATATCTTGGGGGCACAGACCAACTCACAAAGCTCTTTCAGCAAGATCAGTAACTGCCACACTGGATCCTTAGTATCCGACATCTTATCCCCAATAATCACTGGTAGAAGTCTCAAAAGACACCAATTCTCAGCCGCCTGACCACCAATCTTCATACCACTTATACTTACTTCACAAGGAGCAGAACCAGCATCAGAACCCACATATTTGAACTGTGCGATTCGTCGGTTCAGCTGTGTGTATGTGAACCATTTCTTCACCTTTACAAAATACCTCAAGTAAAGGGTAAGGTCATAGGCTACTACGCCTTCAAACAAGTCATGGCCTATGCATGGTGGGAGCCCTGGCTGGCATACATGGAAATACTTAAGAGAGTTGAAAACAGAGTCAAACTTGAGTCCCTTTACATGTGTTGCCTCAGAGTCCTGTAGTTGTCGCAGTGCTTCCTTGTAGGTCTCAACTGTTCTTACCGGAAACCGGTCTGTCGGGTTGTCCATTTTATTTGTAGGGACTAAGCAATACCTGCAGCAGTGACTTGCAGTACTGAAATTCTCAGTAAAGCCACCGATCGAGTGAGAGCCTAAATTGTCCCCCAGAATACATACGACTGTTGCCCGCACCACCTGGCCAGATGAAGTGACCAGTCCATGCCTCTCAAGTTCTCTAATATCTGACAGCATCCGTGCAAACAACTTTTCATGTGCAAAGTACTTAAAGTACCTCTCAGGACACAGAAGCAAAAGCTGCAAGTTGTCAACACTAGAACGATAGATGGCCTCGAAGTTGGCAAGTGTAAAGTAAACTCCTACAATTTTGTGCTTCTTCTTTGATGATCCAAGAGGGTTCACTACCTCAAATGCATCCTGGTACAAGATAAGCTTTAAGCTTATACCTGGCTCCATGAATAAGTCGTTGGACTTGAAAACAGATCCATCGCAAATATCAGTGAACACATTAGTAGAAGCAGCATTATTTTGTGGCTTCACACACTGTTGCCACACAACTGGGTCTTTTAACATGGATCGTAAAGTATCCTGAAGTGGGATATATTGTGCATAGCACTCCCTTCTATTCTCGTCTGTGCCAAGATAAATAGCCTGTGGGTGCACATATGAAAAGTTCTTTTGGAAGAACATCTTTCTTCTGTGCCCAGTGGAAAGGTGAGAGCTGCACAGCGAATGCAAATCTGCTTCTCCCAAAATACTCAAAACACTGTCAATATCAGTCTCAGACAAGTTTGTTTTAGCTCCCATTAACTTTTTGAATTCCTTCTTAGTGTACCGATGACACGTATCATTCAAACTGTCAATTTCTTCAACAATAATCTGTATTGTTGATGATGGAATGAGGCATTTAGCCTGCAGACGCATGTAAAAAAGGCATAGATTTTTTTGATACAGGGCTCTCATTTCAGTGTCATCTGGCATGTCGTCAGATGAACTTGCTACATGACTTTCATCTAAATCCCTTTGCACCTCAGCGGAATCCTGAGTAGACTGCGATTGTGTAGGGCCAGGGGTTACAAACAACTCTGTTTGATTCATATGCAACCGTGCGATATGGCTAGTGAATGATGATTTTACTTTATAGGTTTTGTCACAATTTGCAAATGGACATTTTACTGTCTCTTTTTTCAATATATGCAATTTCAGATGTGCAATGACATCCCTGAGATTAGTATATTGCTCCTGACAACTTGCGGCCTCGCATTTGAATGAACATCCTATATAATTTCTTTGTGAAGCAGAGATGGTCCTGTGGTCACGGTACATATGTGTTTTCAAAGCAGTATACTTCAGAAACTGATGTTTGCAGTCAGCCACACCACAAGGGAATTGCTTGTTTGCTTCATGTCTATGAAGTAACTGATGGTCAACATAACGTTTAAGCGATTTGAATGACAGGCCACAGGACTTACATTTACATGTATGACCAGGCATTTTTCAGAAGTTAAGTATTCCCTCAAATCTCATGTTCCATCTAACAATTCCAGGAAGTTCTGTGTGTGTGCATGTGTATGGATATGACAACAAGTAAGGTATTGGTGTTTAGCAAACTTGTGTATACATGTGGACTAACCTGTCCTAAATCTGCAGATAGGCTAAATGTTGCAACTGATGAAGCGGAACTTCAATCCAAACTGTTGAGACAAAATAAGTGTAAGTGAAGCACAAATAAACTTCAAAAAAGGTTATTTCTAGTGCCGTCAGGCAATTAAAAAATTAATCTAATTAATCGCATTTTAACCGCATAACCATTTTAGGCCTGATATTTTATATTCTATAATCATATTTCAAATTGCATGTGTCCGGATGGCAGAATTCAGTACTGTATCTACAAAACCTTCTGTTGTATTTTTGTTCAATAAACAATGTGGACTAGGCCAACAGTGACTTTCATGAAGAATGGGGAAAAAAAGTATTGAAATTGACCCAGTTTTAGCGTTTTTATCAAACATTTTGTCTGCCCAACACAATCACCACGCACGTGCATATTTTAATCAATGGTTCATAACGTGCGTGTGTAATCGAAATGATCGTCACAACAGGTGCAGGGCACCAGGGGGCTCACCAGGGGGCGCTGAGAGTCACACACAGCTAGTGGCAGGCACTGATATATGCTTGCTACTACTAGCCGAATGAAAATGTATCTGTTTCACCTAACACTATTGCTCCGTGATTATAGCCACCCATCTCTAAAGCCACCACCCATCTCTAAAGCCACAACCACATTACCATATTTGTAATAATGTAAATCATTGTGTCGTTGTACACATATTGTGTTTATAACGTTAGTAGCTAACATAGCTTAGCTTGGTAGCTATTGTGCTAACAAAATATCCCGACATCCGGCTCGCTGGCCGGCATGAACGGCCGACCCAAAATGGTTCTCTCCTCTCTGTACACCCCGTCCCCACGGGTACCCTGCCGGGGGGCCATGGACGGCGACAATGGTGGCAGCCTGTAGGGCATAGATATCTATAATAGAATATAGATGTCTATGCTGTAGGGTGCTCGAGCCCGTAAAGGCTAGTGGTTCACGATAGCTATGAGCTAACAACGGCCGCCGCTGTTGTCGCGTCCACAAGCTCCTCCGCAGGACACCCGCGAGGACGGGGGCACACAAAGAGGAGAGAACCATAGGCTAACGTCAGTGTAGTGGTCCTGACTGTAGGCAGCAGGGACGGCGGAGCTATATAGGCTAACTGTGATGCACCTAGTGGGCCACCATTAGTACTATGACCCGGACGCGTGAATATTAAAGGCAACCAACTTGTGTTCAGCTTTTCGTTCAGCGTTTCTCTGATTGGCCACACGGCCAATCAATCAATCCACTAGCACACGCCCTCGCGCAAAGAGAGACGCGGCAAAAGCGCTGGTCGAACCAGCGGTGTTCTGTTGTGTGACTGTACTCTACAGCGGTGTTCTGTTGTGTGACTGTACTAAACACTTCCACCACATGACCGACATTTGACATACAGTACACCTCCTATCTATGTTGGGATTATGTTTGGTCATGACAAAACAATAAAAATCGCTACTGTTAGTAAGCTGCCACCACCCACTTCAATGACAGAGCTCTCATATTTGCGAATGCATAAACTATATCTTAAATTATGGCGATGTGTCTAATATGGCTGTCGTGTAGTCATTGATAAGCGACAGCCATATTAGACACATAGCCATAATTTAAGATATAGTTTATGCATTCGCAAAATATGAGAGCGCTTGTCATTGAAGGGCTTCCTACAACGGAGGAACGGCCGCTGCTGCTGCTGGAGCTGAACCGAGTCAAGCCGCGGGCGGCACACGGAAGCCGGGGAAAAACAACCGCGTCGCCCCGCTGGCTCTTCAACAAGCAGCCTCCACAGCTCCAGTTAACCTAATTTATACCGTAATGAATCATTAAAAAATATACTGTTAACTGGAATATGTTGTTTCTTTACACATATGTTGGATTATGTAATTGGGTTTTCATGACAAAACAATAAAAATCGCTACTTTACATCAGGGTGAACGCTGAACCGAGTCAAGCCGCGGGCGGCGCACGCAAGCCGGAGAAAAAACAACCGCGTCGCCCCGCTGGCTCTTCAACAAGCAGCCTCCACAGCTCCAGTTAACCTAATTTATACCGTAATGAATCATTAAAAAATATACCGTTAACTGGAATATGTTGTTTCTTTACACATATGTTGGATTATGTAATTGGGTTGTCATGACAAAACAATAAAAATCGCTACTTTACATCAGGGTGAACGCTGTTACACTGCCACCACCCACTTCAATGACAGAGCTCTCATATTTGCGAATGCATAAACTATATCTTAAATTATGGCTATGTGTCTAATATGGCTGTCGCGAAGTCATTGATAAGCGACAGCCATATTAGACACATAGCCACAATTTAAGATATAGTTTATGCATTCGCAAAATATGAGAGCTCTGTCATTGAAGGGCTTCGTTCTACAACGGAGCACGGTCGCTGCTGCTGGAGCTGGACCGAGTAGAGCCGGCGGCGGTGCACGGAAGCCGGGGACTAACCACCGCATCGCCCCGCTGACGTTAAAAACGCGAAATAACGTTACTGATGTACAGTGACACCCAGAGTTTCTAGTTACAGTAGTGACGCGTGAATCGAGATAGTCCTAACACTAGTCTGTAACAGTGTTTATTATTAAGAGTCAGATAGTCCTAACAGTGTTTATAGTCCTAACACAGTGTTTATTAGTAATAGTCAGATAGTCAGTGTTTATTATTTCATAACTGTATGGGCTTTGTTTATACATGTACAGTGACGAGTGAATCTAACTTTGGTTGTTAAAAACGCGAAACATAATAATCAGTCAGCAGCGCTCCACTGCTACCGCAGCCCAACACAAGTGCGTTGGAACAGCAGCCCAACACTACACAAGTTGGTTGCCCGCGCTGCCGCGCTGCCGCACTTGCTCTTTGGATTTCATTTGGGACGTGGGACGGCTGCGCTTGCCTGCGCGTGGGGGCGGGGGGGCGCGGCCAATCAGAGAAAAGCCGAACACAAGTTGGTTTCCTTTAATATTCACGCGACCCGGACGGGCAAGGCATTTCCTGAAGTGACGTCACGGCCGTGCTAGCTTTTAGATTCGGCTCATTAATATGCACCTGGCTATAGTGACGTCGGCGTTTGATAAGCTTTTTTGATTTGCACGTGCATGTTATTCGTGCGTGGATCTTTTTAACTCTTTCAGAGTGATTTCCGGTGTCAAATGGAAAAAAATAAATAATGAAATTATATACCAATGATGTAAACTACCCATAATTGATCAGTAGGGTTTAACCTGGAGGTTGGGCTTTAATCATCTTTAGGATAGAGGGGGGTATCATGCACCCCCCGGAAATATACTTCTAACCAGTGTTTCTAGATTTGAAAAAAATTATAGGCTTATGTTAACAAGTTGTCAGAGTGTCCCATGTATCATTTATATGCAAATTAAGGACATGATTATCAAAAAACCGCAAACAAATCTGTTTAATATATCTCAGCCAATATTGCAGATAACTGAACCAATTTGGACAAGTCAATCAGGGCAAGCTTATTTGACGCATATCTCGCCTAGAAAGGCTTTCGAAATAGTGAAATGCCATTTGATGGTAGAAATTCGTTTGTTTTCACTCATAAGATGGCGGCGGTCATAAGATGGCGGCGGTCTCGTAACAATAACCTGCAAACCATCCACGTGGTACATACATGTACATAGGCGCCGCTATACTATAGGTGGCAGTGAGATCCTGCTGTAACAACCTCTGTGGAAATATTATCACATTTAAAAAAAGATAAAATATCCTAAGTTTTAACCTTAACCTAAACAAACGTATTGCTGAAAATATACACTCTATGACTGCTGTCATATACTGCAGAGAACTCTTTCATGGCAAATAAGTAATCTGGTCTTTCCAAAGACATGCGGGACACGTGTGCACGAATACACCTTAAATGATTTTCGAATATAATGCAAAGTTTTGTTCATATTGATTCTACCAAGTGTATACTTTTTATTTCTGAATTTCCCATTCTTAATTCTTACATGTGTGCATGAACACATTCATTGCTTTAGCTGCTTTGCACGAACAAACATGTACGCTAGCATATTGTTACGGTAAAATACGTGGAAATGTACATTTTAAGACAAGACGACAGTCGCAGATTTCTATTATATAATGACTATTTGAAAACAATGACTTAATATAAATGTCTTACTGGGTCGGGTCTTGCTGCTGTTCCTGTCTTTCAGGGCGGAAAAAGTTTTTTTTTTTGTGTAATGACGATTTATATAAGAACCTCCCATGCGCAGAACAGCTTGCATAGGTATCTGTGTCTTTTGCCGGTAGCTAAATGACAATGTAATTATAATGTGATTGATTGATTGATTGATTGATTGATTGATTGATTTAAAAGTTTATTAACAGATTGCAGAATGGGTACAGTGCAGTACAGCTCAATACATACAATTGTTAAGGGGATGCAGACCAGAGAAAGACTTCCCCCATTTTCAATTCATCATATGTACACGACTTACAGATAGACAGTACTGCTACATCTATACATTTATGACATACCAGATTTGCAAATACAGTACTGTTTGTGATACAAAAAGTGTCCAGAAAAAGAGTGTATATACATTTGACGTCGAAACTGTATACATTGGAGGAGGTTGGGTAGGTGGGGTGGGGTTGGGTGGGGTGGGGGGGGGGAGCTGTACATTGGAGGTGGGGGGGGGGGGGGGTTGGGCAGGGGGGGGGGGGGGACAACTGGGTTAGGAAATGTTTCAACTCATTCAGAACGCAGCGGCCCGCCTGATCTCAAACCTACCGAAGTCGGCCCATGTCACCCCACTTCTTAGGGACCTGCACTGGCTCCCCATTGCTGCACGAATCCGCTTCAAGGCCCTCGACCTAGCATACCGTGCGGCAAAGGGAACCGCTCCCGCCTACCTCCGGTCAATGGTTTCTAACTACACACCCTCAAGACCCCTACGCTCTGCATCTTCTGGCCGCCTCAGACCTACTCCTATCCAAGCTCCGGGAGGGTCATCAAAGAGAAGTCGCCTATTCTCAGTCCTTGCCCCACAATGGTGGAATGAACTATACCCACCCCAGTTAGGACAGCCGAAACACGTCCAATCTTTCGCCGTCGACTAAAGACGCACTTCTTCAACCATTATCTGAATAAAAAAAAAATATCTAACCCTAACTAACCGTACTGTCATGCACTTGTCCTAATAAACTAACCAGCACTCAACACTTTGATGAACATTGTTGCTCAGCTTGTGCCCTTCCTGATGGCTTGTCGTACAGAACATGTAAGTCGCTTTGGATAAAAGCGTCAGCTAAATGACTAAATGTAAATGTAAATTTGTAGGGGCCATGTTTCGAATTGCAGTATCCCGTATAGGTGTTCTTTGAGGGTGTTTTTGAAAGTGGGTAGTGATTCACATTCCTTTACAGCTTTGGGTAGGGCGTTCCACATTGATGTGGCATAATTGCGAAACGTGTTTAGTTCATTGTTTGAGCCGAATCTGGGTTTAACATGATTTGTTGAGCTTCCTCTAGTGGTTGTGGTATTCACTGACCTTTGGGAAGTATTTTGACATGTACATGGGTACCTTAGTCGTATAGTGTATCTTGTAGACCAGGCCCATTGCAAGTTGCTGTACTCTGTCGTCTACTCTAAGCCATCCTAGGTTGTCAAAGTGGGCAGGGGTGAGGTGGGTTCTGGGGGTAAGGTCAAGTAGTAGTCTGACCAGTTTGTTTTGTGACGTTTGTAATTTAGATTTAAGCGCCTATGAGGTGCTTTGGTACCATGAGGTGCACGCATAGTCGTAGTATATTGAATGAGGGCTCCTGCCAGAGTCTTCAGGGTATTCTTGTTTCTTGAGAGGAGATCCGGTACAAGAATCTAGTTCGTTGGTTGACTTTTTTTATTACATTGGATGCCATTTTGTCACAGGAAAGATTTGCCTCTAGGATGGAACCCAGGTAGGTAATTTCGTCTTTCCTTGTGACAATATTGTCACCCATGCACTGCAACTGAGAAGCCGTCGGTCTTGCTGAGTTTGTTATTTGAACCGAAGAGAATGGACTCTGTTTTGCCCATGTGTAATGATAGTTTGTTATCAGCGAGCCATATGCAGATTTTGCCTATATAGTTCCGAGCTGAGGGTTTTTTCAACCTGCAACTTGTTCTTGTCAGAGACCAGCATGGCTGAGTCGTCCGCAAACAGGAACAAGTTGCAGTCACAGGCTGACGACATGTCATTTGCATAAATTAGGAAGAGTAGCGGTCCTAGTATGCTTCCTTGTGGAACACCACAGCTCACTGTGAGGGGGGGGGATAGAGTATACCGTTTACCTCTACCATCTGTTCTCTCCCCTCCAGGTAGGATTGCATCCAGCTCACTGATAAGCTATCAAAATCAATTGCTTTTAGCTTGTCAATCAGAATGGAGTGATTGACAGTATCGAAGGCCTTTTGTAGGTCCAGCATGACCATGCCGCAGTATTTGCCCGCGTCCACCTCTTGTTTGATGTGGTCGTTCAAATAGAGGAGGCATGTGTCAGGGAGCAGCTAGATATATAGCTTAGCACAAGGGCTGGAAGCAGTAGGGAGCAGCTAGCTATATAGCTTAGCACAAGGGCTGGAAGCAGTATAGGGACCAGCTAGCCTGCTTAGCACAAGGGCTGGAAGCAGTAGGGAGCAGCTAGCTATAGCTTAGCACAAGGGCTGGAAGCAGTATAGGGACCAGCTAGCATATAGCTTAGCATAAGGGCTGGAAGCAGTAGGGAGCAGCTAGCTATAGCTTAGCACAAGGGCTGGAAGCAGTATAGGGACCAGCTAGCTATAGCTTAGCACAAGGGCTGGAAGCAGTAGGGAGCAGCTAGCTATAGCTTAGCACAAGGGCTGGAAGCAGTATAGGGACCAGCTAGCCTATAGCTTAGCACAAGGGCTGGAAGCAGTAGGGAGCAGCTAGCTATAGCTTAGCACAAGGGCTGGAAGCAGTATAGGGACCAGCTAGCCTATAGCTTAGCATAAGGGCTGGAAGCAGTAGGGAGCAGCTAGCTATAGCTTAGCACAAGGGCTGGAAGCAGTATAGGGACCAGCTAGCTATAGCTTAGCACAAGGGCTGGAAGCAGTATAGGGACCAGCTAGCCTATAGCTTAGCATAAGGGCTGGAAGCAGTAGGGAGCAGCTAGCTATAGCTTAGCACAAGGGCTGGAAGCAGTATAGGGACCAGCTAGCCTGCTTAGCACAAGGGCTGGAAGCAGTGGGGAGCAGCTAGCTATAGCTTAGCACAAGGGCTGGAAGCAGTATAGGGACCAGCTAGCCTATAGCTTAGCATAAGGGCTGGAAGCAGCTCAGTAGCTAACATAACAACTGTGGTTAAGGCCTTTATTAACCAGCAGCTCAGTAGCTAACATAACAACACTGTGGTTAAGGCCTTTAACCAGCAGCTCAGTAGCTAACATAACAACACTGTAGTTAAGGCCTTTAACCAGCAGCTCAGTAGCTAACATAACAACTGTGGTTAAGGCCTTTAACCAGCAGCTCAGTAGCTAACATAACAACTGTGGTTAAGGCCTTTATTAACCAGCAGCTCAGTAGCTAACATAACAACTGTGGTTAAGGCCTTTAACCAGCAGCTCATAGCTAACATAACAACACTGTGGTTAAGGCCTTTAACCAGCAGCTCAGTAGCTAACATAACAACACTGTGGTTAAGGCCTTTAACCAGCAGCTCAGTAGCTAACATAACAACACTGTAGTTAAGGCCTTTAACCAGCAGCTCAGTAGCTAACATAACAACTGCGATTAAGGCCTTTAACCAGCAGCTCAGTAGCTAACATAACAACACTGTGGTTAAGGCCTTTAACCAGCAGCTCAATAGCTAACATAACAACACTGTGGTTAAGGCCTTTAACCAGCAGCTCAGTAGCTAACATAACAACACTGTGGTTAAGGCCTTTAACCAGCAGCTCAGTAGCTAACATAACAACACTGTAGTTAAGGCCTTTAACCGCAGCTCAGTAGCTAACATAACAACACTGTAGTTAAGGCCTTTAACCAGCAGCTCAGTAGCTAACATAACAACACTGTAGTTAAGGCCTTTAACCGCAGCTCAGTAGCTAACATAACAACACTGTAGTTAAGGCCTTTAACCAGCAGCTCAGTAGCTAACATAACAACACTGTAGTTAAGGCCTTAAACCAGCAGCTCAGTAGCTAACATAACAACACTGTGGTTAAGGCCTTTAACCAGCAGCTCAGTAGCTAACATAACAACACTGTAGTTAAGGCCTTTAACCGCAGCTCAGTAGCTAACATAACAACACTGTAGTTAAGGCCTTTAACCAGCAGCTCAGTAGCTAACATAACAACTGCGGTTAAGGCCTTTAACCAGCAGCTCAGTAGCTAACATAACAACACTGTAGTTAAGGCCTTTAACCGCAGCTCAGTAGCTATAACAACACTGTGGTTAAGGCCTTTAACCAGCAGCTCAGTAGCTAACATAACAACACTGTAGTTAAGGCCTTTAACCGCAGCTCAGTAGCTAACATAACAACACTGTAGTTAAGGCCTTTAACCAGCAGCTCAGTAGCTAACATAACAACACTGTGGTTAAGGCCTTTAACCAGCAGCTCAGTAGCTAACATAACAACACTGTAGTTAAGGCCTTTAACCGCAGCTCAGTAGCTATAACAACACTGTGGTTAAGGCCTTTAACCAGCAGCTCAGTAGCTAACATAACAACACTGTAGTTAAGGCCTTTAACCGCAGCTCAGTAGCTAACATAACAACACTGTAGTTAAGGCCTTTAACCAGCAGCTCAGTAGCTAACATAACAACACTGTAGTTAAGGCCTTTAACCGCAGCTCAGTAGCTAACATAACAACACTGTAGTTAAGGCCTTTAACCAGCAGCTCAGTAGCTAACATAACAACACTGTAGTTAAGGCCTTTAACCAGCAGCTCAGTAGCTAACATAACAACACTGTGGTTAAGGCCTTTAACCAGCAGCTCAGTAGCTAACATAACAACACTGTAGTTAAGGCCTTTAACCGCAGCTCAGTAGCTAACATAACAACACTGTAGTTAAGGCCTTTAACCAGCAGCTCAGTAGCTAACATAACAACTGCGGTTAAGGCCTTTAACCAGCAGCTCAGTAGCTAACATAACAACACTGTAGTTAAGGCCTTTAACCGCAGCTCAGTAGCTATAACAACACTGTGGTTAAGGCCTTTAACCAGCAGCTCAGTAGCTAACATAACAACACTGTAGTTAAGGCCTTTAACCGCAGCTCAGTAGCTAACATAACAACACTGTAGTTAAGGCCTTTAACCAGCAGCTCAGTAGCTAACATAACAACACTGTAGTTAAGGCCTTTAACCAGCAGCTCAGTAGCTAACATAACAACACTGTGGTTAAGGCCTTTAACCAGCAGCTCAGTAGCTAACATAACAACACTGTAGTTAAGGCCTTTAACCGCAGCTCAGTAGCTAACATAACAACACTGTAGTTAAGGCCTTTAACCAGCAGCTCAGTAGCTAACATAACAACTGCGGTTAAGGCCTTTAACCAGCAGCTCAGTAGCTAACATAACAACACTGTGGTTAAGGCCTTTAACCAGCAGCTCAGTAGCTAACATAACAACACTGTGGTTAAGGCCTTTAACCAGCAGCTCAGTAGCTAACATAACAACACTGTGGTTAAGGCCTTTAACCAGCAGCTCAGTAGCTAACATAACAACACTGTAGTTAAGGCCTTTAACCGCAGCTCAGTAGCTATAACAACACTGTGGTAAGGCCTTTAACCAGCAGCTCAGTAGCTAACATAAGAACACTGTAGTTAAGGCCTTTAACCGCAGCTCAGTAGCTAACATAACAACACTGTAGTTAAGGCCTTTAACCAGCAGCTCAGTAGCTAACATAACAACACTGTAGTTAAGGCCTTTAACCAGCAGCTCAGTAGCTAACATAACAACTGTGGTTAAGGCCTTTAACCAGCAACTCAGTAGCTAACATAACAACTGTGGTTAAGGCCTTTAACCAGCAGCTCAGTAGCTAACATAACAACTGTGGTTAAGGCCTTTAACCAGCAGCTCAGTAGCTAACATAACAACACTGTGGTTAAGGCCTTTAACCAGCAGCTCAGTAGCTAACATAACAACACTGTGGTTAAGGCCTTTAACCAGCAGCTCAGTAGCTAACATAACAACACTGTAGTTAAGGCCTTTAACCAGCAGCTCAGTAGCTAACATAACAACTGTGGTTAAGGCCTTTAAATAGCTGCACTCATAGAAGCCTGTATGTTGATGTAGCCTCATAAAGCTAACATTATAGCTGCACTCATAGGATGTTGATGTAGCCTCATAAAGCTGCATATGCTGCACTCATAGGAGCGTGTTGATGTAGCCTCATAAAGCTAACAAGAGTATATGTAATACTGTGGTTATGGCCTCTATAGTTAGCAGCTCATAGCTAACATAATACTGTGGTTAAGGCCTGCAGCAGCTCAGTAGCTAACATAACAACACTGTAGTTAAGGCCTTTAACCAGCAGCTCAGTAGCTAACATAACAACTGTGGTTAAGGCCTTTAAATAGCTGCACTCATAGGAGCCTGCATGTTGATGTAGCCTCATAAAGCTAACATTATAGCTGCACTCATAGGATGTTGATGTAGCCTCATAAAGCTGCATATGCTGCACTCATAGGAGCGTGTTGATGTAGCCTCATAAAGCTAACAAGAGTATATGTAATACTGTGGTTATGGTCTCTATAGTTAGCAGCTCATAGCTAACATAATACTGTGGTTAAGGCCTGCAGCAGCTCAGTAGCTAACATAACAACACTGTAGTTAAGGCCTTTAACCAGCAGCTCAGTAGCTAACATAACAACTGTGGTTAAGGCCTTTAAATAGCTGCACTCATAGGAGCCTGCATGTTGATGTAGCCTCATAAAGCTAACATTATAGCTGCACTCATAGGATGTTGATGTAGCCTCATAAAGCTGCATATGCTGCACTCATAGGAGCGTGTTGATGTAGCCTCATAAAGCTAACAAGAGTATATGTAATACTGTGGTTATGGCCTCTATAGTTAGCAGCTCATAGCTAACATAATACTGTGGTTAAGGCCTGCAGCAGCTCAGTAGCTAACATAACAACACTGTAGTTAAGGCCTTTAACCAGCAGCTCAGTAGCTAACATAACAACTGTGGTTAAGGCCTTTAAATAGCTGCACTCATAGAAGCCTGCATGTTGATGTAGCCTCATAAAGCTAACATTATAGCTGCACTCATAGGATGTTGATGTAGCCTCATAAAGCTGCATATGCTGCACTCATAGGAGCGTGTTGATGTAGCCTCATAAAGCTAACAAGAGTATATGTAATACTGTGGTTATGGCCTCTATAGTTAGCAGCTCATAGCTAACATAATACTGTGGTTAAGGCCTGCAGCAGCTCAGTAGCTAACATAACAACACTGTAGTTAAGGCCTTTAACCAGCAGCTCAGTAGCTAACATAACAACTGTGGTTAAGGCCTTTAACCTGTGGTTAAGGCCTTTAACCGCAGCTCAGTACGCTAACATAACAATACTGGTTACTGATTTATTATTTACATTGAAAAGATACAGAGATAATTTGTTAAAGCTGGACCAGCACACTACACCTAGGTTAGTAAACCTAGGCCCCAGATTCAGATTCAGATTCAGATTCCTTTATTTAGCCATTTGTGTAAAACATAATTGTTGCAGCAATACAGTGTATGCATTTCATTTCTTTTTTCACAGAAAACAACACCAACACAGACAAGAAACGAAACAGTGCAGTGGGGGATTAATCAATAAATACATTATATAAAGTGAAGAGTGCAGGGATCCAGTACGGACTAGTGCAGTGCAGTCAGTGTCATTGTGCCAGTGTCACTTGGGGGCAGAGGGGGGGGGTACCGAGGGGGGGGGGGGGACCTGAGGCATTGATCAGCCTGGCGGCTGAGGGGAAGAAGCTCAGTCTGTGTCGAGCTTTCACAGCCTTTGGGATCCTCAGCCTTCTCCCAGAGGGGAGCAGGGTGAAGAGGCTGTGACCCTCTGCTAAAGCTCCACTCCTGCACTAAAGTCGGGGATTCAGTTGGACTCAGATCTGCTGCGTTCCCCCCTACCTGGTGACAGTGTACATCTCATAAAGTAGGGATAATCCACCCTGCTACACAAACATCTCAAAACAAACTGGTCAGACTACTGCTTGACCTTACTTCTAGAACCCACCTCGCCCCTGCCCACGTGACAACCTAGGATGGCTTAGAGTAGACGACAGAGTACAGCAACTTGCAATGGGCCTGTCTACAAGATACATACACGACCAAGGTATATGTGTACAGGTCAAAATACTTCCCAAAGGTCAGTGAATACCACGACCACAACACCATGGGAGCTCCACAAATCATGTTAAACCCAGATTCGGCTCAAACAGGGACTAAACACGTTTTGCAATTATGCCACATCAATGTGGAACGCCCTACCCAAAGATGTAAAGGAATGTGAATCACTACCCACTTTCAAAACACTCTCAAAGAACACCTACGGGAGACTGCAATTCGAAACTGGCCCCTGTAAATGTCCTAACCCAACCCCCTCCAATGTACAGTAAAGTACCAAACATGGTTTTGTCAATATTCCAATGTACAGTTGTGCTTGTGCAGTTGTACAGTGTGCCCCCCCCCACCCCTCCTACCCCCCCCCCACCTATAATGTACGGTTCTACATCAAATATATACTCTCTTTTCTAGACTCTTTTTGTATCACAAACAGTAGGCCTACTGTATTTGCAAATCTGGTATGTCATAAATGTATAGAAGTGTCTATCTGTATGTCACATGTCATGTTATGATGAATTGAAAATGGGGGTCCCTGATGTAAACAAGACGAACGTCTTTCTCTGGTCTGCATGCCCTTAACAATTGTATGTATTGAGCTGTACTGTATTGTACCCATTCTGCAATCTGTTAACAAAGTTTTCAATCAATCAATCAAAACCGTGGTCAGTCTGTGCGGAGAAACAAGGATAGCATGGTTGCCAGATCGGATTAACAATATCCGAACCGCCCATTGTTATCAAAGGTTTGTCAGATTAAGGCTGACTCTCAAATCTGGCAACACTGATGCGTTGCATTGTGGGGGATCCCGGTTTGAAATTTGAATTGAACCGCGCTACAGACAGAGCCTGCACGTCGTGAGCAACGGAATTGCATCTTCTCCTCAGGTAATTGTGCAACACATATCTTTTATTATTTATAAGTAATGCGTGCCGCTGATATAAATGAGTGCTGTTTAGTCTGTGTTTTCAGTGACTACTGTAACGTTATTAGCTCGATATTATTAAACTGGCGGGATCTGTAAAATACCGGAGCTGCTAACTGGCTAACGGTATGACTAGCTAACGTTGTATACTGTACCCGGAGCTGCTAACGTTATGACTATGACAGCTAACTTTTGGTACCTACTGTACCAGGAGCTGCTAACTGGCTAACGTTATGAGAGCTAACGTTGGGGTACATATATACTGTACCCGGAGCTGCTAACGTTATGACTATGAGAGCTAACTTTTGGTACCTACTGTACCAGGAGCTGCTAACTGGCTAACGTTATGAGAGCTAACGTTGGGGTACATACTGTACCCGGAGCTGCTAACGTTATGACTATGAGAGATAACTTTTGGTACCTATACTGTACCAGGAGCTGCTAACGTTATGAGAGCTAACGTTGGGGTACATACTGTACCCGGAGCTGCTAACTGGCTATCATTCAGGTGGGGCTTATAGTGTGAAAAGTATGCTAACCCTACTGTCATGCACTAATAAACTAACCTACACTGTAACACGCAACACTTTGATGAATATTGTTACTCAGCTGATAGAGTTGTAATAAAATATATAATTTCATTGTTGCAAATATACTGTTACAGTGCTGGATCTCATCAATGAGATGAACGCAGAAGACGGCTCAAGAACAACTACTTCAAGTGGTCGTAAGTGATGTATACATTTTTTTTATTGTGTGTGTGACTGACTGTATATATAATATATACTTTTTAATCTGGGACATCATTTTCAAAGAGTCATCCTGTAATGCCTTCTCTCTCTCTCTCCCAAGACGGTCAAGATCTACCAAGTCTTCAAGATCTTCAAGTGGTCATGCTTGTAAGTGATGTATACAATGTTTTATTGTGTGTGTGACTGTGTATATATATACTTTTCAATCTGGGACTTTCATTTCAACAGCTGGAAAGGGTCATCCTGTGTTGATGGATGCTACTGTATATTGTATGTAGATGTGCATGACATGGACTAAATTAGAGGTCCTAGATATGCAAAATAATATTGAGAATCACTGGCCTTAGACTATCTACTAACGTATTCTCGCTCTCTCTCTAGGTTCATGGCCACTAATGACTTCAGACCTTCAGAAGGACAGTATGCTGGATGAGGAAGGTCTTGGCCATGCTGCAATGGCTCCTAGAAGACAAGAACGGAGAGGTGCTGGACCTGGCTGTCAAATGGTTTGTAATGCTACAGTATATTATGTAGATGTGCATGACATGGACTAAATTAGAGGTCCTAGATATGCAAAATAATATTGAGAATCACTGGCCTTAGACTATCTACTAACGTATTCTCGCTCTCTCTCTAGGTTCATGGCCACTAATGACTTCAGACCTTCAGAAGGACAGTATGCTGGATGAGGAAGGTCTTGGCCATGCTGCGATGGCTCCTAGAAGACAAGAACGGAGAGGTGCTGGACCTGGCTGTCAAATGGTTTGTAATGCTACAGTATATTATGTAGATGTGCATGACATGGACTAAATTAGAGGTCCTAGATATGCAAAATAATATTGAGAATCACTGGCCTTAGACTATCTACCAACGTATTCTCGCTCTCTCTCTAGGTTCATGGCCACTAATGACTTCAGACCTTCAGAAGGACAGTATGCTGGATGAGGAAGGTCTTGGCCATGCTGCAATGGCTCCTAGAAGACAAGAACGGAGAGGTGCTGGACCTGGCTGTCAAATGGTTTGTAATGCTACAGTATATTATGTAGATGTGCATGACATGGACTAAATTAGAGGTCCTAGATATGCAAAATAATATTGAGAATCACTGGCCTTAGACTATCTACTAACGTATTCTCGCTCTCTCTCTAGGTTCATGGCCACTAATGACTTCAGACCTTCAGAAGGACAGTATGCTGGATGAGGAAGGTCTTGGCCATGCTGCGATGGCTCCTAGAAGACAAGAACGGAGAGGTGCTGGACCTGGCTGTCAAATGGTTTGTAATGCTACAGTATATTATGTAGATGTGCATGACATGGACTAAATTAGAGGTCCTAGATATGCAAAATAATATTGAGAATCACTGGCCTTAGACTATCTACTAACGTATTCTCGCTCTCTCTCTAGGTTCATGGCCACTAATGACTTCAGACCTTCAGAAGGACAGTATGCTGGATGAGGAAGGTCTTGGCCATGCTGCGATGGCTCCTAGAAGACAAGAACGGAGAGGTGCTGGACCTGGCTGTCAAATGGTTTGTAATGCTACAGTATATTATGTAGATGTGCATGACATGGACTAAATTAGAGGTCCTAGATATGCAAAATAATATTGAGAATCACTGGCCTTAGACTATCTACTAACGTATTCTCGCTCTCTCTCTAGGTTCATGGCCACTAATGACTTCAGACCTTCAGAAGGACAGTATGCTGGATGAGGAAGGTCTTGGCCATGCTGCGATGGCTCCTAGAAGACAAGAACGGAGAGGTGCTGGACCTGGCTGTCAAATGGTTTGTAATGCTACAGTATATTATGTAGATGTGCATGACATGGACTAAATTAGAGGTCCTAGATATGCAAAATAATATTGAGAATCACTGGCCTTAGACTATCTACTAACGTATTCTCGCTCTCTCTCTAGGTTCATGGCCACTAATGACTTCAGACCTTCAGAAGGACAGTATGCTGGATGAGGAAGGTCTTGGCCATGCTGCGATGGCTCCTAGAAGACAAGAACGGAGAGGTGCTGGACCTGGCTGTCAAATGGTTTGTAATGCTACAGTATATTATGTAGATGTGCATGACATGGACTAAATTAGAGGTCCTAGATATGCAAAATAATATTGAGAATCACTGGCCTTAGACTATCTACTAACGTATTCTCGCTCTCTCTCTAGGTTCATGGCCACTAATGACTTCAGACCTTCAGAAGGACAGTATGCTGGATGAGGAAGGTCTTGGCCATGCTGCAATGGCTCCTAGAAGACAAGAACGGAGAGGTGCTGGACCTGGCTGTCAAATGGTTTGTAATGCTACAGTATATTATGTAGATGTGCATGACATGGACTAAATTAGAGGTCCTAGATATGCAAAATAATATTGAGAATCACTGGCCTTAGACTATCTACTAACGTATTCTCGCTCTCTCTCTAGGTTCATGGCCACTAATGACTTCAGACCTTCAGAAGGACAGTATGCTGGATGAGGAAGGTCTTGGCCATGCTGCGATGGCTCCTAGAAGACAAGAACGGAGAGGTGCTGGACCTGGCTGTCAAATGGTTTGTAATGCTACAGTATATTATGTAGATGTGCATGACATGGACTAAATTAGAGGTCCTAGATATGCAAAATAATATTGAGAATCACTGGCCTTAGACTATCTACCAACGTATTCTCGCTCTCTCTCTAGGTTCATGGCCACTAATGACTTCAGACCTTCAGAAGGACAGTATGCTGGATGAGGAAGGTCTTGGCCATGCTGCAATGGCTCCTAGAAGACAAGAACGGAGAGGTGCTGGACCTGGCTGTCAAATGGTTTGTAATGCTACAGTATATTATGTAGATGTGCATGACATGGACTAAATTAGAGGTCCTAGATATGCAAAATAATATTGAGAATCACTGGCCTTAGACTATCTACTAACGTATTCTCGCTCTCTCTCTAGGTTCATGGCCACTAATGACTTCAGACCTTCAGAAGGACAGTATGCTGGATGAGGAAGGTCTTGGCCATGCTGCGATGGCTCCTAGAAGACAAGAACGGAGAGGTGCTGGACCTGGCTGTCAAATGGTTTGTAATGCTACAGTATATTATGTAGATGTGCATGACATGGACTAAATTAGAGGTCCTAGATATGCAAAATAATATTGAGAATCACTGGCCTTAGACTATCTACTAACGTATTCTCGCTCTCTCTCTAGGTTCATGGCCACTAATGACTTCAGACCTTCAGAAGGACAGTATGCTGGATGAGGAAGGTCTTGGCCATGCTGCGATGGCTCCTAGAAGACAAGAACGGAGAGGTGCTGGACCTGGCTGTCAAATGGTTTGTAATGCTACAGTATATTATGTAGATGTGCATGACATGGACTAAATTAGAGGTCCTAGATATGCAAAATAATATTGAGAATCACTGGCCTTAGACTATCTACTAACGTATTCTCGCTCTCTCTCTAGGTTCATGGCCACTAATGACTTCAGACCTTCAGAAGGACAGTATGCTGGATGAGGAAGGTCTTGGCCATGCTGCGATGGCTCCTAGAAGACAAGAACGGAGAGGTGCTGGACCTGGCTGTCAAATGGTTTGTAATGCTACAGTATATTATGTAGATGTGCATGACATGGACTAAATTAGAGGTCCTAGATATGCAAAATAATATTGAGAATCACTGGCCTTAGACTATCTACTAACGTATTCTCGCTCTCTCACTAGGTTCATGGCCACTAATGACTTCAGACCTTCAGAAGGACAGTATGCTGGATGAGGAAGGTCTTGGCCATGCTGCGATGGCTCCTAGAAGACAAGAACGGAGAGGTGCTGGACCTGGCTGTCAAATGGTTTGTAATGCTACAGTATATTATGTAGATGTGCATGACATGGACTAAATTAGAGGTCCTAGATATGCAAAATAATATTGAGAATCACTGGCCTTAGACTATCTACTAACGCATTCTCGCTCTCTCTCTAGGTTCATGGCCACTAATGACTTCAGACCTTCAGAAGGACAGTATGCTGGATGAGGAAGGTCTTGGCCATGCTGCGATGGCTCCTAGAGGACAAGAACGGAGGTGCAGGACCTGGCTGTCAAATGGTTTGTAATGCTACAGTATAAATTATTGTATTACATCACGCTCACCATCAATGACTCCACCATCACCCCTCCCCCCTAGTCCGCAACCTCTGTGTCATCCTCGACCCCACCCTCTCATTTGACCCCATGTCCGCTCCATTGTCAAAACTTCATATTTTCACCTCCGCAACATTGCCAAAATCCGTCACTGCCTCTACCCCCTGCTGCTGAATCCCTCATACACGCCTTCATCTTTTCCCTCCTGGACTACTGTAACTCCCTCCTCACTGGCATCACCTCCCGCTCCCTTCATAAACTGCAGATGGTCCAAAACTCAGTTGCCCGCCTCCTCACTAACACCCGGTCCCGCGAACACATCACTCCTGTCCTCCACTCCCTCCACTGGCTCCCGATCAAGGAACGCATTAACTTCAAAACACTACTCCTCACCTTCAAAGCCATCCATAGCCTGGCCTCACCCTGGTCTTAAACTTTTTACACCAAGAGAACGGTGGGGAGAGAATATATACATATGATGGGGAGAGAATATATACATACAGTGGGGAGGAGACTGTACATTAGGAGGGGGTGGGTGGGTGGGAGAGAAATATACATATAATAGACAGTCTCCTCCCCACCGTATGTATATATTCTCTCCCCACCATATGTATATTTCTCTCCCACCCACCCACCCCCTCCTAATGTACAGTCTCCTCCCCACCGTATGTATATATTCTCTCCCCACCATATGTATATATTCTCTCCCCACCATATGTATATTTCTCTCCCACCCCCTCGTAATGTACAGTCTCCTCCCCACCGTATGTATATATTCTCTCCCACCCCCTCCTAATGTACAGTCTCCTCCCCACCGTATGTATATTCTCTCCCCACCATATGTATATTTCTCTCCCACCCCCTCCTAATATACAGTCTCCTCCCCACCGTATGTATATATTCTCTCCCCACCGTATGTATATTTCTCTCCCACCCACCCCCTCCTAATGTACAGTCTCCTCCCCACCGTATGTATATATTTTCTCCCACCCCCTCCTAATGTACAGTCTCCTCCCCACCGTATGTATATATTCTCTCCCCACCGTATGTATATTTCTCTCCCACCCACCCCCTCCTAATGTACAGTCTCCTCCCCACCGTATTAGGGGTGGGAATCACCAGTTTCATCATGATACGATATGATATCGATTCTTTGGACAACGATACGATATTTGCCGATATCACAAAGTCTCTCACGATACAATACGATACGATTAGATTCAGGTGCCTGCGATCGATATGAGATGATATCATATGCCCATTTAACACAATCGGTAACATTTAGATCAACAAAAAAAAGGTAATGAAAATATCATTTGACATTTGTATTTTTGAGCTCTTCCAGACATTTAAAGGAAAATCAATCTATTGTTTTTAATACAAATATACCTCCTGTTCACTGTAAAGTGCCACGTTTTTATATATTGAGCTTTAAACTTTAAGCTACATTTTTTGGAACTCAAAACTCACAACCTCCCTCTCCCAAACCGTTCCTACAACAATTTGTTGATGTTGCATGATCATGTATAGGCCTACATTTATTATGTATTATATTGTTTATGTTTAAATAACATTTAAACATCAAACTCCTCTGACCTCATCTTGTCTTTCCAAAGACGCGCGCACACACACACACACACAGAAAGGGAGAATGCTATGCTGTAACATCTACACACACGGAGCTACTGCTGTTGTTCTTGGGCAGATATGAGACTCGCCACAGGATTTTCAAAATAAGAGTATCGATATGAATCGATCTTATTACATCGCATCGATCCGATTCGATTGTTGATAATTACATCGATGTATCGATCTGGATCGATGTATCGTCCCACCCCTACACCGTATGTATATTCTCTCCCCAACGTATGTATATATACCGCCATCTTTCTCCCGGGTTGGTGTGATCACATGACTGACAAAGCCGTGCAGTGATGGGCCAGAAGTCAATTCGATTGCATCCAGGCTCGATTGCTTATCCTGTCTGGGTAGCCCGGATGATGGTTTTTTACATCGAATTTTATACACCGCAATTATGCATCGAATGCATCAATCAATCAAGACCCGCGTCGCAGGCACTGCATTCCGTTCTCAGAATGGATTTGAGAGAGATCATCAGCAGGCTATATATGATATTCAGACTCTAGATCTATTTGCAGAGCCAGATGAGATGAGGCAACCTGTGCGATTGGCTCTTGACAACTAATTTTGCACGTACTGTATAGGCTACAGACAGTATGTGTGTATGCGCGCACTGCGGGAGGTGGCCAGAAGCGCGCAACTAGCCAACTACTATTATTACTACTATATTAATACAGTTTTATCCATGGCAAAGCGCTCCAGCGCTTGAATACGGCCGGGGGATCCGCTCTATACAATGCAGACCCACGGCTCTCGTATTATAATGAGCCCGCAAGGCGTGTTATTATTAGAGTTAATAATATTGTATATTGTTTCCACTGCCTTTTTATTCTATTTTTACTTCTCCACTGTACTATAACTATGTCTTCTACTACCTGTACCTCCCCTCCCCCCGGCCCTCCCCATGCTGCTGAATTTATATTATTTTATGAATACAACGTTTAATGTTCGCTAACGTAGAGAAACGTCAGACGTAATTCGAGATACGTCAGACGTACTTCGAGATACTTCCGTACTTTCCGCCAATCAGCGCATTGCCCTGTCACAGGAGTAATAGTCCTGTGGCAGGGCGGAAGTTCCAATCTGGACCGAGGCTCTGAGTCTGCAGCTGGACCCTATTGGATCTCGCTGTACAGCGTTATTGAGATCAATATTGAATTTTTTCGCCATGGCATTCAAAATTCATATATACACCCATGGCTGCCTAGTTATAGTTGAAAGTGGGGGTGCAAGATTCTTTTTTATTCTTTTTTTTGTATTTAATTTTTTTTTACATTTAATGAACACCTGTATGTGCAATTTCCTGCAATATAGAGCCTTCAATCTTGACCAAAATAAAGCTGCTCTTTTCACTATAAAACTCAGTTTATATTGCAGTATGATAGCTATAATAATAATAACTTCACTGCGAGGGCTCTTTTAGCTAACGCTAGCTAGGCACGTATGATAGCCAATTACTATTATAATAATAATAATAATAACTTTCCCATCCTCCCAAAGCCCCTCCGGCCCCGTTCACATCCGCAGCGGCAGTACCAACAACAACAACAATTAATTGACGCTATCAATAGCCCCAGTGAGCGCGGCGGCTGGCTGAATGAATGAATGAAAACTTTATTTAACAGATTGCAGAATGGGTACAATACAGTACGGCTCAATACACACAATTGTTAAGGTGATGCAGACCAGAGAAAGACGTTTGTCTTGTTTACATCAGGGTCCATACTAGCCCCTTTCGTGACTGTGCTGCACTGAGTGAATCCACAGTCACTTGCTCCTCAATGGGAAACCAACCTAGATTTACCCTGAAGGACTGGTTCTGGCCGAACCGTTCGTTATACAAGTATCACAGAGACATTACAAATGTGCTCACAGTTGCACGAGGGTTTCGGACAGAGATACGGGATGGTGCGCAGGCGCTGTGATCACCCAACGGCGGAAATAATGCCGCTTTGAGCAGTTTATAAAAAAATATTAAAAATATTTATTAGCAACGCCGAGCTTTCAAACCATCCCGTATCTCTGTCCGAACATATACAGAAATAAATACAGTAAAAACATACATGACATCATGACATTTATGGCATAGGGACATACATGACATACAGGTATATACTGTAGTACTGTTACATTTGTGACATATACGATATGCAAATAATATACAGTACTGTTACCCAGAGATCCTAACAGAAAATATTATATATATATGATGGGGATGAGACTGTACATTAGGAGGAGGGGGGGGGGGGGTGGACATTTACGGTGGCCAGTTTCGAATTGCAGTTTCCCGTAGGTGCTCTTTAAGAGCGGTTTTGAATGTGGGCAGGGGTAAAGTGGGTTTTAGGAGTGAGGTTAAGCAGTAGTCTGACCAGTTTGTTTTGTGATGTTTGTAATCTTGTTTTTAGTGCCTTTGAGGTGCTTTGGTACCATGAGGTGCAGGCATAGTCGTAGTACCCTTGAATGAGTACTGAGAGTACCCATGATTTTTGCCATTTTGTTATCGTGAAATTGGTATTAAATTTAATTCTGATTGGCATTAAAAAGTCTTAAAGCCTTAAATCTGACTGGGCTAAACCCTGGTTATTTTCAGCCCAATTTATTCATTTCACTGCAAACCATCTGATCAATATATCACCCATACTACATAAAGCATTTACTGACGATCACGTAATTATAAACGCCGCCCCCCCCCCCCCCTTTCCTCCGTGCATAATGACGCATAACGTATACGATCATATACAGTTGAATTTTTTAATATAGCGTGTCTAGGGAATAAACGGTAATCGATGCATTTAGGTCTATAACTCACATTCTAGGAATTACTACAGAAAATGATAAAACATACTTATATTCTAGAAGGTATTTTTGTATTTTTGTATGAATGAAAAAGTATAACGTTCCTACATCCTGAACAATAGATAATCGATGTTGAATGCAGGCATTAAAGTGTTCCGTCTCAAGACGGATTTCCGTCAATTTGATTGGGGAGATCCGTCAATTTGATTCGCAGTCTAACGGAATTGACTACCTGGTATAATATGATTTGTGGATGCATACAGATTGAAACAAAATTGAGCCAATCAGAGGCGCCAAATATCATGAAAAGGGAATTTTTTCTACCGAGGCGGCGCCAAGCAGTCATCACTCAGGGTCTCGAGTGGTTGCAGCTGGAGGCTATTGGGCGAGTGACATTTGCGAGGTCTGTCCGCCACATGGCAGGGTAACAAAATAGTTGTGTCCCCTGCTGTGGTTGTGAGTATAGTATACGTTTATTAGCTTAACTCCGTAGCAACATCACACAGGTGTATCTGTAGACAGTCTCCTCCCCACCGTATATATCTTTTTTCCTACCACCCACCCCCTCCTAATGTACAGTCCCGGACTTTCCAGTGAATCATAGTGTCCTTTTTTTTCATTTTCCCAGATGCACCATGCACCAAGGATCCAGCTGATTACTGCCAATCTGGAGGATTGTTCCTTATCTGCTCTTCACTTGTGCCACTGATTCATTGACCTTTTGTGGTGTGGTATGTTTTGATTTTTACTTAGTAATACACTGTATAGTTGGGATTCTGAATTAAACAGTATAATGTTCACATATATTATGGAGCCCCCAGGGGTCGGGAGAATATTGTGGAAAACAATATAAAACTGAAATGGTAAAGCTAAAAAACTGTAGACCTGACCACAACCCCCTCGGTTCAACAGCACAATATGTTGCTTTCTCCGCTTTTAAAAGTTGAAATCATCTGATGACATTGAAGGGATAGTTCAGAATTGTGGACATAAAGTTTAATTTACTACTTGGCCATTATGTTATGTTCAATGGACTGCACTTATATAGCAATAGCGCTTTTATCCAAAGCGCGTATGGCCTCTCATTCACCTATTCACACACATTCACACACCAATGGTGGCAGCTGCCATGCATATTGATCCATAAATAGTGTTTAGATTGTACTTCTATAGGTTTTTAACTTTACATACTGTATTTAAACATTATATTTGAACAAACACTGCAAGCTAAAGTTTTAAATCATTTGAATCTGTTTTATACAGCACACTTGCTTCCAAAATAAAGCAGTTTTACAATCCTGATCGTTTGTTAACACTTGAAGCATTTTGTTTCTAACAATCTGTACAATAAAAGTGTTTCTCTGCTGAACTTTGAGTTCTGTCACTTAATTGAAGGAGTTTGATTGTAATAATTATGGGAAAACCTGTAAAATAACAGTGTTTCACTGCTGAACTTTAAGTTCTGTCACTTTATTGAAGGAGTTTGATTGTAATAATTGAGGAAAAACCTGTGAAATAACAGTGTTTCACTGCTGAACTTTAAGTTCTGTCACTTAATTGAAGGAGTTTGATTGTAATAATTATGGGAAAACCTGTAAAATAACAGTGTTTCACTGCTGAACTTTAAGTTCTGTCACTTTATTGAAGGAGTTTGATTGTAATAATTGAGGAAAAACCTGTGAAATAACAGTGTTTCACTGCTGAACTTTAAGTTCTGTCACTTTATTGAAGGAGTTTGATCGTAATAATTTAGGAAAAATCTGTGAAATAACAGTCTTTCACTGCTGAACTTTGAGTTCTGTCACTTTATTGAAGGAGTTTGATTGTAATAATTATGGGAAAACCTGTAAAATAACAGTGTTTCACTGCTGAACTTTAAGTTCTGTCACTTAATTGAAGGAGTTTGATTGTAATAATTGAGGAAAAACCTGTGAAATAACAGTGTTTCACTGCTGAACTTTAAGTTCTGTCACTTTATTGAAGGAGTTTGATCGTAATAATTTAGGAAAAACCTGTGAAATAACAGTCTTTCACTGCTGAACTTTGAGTTCTGTCACTTTATTGAAGGAGTTTGATTGTAATAATTATGGGAAAACCTGTAAAATAACAGTGTTTCACTGCTGAACTTTAAGTTCTGTCACTTAATTGAAGGAGTTTGATTGTAATAATTGAGGAAAAACCTGTGAAATAACAGTGTTTCACTGCTGAACTTTAAGTTCTGTCACTTTATTGAAGGAGTTTGATCGTAATAATTTAGGAAAAACCTGTGAAATAACAGTCTTTCACTGCTGAACTTTGAGTTCTGTCACTTAATTGAAGGAGTTTGATTGTAATAATTATGGGAAAACCTGTAAAATAACAGTGTTTCACTGCTGAACTTTAAGTTCTGTCACTTAATTGAAGGAGTTTGATTGTAATAATTGAGGAAAAACCTGTGAAATAACAGTGTTTCACTGCTGAACTTTAAGTGCTGTCACTTTATTGAAGGAGTTTGATCGTAATAATTTAGGAAAAACCTGTGAAATAACAGTCTTTCACTGCTGAACTTTGAGTTCTGTCACTTAATTGAAGGAGTTTGATTGTAATAATTATGGGAAAACCTGTAAAATAACAGTGTTTCACTGCTGAACTTTAAGTTCTGTCACTTTATTGAAGGAGTTTGATCGTAATAATTGAGGAAAAACCTGTGAAATAACAGTGTTTCACTGCTGAACTTTGAGTTCTGTCACTTAATTGAAGGAGTTTGATTGTAATAATTATGGGAAAACATGTAAAATAACAGTGTTTCACTGCTGAACTTTGAGTTCTGTCACTTAATTGAAGGAGTTTGATTGTAATAATTATGGGAAAACATGTAGAATAACAGTGTTTCACTGCTGAACTTTGAGTTCTGTCACTTAATTGAAGGAGTTTGATTGTAATAATTCTGGGAAAACATGTAAAATAACAGTGTTTCACTGCTGAACTTTGAGTTCTGTCACTTAATTGAAGGAGTTTGATTGTAATAATTCTGGGAAAACATGTAAAATAACAGTGTTTCACTGCTGAACTTTAAGTTCTGTCACTTTATTGAAGGAGTTTGATCATAATAATTTAGGAAAAACCTGTGAAATAACAGTGTTTCACTGCTGAACTTTAAGTTCTGTCACTTTATTGAAGGAGTTTGATCGTAATAATTTAGGAAAGACCTGTGAAATAACAGTGTTTCACTGCTGAACTTTGAGTTATGTCACTTAATTGAAGGAGTTTCATCGTAAATTTAGGGAAAACTTGTGAAATAACAGTGTTTCACTGCTGAACTTTAAGTTCTGTCACTTTATTGAAGGTGTTTGATCATAATAATGTAGGAAAAAACCTGTAAAATAACAGTGTTTCACTGCTGAACCTAACCTGTCAATTAACAGTGATTCTCTGTTCTCGGGTTCTCAAATAATAAACAGAATGATCTGTAAATTTATTGCTTTTCCACTTTATTTTAATTAGGGTATTTCAATGTAAATTCTACAGAATATCTCTGGCACCAAGCTGCCGGACTTCTACCGTTTTTTTACCGATTTTTTTTCTTACAGTGAAGGACATATCGACACGCTGCCCGGGAGGAGCGGGAATCGAACCGGGAACCTCTGGATTGCCATACGCCTGCTCTACCTCCAGAGCCTCTGTCGCCTGGTCAAAAGAAGCTGAAAGGGGTAGAATTGAAAGCCAGGTACTGAATTACTTTTCACACCTGCTAGAGCTCATGAAGCAAACTGTAATGTTCAGGAGTAAGTAAGTAAGTAAGTAAGTAAGTATTTATAAAGCACCTTTCATACATGTCATGTAGCTCAAAGTGCTGTACACAATTATAGGCATATATAACGATAAAAGCAATAAAGTCATAGTGATCAGTTAAGATCAATGTTTAAAAAAAATAATAATAATAATAATAGTAACGTAAAAATGAAAATAACGTAAAAACAGTCATTTGCTTACCAGTTTGGGAGAACAGGTCCGCACAAACATTTCCGCTCAGTGGCAACCAGAAGTGCACTAAACCAATGCACTTGTATGGTAGGTAGCAATGTTTAGGTCTTATAATGCTAGTGTAGTTACGTTTTTATCAGTGGTCATAGTTGGGTCCATAGTGCTTTACCAAGTCCCATGGATCCATCAGTGGCCGTGTATTGTGTGCGTATGTACCCGTTCGCTCATGTGGTCAGTGGCCAGAGTTGGGTCCACAGGACTTATCCAAGTCCCATGGACCCATCAGTGGCCGCGTCTTGTGGTAGAAAGAAAGAAAAAGAAAAACGTATAAAGAAAACAGTCTAAAGTTTGAAAGTTTGGGAGGTCCGCAAAAACACGCCTTCAGCTCAGAAGCTGAGGCGTGTCAAAAACTTTTGAAAAACTGGAGGCGTGTCTCCTATTGTAAGGAGGCTCAATGGACTCAGATTGCTGTCTGCTTATATGACATCATCCTTATCCACTGATCTACACGTGAAGAGACCAGTGGTGACTGACAGGAAGATTATCCACCTCCATCAATAAGTGATAATCACATGTGAAGCTCACAGGGCAAACTGCCGGCCGATGGAGCCAAGTTGAAACCAAGAGTCCGGCTGAGACTGATGGTTGGTCAGAGGTCAGAGGTAGACTAGAAGTTTATTTGAAGTTACTGACCACTGACCAGTAAGAGCAAACACAGTTACAGAGTACAACAGTGGCAGTCTGTTCCTGGAGTGCTGCAGAGTGAGAATAGTATACACAGATATTTATACCTAGGTGTTGAGAGTCACAGCCAACTAGTGACACTGGTTATTATGACATCCTGTTCTCCCTGTCACTTGTAAGATATAAAGGTTTAAGCATATGGTTATTATATATCTGTTTTAAATCTAAGCATATGTTACTGTATGTGTCTATATGTGAGATGTATTCATATATATATATATATATATATATATATATATATATATATATATATGTGTATATGTATATATATGCATATACGCTTTGCACAAGTATCTAGGCCTGGGCTGGTATGCCCAGTCAGAAAGGAGTTGAGAAGGAACACGGCAGAAACGCGGAATGGAATGCAGAATGCATTGACCTTGGCAGAGGAGAGAAAGCCATGCAAGCATGAGGCAAGAACCATTGTACACTGTAGACTACAGGATACATGTATTATGCTTGGGCATGTCAATCAGTGTTTAAAGTATATGTGTAACTGAGGGGTACAATTCCCTGACTGTATTGATAAGTATGGTATCATTAAACCACTACCATCTTATGTACATTCCTACTGGCCATACAGTACACAGGTATCTAATGAAGAACACTTCCCACAATGACTCGGTTCCACACAAAACTGGATTTAAGTATTTATTAGCAGTAATGATAGTACATAATATACTTTACTTTACTTTAGATGCGCTTATAAGGCAAAGGAATGTGCGTAGGCAAATCAATAACGTATGTCCATTCTCATATTACGCAGGAGATAATAATACAACCTGAATCTTAGGAATTATATCTATGGTACTCTGGTAATATAGCGGGAGATACTGGTAGGGTCCCCCCGGTTGTAAGCCAGCAAGGGTAGAGGATTTGTCGGTAGTAGAGTCTGGGTCAACGATGATAAGGAGACTCCAAGTACAGGAGACGGTGCAATAAGATCTTGATCCGCAGACGAATACAGCTGTTCTCCATAGCATGCAGCTCCACATGGAAGAAAGCTAGCCGGCCTCAGGCTTCTGAGAGGCGGACTCGACGTGGCTCCTCACAGGGTAAATCTCACACAATTGTGGGTGTCGGCGATTCTCCGCTCCATTAATTACAGGACCAAAAGCAAATATAATCCAGCCGAAAAGGGCTATGCAGTCGTTGGTAGGTTATCCAGTATACATAATCCACACGGTCCTCGTCTAGGGCCCCTCGGGTGAAAGCGCCATGGTAAGCAGCCCAGCCTGGATAAGCACTCTAGCTGGTACGAGGAAATGTTGGTGATGCTGGTCACTGTAGAACGGTAGCCGCACGATACACTATACACAAATAGACTATTACTGACTTAATAGAATCGGTCGAACTCGACGGTACAGCGTTAACCTCTGACACTTCAGTTATTAATTCGCACGCGGTCTCAATGCTCTATTTGGGGCCAAACAGGCCATACTTCACTGCACGTTGTATCGTGGGTGAGGCTTCAACTTATTGGGTAACTCTACTTCTGTATTCACCTGCGCCGTATTTATACGTTAGGTGAACAAACTAGTACCAGCTTTATTCCTGTCTCATATCCTTGCGCAGAACCGTTCATGTCCAGGCAAGTCCCCGGCGGTGACTTTGAACCAGACCTTGGAGGTATGGCCATGGCGCCTGGTGGACCGCTGTCCAATAGGAGAATGAAATATTATGGTCTGTACTAGGCTAAAGGGATATTCCGTGTATATGTACAAGGAATATACAAGGGATATCAAACGATATACAAATATTATGCAATATATATCAATCAATAAATATATATATTCGGTTTAATCTGATCCTTCGTAACAGCCGCCTCCTAATTAGTCCCACCTAATTAGATAAGCAGAGACAGATTAACCGCACTGTCCACTACTCAATGTCTGTTGGGAGGGTAGGGCAGTTCACAAAGTCAGGGGGTCATGGTCGTCATCAATAGTATCGGGGAGCCTTGGCAACTCTATTAGCCTCGCCACGGGTCGGGTGTAGATCCGCCCTTGGACGAGCACTCCTGCCGCTCGGACCTTTCCGTCGGCACCGGTGATCACTTTGCTTACGCGGCCGGCCGGCCACATAGCTCGGGGTAGTGACTGGTCGATAATCATGACGACTGTTCCTTCTGTCAAATTGTCTCTCTCTTTCACCCATTTCTGGCGGGTCTGTAGAGACGGTAGATAGTGGAGTAGGAAACTGTTCCAAAACTTGTCAGCCAATACTTGACTGTACCTCCACATTCTTCGGCCGTTCGCTTCTTCAGGCCTGTACACTGTCTGTGGTAGCGCGGGGTCCAGCCGCTCCATCAAGAGAGTGTTGGGGGTGACTGGGTCGACATCTGCTACATCACTTGAGACGTAACCGAGGGGCTTTGAGTTCAATACTCCCTCGATCTCCGTGAGGACTGTCATTAGGACTTCTTCCGCCACGGTCTGGGCCCCAAGCACGGCGTACAGGGCTGTCTTTATTGAACGTACTTCTCGTTCCCAAGTTCCACCGAAGTGAGGTGCATTCGGGGGATTAAACTGGAAATCAATCTGGTATGGAGCGAGGTGGGTCTTAAGTTCTGGGCCCATAGCTTGGAAGCTCTCTCTCAGCTCTCTTTCTCCGCCTTTGAAGTTTGTCCCGTGATCAGACAATAATATAGACGGTTTCCCTTTCCGCGATGTGAATCTTCGGAAGGCCATAAGGAATGAGTCTGTGCTCATGGTTGGAAGGAGTTCTATGTGCATCGCTCGGGTGGTCATGCATTTGAATACAATACCCCACCGCTTCTCGGTCCCTCTTCCTTTCTTTACATACAGCGGGCCGAAACAGTCCATACCGGTGGAGTGAAAAGGCTTGTCGCCGAGTCGGAGGCGACAGGGGGGTAGGTCAGCCATCCGGGGTATACTGGGCTGTGCTCGCCATTTACGACAGTCTAGACAAGTCCGCTGGAAACGTCGTACTGCTTCTCTCCCTTGCAGTATCCAATAACGACGTCTGATCTCCGCGAAGACTCTCTCTGCCCCGGCGTGATGCACGTCCTCGTCGTATTTCTTTATGATAAGCTCTGTGACCTTGTGTCGGCTGTTTAAGACTATCGGGTACTTGACGTCATCCGGTAAGTCTGGAGCTCTCCTCAGACGACCACCCACTCTGATGAGATTATGGGCGTCGCTCTCGGGGGCTAGGTGGAGCAATCTGCTGTCTGACGGGACGGGCTTTGCTCCCTGTAGACAGTCTAGCTCATCGGGGAACGAGTCTCTCTGGGCTCGCTGTAGGAGAAGAAGTTCTGCTTCTTCGTAGTTAGCTGCAGTAATGTCAGTAGTGGGCTGAACCTCTGGGTGATGCCACAGGAATGTCTTTAGCTGCGCACTCTCAAGGGTGAGGCAGTCGTCTATGTTGGGGTCTGTGGGGACGATTGTGTGTGTCAACCCACAGAACATAGATTTCTTGTTCTCTGCCTCCTCTTTACTCGCCTCCCGTGGGGTGGGTGTAGGCCACTCTTCTTCCGGGAGCTTGAGGAACTCTGGCCCGTCACTGTATAGATTGTGACGGGTGAGGTCATCCAGGGACATTCCCCGGGTGATGACGTCAGCTGGGTTGTGTTTTGTGTCCACATACCTCCAGCTTGCTGCTTCTGTTAAATCTTGGATCTCTGTGATTCTGACTCCCACGAAGACGTTGTATCTACACGAATCAGACCGGATCCATGTGAGTACGGTCGTGGAGTCTGACCACAAGATTGTTCTTTGCACCGGGATGGTGAGTTCACGTTGGATTAACGTGGCGAGTTGCGCTCCTGCTAGGGCTGCGCAGAGCTCTAGACGCGGGATAGATTGTTGCTTGCGTGGGGCTATTCTTGAGCGAGCCAGGATGAAAGCAGTATGTATTTCTCCTCCCTCCTCTCGGGCACGCAAGTAGGCCACCGAACCGTAGGCTACTTCGGAGGCGTCGCTGAAGACGTGCAGGTCCATCTGGCACGTCTCCGGCCTCACTGTGGGTGGGAAGTAGCTGCGGCGTATGTTGACACCTGGGAGTGAGCTGAGTTCTGTCTCCCACTCTCTCCATGTGGAGGCAAGGTGTTCGGGTATGGGGTCGTCCCAGCCCTGGTCCTTGTCCCATAACGCTCTTACAATCATCTTTGCCCCGGTGGTGTAAGGTAGAATACATCCCAACGGGTCATATTGTCTGGCGAGTGTTCTGTATACACTCCGTCTTGTGGTCGGTAGTGCAGTCGACCTTCCCTGCTCCTTGGTCAGGGGTGTGTGTTTATAATGGAGCGAGTCTGTTTTTAAGCGCCAGACTAGTCCTAATGTCATTTCTTGGGCTTCTCCTGGGATGGTCGCCATCCAGGTCTCGCTGCTTGCTGCCTTGTCCTCTGGGGAGAGGCTGCGCAATACTTGAGGGTCGCTGCTAGCCCACTGCCGGAGATCAAAGCCGCCTTTGATCAGGGAGGCGCGGAGCTTGAGTAGGAGGGCCTCTGCTTCTTCTGGCGTCGAGACGCTTTGCAGACAGTTGTCCACGTAGAAACTATTTCCTACACTTTGTCGGACCTCTTCATCAGCTGCTGGGTCCTCTGCGACGTGTTTTTGCAGTGCAAACGTAGCACAGCATGGGCTGCATGTGGTTCCGAAAGGGAGGACTTCCCATTGATAGATGGCTGGTTGCTCGTCCCCGATCCTCTCTCTCCATAGGAACCGCAGCAGGGGCTTGTCCTCCTCCACTAGTCACACCTGCAGGAACATCCCTTTGATGTCGCCGCTGATGGCCACCTTGTCTTGGCGGAAACGTAGTAACATGCCTAGTAGAGAGGGGCCGAGTGTTGGGCCGGGCAAGAGCTCTTTATTCAGATTTTGTGATCCGATCTGGTAGCTGCAGTTGAACACAATACGATCCTTGCCGTTGTGGTGGACTTTGTGGTGCGGCACGTACCATGATTCGGTCGTCTGATCGGCCTCTCTAATGTAAATTTTCTTTATGTGTCCCGCTGTGATTAGCTTGTCAATCTCAGCGCGGTACACAGTCTCTTGAGCGGGGTCTCTGGCTAGGCGCCGCTCTGTGTTCAATAGATACCGCTCCGTCGCTTCTTTTGGGGCGTGGAAGGTAGGCATACCCTCTCGCCTCAGGAGTGGAGTTGCGTATCTCATCACTCCGTTGACTTTGACTCTCTTTGTCCCTCGCTCGAGGAGGGCTATAGCATAAATGTCTTCCTTGGAACGAATGTCTTTCTTTTCGTTCTTAAAGGGCATTGTCTCTAGTGTCCATAGCCTCTCGACATGCTGTAGGCGGGTGGTGTCTTCTTCTGTCACTCTGGAGTGGAGGCAGCTAGTGGCTGCTGTTCGGTTAAGAAACCTAGCGAGGGGGCCTTGTAGTGTCCATCCTAGGCGGGTCTCGACTGCTGCAGGACAGCCTCTGGGCCCTGTGTGGACCCGGTCCATCGGGACGATGAGGTCTGCATGGTCGGAGCCTATCAGCAGGGTCGGGGTGGCACCGTCTATGAGCGGTATAGGTAGTTGACGCAGGTGCACATATTTGTCCATCAGCTTGGCGATGGGGTAGGTGTACTGCGACAGGCCTATGTCTTGGCTGGTGAAAGCGTTAGTGATCCTATACCGTCTCTCTGGCTGCCCGCTTGCTGCGATAGTGAAGGAGACATTCTCGCCCTTTATCGTCTTTAGGTCTCTTCTTATTGTCCGAATCGTCATCTGGTCTTCGCTCCCCCGCAGCCCCAGCTGGGCCGCAGCGGACGCGAGGAGAAGGGTCTTCTCTGACCCGTCGTCAAGGACGGCGTAGGTGTCCATGACCTTGTCTTGGTAACTCAATGTTACGCGGACCACCTTTAAGAGCACCCGGGCGCCCCCGCTGCTGGCGGGGTCAATGTACATAACACTTGCCTTTGTGCTGCTTGAGGGTGCAGGCTTTCTTCTGTTACTGTCATGTAGGACGTCTAAGTGGGCTCCGTCACACCGACTACACCTCTTCTTTAAGCGGCAATCGGCTGCCATGTGACTGCGCGCACATCGGTAACAGCGTCGGTTGGACTTTATCCATTGACTCACCTCGTCGGCGGTCATCTTCTTGAACGTGTCACAGTGTGACAGCTAGTGTTCCTTTTCGCAGTACGGGCACACCATCTTCCACTTCTCTTTCATCGAGGGGGTACTGTGGTTCTTGTTGCTCGGTACTGATTCTGCTTGGTGCATGACGGTCACCAGTCTGCGGCCATCGTTTGCTCTCCTAGGTCCCTCTCTGGAGCTTGGTGTGCTCCGCAACGAACGTATCCAACCGTAGGCTGTTGACTTCTCTCGCCAGGAAGTCGGCTAGGTCTAGGAGGGATGGCTCGGGAC
The DNA here is from genome assembly GCF_963971535.1 of Notolepis coatsorum. Taxonomy (NCBI): domain Eukaryota; kingdom Metazoa; phylum Chordata; class Actinopteri; order Aulopiformes; family Paralepididae; genus Notolepis; species Notolepis coatsorum. The sequence continues at coordinate 78,520,913 of NC_140169.1, read as the reverse complement.
CGTTAGGATCACGGTGGTCTCTTTGCCGCCTGAAGCGCTCTTGTCGGGCGGGCGGAAGCTTCTCTAAAATCCTCTCGACATTAGAGTTCGCGTACAGTTCGTGCATACCCTTTTCCTTTTGCGCCCCCAGCATCCCTACCAGGGATTGTACCTTGATAGACAGGTCATCTAGTGAGCGATTGTCTGTGGCTGGGGGTAGACGGTCAATATTCCTTATCTCTTGTATTACGTAGTCCCATATGCGTCCATATCTTTGGTCGAGTGCTGCTAGAGCCGCGGTGTATGGGGTAGTAGAGGTGGAATATGCCAGCGCTATATTGTGCGCTCGGGGCATCTTGAGGTGCTTGAGTAGGATAGCATACTTGTATGGTTCATCAGTTACATCGGACATCATTGTCTCTAAGCACATTCGTAGCTCTGTGTACTGTGCTCTGTTCTCGTGTGTGAAGTCCGGGAACGTCGGTGTGCCAAGGTACGATGCCATGGATGGCTGGCACATCGGTGAGCGTTGGAGGAGAGGCCTCCTAGGCGAGTCTCCTCTTACGTGTCGTGGTGGGCTGGTACCTGCTGGGTACCAAGGCCCGCGTACCCAGGTGCTGTTCCTCGGGGCTGGTCGTGCGTCAAGCTCACCGTGAATTGAGTCGGGGGTCTGTAGCGCAGAACCGCGGGGGTAAAGCCTGGGCTGTACTGGACCTCCTGGTCCTGTGGAGTACTGTGATGCTGTTGGGCTTGACTCTCCTCCTCTCCCTCTTCTTCTTCCTCTGGCAGGTCATCTAGATCCTGTAGTCGTCTATTTAGCCTCTCCGCGGTATAGACCGGTTCTTCCCTGTAGCTGGGTCTCGCTTGGACCGGTCGGGGAAGGGGTTCGGAGAGGGGTATAGGCTCTCTCTGGTGGTCGGGCTCAGGGTCGCTTGATCGGGTAGGGGAGGGTGCCCTTGACCCTTGTCTTGACGAGGCCCTGGAGCCCCGTGCGGAGGGAGGGGGGGTTGCCCTGGTAATCAGCTGCTCCATTATCTGCGCTTGTAATCGGTCGCGCTCGGCTTCGCGCTTGGTGAGAGCGAGGTCGCGCTCTGCTTCTCTTTGGGCACCGGCAGCGGCACGCTGGGCTTCGGCGGCGGCGCGCTGGGCTTCGGCGCGGTCTCTTCCCATATTCTCTTCCGTCTGGAGGCGTCTAATCTCTAGGCGTATGCGGTCTTCGTCACTCCGTTGCTGCGCTTGAAGGCGTTCTCTTTCCATGGAAGAATGTTCGCGCTCACTAAGCGTCTGTGCTTGGAGTCGATCGCGCTCGGTTGAGGCTGCCAGGCTGGCGAGGAAGGCCTGCGCCAGCATCTTGTCCGCCTCGCTGGGGGAAGACGCTGGTTGAGGTGATCCGCTCCTGATAGTACTCGTTGGAGATCCGTTCTCCTGTGGCGAATCGAGGAGATCCATCTCCGGCGTGCTCGTCCCTTCTTGTAGTGGGTCGAGTTCCATCCCTGGAGGGCTTTCTTTATCCTGGAGCTCTCCGGGGACTACTTCTTCGGTCTTGGCGGGGGGTAAAGTCATGTCAGGTCCCTCCTGGTCCCCACCGTGAGCTTGGTCAGTTACGTTAGAACCCACTAGGGTCTCTACTGGCGGGGTAGCCTGGTCGGTAGGGTCGGACATAATTTTACTATCTACTTTTTCCGCGTTTACCGTCTGTAGAAAGCTAGGTGGTATACTGGCAACGTAATCCTCTAAGTACTGAGGTGTCTGCTGTCTACGCTGCGGGCGATCTATTTTAGGAGAACCGTTTTGTGGAGTGTTCATCATTGGCCATGTCAATATTAATACCACTATATTAATATTACGCTAGTTACCCTCCGGCTCGAAGGACCAATTGTAACTGAGGGGTACAATTCCCTGACTGTATTGATAAGTATGGTATCATTAAACCACTACCGTCTTATGTACATTCCTACTGGCCATACAGTACACAGGTATCTAATGATGAACACTTCCCACAATGACTCGGTTCCACACAAAACTGGATTTAAGTATTTATTAGCAGTAATGATAGTACATAATATACTTTACTTTACTTTAGATGCGCTTATAAGGCAAAGGAATGTGCGTAGGCAAATCAATAACGTATGTCCATTCTCATATTACGCAGGAGATAATAATACAACCTGAATCTTAGGAATTATATCTATGGTACTCTGGTAATATAGCGGGAGATACTGGTAGGGTCCCCCCGGTTGTAAGCCAGCAAGGGTAGAGGATTTGTCGGTAGTAGAGTCTGGGTCAACGATGATAAGGAGACTCCAAGTACAGGAGACGGTGCAATAAGATCTTGATCCGCAGACGAATACAGCTGTTCTCCGTAGCATGCAGCTCCACATGGAAGAAAGCTAGCCGGCCTCAGGCTTCTGAGAGGCGGACTCGACGTGGCTCCTCACAGGGTAAATCCCACACAATTGTGGGTGTCGGCGATTCTCCGCTCCATTAATTACAGGACCAAAAGCAAATATAATCCAGCCGAAAAGGGCTATGCAGTCGTCGGTAGGTTATCCAGTATACATAATCCACACGGTCCTCGTCTAGGGCCCCTCGGGTGAAAGCGCCATGGTAAGCAGCCCAGCCTGGATAAGCACTCTAGCTGGTACGAGGAAACGTTGGTGATGCTGGTCACTGTAGAACGGTAGCCGCACGATACACTATACACAAATAGACTATTACTGACTTAATAGAATCGGTCGAACTCGACGGTACAGCGTTAAACTCTGACACTTCAGTTATTAATTCGCACGCGGTCTCAATGCTCTATTTGGGGCCAAACAGGCCATACTTCACCGCACGTTGTATCGTGGGTGAGGCTTCAACTTATTGGGTAACTCTACTTCTGTATTCACCTGCGCCGTATTTATACGTTAGGTGAACAAATAGTACCAGCTTTATTCCTGTCTCATATCCTTGCGCAGAACCGTTCATGTCCAGGCAAGTCCCCGGCGGTGACTTTGAACCAGACCTTGGAGGTATGGCCATGGCTGTCCAATAGGAGAATGAAATATTATGGTCTGTACTAGGCTAAAGGGATATTCCGTGTATATGTACAAGGAATATACAAGGTATATCAAATGATATACAAATATTATGCAATATATATCAATCAATAAATATATATATTCGGTTTAATCTGATCCTTCGTAACAATATGAGTATTGAATGGTACAGGTATATATATATATATATCTGTATATATCTGTATATATATATATATATATATATATATATATATATATATATATATATATATATATATATATATATATATATATAAGCGTATAAGACTATTCATGCAAGAAGTGTATTCATGTATTGTACATTACACAGGGGATTTGCTTCCGTCTCAATACTGACTGGACCCCTCAGGAATGTGCTTATGCTCCAGCTAGATACAGAGGGACTTTCCACAATATCGTACTCTGTTCCAGCAAAAACGTTACAAGTACTTTTCAAGTTACAACCCAGTGGAGTAGATGGCAGCCAATGACAACTAGGAGGGGAGGAGAGTTAGTCCTTATGTGTTATACGTTGATTGAATGGTAGAAATTACATCACTGTATTTGGACCAATAGCGAAGAGATCTGGGGCCCTTTATAAAGGCCAACTTGCCAGATCACAGACAGATTTTTCAGATTTTGCTTGCAGACACCTTTCTTCAAGCGGCCGATCTCGTTGTGCGGTGTAAGGAACGGAATCGGTCTATTTTTCAAAGTGGAGTCCCCATGACAAAGCTTTGTTTTTTAGCTCAAAGAGAGATTTTTGCTATGCTAGGTTTTTTTTTGGTTTTTTCAGATTCAAGCTGATTTTCACTTTTGACTTGATACACCAGGCAGCATAGGTTATGCTATCTTAGAGATGAGGTGTTTTGTTTTTATAATCTTTTAAACTGTATTGGACATTTCCAATACAGACTATTTTGTAACTTCCTTAAATAAAAATGACTTTTTATAATATCCATTGAGTTCTTGGACTGATTCCTGCCAGCAATGCCAGCAATACCAGCCGCGCCCTGCAAATTCTTTGAGGTGACTATGTTACAGATTGAATCAATGGCTGGTTAATGCTTTTCAGCTAAAGTTATATATTATATATATATGCTATTGACGGTAGTAATACTATATATGGCAATGTTTGTTGTTTGCGGGTTCCGGAATCTCTGTGTCCGACGGACTCTGTCAAGTTTTGTGGGAAATCGGTGTTCGAGTCACTGCAGGACTTGAGGACCGGTACCACGGATCGATGGATCTGTCGGATTGATAAGGGGTACTGGGGCTTGCAAATAATGATTAAGTGTTAGTACGCTAATGTTACATTATTAACAGTAGTAATACTTATTAAAAGAGTATTAATACAACCAAGCTTTCAAATGATCAGTATTACATGCCTTCCCTCACAAATGAGGATATTGGCGGTGTTATTATAGGCAATAAGAGTTCTCCTAGACATACATTCGGTTTATTACAAACAAGAAGAGGTTAACAACTCTTCTATGCTTACATTTCATATCAACTGGATATAACTAAACCAGTGACTATGAAGTAAGCTTGACAGAAATAGTAATTGACTCGAGAACTTGGCGAGTTTAGCACCTCGCTGGGGGATATCGAGCGGCCAAAGGGTTATATCTCAAGTAAGTGACCTGAGATAACTAGAGACAAGCCCGTCGGCTCTTATCATGGCGTCCCTGCGTTTGGGCTGAAATCGGTAAAGGATAAACGGCCAAATAGAATAAAATAAACTCGAAATATTGAAAACGGAGAACCGGGAAATGAACAGACTACAAAAGCGAGTTTAAACCTTATTTGAAGGTGCTCTTATTAGCACCTAGGGAGCTAAAACATTCCGCTTTAGAATACACCAGACAAAGGATATTGATCTGTATAGCCCTCGGTGGAAAGCAGTGGCAAATTAAAAGGCAAATTCTGCGTAGTGGGGGCAATGCTGGTGGAGCGGTTGAAGCCGCAAAATTGGATTAAAGACAAGAGAATCCTCTCTAATGACATTGAAGCCAGACAAGAGCTAACTAGCTCACCACCGGCTAACGAGCTGGTGCTAACAGGAAGCTACCTAGCCCGAGACTACAGGAGGCTACATAGCCCTAGTCCACAGAAGCACCGGCTAACTAGCTGGTGCTAACAGGAAGCTACCTAGCCCGAGACTACACGAGGCTACATAGCCCTAGTCCACAGGAGCACCGGCTAACGAGCTGGTGCTAACAGGAAGCTACCTAGCCCGAGACTACAGGAGGCTACATAGCCCTAGTCCACAGGAGCACCGGCTAACGAGCTGGTGCTAACAGGAAGCTACCTAGCCCGAGACTACAGGAGGCTACATAGCCCTAGTCCACAGGAGCACCGGCTAACGAGCTGGTGCTAACAGGAAGCTACCTAGCCCGAGACTACAGGAGGCTACATAGCCCTAGTCCACAGGAGCACCGGCTAATTAGCCACAAGTGAATCGAATGCTAACTGAAGGCTACCTAGCCGGAGCCCACAGGAACGCAGGCTAACTAGCCAAAAGGGAATCGAGTGCTATCTGAAGGCTACCTAGCCGGAGCCCACAGGAACGCAGGCTAACTAGCCACAAGTGAATCGAATGCTAACTGAAGGCTACCTAGCCGGAGCCCACAGGAACGCAGGCTAACTAGCCACAAGTGAATCGAATGCTAACTGAAGGCTACCTAGCCGGAGCCCACAGGAACGCAGGCTAACTAGCCAAAAGGGAATCGAGTGCTATCTGAAGGCTACCTAGCCGGAGCCCCAGGAACACAGGCTAACTAGCTGGAGCTAACAGCAGATGCTAGCTCAAGAGAAGCTAGCACAAGAGATGCTAGCACGGAAGACGCTAGCACAGCAGATGCTAGTGCAAGAGACGCTAGCTCAGGAGGAGCTGGCGCAGCAGATGCTAGCTCAAGAGAAGCTAGCACAAGAGATGCTAGCACGGAAGACGCTAGCACAGCAGATGCTAGTGCAAGAGACGCTAGCTCAGGAGGAGCTGGCGCAGCAGATGCTAGCTCAAGAGAAGCTAGCACAAGAGATGCTAGCACGGAAGACGCTAGCACAGCAGATGCTAGTGCAAGAGACGCTAGCTCAGGAGGAGCTGGCGCAGCAGATGCTAGCTCAAGAGAAGCTAGCACAAAAGATGCTAGCACGGAAGACGCTAACACAGCAGATGCTAGTGCAAGAGACGCTAGCTCAGGAGGAGCTGGCGTACAGAAACCGGACGCCTATTGCTTAATAACAGCAGAGCAGTGCTGCCGTTGCTTCCGCGTTTTCCCTGATTGGCTGCGACACGCCCCGCGGCAGGCGCGGCAACCGCAGAGCGGAGCAGCAGAGCAGAGCTCTGCCGCGGAGCTGAGCGGCAGAGCTTGCGGCATTATGTAACCGCCCTAATCCGCCATGATTTTCATTCGAAGCTCAGCTCACCTGGCAGCGCAGCGGTCCTGCGGTCCGTTGTTGACAAGTTCGAATCCCATCAAATATTTTTTTTTAACGTGTATTCTTTCGCCGGTTAAGGTTAGGCATGGTTAAGGTTAAGGTTAAGGTTAGGCATTGTTTCGGAGTTGGTTAAGGTTAGAACGGTTAAGTTTAGGCGCTGTTAAGGAGCTGGTTAAGGTTAGAGTTTGTCTTAGAGAATGGCAATATTCTTTCTATGGTTAAGGTTAAGGTTAGGCATGGTTAAGGTTAAGGTTAAGGTTAGGCATTGTTTTGGAGTTGGTTAAGGTTAGAACGGTTAAGTTTAGGCGCTGTTAAGGAGCTGGTTAAGGTTAGCGTTTGTCTTAGAGAATGGCAATAGACAGCCTATTTCCGCACTGCCGCTCTCCCACGTTGCCGTGGTCACATGGTCAAATTGTCACATTCTTGCACTCCTCCGCTGTTAGAAAGCAACACGCAAACTGGACAGTCTGTCCCTCGGGAACACCAAGGGAAGCAGTGAGTCACTCAGACCAGAGGGCTCAAATTACGTGGCCCCGGTCAGGACAAGGAAGGATATATGAGGAAACACCAGATACTCGGCCTCCAAGCCCGGAGAAAGATGGCTCAGGGGGTTTCACTAACCCTGAAAGCCCTGGGCTCCACTCCACCTGTGCAAGACACACCCAGATGGGGGTAGCACAGGAACACGGTCAAGACCCAGGAGTTGGTCAACATCAGGGACAGATCCTGAATACACCATGCCTCATAGAAACAGGCCGAACACTGCCTGCTCCCACTTCCATGTATATGGATAAGAGGGCTCCGCCCTCAATGAGAGTTCCCTCTGGACACGAAATGGGGGAATTTACACCCAAAAAACTCCCTAAACCTGGAACAAGAGAGAAACCTTACTGCTGTGACCAGTGCGGACAGACCTTCATGGAGGAGGCATACCTTAGACAACACTGCATGGTTTACACAGGAGAGAAACCTTACGGTTGTGGCCAGTGTGGGAAGAGGTTCAAGAAAAAGATATACCTTGAACAACACTGCATGGTTCACACAGGAGAGAAACCTTACTGCTGTGGCCAGTGTGGGGAGAGCTTCCAGAAAAAGTCAGAACTTAAAACACACAGATGGCGGAAACAGCCATGCTGGGACGACAGGTTCCTAAAAGCCCGGAAGGAAAAACATCAATGGTATCCTTACCTTCTGGGGCCCTGACACATGACACTCGAGCATGTGCAAAAATGCACTTGACATTCAGCTCATCTGTCAAGAGGAATAATATATAGTGTTATTGTCATTTAGGAAGAAACATGACATAGAATACTACATGCATTTTGTATACATTTTAAGTATACTATGTAAAGATATCTGTCTTTTCTCTAAACCAGAGTAAAGAGGACGAAAAAATTTGTAATCTATTTCATTCAAAGGGGATTTCCTGACAGCAACCATCTGGTAGGTTAGCACCCGTACCAACCATATCAGCTGCATGAGATGTACACTCACCAGTGCCTATGGATACAAATTGAGACTCTGCAAACTCTCATCAAGCTTAGCACCTTGACGCGGGGGGACAGAGCGAGCATCAGGGTCTCTGTATCCGACGGGCCTATCAGATTTGTGGGGACTTGGAGGCTTCAGCATACAGGACGCTGTGGTGCTTAGGCGGCCAAGTCACTGGTTTATAGGTCTGTCGAAACGGATCGGAGGTTCTGGGGCTTAGAACATCCGTGAGTTGGGCTTTATACTAATTGAATAGGTATCAAAAGCCGAAAGAATATGAACCGAAATGACTGCTGTCAGGTGCCTCTGGAGTAAAATAATACTTACTACAGTCACTTGAACTTGGAGTAACATAATGCTTACTTAGAGTCAAAACTTAAGTAGAAAACTACTTGTGAATAGCAGGCCAAGGGAGCCTTAAAGACAAAGGCCAAGGGAGCTTTAAAGTCACTTAAACTTGAAGTAACATAATGCTTACTTAGAGTTTAGCAGGCCGAGGGAGCCTTACAGTCACTTGAACTTGGAGTAACATAATGCTTACTTGGAGTCAAAACTGAAAACTACTTGCGACTAGCAGGCCAAGGGAGCTTTAAAGTCCAAGGCCGAGGGAGCCTTAAAGTCACTTGAACTTGAAGTAACATAATGCTTACTTAGTCAAAACTTAAGTAGAAAACGACTTGCGACTAGCAGGCCGAGGGAGCTTTAAAGTCCAAGGCCGAGTGAGCCTTAAAGTCAAAGGCAGAGGGAGCTTTAAACAGTCACTTGAACTTGAAGTAACATAATGCTTACTTGGAGTAAAAACTGAAAAATACTTGCGACTAACAGGTCACCTGAACTAGAAGTAACCTAATGTTTACTTAAAGTCAGAATAAGTCCTGCATAAGTCCAAGGCCGAGTGAGCCTTAAAGTCAAAGGCTGAGGGAGCTTTAAACAGTCACTTGAACTTGAAGTAACATAATGCTTACTTGGAGTCAAAACTGAAAAATACTTGCGACTAACAGGCCACCTGAACTAGAAGTAACCTAATGTTTACTTAAAGTCAGAATAAGTCCTGCATAAGTCCTGCTACTGTGACGGAAGTGGAACCAGCGTAATCATACAGGCTGGTGTTATCGGCAGTCTATAAGCGGCTACATAGCCTGAATCTACAAGCAGGCTAACTAGCCAGAGCTAACATCAGACATAACAGTCACTAACTACCCAGTCTGGACCGAGACAAGCACAACACAGGGTTGACCCCCTGTGCAAGAAGGAAGTGGACGGAAACAATCACGGAATTGGAACAAATGGGCGTATTGACTATGTTGGACTCTGCTCTAACAAATACCCCTGTAATGGGAGTCCCCAAACCCGATGGATCATGGAGATTAGTGCACAACCTAATTGCCCTGAATGCAAGAACTTGCTCAGATACCAGGACAATGATAAACATAGCACAAACAACCAGGAATCTGCCCAACAAACGTTGGAAGTCTAGCATTGATTTGGCTAATGGATTCTGGTCAGTACCTATCGACCCCCTATCCACCCAAAAGACGGCGTTCACCTGGAACAAGCTGTCTTATGGATGGACAGTATTACCACAAGGGTATAAGAACTCTCCGAATGTGTTCCAAGGAGTCATAGAGGACATCCTGAAAGGTCTGGACGTCACCATATACATCGATGACGTCCAAACTGAAAGGCAAAGCTCTCGAGGGAAAAAACCCTAGGAATAGGAACATCCCCATAGAGGAAGCGGATACCCTGGCCCAAAAACTACTTAAGGTCGGATGGCTACACCTCAAAAGACTGGCCTTAGTCATGCCCACGGCCTGGGAAGACAAAGGCACGGTGAGAGTACCGGAGGACGAGGCTACTCACATGATCAGACAGGTACATGATAACCTTGGACATGTCGGAAGTAAGAGGATGTTGGTATACCTGAGAACTAACAACATTCTCATACCTAAAGCGAAACAAAGAGCGAGAACAGTCCGAAAGGCCTGTGAACAATGTGCGATGGTAAGGGGGACAAAACCTGAACCAGTGCCACCGGGACGAATAGCAGTATCTGAAAGCAGGACTGAAACTACTGGAGGAAGCGGGTGTAATGGCCCAATACTCTGTACCCTACCAGCCCAATACGAACGGGGTGGCAGAGAGAGCTGTACGCTCTATAAAGGATCAGATAATCAAGGAGAATATGTTGCGATCCTGGGATGAACCGACCTCCCTCCTTAGGATACACCAAGGAGACCAACAGTATAGTTCGGACCGGAAGGATCAGAACCTGCCCTATCTCGGGCCAGGAGCATTCTTAGACTGGGGGGGGCGCCCCCCGGAGTCAGTGGACGACGCAGCAAAACAGCAAGGGGCCTTCTCTGAAAGCTCTCCTGGAGCTCAGGATTGGAGGAGAATGGGCAGGCGATGAAACAGGGGATATTATGCCCGCATATCCTGTGACATGGAGACAGAGAGACATCGGCCTGGACCCAAGTTACAGGGCGACGAGAGCCCTGAATGGACCTGAAAGAGAGAAAAGAAATGAGTCCTCTGTGGACTCTATCTGTGATGTCCTGCGTGGCCTACGGACAGGGTCACACGACCAGGCCAACCACACTTCAATAGAGGACTGCTGCTACAATTCTCGGGGACCCGTGGGGTCGCCCGAGAAGTGACAATTCGACCTACCTCAAACTACGGGAGAGATCCAAGAGATCAGAGGGGGTGACCATAAGAACCATGACATTGTGTTCTTCAGACGACAACAACTGGGGGTGCATTGGCCGGGAACAGCAGATGCAAGTCTTCCCGCCGGATACCAAGCAACGACGTGGCCCCTATCCTATCGGGCCGTCCAGCCAGGGAACAACAGATGCAAGTCTTCCCGCCGGCTACCCGGGTACCGAGGTACCAAGATGACAGAGGGGGTGTTGAGAGTCACAGCCATCGTGACCCCGCAATTGCCATCTCGTCCCCCTGTACAGACGCTATTAAGACAGTGGAAAATGACAGAACAAGATGACAGAGGGGGTTTTGAGAGTCACAGCCAACTAGTGACACTGGTTATTATGACATCCTGTTCTCCCTGTCACTTGTAAGATATAAAGGTTTAAGCATATGGTTATTATATATCTGTTTTAAATCTAAGCATATGTTACTGTATGTGTCTATATGTGAGATGTATTCATATATATATATATATATATGTGTATATGTATATATATGCATATACGCTTTGCACAAGTATCTAGGCCTGGGCTGGTATGCCCAGTCAGAAAGGAGTTGAGAAGAAACATGGCAGAAATGCAGAATGGAATGCAGAATGCATTGACGTTGGCAGAGGAGAGAAAGCCATGCAAGCATGAGGCAAAGAACCATTGTACAATGTAGACTACAGGATACATGTATTATGCTTGGGCATGTCAAGATCACAGACAGATTTTTCAGATTTTGCTTGCAGACACCTTTCTTCAAGCGGCCGATCTCGTTGTGCGGTGTAAGGAACGGAATCGGTCTATTTTTCAAAGTGGAGTCCCCATGACAAAGCTTTGTTTTTTAGCTCATTTGCTCAAAATGACAAAGAGAGATTTTTGCTATGCTAGGTTTTTTTAGGTTTTTTCAGATTCAAGCTGATTTTCACTTTTGACTTGATACACCAGGCAGCATAGGTTATGCTATCTTAGAGATGAGGTGTTTTGTTTTTATAATCTTTTAAACTGTATTGGACATTTCCAATACAGACTATTTTGTAACTTCCTTAAATAAAAATTACTTTTTATAATATCCATTGAGTTCTTGGACTGATTCCTGCCAGCAATGCCAACAATACCAGCCGCGCCCTGCAAATTCTTTGAGGTGACTATGTTACAGATTGAATCAATGGCTGGTTAATGCTTTTCAGCTAAAGTTATATATTATATATATATGCTATTGACGGTAGTAATACTATATATGGCAATGTTTGTTGTTTGCGGGTTCCGGAATCTCTGTGTCCGACGGACTCTGTCAAGTTTTGTGGGAAATCGGTGTTCGAGTCACTGCAGGACTTGAGGACCGGTACCACGGATCGATGGATCTGTCGGATTGATAAGGGGTACTGGGGCTTGCAAATAATGATTAAGTGTTAGTACGCTAATGTTACATTATTAACAGTAGTAATACTTATTAACAGAGTATTAATACAACCAAGCTTTCAAATGATCAGTATTACATGCCTTCCCTCACAAATGAGGATATTGGCGGTGTTATTATAGGCAATAAGAGTTCTCCTAGACATACATTCGGTTTATTACAAACAAGAAGAGGTTAACAACTCTTCTATGCTTACATTTCATATCAACTGGATATAACTAAACCAGTGACTATGAAGTAAGCTTGACAGAAATAGTAATTGACTCGAGAACTTGGCGAGTTTAGCACCTCGCTGGGGGATATCGAGCGGCCAAAGGGTTATATCTCAAGTAAGTGACCTGAGATAACTAGAGACAAGCCCGTCGGCTCTTATCACTAGGGTAGGGTGGCCTTCACATTATCTTGTAGTACAAGGGAGTCTGCATATGTCTGGAAACAAGGTGGAGCCCCTCCTTTCTCACGTGACCCCCCCCCCCCATCCAGTCAATTGGGTGGAGCCCCTCCTCTCTGCCGTGACCCCACCCCCCCAACCAGTCAATTGGGTGGAGCCCCCTGTCCCTGTACCAGTGTCCCTCCTCTCTGCCCGGTCTCTTTGTGGACAGTCTCTGTACCAGTGTCCCTCCTCTCTGCCCGGTCTCTTTGTGGACAGTCTCTGTACCAGTGTCCCTCCTCTCTGCCCGGTCTCTTTGTGGACAGTCTCTGTACCAGTGTCCCACCTCTCTGCCCGGTCTCTTTGTGGACAGTCTCTGTACCAGTGTCCCTCCTCTCTGCCCGGTCTCTTTGTGGACAGTCTCTGTACCAGTGTCCCTCCTCTCTGCCCGGTCTCTTTGTGGACAGTCTCTGTACCAGTGTCCCTCCTCTCTGCCCGGTCTCTTTGTGGACAGTCTCTGTACCAGTGTCCCTCCTCTCTGCCCGGTCTCTTTGTGGACAGTCTCTGTGCCAGTGTCCCTCCTCTCTGCCTGGTCTCTTTGTGGACAGTCTCTGTACCAGTGTCCCTCCTCTCTGCCTGGTCTCTTTGTGGACAGTCTCTGTACCAGTGTCCCTCCTCTCTGCCTGGTCTCTTTGTGGACAGTCTCTGTACCAGTGTCCCTCCTCTCTGCCCGGTCTCTTTGTGGACAGTCTCTGTACCAGTGTCCCTCCTCTCTGCCCGGTCTCTTTGTGGACAGTCTCTGTGCCAGTGTCCCTCCTCTCTGCCTGGTCTCTTTGTGGACAGTCTCTGTACCAGTGTCCCTCCTCTCTGCCTGGTCTCTTTGTGGACAGTCTCTGTACCAGTGTCCCTCCTCTCTGCCCGGTCTCTTTGTGGACAGTCTCTGTACCAGTGTCCCTCCTCTCTGCCCGGTCTCTTTGTGGACAGTCTCTGTACCAGTGTCCCTCCTCTCTGCCCGGTCTCTTTGTGGACAGTCTCTGTACCAGTGTCCCTCCTCTCTGCCTGGTCTCTTTGTGGACAGTCTCTGTACCAGTGTCCCTCCTCTCTGCCCGGTCTCTTTGTGGACAGTCTCTGTACCAGTGTCCCTCCTCTCTGCCCGGTCTCTTTGTGGACAGTCTCTGTACCAGTGTCCCTCCTCTCTGCCCGGTCTCTTTGTGGACAGTCTCTGTACCAGTGTCCCTCCTCTCTGCCCGGTCTCTTTGTGGACAGTCTCTGTACCAGTGTCCCTCCTCTCTGCCCGGTCTCTTTGTGGACAGTCTCTGTACCAGTGTCCCTCCTCTCTGCCCGGTCTCTTTGTGGACAGTCTCTGTACCAGTGTCCCTCCTCTCTGCCCGGTCTCTTTGTGGACAGTCTCTGTGCCAGTGTCCCTCCTCTCTGCCTGGTCTCTTTGTGGACAGTCTCTGTACCAGTGTCCCTCCTCTCTGCCTGGTCTCTTTGTGGACAGTCTCTGTACCAGTGTCCCTCCTCTCTGCCTGGTCTCTTTGTGGACAGTCTCTGTACCAGTGTCCCTCCTCTCTGCCCGGTCTCTTTGTGGACAGTCTCTGTACCAGTGTCCCTCCTCTCTGCCCGGTCTCTTTGTGGACAGTCTCTGTGCCAGTGTCCCTCCTCTCTGCCTGGTCTCTTTGTGGACAGTCTCTGTACCAGTGTCCCTCCTCTCTGCCTGGTCTCTTTGTGGACAGTCTCTGTACCAGTGTCCCTCCTCTCTGCCCGGTCTCTTTGTGGACAGTCTCTGTACCAGTGTCCCTCCTCTCTGCCCGGTCTCTTTCTGGACAGTCTCTGTACCAGTGTCCCTCCTCTCTGCCCGGTCTCTTTGTGGACAGTCTCTGTACCAGTGTCCCTCCTCTCTGCCTGGTCTCTTTGTGGACAGTCTCTGTACCAGTGTCCCTCCTCTCTGCCTGGTCTCTTTGTGGACAGTCCCTGTACCAGTGTCCCTCCTCTCTGCCCGGTCTCTTTGTGGACAGTCTCTGTACCAGTGTCCCTCCTCTCTGCCCGGTCTCTTTGTGGACAGTCTCTGTACCAGTGTCCCTCCTCTCTGCCCGGTCTCTTTGTGGACAGTCTCTGTACCAGTGTCCCTCCTCTCTGCCTGGTCTCTTTGTGGACAGTCTCTGTACCAGTGTCCCTCCTCTCTGCCTGGTCTCTTTGTGGACAGTCTCTGTACCAGTGTCCCTCCTCTCTGCCTGGTCTCTTTGTGGACAGTCTCTGTACCAGTGTCCCTCCTCTCTGCCCGGTCTCTTTGTGGACAGTCTCTGTACCAGTGTCCCTCCTCTCTGCCCGGTCTCTTTGTGGACAGTCTCTGTACCAGTGTCCCTCCTCTCTGCCTGGTCTCTTTGTGGACAGTCTCTGTACCAGTGTCCCTCCTCTCTGCCCGGTCTCTTTGTGGACAGTCTCTGTACCAGTGTCCCTCCTCTCTGCCCGGTCTCTTTGTGGACAGTCTCTGTACCAGTGTCCCTCCTCTCTGCCCGGTCTCTTTGAGGACAGTCTCTGTACCAGTGTCCCTCCTCTCTGCCCGGTCTCTTTGTGGACAGTCTCTGTACCAGTGTCCCTCCTCTCTGCCCGGTCTCTTTGTGGACAGTCTCTGTACCAGTGTCCCTCCTCTCTGCCTGGTCTCTTTGTGGACAGTCTCTGTACCAGTGTCCCTCCTCTCTGCCTGGTCTCTTTGTGGACAGTCTCTGTACCAGTGTCCCTCCTCTCTGCCTGGTCTCTTTGTGGACAGTCTCTGTACCAGTGTCCCTCCTCTCTGCCTGGTCTCTTTGTGGACAGTCTCTGTACCAGTGTCCCTCCTCTCTGCCCGGTCTCTTTGTGGACAGTCTCTGTACCAGTGTCCCTCCTCTCTGCCGGTCTCTTTGTGGACAGTCTCTGTACCAGTGTCCCTCCTCTCTGCCCGGTCTCTTTGTGGACAGTCTCTGTACCAGTGTCCCTCCTCTCCACAGTTGAAACAGACGTTAGCTCTGATTGGGTGAATCTGCCACGTCCCCCTCATCCTCTCTGGAAGTTGCCCCGCCCCCTCCTTCGGTTGTTATAAGCGTAATCTTGTTGACCTTGTCCCTGGTTCCGGGACGCGTGTATCCTTTCGGCAACTAACGTTTCCTTCCGCGTCGCTCTGATTGGCCAGCGATCTACGCTCGTTTCACCCCTACGCCGGTGCGAGCATGCGCATGAGCCGCCATAATACCCTCACGCCGCCACGCAGGTTTTTTTTTTGCCCCCACACGCCCACACGCTCGCACACACACAGGTTTTAATAATAATAATAATGCGAGAGCCCTCGCACACACGCAGGTTTTGCCCCGCCGCCGGTAGATAATAATAATAATAATAATGCGAGAGCCCTCGCACACACGCTGAAATGGGTATCGCAGAACACGCCATATTAGCATGATAATACCTACCTGCATCAGATAATACCTACCTGCATCAATATACGCCGCGCTACATACTGCAACGCCTAGCTCAACTCGTTCGTCAGCTCGCTGTGGAGCCTATGGTCACAAGTTCAAATCACTCTTAGTTAAATATTTTTTTTTTTACGTTTAATTAATTTATCATCTCTCTATATTAACGTAACTAGCTATTCATATCAATCGAAATAACGTTCATCTCTCTATATTAACGTAACTAGCTATTTATATCAATTGAAATAACGTATTGTATTGTTTTCATCTCTCTATATTAACGTGATTCCATCAACACATAGTAGGCCGGGAGCCAGGTCCACCCCTCAGGATGTTTTTTGCTACCTTGTTTTCATTATTATTTCCTGTTATGCCATACCGTGGGCCATCACGAGTTGATAATGACCACCCCCAAATCAGCCCCGTTTGGCCTCAGGGGCCAAAAAAAACTCTTTTTGGGAAAAGCTTCTGGTGAAATTATGTAATTGCAAATATGAGGGTACTGCAACTGCATAAATGGTCAAATAAGTCTGAAACCTTGCATGGTGTATCCTGACACATAGGGGAAAAGTATCAGACTAATACTCTGGGCCTTACTACCATTCTATTGTCAAATATCACCCTCAGAATACCCCAAAAGACAAAAAAAAATCTGTCCGCCTGACTAATTGTCATCAAAAGTGATAATTTTCAAGTATTTTATTATACATGTTGCTGCCTCACATGGGTTGTAAAAACTGCCCACATTTATACGCTTCAATTTAAGTCCAAGATGACCTTTATATCTAGAATAGTACACCTGCTATGCCCAAAGTTCTCCATTGTACCTCAAATCGAGAAAATAGAACATGTCTTCTAATTTTTTTCTCCCTTATTTTTTTATCTAAAAAATATATTAAACAAGAGTTGAGACTTAAGTAATGTAATGCTATACTATCTGAAGTTAATTACATGAAAAGTGAACAATGTTACACCCCCTGTTGGACCGGGGTATCACAGTGCAACATAAAGCAGTGCTGACCGGGTTACACACACCAACCAACCAAAACTCTAACCCTGTTTCATGTCACATGTAAGTTATTCAGCAAAGACAATTTTAGGTTGATCTATTATTCTGGCTGTGGGAAGAGATTGACTGTCCAATATTTTTTTTACATGAAAGGTGGCAACTCTACTTCTAGAGTGATAACATTAACGTTAGCTTTTAGATTGTTAGCTAATATAGCCAGCCCAATGTAGCTAGCTAGTGAGAGTAGAAGTGGGAGAGAAATTATGAAATTGTAATTATTAAGAAAATGTATTATAATTATTAGCAACTCTACTTCTAGAGTGATAACATTAGCTAGTTAGCTTGTAGATTGTTAGCTGTCAGCCCAATGTAGCTAGCTAGTGAGAGCGGGAGTGGGAGACTAGTGAGAGCAGAAGTGGGATATAAAGTATGGTGTGTGTGTGTGTGTGTGTGTGCGTGTGTGTGTGCGTGCATGTGTACAATATTTTGCTGTTGTAATGAATATACTGACTTTCTGATGGTTGCAATGCTACGGTATAGTCAAGGTGTCAAAGAGACGACAAGATGCCTGGATACCTTGCCAGAGTGCTTCAAAGAAGAATCAGCCCCCCCCCCCCAGTCTGGGATATTAGTCCAATAGTCCATGTCTGAGGTTAGATGTCAATGAAATGTGAAACATTGGATCTAAATTAATGTATATTGGCACATAAGCCTGTTCAAGCTGCTGCAGTCAGGCAAGCGCCTCCGCATACATACAGCAAGAACAGAGAGACTCAGACTCAGCTTCTTCCCTCAGGCCATCAGAACACTGAACACTGATCTCCACACACAAGCACACAAGAACTGGGACAGAGCGATGAACACACACAAATCCATGCTGGAAGCTCTAGAGAGACTCCTCTATGACAAGTATCTGGAAACTCATGAACCACTCTCTGCAGAATGGACTGCATTTTTGGAAAATCTCACTCTGAATGAATCTACTCTTGCTGAAGTGCTCTCATCAGAAGATGTATCTCACCACATGGCAGAATATTATGCATTCAGAGAAGCCGTGAGAAATGGGGAGCTGGGAGAAACTAGACAGTTTTGGATGGAATACATGGACTGCACCTGGCTTGTCCTGTCAATGAATAAGGCAATCAAAATGAATGAGTATGAAGGATACAAAGCCACCGTAAACAACATGCCAGACCTTTTCTTCTGCTCAGACCAGCAGAACTATGCTAGATTCCTCACATACTTGGGATACTATCTTTTTTTTGTATCCATTTTTTCTCCCCATTTTCTATTTTCCTCCCATCCCAATTTCATATTTCCAATTCTTCCCTCCCCTGTCTTGAACGTTGCTAGACTATGCCTCCCACTGGTCGGCTGTAGTGAGGATAGAAGCCTTGCATCACGTGTCCCCTCCGGTACACGAGGAGGCAGCCTGTTGCATCTTTTCACAGCAGCAGCCGCGAACTCTCAGTGGCGAGGAGTAATGCGTGGGAGGCTCACGCTGCCCCCGATACTTACCGTTTCCGCCACACCGGCGTCACCCAACCGACCTGTAGGAGTCCCTGTCCACAACGTCCAATCCCCACCCACCGGCTTTCCCACCCTCTAACACTGCCAATTGTGTTAGTATGATGACCGGCCAAGCCGGTAGCAACGCAGAGAGCTGGGCTCGATACCAGCATCTCATGCGTTAGTGGTGAGCGCCTTGCCCACTGCGCCACTCAGCCGCCTGCACTTGGGATACTATCTTGAACACATTGAGGAAACACATCCAGGATCTGAGAAACGTTTGTGTGCTGGAGCAATCAGTGTATCCAGATCACATATCCCAGCCAACCACTGCCACACTGACAAAACCATAGAAGAGACTGCTATGAAATGGCTTAAGTCAAACTTAGGGTCTGGAACACATTCTGCAGGGATCTGTGGAATCACCAGTAACTATGAAGCCAGCCAACGCCATATCCTGACTGCCCATGCCAAAGGAGAGTATGTAGAAGAGATGTGGAAAATGACAAGCGACCGAGGTGAACATACAGAGAAGCAGCAACGAGATCTAAGACCACGTAAAATCACTCTGTCTGAGAAGAAAGTCCAGCAAACAGTTGAAGCATTTCAGGGTTTTATCAACCCATTTCAGCTTGATACTTCTCAGCCCTTGACAAGTTTGACTTCAGGAGCAGCTATGCCAGAAGAGGTGCGGAATGATGTGCTGAATGCCCTGAAAAATAGCAAAACTCAAAAAGAGAAGTTCATCTGTGATCGACTTCAGACAAAAAAGTAATTTTCTTTGAACCTATCAAGAGGAACAGATTCATCTACCACACCTAAAAGGAAGCTTGTGGCATCAAACCAGAAAGTGATCCAGTACAAGGCCACAAGTGGGTTCATCTTTCAGATCTTTGTCAAATCACAACAACTCAAGTCACAAATAAGCATCTCTGACCTAATGACCTATCCCTTGACTCTGATGCCATACTCCATCTCAACAATCGATCGTTTTTTTTTGCAAAAACCAACAAAGCAAACGGAATGAACTACATCAGTGGTTCTCAAACTGTGGTACGCGTACCACTAGTGGTACTTGGTGGTACTGCTGGTGGTACTTGAAAACATTTCCAAAAAAGCTAAAAAAAAAAAAAAAAAAAAAAAAAAAATTGTGCAGTCAGGCCACTGAACTTAGAAGCAGGCCAGGCCAGTGTTTCTGGTTGCGGCGGCGCGATAGTTAGATAATCTAAGTGGGGAACAACCAGGAGATCACTGTGACAGAGAGTAATGCAGTCTAAACAGTCATACATCTTTAATTAAACTTCAGCCCTGATCATAACCATTTATTTTTAGATTTCTTGTAATATCAGATAAAAAATGAAATAGTTGGTGTTAAATCTGACATTACAAAAAATCCATCAAAATATGTGTTGCTGCTAATCATTGACACATGCCTAGCCTGTAATAATCTCCCCCAGAAAAATTTACTTTGCATTTGATATATTCAAAATATTTTACTTTTTGTGTGTTTTTTTTTAACAATAATTTGTGATGCCATCACACAAACTGGCATTTAAAGGGTAAACATTCAAACATTTATTGAATATGTGTTTTCTTATTTTTTACAATAATTTGTGATGCCCATCACAAACACTGGCATTTAAAGGGTAAAAATGCCTGCACCAGAATGCAGGAAATTAAGTTTTTGTAACAAAATAAGTGTGTGTGTGTGTGTGTGTGTGTGTGTGTGTGTGTGTGTGTGTGTGTGTGTGTGTGTGTGTTTGTTTGTTTGTTTGTTTGTTTGTTTGTTTGTTTGTTTGTTTGTTTGTTTGTTTGTTTGTTTGTTTGTTTGTTTGTTTGTTTGTTTGTTTGTTTGTTTGTTTGTTTGTTAGGGTGACCAGATGCAAAAAGTCCAAAAGTGGGACAACAGTAAGATTTTGGTGGGACAACAGTACGATTTTGGTGGGACAGATAGATAATGTAAACATTTGTATTAGAATAACTGCCATGGTCTTCACTGAATAGATTTAAATCAAAGGTTAAAGGTTAAATCAAAATAAATACAAATTAAATACCACCTAACATCTGTTTTAAATATTCAAACGTCATCACTTGACAGGAATGTCTTGTGTTTGATATTCCCTGTTAACACAGAACTAGGGAAAACAGTGTAGTATAATACAAAAATAATAATACAAATAAATTGTGTTTCTATATTAGAATAACTGCCATGGTCTTCACCGAATAGATTTAAATCAAAGGTTAAAGGTTACCACAGTCGGCTGACCTGTATGAATGGGAGTGTTGTACTGTGTGATAGACACTTGTTATCTCAGCTGCAGTGACCTTGTCCGTCTGGCTATCATTGTTTGGTTTAAAAAGAAACGTATCCATAGATCTGGATGTTTCTTTTTGGTGAGCCACTTTCAAGTGAGACTCACGTCCACTTCAAGTTGTATTCTCCTCCATGCACAATTGAAAACGAACTATGACACAAAACACAGAAAGCCTGCTGCGGATTGCCTGCCATCTGCCTCACCCAGTCATGTGTCGTTTGCCAGTCTTGGTTGTAACTGCAGGTCCGTTTCTTTTTACTGCTTTCCATCTTGAACTAGTTCGCTTGTAATGTTGTTGTGTTTTTTTTGACCAATCAGATTTGCGATATGAGGTAGCGTCACGACTCAGTCTCAGTCACGTCACAAGCAGGCAAGCAGCACGCTAAAGTACTATAACCAATCAGAGCAATGTGTGTGGACAAGAGGCAGGTTGCTACGTTTACTGTCTGTAGGGAGGGGCTTTTAGACGCATGTTTATTTTGGCTTCGAAAAGAGGGACATCCTCTCAATATGAGGGACGCGGGACATTTGGTCAAATGGTGGGACAGTACAACCAAAAGGGGGACACCTGGTCACCCTAGTGTGTGTGTGTGTGTGTGTGTGTGTGTGTGTGTGTGTGTGTGTGTGTGTGTGTGTGAGAGAGAGAGAGAGAGAGAGAATGACGGACAATTGCTTGCTGTGTGAGAGAGAGAGTGAGAGAGAGAGATAGAGAGAATTAAGTACATTTGCTGAAATACAGTTGTTCTTAATTTTCTCACTTGCTATGTGAGAATGTTAGTTATTATGTTCTCAATGCCCCTTGCATTGGATGAGTTGTGTGGAAGCGTAGTTCTAGTGCTATCTCTTTGTACATTGTGGCTGTGTCTGACAAAAGTTAACAATAAATAATGGTATCAGGAATACATTTGCCTCCTGCATGAACTGTGCATAGCTGAATAGACTGTATTTTAACGCCGGTTGTAACGGATGTTCTGTCCGTGTTCTCCTTTCCTGCGTTGTGTTCTTTGTGTGAGAGGCTTAGGGATGAGTCGGCACACGTGAACACTGTTCAATCATTTATTTGATGGTCTTCAATGGAGGCCACCTGTATGAAATGGGTGGTCGAAATACCACAAAAGGAATAGCGTCAACATGTGTTCACTCGTCAAGTCTCCCACGTTGAATGCTTGTTGCAACTGAATTACATTACACAATAAATCGACATCTTAAGGCACACATACCTGTATGAAATGGGTGGTCGAAATACCACAAAAGGAATAGCGTCAACATGTGTTCACTCGTCAAGTCTGTTGACAAAGAACAACCAATTGACTATATTGCACGGTGAAATACACCGTCTAAAACCTCCAATTGTGCATATAACCTAACCACACCATTCATTACAACACTATTGAGTCATTATCATTTGTTAACATTGAATTCTTATACAAAATATATATACAACAGAGTAATACATAAAAGTGCTGCGCGCTACAATAGTCAAACGTACCTCCCACGTTGAATGCTTGTTGCAACTGAACCCCCAAACCGGAAAAGGTTGCTTCTATCATCGCGCTAATAATTGACCCGGAAGGCGAAACTCTCGAATGTGAACTTTCTCAAGTTACGTTCAAATAAAAGTGCCTTTGGTATAAAGAAATAATAAATAATAATAACCACTTGGAGACATTTGTAAAAGGATTTGGTGACATTTCAATCCTTAATAAAATAATAAACAATGTCCAATTGACCTGGTTACATTCACCCCTCCTGAAATTTCACCAACATCCTGTGTCAGCAGAGCAAGGGGGACATACAAAGAGAAAAAAAATATATAGGTAGTCTATCACTGACCAAAACTGCACAAGATACAAGGACCCAGTCCCCTAGTCGACTCAAAAGTCACCCCCAAAAGAGGTTCAGAGAAATAAAAAAGATTGATCAAGTCTCAGAATTCCCTTAGACCAGCACGACGCCTGATATGCCACACCATTCTTGGCACTTATTAAAGAAATGATAGACACCTAAGAAAAAATTATCTGACCGGGTATCTAGTGCTCCAGGCTCTAGCTCCATCCCTCACACTCGTTCCTGAGCTATCACTCCTGCAACAGGAGGTATCTAGCATCTGAGTGTATAGAGAAAAAAACAGAAATCCCCACTAACACCCACTGGCTCCAAATAAAAATACATACTGGGTCTCTAGTGCTCCAGGCTCCAGCTCCATCCCTCACACTCGTACCTGAGCTATCACTCCTGCAACAGGAGGTATCTAGCATCTGAGTATCGAGAGGAAACAGAATCCCACACTAAGGTAGAAAAAAAACTGGAATACTCAATACTGTAGTAGAAAAAAACTTGGATGAATGAAATAATTATATTGCAATAATGGATTGACCAAACAGATCAATAACATTCACATTATGTACAATGACGATAACTAAATTTCCTACACATTCAATCGTAACATTATTTACATGACTTTTTTCTTTCTTTTTCCACTATTCCAATTGTCCATGTCCATGTCAGCCCAATCAGTGAACTGCACACTAAACCGTTCATCAGCCCACTGGCTTACCTGGGCGCGGTCCATGGAACCACCTGACATTTTTCTCCTTTCTTCAAAAAAAAAAAAAAAAAAAAAGTTTATCACCGGCCACTAGATGGCAGCGTCTCACCACTGATGAATTGATGAGGCTGTGTTGGTTGACTGGAGGCAGCTCCCCGGTGAACGATTTGATAACGTTCTCCTTTCTTTGATCTTTATCCGGGTCCCGGCATCAATGTAACGGATGTTCTGTCCGTGTTCTCCTTTCCTGCGTTGTGTTCTTTGTGTGAGAGGCTTAGGGATGAGTCGGCACACGTGAACACTGTTCAATCATTTATTTGATGGTCTTCAATGGAGGCCACCTGTATGAAATGGGTGGTCGAAATACCACAAAAGGAATAGCGTCAACATGTGTTCACTCGTCAAGTCTCCCACGTTGAATGCTTGTTGCAACTGAATTACATTACACAATAAATCGACATCTTAAGGCACACATACCTGTATGAAATGGGTGGTCGAAATACCACAAAAGGAATAGCGTCAACATGTGTTCACTCGTCAAGTCTGTTGACAAAGAACAACCAATTGACTATATTGCACGGTGAAATACACCGTCTAAAACCTCCAATTGTGCATATAACCTAACCACACCATTCATTACAACACTATTGAGTCATTATCATTTGTTAACATTGAATTC
Organism: Notolepis coatsorum; assembly: GCF_963971535.1. Lineage (NCBI taxonomy): Eukaryota > Metazoa > Chordata > Actinopteri > Aulopiformes > Paralepididae > Notolepis > Notolepis coatsorum. The sequence continues at coordinate 78,496,966 of NC_140169.1, read as the reverse complement.
TTATACAAAATATATATACAACAGAGTAATACATAAAAGTGCTGCGCGCTACAATAGTCAAACGTACCTCCCACGTTGAATGCTTGTTGCAACTGAACCCCCAAACCGGAAAAGGGTGCTTCTATCATCGCGCTAATAATTGACCCGGAAGGCGAAACTCTCGAATGTGAACTTTCTCAAGTTACGTTCAAATAAAAGTGCCTTTGGTATAAAGAAATAATAAATAATAATAACCACTTGGAGACATTTGTAAAAGGATTTGGTGACATTTCAATCCTTAATAAAATAATAAACAATGTCCAATTGACCTGGTTACACGGTCATATGGTGGTACTTGGAGAGCCAGCTACGTTCTCAGGTGGTACTTGGTGTAAAAAGTTTGAGAACCACTGAACTACATGATCAACGATGCTGAGAATGCCCAACTTCCTTCCCCAAGCCAATGTGCTCTCATTCAAGATGGAAACTCCTCATTCTACATGCGTGATGTGCCACAAACAATGAAGAATATACCAGAGCGCACCTTCAAAAGTCTACCGGCTGCAGCTGAAACAGTATTCAGTACAGACACTTACCTTGACCGTCTTCATTCACCAAAATCAGCTGAGAGGGATCACAGAGGTTGTGGTGAATGTTTTATGGTGAAGGGGCTAAATGTTCATCGGCCCACTGATTGGAATGGTTTTCTCACAAATGATGAAAACAAGAAGGCCCTCATTCATTTACTTCTGGATCACTGGAGCTCTGAAGATATGATGAAAGACATCCTCCGAAGGCCTGTTATTTTCATAGAGGCTGGTCAAGCATGCAATGCTGGAGTGATGTCTAAAGAGCTTCTACCTGAGATCTGTTCAAAACATGAAGAAACGGATGTGAGGGTAATCATTTACATGCAGTATATCCAAACCAAAAGGCCTCACATCACAACAGTCAGAGTCAGAGCAAAATACTGACATTTTCTTCATCCTCCTGTATTATGCCAAGTCATCAACTGTCAACATCCTCTTTGACATGGGAGATAGACTTATCAACATCAACTAGCTGGTTGATTTGATTTGAGATTACTCAGAGGAACACATTTCAGCTCTCCTGGCCTTGCACGCATTCATTGGTGCTGACTGCACATCAGCATTCAAAGGCAAAGGGAAGGTGCAACCAATGAAGATTCTGAATCAGAAAAGTTTATCCAGATCTTTGCTGAAGTGGGAAACTCTTGGGAGCTTGATGAGTGGATTCTCAGTGATGTTGAAGAGTTCACCTGTCGCCTCTATGGTTTCAGTCGTCGAATCAAGAAGGTTGATGAGGCAAGAGAGATTAAAGTCAAGATGTGTGGCTCAAGCCTCTCCACCTTCCTACCTTGGAAGAGGGTCCTCTTACAGCACATGAGAAGAGTCAACTTCCAGGCATGTGTCTGGAAGAGGGCTCATGAGCACTACCCGGAGATCCCATCCCTGCTCGACCATGGATTTCACATTAACACAGAGACTGGTAAGCTAGAACCACTGTGGTGTGAGGGTGACGTCATCCCCAAAGCCCCCGCCCATGTCTTGGCAGAAAAGGAAAACAGATGAAGATGACTTAGCAGATGAAATCCATACAAATATGGATGATGAGGAGGAGGAGGAAGAGGAGGAGGAAAATAATGATTAAAATTATAATTACAATTATCATCATAGTTTTATAGTCAGCGAATGGATCACAGCAAATGGAGTAAGCAGCAAAAGGGGTCTAAGAACCAAAGACATTTATTCTATTTTTAGTTTGAGCTGTATTTAATTTTTTCCATTTGGCTGTATAGAATATCTATCTACAGTTTAGTCATGTTGATTCTATTTACTTCTTGATAACAGACTGCAGACATTTTGTTCATTGTGTTGCCTGTACTTTGTTCTTCAATACATTTCATATTTGGTTACCGGGTTTTCTGTGACTGAACCCTCCTTTGCTCAATCTGTTTTATGTTGCACTGTGATACCCCGGTCCACCAGGGGGCGTAACATTGTTCACTTTTCATGTAATTAACTCCAGATAGTATAAAATTACATTACTTAAGTCTCAACTCTTGTTTAATATATTTTTTAGATATAAAAAATAAGGGAGAAAAAAAAAGAGAAGAAATATGTTCTATTCTCTCGATTTGAGGTACAATGGAGAACCTTGGTCATAGCAGGTGTAATATTCTAGATAGAAAGGTCACCTTGGACTTAAATTGAAGATTATACATGTGGGAAGTTTTTATATCCATGTGAAGCAGCAACATGTATAATAAAATACTTGAACATTATCACTTTTGATGACCATTTGTCAGGCGGACAGACGTTTTTTTGTCTTTTGGGGTATTCTGAGGGTGATATTTGACAATAGAAAGGTAGTAAGCCCCAGAGTATTATTCTGATACTTTCCCCCTATGTGTCAGGATACACCATGCAAAGTTTCATACTTATTTGACCATTTATGCAGTTGCAGTACCCTCATATTTGCAATTGCATAATTTCGCCAGAAGCTTTTCCCAACAAGCAGGTTTTTTGGCCCCTGAGGCCAAACAGGGCTGATTTGGGGGTGGTCATTATCAACTCATGATGGCCCAAGCCCAAGGTATGGGATAACAGGAAATAATAATGAAAAAAAGGTAGCAAAAAACATCCTGAGGGGTGGACCTGGCTCCCGGCCTATAGGTAATATGCTCTTGCGCGTGACGCGACTTTGGGCTTCATTATTCAGCCACAGTGTTGATGGAATCACGTTAATATAGAGAGATGATAAATTAATTAAACGTAAAAAAACAAAAAAACTAAGAGTGATTTGAACTTGTGACCATAGGCTCCACAGCAAGCTGGCGAACGAGTTGAGCTAAGTGTATTGATGTTAAAACTGAGTGACGAATGCATAATTTACACTTGTGCCAATTGCGTGCGTTTGTCTAAGTATTATTATTCTAAGTATTATTATTATTATTATTATCTACCGGCGTGGCGGCAAAACCTGCATTATTATTATTATTAAAACCTGTGAGTGTGAGCGTGGGGGCAAAAACAAAATGCGCACATGCGCGCGCTACCAGCGTAGGGGCGAAACGAGCGTAGATCGCTGGCCAATCAGAGCAACGCGGAAGGAAACGTTAGTTGCCGAAAGGATACACGCTTCCGGGACCCCTGCTGGCGCTGCTGGGATGGTGCAGCCACTGGGTCTTGTTTCTGGCTCAGGTCTGAAACTACTTTGATGAGGGTTAACTGGGCCTGTTGTGTTTGTTTTGTTTCTTTCTCAATTGCTTGGGGGGACAGTGGATCAGGAGGTAGAGCGGTCGTCTGGTAATCGGAAGGTTCCTGGTTCAATTCCCACTCCTCCCGGGCAGCATGTCGAAGTGTCCTTGAGCAAGACACTTAACCCCTAATTGCTCCTGATGTGCAGGTTGGCACCTTGCATGGTTGTGTGTGAATGTGTGAGTAAATGGGTAAAATGTGAGGAACAAATTGTAAAGCTTTGGATAAAAGCTGTTCTGTAAATGCACCATTTACCATTTGCCTGCTTCCTGCAGTGTTTTCCATTGATGACCCGATGCAGGAGTTCACCTTGACACACAGCGTGGCCCTTGTCCATAACCTAACCTTGTCTATAACCTAACCTTGTCTATAACCTAACCTTGTCTATAACCTAACCTTGTCCATAACCTAACCTTGTCTATAACCTAACCTTGTCTATAACATAACCTTGTCCATAACCTAACCTTGTCTATAACCTAACCTTGTCTATAACATAACCTTGTCCATAACCTAACCTTGTCTATAACCTAACCTTGTCTATAACCTAACCTTGTCTATAGCCTAACCTTGTCTATAGCCTAACCTTGTCTATAGCCTAACCTTGTCTATAACCTAACCTTGTCTATAACCTAACCTTGTCCATAACCTAACCTTGTCTATAACCTAACCTTGTCCATAACCTAACCTTGTCTATAAGCTAACCTTGTCTATAGCCTAACCTTGTCTATAGCCTAACCTTGTCCATAACCTAACCTTGTCTATAACCTAACCTTGTCTATAACCTAACCTTGTCTATAACCTAACCTTGTCTATAACCTAACCTTGTCTATAGCCTAACCTTGTCCATAACCTAACCTTGTCTATAACCTAACCTTGTCCATAACCTAACCTTGTCTATAACCTAACCTTGTCTATAACCTAACCTTGTCTATAACCTAACCTTGTATATAGCCTAACCTTGTCCATAACCTAACCTTGTCTATAACCTAACCTTTTCTATAACCTAACCTTGTCTATAACCTAACCTTGTCTATAGCCTAACCTTGTCTATAGCCTAACCTTGTCCATAACCTAACCTTGTCTATAACCTAACCTTGTCTATAACCTAACCTTGTCTATAACCTAACCTTGTCTATAGCCTAACCTTGTCTATAACCTAACCTTGTCCATAACCTAACCTTGTCCATAACCTAACCTTGTCTATAAGCTAACCTTGTCCATAACCTAACCTTGTCCATAACCTAACCTTGTCCATAACCTAACCTTGTCTATAACCTAACCTTGTCTATAGCCTAACCTTGTCTATAGCCTAACCTTGTCCATAACCTAACCTTGTCTATAACCTAACCTTGTCTATAGCCTAACCTTGTCCATAACCTAACCTTGTCTATAACCTAACCTTGTCTATAACCTAACCTTGTCTATAACCTAACCTTGTCTACAGCCTAACCTTGTCTATAACCTAACCTTGTCTATAACCTAACCTTGTCCATAACCTAACCTTGTCTATAGCCAAACCTTGTCCATAACCTAACCTTGTCTATAGCCTAACCTTGTCTATAACCTAACCATAACACTCCTTGTCCATAGCCTAACCTTAACACTCCTTGTCCATAACCTAACCATAACCTAACAAGGAAAACGTCAATAGAACCTACACAAATGATAACATGTTGACTAGGAGATCTGTGGCCACCACCAGCGTCTAGGGGTGGGACGATACATCGATCCAGATCGATACATCGATGTAATTATCAACAATCGAATCGGATCGATGCGATGTAATAAGATCGATTCATATCGATACTCTTATTTTGAAAATCCTGTGGCGAGTCTCATATCCGCCCAAGAACAACAGCAGTAGCTCCGTGTGTGTAGATGTTACAGCATAGCATTCTCCCTTTCTGTGTGTGTGTGTGTGCGCGCGTCTTTGGAAAGACCAGATGAGGTCAGAGGAGTTTGATGTTTAAATGTTATTTAAACAGAAACAATATAATACATAATAAATGTAGGCCTATACATGATCATGCAACATCAACAAATTGTTGTAGGAACGGTTTGGGAGAGGGAGGTTGTGAGTTTTGAGTTCCAAAAAATGTAGCTTAAAGTTTAAAGCTCAATATATAAAAACGTGGCACTTTACAGTGAACAGGAGGTCTATTTGTATTAAAAACAATAGATTGATTTTCCTTTAAATGTCTGGAAGAGCTCAAAAATACAAATGTCAAATGATATTTTCATTACCTTTTTTTTGTTGATCTAAATGTTACTGATTGTGTTAAATGGGCATATGATATCATCTCATATCGATCGCAGGCACCTGAATCTAATCGTATCGTATTGTATCGTGAGAGACTTTGTGATATCGGCAAATATCGTATCGTTGTCCAAAGAATCGATATCGTATCGTATCATGATGAAACTGGTGATTCCCACCCCTACCAGCGTCCATCAGCAAGGTCCTCTGTGTCTCCAGTTACAATGTCCACTCTTCAGTTGTGTGATGGCTGAGATGTGTGTCCTGCATGGTGTTTACCGTTCTTCTACTGGATACAGAGAAACACTACAAGACAAGTCCCATCCATAGGTCCCATCACATGCTTGAGTTGTGTTGAAAATGGAATATAATAATGAGTGCTACATAGTGGACATGTTATAGCAGGGCTTGTTGGTTTACACTGTAAATGTACAGTGGTTCTCTAGTCTCAGCATGTCAAGAACCACCATATTGGTGCATAGTGATAGGATTTTATCCCAGGGACCATCTGAGAAGACTGTAGTTAGATGTGATTCTGTCCAGAATGAGTCCATAATCGTCTGTACTGTAGGGCAGATAACAGCGTGAGTGAATCCTATACGATTGTCATTCATTGGGATTAATTTCTAGTAGGGATGCTCAATATTGGCTTTTTTACAGATACCGATATACCGATATTGTCCAACTCTTAATTTCCTATACCGATATCAACCGATAACGATATATGCAGGGTCCCCCCCCCCCCCCCCCCCAAAAAAACGGAATAATTTCAGGTAATTAACATTACATATGTCTTGTTGTGGAATTAACACAACATTATGCATACTTTTGACAATAAATAAAATCAGAATTTGTTCTTACTTGGTTGCCTGGGTAAAAAAAAAAATAATAATAATAATAATTTTGAAAACCGATACCGATATTTTCCGATATCACATTTTAATGCCAATATCGGTAGGCCGATAATATCGGACATCCCTAATTTCTAGTGAATGAAATTATAGTGAAATTAAACTATTTTGTTGGCCGACCCCATGGAACCCTCGGACGCCATCTTGAGAAGCTGTAAAACACACAAACAAGCAACACTGAATACTGACACCAGCGAGGATGTGGTCTGTTACGACCCCTGAATAGTGACACCAGTGAGGATGTGGTCTGTTACGAATCCTGAATACTAACATCACCCAGGATGTGGTCTGTTACAACCCCTGAATACTGACACTTGCGAGGTCTGTTACAACCCCTAAATACTGACACCAGCCAGGACTTGGTCTGTTACGACCACTGAATAATACTGAACGTTTTGTACCTCATTGTCTGCATTTGTACCTCACTGTTTACAAATTTGTACTCATTGTTCTTAGGTTGCACTTTAGATTGTATATTGTATTGTATATAAGTATATTCCTCTTTTACTTACTTTTTTACAACTTACTTTTTTAGACGTCCACCATTATCCCTGTACCCAAAAAATCTACGCCCGCTTGCCTCACCGACTACCGGCCTGTAGCCCTCACCTCCATAGCCATGAAGTGCTTTGAGAAGCTAGTGAAGGGCTACATCTGTTCCTCCCTCCCCATCAACCTGGACCCCCTGCAATTTGCATATCGCCCCAACGCGTGAATATTTCCCCTAATGGGATTGTACTTCCGCGTTCGGTTTGCGCAATCTGATTGGCCACTGACGTTTCTGGTCATGTGACATGTGCACCAATCGTGTGACGCCTAGTTCTATCACCGGTTAAAGCTTAGGCACTCTTTCAAAGTTGGTTAGAGTTTGTCTTAGAGCAGGGCGATAGAACTAGAGATGTTCCGATACCATTTTTTCCTTTCCGATCCGATTCCGATACCTAAGCTTTGCGTATCGGCCGATACCGATACTTATCCGATACCAGTGCATACATAAAAAAAAAATCGATATTATATAAATTATACTTTTTTTTTATTTATTTTTTTACAGATACTGTTTTATATATACTGTTTTTTAGTAATAACTAGAAAGTAATGGTATTTATTCAACAACAGGTGATTGTATAGATTTGTATTAGTATCATTAATCAATGAGTATGGGGCTGCAGCACTGCAGATATACCCTACTCCAATGATCCGCACGGACATTAGACGGTGTTGCACTCGCTACCCAGTCTGTAAGCTAGCTGTAAGCTGTAAGCAGATAGAACGTGCATGTTGTGATTTTCGATGCAAAATAAATATTCAACATTCTCTTTTGAGACTCCGCCTCAGACTCTTATCCTTTGGCACTTGGAACTTGCTGTACTTTGCTTGCAGGTCTGCAGCCATTATTGCTGGATTATGAATAGCACCAACCTTAGCCACGGTACCGTTATCATGCTAAGCTAGCTGACCTAGCTCGTCTTCCCGCATTGACATTTGATAACAAGCGTGTTCGAGATTGGCTAGGCGGACGCAGATCTGCGCAGGTTTTACTACGGCCTCGCCAAGCGCGTTGCATGACTGTTAGAATGTTGTCCGACTTGCTCTGAAAATCTGACGAGACGAGGCGCGGGAGCGAGCCACGCACAGCCTTCAGAGCGAGGCTCCACAGTACCTCTACGCCGGCTGCGTCTATGCCAAATACAACGCAGTTCGGTTTCCGGGTTCCTCTGATTGGCCACTAATCCCACGTGACCGCGCGCTAGCACGCCCCCCTTATCGCCCACTGCCGCGCTGTGAAGCGGAAGAGCCAGCGGGGCGACGCGAAGCGGTGGTTTCTCCCCGGCTCCAGCTCCAGCAGCAGCGGCCGTCTTCTTCCGAGGCGGCTCGTTCTTATTAATCCCCCATTGTCGCTGACTCGGTCCAGCTCCAGCAGCAGCGGCCGTCTTCTCTCCGAGGCGGCTCGTTCTTATTAATCCCCCATTGTTCAGGTCGACATGGTCGCACAAACGCCCCGTTGGAGGAGTAGTGGGGGAGAAATGAATGAATGAAAACTTTATTTAACAGATTGCAGAATGGGTACAATAGAGTACGGCACAATACACACAATTGTTAAGGGGATGCAGACCAGAGAAAGACGTTTGTCTTGTTTACATCAGGGTCCCCCATTTTCAATTCATATCGACATTTATGACATACACAACATATGACATTAACATGTCTGACGAGCACAGAGTTGCCAGTCGATAATTCTTGCTATTTAAAAATATTACTCTTCTTCTCCCCCACTACTCCTCCAACGGGTGTTTGTGCGACCATGTCGACCTGAACAATGGGGGATTAATAAGAACGAGAAACCACCGCCTTGCGTCGCCCCGCTGGCTCTTCCGCTTCACAGCGCGGCAGTGGGCGATAAGGGGGGCGTGCTAGCGCGCGGTCACGTGGGCTTAGTGGCCAATCAGAGGAACCCGGAAACCGAACTGCGTTGTATTTGGCATAGACGCCACCTGGACAAGAGGAAGGGGAACTATGTGAGAATGCTATTCATCGACTACAGCTTGGCATTCAATACCATAGTCCCCTCCAAACTCATAGCCAAGCTCAGGGACCTGGGCTTGAACTATGACCTCTGCCAGTGGGTCTTGGACTTCCTGACGGGCAGACCCCAGGTGGTGAGAGCAGGCAACTGCACCTCCTCATCCATCACCCTCAACATAGGGGCCCCCAGGGCTGTGTTCTGAGTCCCCTCCTCTACTCCCTGTACACACTCGACTGTGTGGCTCAGCGGAGTAACAACACAATCATCAAATTTGCTGACGACACAGTAGTGGTGGGCCTGATCTCTGCAAACGACGAGAGGGCCTACCTGGAAGAGGTCAAGGTCCTGGCGGGATGGTACCAGGAGAACAGCCTCTCCCTGAACGTCAGCAAAACAAAAGGAGATGATTGTGGACTTTAGGAGGTCGGGGGTCAAGGACTACAGCCCCCTCAGCATCGACGGGGCACCGGTTGAGAGAGTGAACAGTTTTAAGTACCTCGGAGCCCACATATCCGAGGACTTGACATGGACCACACACATTGACAGTGTTGTGAAGAAGGCACGACAACGCCTCTACTTCCTCAGGCGCCTAAGGAAGTTCCAAGTCAGTCAGAAGATCCTTAAGAACTTCTACTCATGTACAATAGAGAGCATCCTGACTGGCAACATCACCTCCTGGTTTGGGAATAGCACTGCACAAGACCGAAGCAGACTACAAAGAGTGACACGTTCAGCCGAACGCACAATTGGAGGGGGGCTCCCCACCCTCCAGAACATTTACAACAAGCGGTGCAGGGGTAAGGCTAAGAGAATCATCAAGGACTCCAGCCACCCGAACAACTGCCTCTTTGAACTGCTGCGGTCAGGCAAGCGATACCGGAGTCTCAAGGCGAGCACAGAAAGACTCAGAAGAAGCTTCTATCCCCAGGCCATCAGGCTGCTCAACGAACAATAAACACTATACAACAACCATCAAATGCACACAGCACACACATCCACATGCACACACTCACTTTAAAAAAACAACACACTGCAGCACCCACTCTCCACACTTTAGATCACCTAAACACACTTTATATTTATTGATAAAGGATTTGCACTACAACTCGTACACCTTACTGTAAATTGTACCTAAATTGTACCTCATCCCATTTCTGCTTTGCACTATATAGTATTGTATATTAGTACAATGCATAGTATATTGTATATTATATGGTAACTCAGTTACTTCTATTCTGCATCGAACATTGTACATATGTCTATACTGAACACTGTGACCTAATTTTTTACTTCTAATTTACATGCTATACTATTTTATTTCATACTTATCTTGTCTAGCACAGTCTCTGGAGCGTAACAGTAAGAAGCATTTTGTATAAAAGTATTCTGTACCTCTGTATGACAACTATTAAAGAAACTTGAAACTTGAGGTTTGCCAACCATCCTCGCTACAGGAGGAGATGTTTTGACTGTCAACAAAACGGTAGTGAAGAGTGCATGCACTGCTATAGGTGTGGCAGTACCAACCATTTCCTGGCTGGCTGCAGAGTGAGAGGCCAAAGACAGTTCCAAGGGAATAATTTAAATGAGCAAGGGTTGCCCCAGCGGGACAGGGAGTAACCAGGCCAATAACAAGGTCCCAACACTGTGCACACTGTGGAGCAAAAAGCCATGAAGTGAGACTGAGACAATGTGCGCCATGCAAAAGAGTGCTGTACTGTTCTAAGGCATGTCAATCTGAACACTGGACTCTCCATAGAAACCAATGCTCACCCACATCATGTGAAACAGTTCAGCCTAAGAGACCACACAAAAAGAGACATGTTAAAGTGGCTCCATTAGTCGGAAACAAATACCTGATTGACTGTTATATTCAGGGTCAGCTAGTTCGAGCTTTGTGGGATTCTGGATCTCAGGTTACAATAGTAAGCGAACAATGGAAAGCAGAACATTTACCAAATGTGAAACTCAGAGCCATCACTGAAATCTTAGAAGGTAAGGATAGTCTAGATATAACTGCAGCTAATGGAGAGAGCATGCCGTACACAGGATGGGTCGAAGTAACGTTTAAATTAGTCTCAGGTGGAGCCCCTACAACAGAGGTAATTGTTCCTACTCTAGTAGTAAGAGGTGCCAGCCTTGCCCGACCCATCATAGGCTCTAATGTGATTGGGCTCATTGTTGAGACAGAGCTGAAACAGCCTAATGCCACCAACAAACGGCACCTGATTCAGACTGTTAAAGCAGCTTTTCCTGGCTTCGAGACTAGCAGTGCTGAGGTTCTAGTAGAGCAAGTTAGCGCTGAACAGTCATGAGTACATAGTTAAGACCACTAAAGAGAGAGTGAATGTAAAGTAGAGTGCCGCATGCAGACAGGCCCTTTTCTAGAGGATACCACTCTCATATTTGAGCCTGATGTCAACCCACAGTGGACAGAGGGTTTAGAATTCTCTGATACTCTTGTGAAGTAGAAAGGGAGCTAAGCCGTTTGTTGTTGTTGATGTACAGAATCCCACAGATCATGACATCATGTTAGCTGGGAGAACTGTAATTGGGACAGTACAACAAATTCAAGCTGTCTATCCCGCTACGATATTTGAAAGGTCCCACTCAGCCCCCCTAGCCTCAGCCCCTTCAATGTCAGTCCCCTTAGCCTTAGTGAATCACGTGTTAGCAGAGAAAGATCCAACCACCAGTAATGGATGGGACCCTCAAGTTGATTTGGGCCATCTCAGCCAACCTGAAAAGGAAATAGTTCAGAAAATGTTGAGGGATGAATCAGATTCTTTCTCCAAAACAGATGAAGACATTGGATGTATTGAAAAACTACACCTCACCATTTCATTGAGAGACACTGAACCTGTGGCCAAAACCTACCTGTCTGTGCCAAAGCCATTGTATAGAGAAATGAAAGATTACCTACATAACCTCATTGCACAAGGCTAGGTAAATAAATCAAACTCACCTTATGCCTCCCCAGTAGTCTGTGTCCGGAAAAAAGATGGAAGTTTACGCCTGTGTATTGACTACAGGGAGCTGAACCGAAAGACCGCCCCTGACCGCCAGCCGATTCCCCGTGTCCAAGACATCATGGATAGTCTGGGAGGCAACTCTTGATTTTCACTTTTAGACCAAGGGAAAGCCTACCACCAAGGCTTCATGGCTGAGGAGAGCAGGCCGCTGACCGCTTTTGTGACCCCCTGGGGGTTGTATGAGTGGATTAGAATCCCCTTTGGATTAATGAATGCACCAGCGATGCATGGAGGAATGTTTGGAAGGTCTGAGAGATGAAATTTGTATCCCATATCTCGACGACACATTAGTGTACAGCAAGTCATTCACAAATCATGTTGAGGATGTCAGAATGGTGCTACGTGACTCAGACAGTATGGCATTAAGCTAAAGCCCAGTAAGTGTGAGATATTCAGGCGTGAAGTTCGCTATCTGGGGCGGATTGTGTCTGCAGAGGGTAATAAGATGGACCCGGCCTGCTGACACCATTGCTGTAAGAGCCTTGAAGGAGAAGAGATCTCAAACTGTAGGAGAGTTGAGATCTATAATAGGTCTCCTGAGCTATTATAGAAGCTACATCAGAGACTTTTCCCGTATCCAGACACGGTCACCTTCTTCCAGCACAGAGCTCTTGATCTTTTTATCATAGTTTCTTTTGCCTCTATCAGCAGACTTCTTTGCGTTCTCCCTTTATGTGTTCCCTTCCTTGCCTTTGCACTGCGACTCACACGCTCTTGTGTATCTGGGGAAGCTCTCAGAAGGTGATAGAGGGGCCCGCCTGTTATTTTCTCTACAACGGAGTTCGGCGATTTGCGAATCTGATTGACCAGTGTCATTTCTGGTCATGTGACGCGTACGCCCAATCGTGGGACCGCAAGTTTCAACACTGCTTAGGCTTAGGCCCTCGTTCGAAGTCGGTTAAGGTTAGAGTTTGTCTTAGAGCATGGCGATAGAACGCCTGCCCTGATTCGGAGGGTTAAGCTTAGGCACTCTTTCGAAGTTGGTTAGGCGATAGAACGCCAGGTGCTTTGCAGGCTGTTCGACGCGGAAATGGGCAAAGACACAGCTCGTCACGCTATTGGGCGCACATGTCACATGACCAGAAACGTCAGTGGCCAATCAGATTCGCAAATCGCAGAACTCCGTTGTAGAAAAAAATAGGACGCGTCCTGGTTAGAAACATGACCCCCAGGGGTGGGACAGGAAAACTCCGTAGTCACTGGGAGGAATACATCCATAAAGGTGTCCGCCAGGTAAATAAAGATTTATGAAGTAGTGTCTGAAAATGGAAAAGGGAGAAATAGCAGAATCCTACATCGTAATCTCTTGCTTCCCTGTGACCACCTACCACTTGAGATTCCACTCAACATCGCCAAGCCACAGAAGAGAAACATGACACAGACAGCTGAAGAACAGAGAGAGACATCACACAAACCGAGACTGATAGTGATGATGAGGATGACTGGTATTACTTGCCTTCACAAACACAGCCTCAGACATGTGGGAACAGGGGTAACACTGACATGGAAGATGTAGGTAATTTAAACCTTGAACCAGGTCAGGTATGTAATAAGCAACTGGACAACCAGGAAGAAGTGTCACAGCTCAATGAAAACTATAATGAAACTGATTTGTTGGATATACAAGTTGTTCCACCAGATGAAGTGGAAACTGTCGCCGTCCCTCGAGAGGACAACACACCCCCACCTTTGTCAGCCTGCCAAAAAACTATGATACTTTATGCCTTTGTTTGACTAACCTTGACTTCTCTTTTAGTGTAATAGGGCTTACTGAAACATGGCTGTCTAAAGACAATGCTGATTTGTATGAATTCAATAACTATAAGCATATTCATAGATGCAGAGAAGGCCAAAAGGGTGGGGGTGTTTCTCTATATCTCAATCCGAACATGGTGTATAAAGAAAGGCATGACATCAAAAAGTATTTAACCCTTTCTGCTGTGTTTGTTGAAACCCACCAGGCCATTATTGCATGTATTTATAGACCTCCCAGCTTTAGCTTGTCTGCATTCAATGCTGATCTATGTTCTGGATGTCATTTCCAAAGAAGGGAAAAAATGCTATTTAATGGGTGACCTAAATATCAATTTTATAAACCATAAGCATGATAACTCAACTAAGGAGATTATTGACACAATGTATTCCCACTACTTTCATCCTATGATTGCAGTACCAACCAGAGTGACGGAGACATCTGCCACTCTGATTGACAATATCTTTACTAATGTGTTGGATAAGAGCATGAAATCAGGAGTTCTGTGCATGGATATTGCTGATCATTGTCCAATCTTTCTCATATTATATAGGGAACATGATAAGTCTCCATCTATGCTATATCCTAAATATAAGAGAAGCTTTAATGAAGCTAGTTTGACCAGGTTTGGACTAGTGGTCGGCAAGTATCCATGGACAGATATCCTCCACTCTGTTGATGCACAAAATACTTTTACTTTGTTTTCTGAACGTATCTCCCAGGCCTATGACCTATGTTTTCTCCTTGTACAGGCATCTCCCAAGCCTCATCATAAACTGATCAAACCATGGATAACCCCAGCTATTATCAAATCCCTAAATACTAAACGTAGATTGTATAAAAAATATCTTCTCAATCCCACTCCATTTTATCTTGCTCAATTTAGGAACTATAGAAATAAATTAAACCACATTATCAGAGGAGCTAAAAAGCATTACTACAATATGGAATTATCTAAAAACAAAAATAACATGACTCTCTTATGGAGAACAATTAACTCTATCCTCAACACAAAAAAATAAACATAATCAGTTGCCTAATGAATTTAAGGTTGATGGGGATATTATCACTGACCCGCAATTAATTGCCAATAACTTTAATAACTTTTTCTCAGAAGTTGGTCCAACACTGGCTGCAAAGATTCCATTTAGTAACCATAGTCCCCTTCAGTTTATGAATCCTCCAATCAATGACAGTTTTAATTTCTTGCCGGTTACAGAGGATGAGGTTCGGGAGATCTTGATCAACCTGGGGGACTCTTCTCCGGGTTATGATGGTATTGGAGGCAGATTACTGATATCCATTCAAGAATCCACTGTGAAGCCATTTTATGTCATATTTTTAATACATCACTGGAGAAGGGAATCGTCCCACTGGAACTTAAAATAGCTAAGATCATCCCTATTTATAAAGATGATGACCCAGCCGTCTTCAACCATTACAGACCTATATCCATCCTTCCTACCTTGTCAAAAATACTTGAAAAGCTTGTCTATAAAAGATTAATTGAGTACTCATTTATAATAGGTGCGGATTTTAATGCCATTTGGAATCCAAGGATGGACAAATCTTACCTTGCCTTTTCCAGCGAACAAAAAAATGCATCTAAAGCATTAAAAGATTGGTCAAAGACTACAGGGGTAATTGATTTATGGCGTTCACTTAATCCCACGACCCGAAAGTACTCCTGTCGATCGGCGAGACACAACACATTATCCAGAATTGATTACGTCTTTGCATCCCCGAGACTATTTGATAAATATGAAGTGGAAATGATACCCAATGCGCTTTCAGATCACTGTTATTTAATCCTAAAAGCAACATTTGGTATACTATCTTCCCGGGCCCCAAGATGGCGTTTTAATACTATGCTGCTTAACAACAAGGAATTCATTACACAACTCAAAGAAGCTCTCACAGTATTTCTACGGGAGAATGCGAACGCGGTGCAAGACCCCAGAATAATATGGATGTCGGTAAAGGGTATGATCAAGGATTTCACAGATAGATTTTCCTACATATTGCGCAAAAATCAATGCACAAAACTGTCTGAAATGGAAACGCTTTACTCAACGCTATTTAATTCTTTAAAATACAACAACTCAACTAGACTAGAAAATCAAGTTAACGTTCTAAAAACAGAGATCAATGCAATATACAGACAAAAATCGGAAATGCAAATACGCAGCACAAGACAACAGCAGTATTTCCAAGGTTCTAAACCTAGTCACCTATTAGCCATGCGATTAAGAATTAATGCAAAATTTGCAGATATAACTGCCATTAGAAAACAACAAGTACTTGTAACAGACCCCAAAATAATAAACGATACATTCAAAGAATTCTACTCCGACTTGTATAATTCAGAAACGACCTTTGATCAAAACAAATTGGACACATATCTCAATCAAATTATTCTCCCTAAACTTTCGGAGGACGACGCTAAACAGTTAGAAGCACCGATCACATTAGAAGAACTCAAGAAGGCCATATCCGGAATGAAAAATGGTAAGGCTCCGGGAAGAGACGGTATCCCATCAGAAATGTACCTTTCTTGTTGGGACATATTTGGACCCTTATTACTAAATATGATCTTATACTCAGTCAAGGAGGGGAGCTTCCATAAACACCACAATATCGCACTCATTTCAGTCCTTCTCAAAAAAGACAAAGACCCCACCGAGTGCGGTAGTTACAGACCTTTAAGCCTCCTCGGAACCGATGTCAAACTGTACTCTAAGGTATTAGCCATCAGATTGCAAAAGCATATGACGTCTTTAGTTCATCTGGACCAAACTGGCTTCATAAAAGGTCGCCTGATCAATGATAACATAAGACGAATACTTCACGTACTAGATGCAGACAAAGAGGACACCACACCTAAGGCGATGGTATCCCTGGATGCTATGAAAGCATTTGACAGGCTGGAATGGTCGTTTCTATGGGCAGTATTAGAAAGGATGGGGTTAGGAAAAGGATTCATTGATATGATTAAAGTATTATACAAGGACCCATCGGCCATGATTACAACAGGCACATTCATCTCCGAAATCTTTCCGGTATCACGCTCAGCCAGACAGGGTTGCCCACTTAGTCCCGGACTATTCGATCTATCATTAGAGCCTTTAGCACAATATATAAGACAATCCCAATACATAGAACCAATCGTAATCAAGGGCACACAACATAAAATTAGTTTATATGCGGACGACGTAATATTGTTCATGCAAAACCCCAACACCACATTGCCGCATCTACTCAAGCTGATAGAGAACTTTGGTGATTTATCGGGATTTAAAATAAATTGGCCGAAGTCGGCTTTCCTTCCACTTAACATCCATGCAAAAAAAGACGCAACCCTCCCAGGTGCGATACCCATGGTAAAACATTTTAGATGCTTGGGTGTGGAAATATTTTCCACCATAAGACAAACGGTGAAGCACAATTACACAAAAATACAGAACAAAATCAAAGACGACCTGGACAGGTGGGCAAAACTTAAAAACTCAGTACAGGCAAGGGTATCAATAGTTAAGATGGATGTATTACCAAGAATCAACTTCATCAGCTCAATGCTACCGTTACCCCCTCCAGAGGGCTACTGGAAAAGATTACACTCCTCCACATACACATTTATTTGGAATAACAAACCACCTCGCATAAAAAGATCCACCGCACAGAGAAATAAAGCAGACGGTGGCATGGCAGTTCCAGATTTTTTACAATATTTTAAGGCTTTCACATTAAGACCATTGACAATATGGTTTGATCCCCAGGCGTTGGTATCTTGGAGAGAATTGGAAGAAAACATAGTAGCCCCACAGAGACTGAAGGACATAGCACACACTAAACTTCCAATCAAGCACTGTGAGCGGAAATTTGGCCCCATAATTACCCATGCAATCAGAACATGGCGGGAAACACACAAAAAATATCCTAACCCTCAAAAATGGCATAATCACACTCCCATATTCAATAACAATGCACTCTTAATGGGAAAACGTCCTATAAGATTCCCTATATGGGAAGAGCAAGGCATACACTCATTAGGGGATATTTTTAATAACTAGGGCTTCTGTAGTTATGGAGAAATATGCACAAAGTTTAACCTCACCGAGTCCACATGGCTTTTTTACATACAGTTACGCCTATGTTTGAGGTCTCACAGTGTTCCATTACACATACCAGTTGAACACCACAGATACCACACATTTTTCTATGAAAGAGAAACATTGGGAGGTTTTGTATCAGGTTTTTATTATCAATTACTAACGTCCTCGTATGAAACCCTTCAACTAGACACTGTCTGGAGGAGGGATATTCCAGACCTGGAAAGTGACTTTGATTGGCAAGAAGTATGGGCAAATGTCCGTCTTACATCAAGGAACCCGGACCATCAACAAATCAATCTTAACTATATTCACAGGACATACTTGACTCCTATAAGACTGAACAAAATGGGCCTGAAACAGGACTCAAAATGTACAAATGGAGACGAAGGGACATTTATGCACATGTATTGGGACTGCCCACCAGTTAAGGCATTCTGGAAAGATGTGACCCATCAATTATCAAAACTCGTATCTTGGAATATACCAGTACACCCCTCTGTATTGCTTCTAAATGATGTTTTTGAGTTTGCAGTAAATCCACAGCTAAAGAGATTGGTCTTATCGGGTATCACAGTAGCTAAAAAACTGATCGCATCACGCTGGTTTCAACCGGAAAAAATGTGCCGGAAAGTTTGGTCTCTTACATATCTCGATGTGATATATCAAGAAATATCTACAGCAAGAATTCTGGGTCTCAACGAATCCAAAATGTCAATGTGGGTAGAAGTGGTGGAGAGAATAAAAGCTAGCTTATAATGGTAGTGTCTGGTTAGGAGTGAGGGATAATGGAGGTACTATCCAAGGAGGGGTCCGGGAGGGGGGGGTTCGAGCTAGAGCATATGTGTGTAGGGTTTTAGAAAATAGGTATTAGGGGTATGTCCTATATAAACATTTATATAATTGTTAATTTCGCTGGATATACACTGTATACGGCTAAAATGTTATTATAGACTTTTTTTTTGTCTTGTTTCTGTACTTGCATGTAATTTTAACCACCTTGACTGTTAATTTCATTATGCATTATGTGTTGAGTACTGACTTTTAATATTTTTTGTTTTGCAATAATAAAAAAAAAAAAAAAAAAAAATTAATTGAATAAGCACAATATTATTTACACTCACCAGTACGGTTCAGAAAGAAACATGCAACATATATGGCAATAACACATCTAATTAATGAAATATACAAAGCTAAAGACAGAAAGGAAAACACTATAGGTATTTTTTTAGACTTATCAAAGGCATTTGATACAGTCAATCACAATATCCTCCTGCAGAAGCTCTCACATATTGGAATAAAAAACAATGCATTGCTATGGTTCACCAGTTACCTTAAAGATAGACATCAGTCTGTATCCTATAATGGGATAAATTCTCCTTTTCTTCCTTTACTTTGCGGTCTGCCCCAAGGTTCAATTATTGGGCCTTTGTTATTTTTGTTATATATCAATGACCTCCCTAACGTCTCAGACAGGCTGTCGAAAATTTTATTTGCAGATGACAGGTGTGTATTCTATTCACAACGATCCTGATACCATCATTAGGGTCATAAATGAAGAACTTAACAAACTATCAATTTGGTTTAAATGCAACAAATTATCACTAAACATTAAAAAAACGAATTTCATTTTTTTTTGTCTCAAATCTGTGATTTTTAACTCCTCATCTAAAGTAGTGATCAATGACATCCCCATAGCTAGGGTGTGTTTTACACGATTCCTTGGTGTTCTGCTTGATGAATCCCTATCATGGAAACCTCATATCACAGCCATAACTACAAAAATGGCCAAGAGTATTGGTATTCTTGGAAAAACACGCCACTTGCTGAGCACCGAGGTTGCCACAATGTTATATTACTCTATGGTTTACCCATATATCAATTACTGTAATTTAGTTTGGGGTAGTACTCATCAGACCAAACTTGAGCCCATATACCGTCTGCAGAAACGAGCTCTAAAAATAATCAGCTGTGTTCAACGAAGTCATTCTTCTCAGCCTCTATTCCATAAGTTAGGTATACTCAGTGTTTATCAAGTGAATCATCTTCAGACTGGTTTATTTGTGCATAGTTCTTTAAACAGAGCCCTTCCCCCTTTTTTTCATGACATGTTTGCCCACAATCACCAAATTCATAATTACCCCACACGTAGTTCCTGTTTGCTTAGACCACCCTTTTCCCGCACTTCCCAATCTCAGTTTTGTTTGCTCTACCGAGGGTCAAAGTTGTGGAACTCTTTGCCTCCACATATTTTGGAATTTTCTTTTCTGAAATTCAAAAGAGCACTGAAATCTCATCTCCTAGATCACCAATATTTCCCATATGGACTTCCTTTACAAACTGTGGTCTGATGGCTTGTTGTATTTTGTTATTGTATTTTCGTTTTATTATATATTCTTCCTGTCATTAATTGTTTTCTCTATACCAGAAATCGTATGGCATGGGTGCCTGCTTCGGTGTCTATGTAGGCCTGCTTGTGTGTGTTTGTTTGGGGGATTTTATATTTTATCTTGATATAATGTAATTTTGCTTCCTGGTGAATGCCACATGCAAGCCCCTTGAGGGTTTTTAGGCCATTCTCCTACACATCCCTTGTGGATTATATTGTATTATATATGTAATTGTTTTTATATGTGTAAATAAACAAACAAACAAACAAACACACGGTAACATATGAGAGACCAAGGAGAGAGCGGCGAGCACCAAAAGTCTTCACCTACAATGAACTTGGTAATCCAGCCTGCTGCAGCACAGGTGTCCCAGCCAGTCCAATGTACTGGTACCCTTCAATGCCTTATAGGATTCAGCAAGCAGAGCCGCCATGGATGACCCCTGTGCAGTACTTCAACCATCAGCCTGTGTTTCTACATGAGTAAGGCATAGATAGAAAGCACCCATGGTCTGACACACACATATTCATGGTCTCTTTGTTGATTTGAGTATATATCTCACACACAACCACACAAGGACTGCTTCCAGCACCAACATACACACATCATGGACTCTTTGATGAGCTGAACATATGCACACCCATGGACTACTGTATTCCAAGCGGAAGGTCCACCCATAATTACAAACATACCCAGTCATGGACTCTTGGAGATAAGCATGATACAGTACACTTATGTGGTTACACTACAAAAGAAGATACTATGTGGATTGTTGAAATGGTGTTTTGATACAGAATTAGCTGAGAAATACAAATGTTTCTGTAATTAGAATAAGCTAATTGCTTATGTCGGGACGACATCTATTCTTTGAAGGGTAATGTGTAGTACTCATGAAAGTATATTATTATTAAGTATAGTTTATTATTATTATTATTAGTATATTATTATTTTTGGGTGATTTTTGTATATATAACTTGTTTTCTATTGTTGTTTAATGTATACGAAGTATATTATTATTTTCAAATGCTTTGTTTACATTTATGCTGTTTTCTGTTGCTTGGGTCTGAGAAGTGACCCATGAATAGGTGCTCGATTATACTTGCCTTGCAAGAAACTACATAGTGGGGGAATGCACACCTGCTTATCATTCATTACACAAATGAGAGCAACAGCATGTGTTTTTGTGTGATTTTTCACTCTCCCCTATGCAGGTAATAATGTATTATTGTTTCATTGTTTCATATTGTTCCTGTGTGAGAGTTGTATTAGCATGTTTTGTATACAGAGAAGCACGTAAATTAGAACAGTATACAGCAGCACAGTCTCTTGTCAATTATGCTTGTTCTCTTGTCAATTATGCTTGTTCTCTTGTCAATTATGCTTGTTCTCTTGTCAATTATGCTTGTTCTCTTGTCAATTATGCTTGTTCTCTTGTCAATTAAGCTTGTGGATAGGGATGGTCCTTTCAATGAGACTGGTTGAAGGGAGATGTTTTGTATTTGTTTGATCTTGATACTGGTATTGTTTGAAGATATATTATAGTTTCAATTCAGAATGTGTTGTTTGATCTTGATATTGTTATTGTTTCAATTCATTACACAAATGAGAGCAACAGCATGTGTGTTTGTGTGATTTTTCACTCTCCCCTATGCAGGGGGTGCAACATGAACGAGGACTTGACATGGACCACACACATTGACAGTGTTGTGAAGAAGGCACGGCAACGCCTCTACTTCCTCAGGCGCCTAAGGAAGTTCCAAGTCAGTCAGAAGATCCTTAAGAACTTCTACTCGTGCACAATAGAGAGCATCCTGACTGGCAATATCACCTCCTGGTTTGGGAATAGCACCGCACAAGACCGTAGCAGACTACAGAGAGTGGCCCGTTCAGCCGAAACCTGCCCCTTTTCTTGATCCTCCAATCACAGCTGCCTGTCGCTTACCTCGGACTTCCTCGTACAAACTTTGTTTGTACGAGGAAGTCCGAGGTAAGCGACAGCTGTGATTGGAGGATCAAGAAAAGAGGGCAGGGTTTTGAGACAGGTCCATTGAAGGGGGGCTTCCCACTCTCCAGGACATTTACAACAAGCGGTGCATGGGTAAGGCTAAGAGAATTATCAAAGACTCCAGCCACCCAAACAACTGCCTCTTTGAACTGCTGCGGTCAGGCAAGCGATACCGGTGTCTCAGGGCAAGCACAGAGACTCGGAAGAAGCTTCTATCCTCAGGCCATCAGAATGCTAAATGACAATAACACTATTGTGAGGGCTGGAAAGGACTGCATGCTGCCCAACGAGGGGGCGTGCCGCTTTTCTGCTTCACGCACCTGAGAGGAGTTTGCAATCAGCTCGGATGAGAGTACAAGTATTGCAGACTCCCTTCCACTCCTTGCCGGGTCATCTTGTTACCACCACCTACTGCCGCGTCTCCGGCGTGAGACGTCGTGCCACCTACATCCTACATCCTGCTGCCGCGTCCCCTGTGTGAGATGTCGGCGGCGTCGTCCCGCTCCTGTGGAGATTCCCTGTGCCGTATATACTCCCGTGTCTCCTGTGTGAGACGTTGCATCGCTCCCCACCGTCCCTTGGATGTTTTCCCTGGGCGCTCGCTCTCTTTCCTGGGATCCGTGTTTTTGAATTGCCCGTTCGGCAGTTGCCCCCTGGTGAGTCCTTAACTGACGGTACTCCAAACCGTGACATTATTACGTTGACTGTTTTTGCCTTGAAGACTCGTTTTTCTTCACGTAATTTTTTTCCTTAAAGGAACAGTGCTGCATTTTTTGTTTTTCATGATTCCTGGACTCTAGTTAAATGTACCCTTAAAGGAACAGTGTTGCCTTTTTCTGTTTAATAAATACGCTCTTGGTTTTGGCTAACTCTGAATACCTGTGTCGTGCAATTGGGGTCGCATTACAACTATGTAACAACCATCAAATGCACTCACAGCACACACATCCACACGCACACACTCACTTTAAACAACTCACTGCAGCACCCACTTTACCCACTTTAGAACACCTAAACATACTTTATATTTATTGGTAAAGAATTTGCACTACAACCCATACCTCATTACACCTTACTGTAAATTGTACCTCGTCCTATTTCTGCTTTGTACTGTATAGTATATTGTATTGTAACTCAGTTACTTCTACTCTGCATTGTACATTGTATATATGTATATACTGAACACTTTTGTCTACATACTTGACTTATATTTTATACTTATTTTATACTTATCTATTTTTATCTAGCACAATCTCTGGAGCAAAACAGAAAGAAGCATTTTATATAAAAGTATTCTGTACTTCTGTATGACAACTAATAAAGAAACTTGAAACTTACTTTTTTACTGTATGAAGCACACTCTCAGGGGCTCATACAGAACCAAGCATTTCACCGTAAAGTACATGTATTTTATTGTGACGAATAATAAACAAACTTGAACTTGACACCAGCGAGGTCTGTTACGACCCCTGAATACTGACACATGCCCTTGGTCATCCAATCCGGTAGGTGGCGCTGTCGCGAAAAAACGATGCTATCCGGGGCTGCAGCCACTTGGTTGAAAATAACCCGATGGTTGTGTGATGGCTGAGATGTGTGTCCTGCATGGTGTTTACCGTTCTTCTACTGGATACAGAGAAACACTACAAGACAAGTCCCATCCATAGGTCCCATCACATGCTTGAGTTGTGTTGAAAATGGAATATAATAATGAGTGCTACAGTGACACCTATTGGAGTGGAGATGTTATAGCAGGGCTTGTTGGTTTACAGTACACTGTAAATGTACAGTGGTTCTCTAGTCTCAGCATGTCAAGAACCACCATATTGGTGCATAGTGATAGGATCTTATCCCAGGGACCATCTGAGAAGACTGTAGTTAGATGTGATTCTGTCCAGAATGAGTCCATAACCGTCTGTACTGTAGGGCAGATAACAGCGTGAGTGAATCCTATACGATCTTAATAGTCATTCATTGGGATTAATTTCTAGTGAATTAGTGAATGAAATTAGTGAAATTAAACTATTTTGTTGCGGACCCCATGGAACCCTCGGACGCCATCTTGAGAAGCTGTAAAACACACAAACAAGCAACACTGAATACTGACACCAGCGACGTCTGTTATAAACCCTGAATACTGACATCACCCAGGACTTGGTCTGTTACGACCACTGAATAATACTGAAGTTTTGTACCTCATTGTTTGCATTTGTACCTCACTGTTTACTTATTTTTACTCATTGTTCTTAGGTTGTACTTTAGATTGTATATTCTTCTTTTACTTACTTTTTTACTGTATGAAGCACACTCTCAGGGGCGCGTGAACACTTAAGGTAACTAACTTGCGTTCAGCGTTTCTCTGATTGGCCACGACGCCCACGTGGCCCCCTTTTCGCCGCCTGCCGCTCTGTGTGTTGTGTTGCAGCGCGCGGCAGAGGTCCCTGCCTTCCTCAATTTATACGCATGGAAGTATTGACTATGCCGTAACGAATCATTAAAAAAATATACCGTTAACTGGAATATGTTGTTCCTTTACACATATGTTGGATTATGTAATTGGTTTGTCATGACAAACAAATAAAAAAATCAGGATTTACCCGGTGGCTACAACTACACACAGTGTTGTTGTAGCCACCTCCTCAGAGGCAGGAATACTAAGCTCCCCCTTAAGCTCCAGGAGAGAGGAGGCTGGTCACGTGGGCGTCGTGGCCAATCAGAGAAAAATCAGAGAAACGCTGAACGCAAGTTAGTTACCTTAAGTGTTCACGCCTCAGGCGCTCATACAGAACCAAGCATTTCACCGTAAAGTACATGTATTATTTTTATTGTGACAAATAATAAACAAACTTGAACTTGACACCAGCGAGGTCTGTTACGACCCCTGAATACAACACAAACCACCATTGACCTCATTTTGACCTCTGACAAGTCCATGATCTCCAGTAAAGGGGTGATAGCATGCGGGTTAAGTGATCATTATATGATTTTCTGTACCCGCAAAAAGCTAAAACAGAAGGCCGGCTGTCACAAAACAGTCACATCTAGAGACCTCAAAACTTACTCTAGAGAGGCCTTTAACCTAGAACTGGGGAGCTTGGACTGGTCAGATGAGCTCAGTGGTACACAGGTTGAAGAAACATGGCTTGGATTCAAAACCAAATTCACAGCAATACTCAACAACATGGCACCGATAAGAACCACCAGGGTTAAAAATCGCGCTGAGGCATGGATGCACACTGAAATACTGGCCGCTATGAAAACCAGAGACAAAAAATGCTCTGAACTTCATAAAAGTCAGACAAAGCTTTCCAAAAGCTCAAACAGTGAACTCCAAGCCCACGTGGTTGAACTAAAAATCCAAAGAAACAGACTAAGAAATGACGTAAACATCATGATCAGAACCGCAAAAAGAAATTTCATCAACGACAAAACGGAGGAAAACAAAAACAAACCCCGCGAACTTTGGAAATTACTCAATAATCAACTAGGCTGCAGTAAAAAACTTAAAACCAGATTCTCAAACATAAACATAAAGACGGACAACACGCTCATCACAGACAAGCTGGATGTAGCCAATTACTTAAACATCTTCTTCACAAACATAGCCACAACACTGGTAAACAAACTACCCTCCCACTCAGGGCATTATGGGGTAGAACACATAGTAGCATACTACAAAAACCTAGGGGTCCACAAAGACGACTTCAAACTTGAAATGGTAACAACCGATGAGGTACTCAAAAAATTGAGCGCCCTCCAACCTAACAAGGCCACTGGCCATGACAACATCCCCTCCAAATTCCTCAGAGACGCAGCAGCCGCCATCACCCCAGTCATCACACACATAATAAACCTCTCTATAAGACAGGGGCACGTCCCCAAGGACTTCAAAATTGCGAGAGTGACCCCTCTACACAAAAAGGGCAGCAAATTAGACCCAGGCAACTACCGCCCTGTTTCTATTCTTACCTCCATCTCGAAAGTCATGGAGAAAATAGTCTACGAACAGGTCGAAAAGTACCTGGCGGAAAAAAACCTAATCTACGAATTCCAATCTGGCTTCAGAACGTCCCACTCCACTGACACATGCCTCCTCTATTTGAACGACCACATCAAACAAGAGGTGGACGCTGGCAAATACTGCGGCATGGTCATGCTGGACCTACAAAAGGCCTTCGACACTGTCAATCACTCCATTCTAATGGACAAGCTAAAAGCAATTGGTTTTGATAGCCTATCAGTGAGCTGGATGCAATCCTACCTGGAGGGGAGAGAACAGATGGTAGAGGTAAACGGTACTCTATCCCCCCCCCTCACAGTGAGCTGTGGTGTTCCACAAGGAAGCATACTAGGACCGCTACTCTTCCTAATTTATGCAAATGACATGTCGTCAGCCTGTGACTGCAACTTGTTCCTGTTTGCGGACGACTCAGCCCTGCTGGTCTCTGACAAGAACAAATTGCAGGTTGAAAAAACCCTCAGCACGGAACTAGGCAAAATCTGCATATGGCTCGCTGATAACAAACTATCATTACACATGGGCAAAACAGAGTCCATTCTCTTCGGTTCAAATAACAAACTCAGCAAGACCGACGGTTTCTCAGTTACAGTGGGTGACAATATTGTCACAAGGAAAGACGAAATTACCTACCTGGGTTCCATCCTAGAGGCAAATCTTTCCTGTGACAAAATGGCATCCAATGTAATAAAAAAAGTCAACCAACGAACTAGATTCTTGTACCGGATCTCCTCTCTGGTAAACAAGAATACCCTGAAGACTCTGGCAGGAGCACTCATTCAAGGGTACTATGACTATGCGTGCACCTCATGGTACCAAAGCACCTCAAAGGCGCTTAAAACAAAATTACAAACATCACAAAACAAACTGGTCAGACTACTACTTGACCTGAACCCCAGAACCCACCTCACCCCTGCCCACTTTGCCAACCTAGGATGGCTTAGAGTAGACGACAGAGTACAGCAACTTGCAATGGGCCTGGTCTACAAGATACACTATACGACCGGGGTGCCCATGTACATGTCAAAATACTTCCCAAAGGTCAGTGAATACCACAACCACTACACCAGAGGAAGCTCAACAAATCATGTTAAACCCAGATTCGGCTCAAACAAGGGACTAAACACGTTCCGCAATTATGCCACAACAATGTGGAACGCCCTACCCAAAGCTGTAAAGGAATGTGAATCCCTGCCCACATTCAAAACCGCCCTTAAAGAGCACCTACGGGAGGCTGCAATTCGAAACTGGCCACCGTAAATGCCCAAAACCCCCACCACCTCCTAATAGACAGTCTCCTCCCCACCGCATGTATATATATATTCCCTCCCCGCCGTATGTATATTTCCCTCCCACCCACCCACCCCCTCCTAATGTACAGTCCCCTCCCCATCATATGTATATACTCTGTCAGGATCTAGGGGTAACAGTACTGTATATTTGAATACCGCCTATGTCACAAATGTATCAGTACTAAATACCTATATGTCCCTATGCCATAAATGTCATGTATGTTGTGTATGTCATAAATGTCTATATGAATTGAAAATGGGGGACCCTGATGGAAACAAGACAAACGTCTTTCTCAGGTCTGCATCCCCTTAACAATTGTATGTATTGAGCCGTACTGTATTGTACCCATTCTGCAATCTGTTAAATAAAGTTTTCATTCATTCATTCATTCAATACTGACACCAGCCATTGGTCGACCAATCCGGTAGGTGGCGCTGTCGCGAAAGAACGATGGTATCCGGGGCTGCATGGTTGTTGACGACTTGAAGTCACGTCGGTCTCCTCGCTTCCTCCAGTGAGTCTCGGCTGCTGCCTCCTCTGTGCTGCTCAGGTCTCTAGTCTAGTGGGACTGACTTCTGAGCCCCGACCTCCTGCTGATGGAGGCTCGTCAGGTAGTGACTGACATGTGTTTTCTAGCTGCATGTCTTGTGTGTTTGAGGGGAGTTCTCTTACTGTGTTGTTGTTAGCAGCCTCCACGCTGCTTCTTATTATCGCTCGTCGTGGTGGTTGATGTTGGCCTAGTTAGCAGAGCCAGTCATTAGCTCTCTCTCTCTCTCGCTCTCTCCTCTCTCCTCTCTCCTCTCTCTCTCGTTTCAACTGCTCCTGTTTTGTTGGAGATGCTATTTTCTTTCGGTCTTGCTCCACGTTCATTCCAATAGCTATTTTCGTTAGTTAGTAGTTTTCCTTCTGTAGCTGGAGCTAGTATTTTCTTAGCTGGTACCGCAGTATCTGGGGCTAGTGTTAGCTTAGCTGGCGTTATCAGTCTGATTGATTGATTGATTGAAAACTTTATTAACAGATTGCAGAATGGGTACAGTACAGCTCAATACATACAATTGTTAAGGGGATGCAGACCAGAGAGAGACTTTCGTCTTGTTTACATCAGGGTCCCCCATTTTCAATTCATCGTAACATATATGACATACATGACATACAGATAGACAGTACTGCTACATCTATACATTTATGACATATCAGATTTGCAATTACAGTACTGTTTGTGATACAAAAAGAGTCCAGAAAAAAAGAGTATATACATTTGATGTAGAAACTGTACATTGGATTGGGTAGGTGGGGGTGGGGGGGGACTACATTGGAGGTGGTTGGGT
Organism: Notolepis coatsorum; assembly: GCF_963971535.1. Classification (NCBI taxonomy): domain Eukaryota; kingdom Metazoa; phylum Chordata; class Actinopteri; order Aulopiformes; family Paralepididae; genus Notolepis; species Notolepis coatsorum. The sequence continues at coordinate 78,468,086 of NC_140169.1, read as the reverse complement.
GGGTGGGGGGGGGGGGGGTTGGGTAGGAGTGGGGGGGGGGGGGGGGTAGGAGGGGTGGGTGGGCGACACTGTACAACTGTACAAACAAAACTGTACATTGGATTATTGACAAGACCATACTTGGTAATTTACTGTACATTGGAGGGGGTTGTGTTCGGACATTTACAGGGGCCAGTTTCGAGTTGCAGTCTCCCTTAGGTGTTTTTTGAGTGTTTTTGAAAGTGGGTAGTGATTCACATTCCTTTACAGCTTTGGGTAGGGCGTTCCACATTGATGTGGCATAATTGCGAAACGTGTTTAGTCCCTTGTTTGAGCCGAATCTGGGTTTAACATGATTTGTGGAGCTCCCTCTGGTGTTGTGATCGTGGTATTCACTGACCTTTGGGAAGTATTTTGACATGTACATGGGTACCTTGGTTGTGTAGTGTATCTTGTAGACCAGGCCCATTGCAAGTTGCTGTACTCTGTCGTCTACTCTAAGCCATCCTAGGTTGTCAAAGTGGGCAGGGGTGAGGTGGGTTCTAGGAGTAAGGTCAAGCAGTAGTCTGACCAGTTTGTTTTGAGATGTTTGTAATTTTGTTTTTAGCGCCTTTGAGGTGCTTTGGTACCATGAGGTGCAAGCATAGTCGTAGTACCCTTGAATGAGTGCTCCTGCTAGAGTCTTCACTCTTCAGGGTATTCTTGTTTACCAGTGAGGAGATCCGGTACAAGAATCGAGTTCGTTGGTTGACTTTTTTTTATTACATTGGATGCCATTTTGTCACAGGAAAGATTTGCCTCTAGGATGGAACCCAGGTAGGTAATATCTTCTTTCCTTGTGACAATATTGTCACCCACTGTAACTGAGAAGCCGTCGGTCTTGCTGAGTTTGTTATTTGAACCGAAGAGAATGGACTCTGTTTTGCCCATGTGTAATGATAGTTTGTTATCAGCGAGCCATAAGCAGATTTTGCCTAGTTCTGAGCTGAGGGTTTTTTCAACCTGTAACTTGTTCTTGTCAGAGACCAGCAGGGCTGAGTCGTCCGCAAACAGGAACAAGTTGCAGTCACAAGCTGACGACATGTCATTTGCATAAATTAGGAACAGTAGCGGACCTAGTATGCTTCCTTGTGGAACACCACAGCTTACTGTGAGGGGGGGGGATAGGGTACCGTTTACCTCCACCAGGTAACTGCGATTGATTGATTGATTGATTGAAAACTTTAACAGATTGCAGAATGGGTACAATACAGTATGGCTCAATACAAACAATTGTTAAGAGGATGCAGACCAGATAAATACTTTCTTCTTGTTTACGACAGGGTCCCCCATTTTCAATTCATCATACATGACATACAGATATACAGTACTGTTTCATCAAGCCATGTGTGACATACAAGACATATGCACAATATATATATACAGAGAGATCTTGCATGAAAAATATATACATTCGAGGGGGAAGAAACTGTACATTGGAGGGGGTTGGGTGGGTGTCTTTACAGGGGGGCATATGTCCTCTTAAAAAAGGACCCCAAAATGACATTTTTATTTTTGAGCTCTTCCAGACATGTAAATGAAAAACAATCTATTGTTTTGAATACAAATCGACCTCCTGTTCACTGTAAAGAATGAAAATGTTCATCAATACTAAACAACATGGCCCCCCTAAGAACCACCAGGGTAAAAAATCGCGCTGAGCCATGGATGCACAATGAAATACTGACCGCTATGAAAGCCAGAGACAAAAAATGCTCTGAGTTTCGTAAAAGTCAGTCAAAGCTTACCAAAAGCACGAGCAGTGAACTCCAAGACCACGTGATTGAACTCAAACTAGAAAGAAACGGACTAAGAAATGATGTAAACTCCATGATGAAAACTGCTAAAAAAAATTCATCAATGACTAAACTGAGGAAAACAAAAATAAACCATGTGAACTTTGGAAATTACTCAACAATCAACTAGGCTGCAGTAAAAAACTTAAAACCAGGTTCTCCCGTCTTCAAATCCTTCAATAGGTTTTGTGATCTGGACAGAACATCCCACTCCACTGACGCATGCCTTCTCTATTTGAACGACCACATCAAACAAGAGGTGGACGCGGGCAAATACTGCGGCATGGTCAAAAGGCCTTCGACACTGTCAATCACACCATTCTGATTGACAAGCTAAAAGCAATAGGTTTTGATAGTCTATCAGTGAGCTGGATACAATCCTACCTGGAGGGGAGAGAACAGATGGTGGAGGTAAACGGTACCCTATCCCCCCCCCTCACAGTGAGCTGTGGTGTTCCACAAGGAAGCATACTAGGACCGCTACTATTCCTAATTTATGCAAATGACATGTCGTCAGCTTGTGACTGCAACTTGTTCCTGTTTGCGGACGACTCAGCCCTGCTGGTCTCTGACAAGAACAAGTTACAGGTTGAAAAAGCCCTCAGCTCGGAACTAGGCAAAATCTGCATATCAGGGCTGTACACTGCGAGCATCTCGTCGCAAATTGCCCCCTAATCTGGCCGGTCCGAGTGTTAAATATCATCTGGGGGCAAGCTTGCGAGTAGTGATTGCAACCCTTCATTCGCATTTCACTCCTAAATTAATCCATACAAATTGGATAAAACATTAGCCTACAACCAGGGCATAATGTTGCGGTTGTAATTTCATTAGACAGACAAGCGCGGACCTTTAATAACATGCAATTTGATTGACACGAGCAATGGGCTAACGTTAGCTGCTATCCACGGTATCCATTAGGATTATGCTAAGCTAACTAGCGTTAGCTGCTGCTAACCCTGGACACCAGTCAAAGCGGACTCCACAACACTAGTTCCATTCGGGAGGAAAGGGGGTGAGTTATATTGACAACGCTTGACAACAGAAGTTTAAACATAACTTCATATTTATTGGTTATTCGTTTCTGTTACTGTATATCATCCACTTTCCATCTCCGTCTGTTAAACGCTTCCTGTTTACATTCGAGTGTGACGTCATCACCTACGGCAGCTTAGACGATCAAAACGCGAAACTAGAACAAAACCCGGGGGGGGGGGGGGGGGGGGGGGGGGCTGGCTCTCATTTGTTCTCGCCCCCTCTCTCTCTCTCTCGCTCTGATTGATTGAAAACTTTATTAACAGATTGCAGAATGGGTACAATACAGTACAGCTCTCTCTACATTCAATGATTTAAAGTAGCCAAACGTTACAGACAGTATAAATACTAACTGGATAGTTGATGATATAAACATTTAATTTCATTATCTGAAATATTCTAAAATCATTAAGTCTGCTATAAGCCATTATCCCTTTGTGTGTGTGATTATTATTTTCTCACAGTAGTGTGTGTGTATATATATGTGTGTGTGTTTGGCTAAAGTGGATAGAAAACACAGTACTGTGCAAAAAAAAGGCACCCAAAAGTTTTTATATAAATGGTCTTAGATGTAAATACATTTTTTATTAGTGTGTCAGTAGACTACTCTTAGTACATTCATTAAATTATTTTTTAAAGCATCTTCATGGTTTAATAATGCAAACATATGTTGCAGGGACTTATTATAATCATCATATTGGCGTGACTGTATGCATCAAAGGGTTAAATCAAGCATTTTTAAGTGCTTTAGAGGAAATGTCAAAATATTGCGATATATATCGTGTATCGTGATATGGCCAAAAAATATCGCGATATCATTTAGAGGCCATATCGCCCAGCCCTACTATAATGGTAAAATAGTTATTTAAAAACTAGGGGCAAGTGTGCCCCTAGTGAAAAAGCTTAGCGTACAGCCCTGCATATGGCTCGCCGACAACAAACTATCATTACACATGGGCAAAACAGAGTCCATTCTCTTCAGTTCAAATAACAAACTCAGCAAGACGACGGCTTCTCGGTTACAGTGGGTGACAATATTGTCACAAGGAAAGATGAAATTACTTACCTGGGTTCCATCCTAGAGGCTAATCTTTCCTGTGACAAAATGGCATCCAATGTAATAAAAAGTCAACCAACAAACTCGATTCTTGTACCGGATCTCCTCTCTGGTAAACAAGAATACCCTGAAGACTCTGGCAGGAGCACTCATTCAAGGGTACTACGACTATGCTTGCACCTCATGGTACCAAAGCACCTCAAAGGCACTAAAAAACAAATTACAAACATCTCAAAACAAGCTAGTCAGACTACTGCTTGACCTGACTCCTAGAACCCACCTCACCCCTGCCCACTTTGACAACCTAGGATGGCTTAGAGTAGACGACAGAGTACAGCAACTTGCAATGGGCCTGGTCTACAAGATACACTACGCCAGTGGTTCTCAAACTTTTTACACCAAGTACCACCTGAGAACGTAGCTGGCTCTCCAAGTACCACCATATGACCGGCGTTAAAATACAGTCTATTCAGCTATGCACAGTTCACGCAGGAGGCAAATGTATTCCTAATACCATTATTTATTGTTAACTTTTGTCAGACACAGCCACAATGTACAAAGGGATAGCACTAGAACTAGCAAACGCTTCCACACAACTCATACAATGCAAGGGACATTGAGAACATAATAACTAACATTCTCACATAGCAAGTGAGAAAATTAAGAACAACTGTATTATGTACTTAATTATCTCTCTCTCTCTCTCTCACTCTCACTCTCACTCTCTCTCTCTCACACAGCAAGCAATTGTCCGTCATTCTCTCTCTCTCTCTCTCTCACACACACACACACACACACACACACACACACACACACACACACACGCACACACACAATTATTTTGTTACAAACACTTAATTTCCTCCATTCTGGTGCAGGAATTTTTTAATTTTTACCCTTTAAATGCCAGTGTTTGTGATGGGCATCACAAATTATTGTAAAAAAGAAAAGAAAACACATATTCAATACATTTTTGAATGTTTACCCTTTAAATGCCAGTTTGTGTGATGGCATCACAAATTATTGTTAAAAAAACACACGAAGTAAAATATTTTCAATATATCAAATGCAAAGTACATTTTTCTGGGGGGGATTATTACAGGCTAGGCATGTGTCAATGATTAGCAGCAACACATATTTTGATGGATTTTTTGTAATGTCATTTTTTGTAATGTCAGATTATAGCCGCTCTCGTCTTTTTTTTCTCCGCCGCGAGATCGTTAAAAAACTACAAGTCCCACATTGCACTCAAGTCAACGGTCCAATCACAGTAGAGTGACGTGACTGGTTTCATGAGGGAAAAAAAGCAAATGACCAATCGGAAGCTCCCATTTGGCTTGTTTACTTCCGTCTGCTCTAGTCTATATTGGACCTCCATGAGCTAACGTTACTGTTTAAACAATGACCCAGTCAACTATTCACTTTTAGTTTAATACATGACGAGGCATTGTCTAACGGTATCTAGCTGGCTAGCTACTGATAGCTGCTGATATCAACAAATGCTCCAGCAATAGTCTACTCGAGTGCATAATACCTCCGTTCCCTCGTTAGCTAGCTTAGCTAGCTCACGTTAGATAATAATAATAATGCAGATCCATCTGTCCCAGTAAACGAAATTGTCTTAACGTTATCTACCGGGCTAGCAGTAGCTACAGATAGCTCCTGATATCAATGTCTTATAACATTGATTGAATGCGTATTCTAGCTGAGGGCATGTTGAATGTGATTTGACAAAACAACCGTAACGTTAAATAGGGTCCAGCTGCATCGCCGGAGAATCCTTGCATGCTGAATGTAGGGTCTAGCTGAATATAGGGTCTAGCTGCAGGGCCGGAGAATCCTTGCTGGAGCTGGAGGCTACTCAAGTATACACACTAGTCTGGTCAGTTTAGGCATAATGGCTGCAAATCATGATTAACATTTGAGCCAATGTTTTTCTGTTCATTTAGGGCCTGATAAACAAAAAAATGCAAGGAGCCCAAAAAATTTGCTAGGCGAAGTCCCTGAAATGGCCACGCCCACTTTTTAGGCCTGGCATTTTGTATCTCGGCTCCTGAAGGTCACAGAGAGTTGATTTTGGGCTCAAAAGTTGCGGAAACACCACATTTATATTAGTGTTATGAACAAACATATGCCCTAAAACCTTTACTTTTTCAGATATTTGTGAAAAATCACTGCTATTCCGCCACAGCCGTTTTGGCTACGGCCGAAATTCTAAACCGCTCTGGGTGTATCGCGTATCATGGGAGAAGAGTTTTCTCATTCATACTTTGCTTTTATGGGTGGGCTGCACCTTGAGAAGGTTTCTCTGGTCTGTGTTGGCCAGTTGATAAAAGGAACTGGCCTGGATACCATCTTAACCTCAGCTAATCTGAACATCACTGGTCTGACAACTGCTGTATGTGATGTGAATTCCACAAAGAAGGCTAGATACTGCATTCAAATCCTGGCTGTGGTCCTGGCCAATAAGAGAGACGAGGCATTCCAGGCAAAACATCTAGAGGACAACAGTTTGATTTGGAGCAATTGGGTGGCCAATGAAAACAGCCCCATGTTTCACTACTGGACCAATGTCCTTGAAGCAATCAAGAAGGATCTTATCTTCATCAGATACTTTCGGGAGGCCAACTTCATTATGATGGTCAGTGGACTTGAGCAGCTCATTCCTCTTTACTTTGCACTTGATCATACACACTATGCCAGATGGACATCAGCGTTTCTTCAGGATCTCAAAGAGCTCAAATGGAGACACCCAGAGTTGTTCAAGGAATTTCTATCAGGCTCTTTCGCAGTAAACACCAGAGGTAACCGATTTTCGAAGATTGTATGTGATCAAAAGCAGGAGCATAATATAAAGGTCATCAAGTCTGACACTGGATACGTCGATATCATCAATCGGGAAGATCAGGAATTCTTCAGGAAACTCGAACTTGCCCTACCTGAAATCCAGTGCTACCTAGCTGAGGTCGATGGTCAAGATCTAGCACACGGACACAAAGAAATGTTGGACTCCTTCAAGGAAACGTTTTCAAGCCACACTCTCAAGGTGTATCAGGGGATCCTTACCAACCCCTTCAACAAAGCACAGTTCATGAGGTTGAACTCATCCATTCCCTTCCCAGATGTGGTAACTAAAGATGCCAGCCTTGTTTTTACAGTTGGCAAAACACAGCATGACCAGTTTGTGCAGGAGCGATTTGTATATGCTCAGAAGGATGTTAGTGCGAAAATCTCCCGAAATGCCCTGAAACTCCCAAGTTCAGGTGCAAACGTCCAGCTTGCTAGCCCTGCAATCAAGCCACCTAAAGGAACCTTTGCAAAGCTGAAGGAGGCCTGCAGATCAAGAGAAGAAGAGACAAGGAGGCTCTTTGGTGGTGAATTCACAGGTAAATCTAGTTGATATAATTTCAAAGTTATTCAATGTTTTAGACGCAGGCAACTTTAGTCTTACCAGATTCTCGATACAGTGACGTTCAATTATTCATTTTATAAGTGAATTGATTTGACAGTGCTAATTTAGTTTTGGTAAAACTATTCATTTCAATCACAGGTTTACCAGAAGCCCTGTCAAGAAAGGATGGAGACATTTATCACAGCCAAAAGTCTCAAATCCTGAAGGACATCGGAGTACAAGTTCAATCTACAGCCTCAGAGGGACTTGTGATAGATCTATCTGTGCAAGTACGAATCCTGGCGAAGTCTCTCACCAAAGGCATGACATTCCGGGACTTTGTCTGCAAGGTGTTGAACAGCGTTGCCAAGATTGGTCATGAGAAGGGAGCAAATCGTATTGACATTGTGGCTGACCTCTACCAGACTATGAACATTAAGACTGCGACTAGGAATAATCGGGGGTCAGCAGGTAGTTCACAGATGGCCTTCAGCGAGAATGACACCGTGCCGGAATCTAAGCAATTCTTTGAAGGTTTTCTGTCTAATCAAGACAACAAGGTAGCCCTGAATTTAATGTTTGCCAGGATTGCTAAGGAACATGCATGGAACTGGAGCAAGGAGTTCAGCATCACCTACGGCAGGAAGATCCTTACAAACGTTGGCGAAAATGTTGAGATCCAGCTTTATGACCGCATAGAGATGCTTGAGGAGGCTAACAACCGCATCATTTGCCATGAGATGGACATGCTAAACAAGGGGATCAAGTCAGTTACGGTTAGAACAGTCGACTCCGATGTAGTTGTCATTCTACTAGGGTTCACTACAAAGTTCCTGTCAGTATGTTGTGATTTGCAACTTCGTCGACTTTGCTGTTCCGGACAAATGCCAGTTCTACTCAATCACAGAAGCACACAAGAAGCTTGGTGGAGATGTGGCTGATGCCATGCCTGTGTTCCATTATTTCAGTGGCTGTGATTCTGTGAGCACCTTCTTTAGCCACTCAAAGAATGCTCAATTCAAAGCCTGGATGAAACACAGTAAGTTGACAGAGCTCACTGCTGCATTGAGAGGACTAAGTTGCTGCCCTAGTATTGAGACTGTTAGGAACAGCATGGAAGTTATTGAACCCTGGGTAATGAGCTGGTACAACAAGGCTGGACTGTACGACTGTGCAAGTATAGATGGACTCAGATTACAGCTGTTCAAGCAGTCAGTTAAAGATGAGCTGCGAGACCTGCCCCCAAGACAGGATGCACTTCTACAGCATCTGTTGAGAGATACAGTCCAGGCAGGATGGCTGTCGGGGAACAGCCTTCTACAACTCCCTTGTCCCCCGGTTGTTGAATGGGGATGGACTACCGATGGGGAGAAACTCTTCGTCAAGTGGAGCACAGTTTCCGCAGGAGACACATTGTCTCAGGTAACAGGGGTGTGTAGCTGCAGATTTAATAAATGCACCTCATGTTCTTGTGCTAGCAGGGGGATGAAATGTCTCATTTATTGCAAGTGCATCAGCAAGTGTTTGAATCCTGTGTGATGGGATGTGTGATGTGTTCAAATAAAGTTTTTTAGGGGCGGCTGGGTGGTGCAGCGGACATTGCGCTCGTCACCAACGCAAGAGACACCGGGTTCGACTCCGGCTGTCTGCGTTGCCTCCGGCTTGGGCCAGCCATCATACTAACTCAATTGGCAGAGTTAGTGGGTGGAAGTCGATGGGTGGTAATCTGGACATTGTGGACAGCGACTCCTACAGGTCGGTTGGGGACGCCTGCACAGCAGAGGCAGGAAATGGCGGGGGTAGTGTGAGCCTCCCACATGTTACACCTTGCCAATGAGAGTCCGTGCTGGCAGGTGAAAAGATGTGACAGGCTGCCTCCTCGTGTATCGGAGGAGACACGTGATGCAAGGCTTCTATCCTCCCTACAACCGGCCAGTGGGGGGCATATGCGAGCAATGTTCAAGACAGGGGAGGGAAGAATTGGCACAGTGGAATTGGGATGGAAAATAAAAAAAGGAGAAAAAGTGGATACAAAAAATAAAGTTTTTTTGGACTTCAAGTGGTTTGCTTTGTTTCTTGGGTCGTTGTTGGGGTCCTCATCTTATAACAAAGCCTCAACCTAAACACTAGTATGCCCCATGAGTAGATTTAGAACTTTGGCCCAAACTAACTGCATGGCCTTCATGAGCAGATATGGCTGAAGTGGCTTGGGCACTGATCCTGATTCTCCTAGATCTATCTGCAGCCTTCGACACAGTCAACCATCAGATCCTCCTCGCGGCCCTCGCAGGAATGGGAGTGGCTGGATCTGCGCTGACATGGCTGACATCATACCTCAATGACCGCTCCTACCAAGTGTCATGGAGAGGGACTCTGTCGGCCACCCGCCCCCTCCGGACGGGTGTCCCCCAGGGCTCGGTCCTAGGACCCCTTCTCTTCTCCCTCTACACTAAATCACTGGGTAACATTATCACATCTCATGGCTTCTCATATCATTGTTATGCCGATGATACTCAACTCTTCCTCTCCTTCCCTCCCTCAGATATCCACGTCTCTGAGCGGATCTCGGCCTGTCTGTCCGACATCTCCGCCTGGATGACGACCAACCACCTCAAACTGAACCTAAGCAAAACAGAATTGCTCCACCTGCCGGCCAAATCCTCCCCCCTGACCGACCTCTCCATCACAGTCGAGAATGCAGCTGTGACCGCGTCGCCGACCGCCAAGAACCTTGGTGTTGTCCTCGACGACCAGTTGAACTTCTCTGCTCACATCGCAGCGACAACCAGAACCTGCAGATTCCTCCTGAGCAACGTCAGAAGGATACGCCCCTTCCTGACAAAAGAAGCCACCCAACTCCTCGTCCAATCAACAGTCATCTCCCGCCTCGACTACTGCAACGCACTGCTAGCTGGCCTCCCGGCCACTGCCACCAAGCCTCTTCAACTCATTCAAAATGCAGCGGCCCGCCTGATCTCAAACCTACCGAAGTCAGCCCATGTCACCCCACTTCTTAGGGACCTGCACTGGCTCCCCATTGCTGCACGTATCCGCTTCAAGGCCCTCGACCTAGCATACCGTGCGGCAAAGGGAACCGCTCCCGCCTACCTCCGGTCAATGGTCTCTAACTACACACCCTCAAGACCCCTACGCTCTGCGTCTTCTGGCCGCCTCAGATCTACTCCTATCCAAGCTCCCGGAGGGTCATCAAAGAGAAGCCGCCTATTCTCAGTCCTTGCCCCACAATGGTGGAATGAACTACCCATCCCAGTTAGGACAGCCGAATCCCGTCCAATCTTTCGCCGTCGACTAAAGACTCACTTCTTCAACCATTATCTGAAATGATAAAAAAAAAAAAAATCTAACCCCGACTAACCTTAATGTCATGCACTTGTCCTAATAAACTAACCTACACTGTAACACGCAACACTTTGATGAACATTGTTACTCAGCTGATAGAGTTATACCCTTCTTGCTGTCTTGTCGCACAGAACTTGTAAGTCGCTTTGGATAAAAGCGTCAGCTAAATGACTAAATGTAAATGTAAATGTAAATGATCAATTCAGAGATAAAAAAAGGTTTTTCATGAATATCTCAAAAAGTTAAGGTTTTAGGGCATATGTTTGTTCATAACACTAATATAAATGTGGTGTTTCTGCAACTTTTGAGCCCAAGATCAACTCTCTGCAACCTCCAGGAGCCGCGATAAAACATTTCAGGTCTAAAAAGTGGGCGTGGCCGTTTCAGAGACTTCGCCTACCTAATTTTTTGGGCTCCTTGCTTTTTTTTCTTTATTGGACCCTAAATGAACAGAAAAACATTGGCTCAAATGTTAATCATGATTTGCAGCCTTGACCCCATATTTGCCCCAAACTGACCAGACTAGACAGTGGAGCTGTTTGCAGATAGCAAGCATTTTGACTTATTGCGTGGTGGCGATGTCTCGCAGATAATACAACTACAAGTATGATTATATAATATATATTTTATTTAAAAAATTTTTTTTATATAAAATATATATATATATATTTTTTTTTATCAAAAAAATTTTGGCAGGTAAGAAATATGCTTGGCGGGTAGACTCTTCCCATCTACCCGCCACTGGCCGGTGAGTCAAAAAGTTTATTTCGCTCCCTGTCTCTGTCACAGTGATCTCCTGGTTGTTCCCCACTTAGATTATCTAACTATCGCGCCGTCGCAACCAGAAACACTGGCCTGGCCTGCTTCTAAGTTCAGTGGCCTGACTGCAATTTTTCTTTTTTTTAAACTTTTTTTTTAACTTTTTTTTTTTTTTTGGGAAATGTTTTCAAGTACCACCAGCAGTACCACCAAGTACCACCGTTTGAGAACCACTGCACTACGCGACCAAGGTACCCATGTACATGTCAAAATACTTCCCAAAGGTCAGTGATTCGGCTCAAACAAGGGACTAAACACGTTTCGCAATTATGCCACATCAATGTGGAACTCCCTACCCAAAGCTGTAAAGGAATGGAACCCCTCCCTACCTCTCTCCCAAACCGTTGCTACAACAATTGTTTTATGTTGCATGATCATGTATATCATGTACCTGCACTTGTCCAGAATCTTATGGGGATAATCCCCTCAATAATCAAATGGTTCTATTCTCTTCTTACCAACAGGACACAACAAGTCAAGGTGAATGACAAACTCTCTGAGGTCAAATTCTGCAGCACCGGGGTGTCTCAAGGTGCGTTGAGCTCCCCTCTCCTATTTACACTGTACACCAGGGGTCTCAAACTCAATTTACCTGGGGGCCGCTGGAGGTAGTGAGGCTGGGCCGCATCAAATATTCCAAAAGTATAATTGCCTGTATTATAATAAAAATAGGTAAAAACCATATTATGCGTTTTCATCAATAAATAAATGCTAGAGATGTTCCGATACCATTTTTCCCTTTCCGATCCGATTCCGATACCTAAGCTTTGGGTATCGGCCGATACCGATATTTATCCGATACCAGTGCATAAAAAAAAAATTAAAAAAAAAATTATATAAATTATACTTTTTTTTTTTTTTTTTTTTTCAGATACTGTTATACTGTTTTTTAGTAATAACTAGAACGTATGGTATTTATTCAACAACAGGTGATTGTATAGATTTGTATTAGTATCATTAATCAATGAGTATGGGCTGCAGCACTGCAGATATACCCTACTCCAATGATCCACACGGACATTAAACGGTGTTGCACTCGCTACTCAGTGGCTCTGCAGATATACCCTATTCAGTCTGTAAGCTAGTGGCAGATAGAACGCTCATGTTGTGATTTTTGATGCAAAATAAATATTCAACATTCTCTTTTGAAACTCCGCCTCAGACTCTTATCCTTTGGCACTTGCTGTACTTTGCTTGCAGGTCTGCAGCCATTATTGCTGGATTATGTGAATAGCACCAACTTTAGACACGGTAACGTTATCAAGCTAAGCTAACTGACCTAGCTCGCCTTCCCGCATCGACATTAAGATAACGTTAGTAATAGTCAGCTAACGCTAGTCCGTAGCTACTTAACTTAAATACAATTCACCGTGGGTGCATTATTGTTGATAGACGGTCACGGACAGTGTTAGGTCCTGGAGAAAGGACAGGCGATCATCTGATTTGATGTAACGTTAAAAGCGGATGTTGTTCCAACTAGCTATCTTTCCAGCTAATGCTATCATAACACCAGCCAAACACATCCCGATTCCCGTCCGAGCTCCCCGTCACACCGCACTGTCGGGGACAATGGAATTTAAGAAAGTGTATCTGCTGTTAAAATGACACAGCATCACACTTTAAAACATGTTCATTTTATAATCCTCAGACTCGGCAGGAGATAAATTACATCATGGGATCGGAGGCTAGAATTTACGTGTACTCGCCGATACCGATACTAGCATTTTAGGCAGTATCGGCGGCATTTCCGATACTAGTATCGGTATCGGAACAACTCTAATAAATGCCCCAAATTTTTTTATAGATTGGGGGCCCCACATTTTTTTATAGATTGGGGGCCCACAAATTGATTCTTTCATGGGGCCCAGAATCTCCAGCTACGCCCCTGGCTGGGACTCAGGATGAACGCATATTTTTCCGTCCATTCACCTTTGAATTGCAGTCGACTTTTCTTTTACTGACCATCTTTGAAAATGCCATATTTTTCTGCTGGCTGCCTGCTGGCGAAAATAGGCTAAAACTGGGAGCGAGTTTACTGTAGATGCGCTGCCAACTCTGCTCCGACTTGAACTGAAAGAGAGAGACGACATGCAGTCTGTGAAGACCCGCCCTACTCCCCTACTCTGCCTCTGATTCGCAGACTGTGGGTGAGGGGAAAAAACGCTGACGGGACGCGTATGTGATTGGACCAGACTCGTACACAGACAGACAGTGGCAGTGCAGCCGGACATGCAGAGCACTGCTCGCAGAGGAGAGAGATAGCGAGGATGCATTTGCTTCCACTTTACTTGATATCACTCCGGAATCACGTTTCAACCAAGTCACTAACATAACGTTGCTGTCATGAGCCTGCGCTATGGTAGCCTACAAGTGATAAAATAAATAAAACTTCCAACTCTCGCGCAACGACTTGGCAAACAGTTGCGCGCGGGCTGCATTACACTAAACTTTGATGTCCAGTAGGGGGCCGCAAAATATCATCCCGCGGGCCGCGAGTTTGAGACCCCTGCTGTACACCAATGAGTTTAGCAGCAGTCGGCCTAACAATCATGTCCTGACATTTTCAGACAACGCACTTATTCTAAGCCTATTGAAGGCTGGCGACTTCCCCACTACTTACTTTAAAGAGATCGACTCCTTTCAGGTCTGCTGTGAGAGACATCATCTCATTCTCAACACCACCAAAACTAAAGAGATGATCTATGACCCCAGAGAAGTGAGAGTACATGACCCTGTGGTAATTGGCGACTGTGATATAGAGCAGGTTGCATCATATAAATACCTAGGAATCCATGTGGATAATCGACTGAAATGGGATGTACATGTTGATGTTCCAAACTAGCCCAACGACGGCACTTCCTCCGTAGTCTCAGACTGTTTGGTGTGAGCACAGCGATCATGACTACATTTTATAAAGCTGTCTTAGAAAGCCTGATGAGCTATGGGATGGCAGCATGGTTTGGTACACTCGCAGTACAGTGTGAGTCGAATATTGAAAGGCTAGTGAAAGCAGCGATGAAGGTGACCGGAAACACCATGTATCCTTCACTCCAATCTATCTTTGAGAAAGTAGTGGTCAGCCAGGCACAGAGAATCTTACAGGACCCTTCTTATATTCTTTATCCTGAATATGAAGTTCTTCCCTCAGGGAGACCTCAGGGGAGTTCAGAGCAAGTAGATATAAGAGCAACCGCTACAAGCTCTCCTTCCTTCCTACATCCATCACTCTCCTAAATAACACTAAAGGTCGATTCCCTTGAGGCGACACCGAACAGTGGGCTGTCAGCCTGTCACCTCTTTCTTTCTTGTCCAAGTCTTAATCTGTTGTAATTTAATTAGGGCTGGGTGCAATATGAAGCTTTTCGAAGCTTTTGAAATGAGTTTTTCCTACTTATTACTATATTACGGTTGTACGTCTCTATGTATTTGTCTGAAGTCCTTTTTACTAACTGAACGAATGAATGATTGTATATATTTTCTTCTTCTTTGTTTACACTGTTATCGCAGAATGACGCAGCACTGATGTTTCAAGTAAATGTTCCCCTCTGGGACAATAAAGTTTATTCTTATCTTATAACACCCGTCCGTTACTATGACATTATTTATCATTACATACAATGTATCCATGCCTGTAGCTATATGCTGAAAAACAGGGATATTATTAGGGATGCACGATAATTATCGGGCCGATAATTATCGGGCCGATATCAGCAATTATGACGTCATCCCGATAAACTCGATAACGTTATTGATAGCTCCGATAACATATAATACATTTTTTGGTTAAAAGAAATCCGGTGTGGGTGGATTTGGATGAAGGGCGCTTGTTTTTATTATAGCCTCCTCCCGTTTTGCCAGTACTGTGGTAAAACTGATAGCGTGTGGTTTAGGAACAGGGAGTTTTTCACAAATCCAGCGCTCCCTTTCTTGGCTGTGACGTAGTCACGTTACATTCGGAGACAGACAGTCGATCTGCCAATTACGTCCCACGGCTTGCACCCACCTCTTCTTCTTACCACCAATCAGAAGCTCTCGTTCGTTTATTTACCTCCGGATTGTCAGCCATTACTCTACTCGGAGCTAACGTTATCTCCCCGCCAGCCACATTGACAAGTACCAGCGCTTATACATTACTGGCAAATGTCTTGTTGCACTTGTGGCAACGAGCGTTGTCAGCATCGACTTTAGTAAAATAGACCCAGACTTTTGAACATTTCGTTCTGTCCGCCATTATGAGAGCAGAGCTGTCTCTGTACTCCAGCGCAGCACCCGTGTGAGTGAGTGTGTGTGTGTGTGTGAGTGAGTGTGTGTGTGTGGGAGGGGAAGAGAGGAGAGAGCAGGCAGCCCGCTCCCCGCGTACACAGAAGGAGACAGAGGCATGAGAGATAGACAACGGCCAACAAGATTAGTTTGCGACGTTTAAATTCCTCAAAAAACACCTCCATAATTTCTCGAGTCCCGATAGCAGTACAGATGACGTCGGAGCTTATAAATACTCAAAAAAATAATAATATATATATATATATATATATATATACAGTTAAAAAATTTATTATAATACAATAAATATCGGTTATCGGTATCGGCTTGAGGAGCATAAAGTTATCGGTATCGGTGTCAAAAAATCAATATCGTGCATCCCTAGATATTATATGTATTGTGTGTTATCTCTCCACTCCATGCTATGTTAGTGCTTGTGCCAGCACAGGAGATACGATTAAATCTTTTTTTTTATATACATATTTAAAGGGGACATGCATTGCTATTCCTAACACTATTTGGGCAACTTTACACAATTCCTGTGAGTCTATTGAACACATCTGTATGTTTTTTTTCAAAGAAATTCATTGTTTTATATTTCTTATCAAGTACTCAAAAGCATAATTTTCCAGCCTCAGGATTTCAGGCTATTTTTGGATGGGCTCCGCCCATACTAGCAGAATGCTTTGAGTGACAGCCACCCACCAAATAGCTCCGGCCATACTACTCTACTAACGCCAAAGTGAACCTAATACTAGGGCTGTCTTAAATGCTTCGAAGCTTCGAACGTTCGATTCGATGGCACAAGCTTCGAACATTAAAAAAAAATCGAAGTTAAAAAAAAAAAAAAAAAAAAAATATATAAAAAAATTTTTCAAAAATTTTTTTTTCAATTTTTTTTTTACTTCGATTTGTGTGTGAGTGTGTGAGTGAGTGAGTGAGAGAGTGAGAGAGAGAACTACCCATCCCAGTTAGGACAGCCGAATCCCGTCCAATTTTTCGCCGTCGACTAAAGACTCACTTCTTCAACCATTATCTGAAATGATAAAAAAAAAAAATCTAACCGTGACTAACCTTACTGTCATGCACTTGTCCTAATAAACTAACCTACACTGTAACACGCAACACTTTGATGAACATTGTTACTCAGCTGATAGAGTTGTACCCTTCTTGCTGTCTTGTCGTACAGAACTTGTAAGTCGCTTTGGATAAAAGCGTCAGCTAAATGACTAAATGTAAGTGTGTGTGTAGGTGTGTGTGTGTGTGTGTGCGCGCGCCTTGTAGAATTCCACACATAAGAAAGAAAGATACTGGGATGAATAAACAAAATAGGAAATAAAATGTAGAAATGCATGCAATACATAAATAAATATGAATCTCCATATATGAAATATAACATTTAGATAAGGTGCTACTGAGATGTTTTGGTGAGTTCTTTGTTTTTTGGTGGAAGTTGCCCTTCTTAAAAATGCATGAACATTCACTGATAATTGGTCTGTAGTGGAGTCTACAAGGTCTACATTGCCGGACCATGTAGAATCCGGACCTTGTAGACTGACATAATTCTGTGCATAGTTTAGTCTACACAGGCCATATTTCAAATAATCAAAATCTTACTTCATTCATCTTAAACATTCTTGATTTGGGGGATTGGTAGTTCCCATGAAATCTGAAGTTGTTCAAACGACAACAGCGATCCACCTTGAATTAAATCACACAGCCGAGTGAAACCTTGTTGGATGCGTCAGTCACGAAAGGGGCTACTTAATTAATTAATCCAACCCACTTTATTTATAGAGCACATTTAAAAACAACAAAGTTTACGAAAGTGCTGTACAAGTCCCACAACATAAGATAAAAAAAAAAAAAATCGAAGCTTCGAATTAAAATCGAAGCTCGGCCCCGAAGCTTCGATTGCCAAAAAAAGCTTCGAAGGTCAGCCCTACC
The DNA here is from genome assembly GCF_963971535.1 of Notolepis coatsorum. Taxonomy (NCBI): domain Eukaryota; kingdom Metazoa; phylum Chordata; class Actinopteri; order Aulopiformes; family Paralepididae; genus Notolepis; species Notolepis coatsorum. The sequence continues at coordinate 78,450,406 of NC_140169.1, read as the reverse complement.
TAATACACAAACAAATATGGCTCAAGCATACGTTTTGGAATACAATACACTCCACAAAGGGATGACAGGAAGCAGGTACCCATGCCGTACGATGTTGGGAAAACAAATGACAGGAAGCAGGTACCCATGCTGAACGATGTTGGGGAAACAAATGACAGGAAGCAGGGCTCCAGGGTGCGACTGTTTGGGTCGGATTTTGCGACCAGAACTCAGAGCTGTGCGACTGGATGTTTTCCCTTGTCGCACTGGTGCTCCCAGCTCCCAGCAGGTCTGTGTGTATGTGTGTGTGTTTAGCCTCTTTTTCCCCGTGGCCATGTGCGTTCTAATTATTTTTTTATTTAATTTTTTTTTATCTCTGCCTTTGATTGGCTATAACACGTGCATTATGCAAAGACCAGCCCCGGTCTGCCTCTGATTGGCTCTGTTACATCCCAATGTATATATTCCCCAGTGTGTGTCTCCATGTGTGTGTGTTCTCCATTTTGTTTCCTCCCTCCAGCCATTGTTCCCTTCACCAGTGGTCCCTGCCAGGCTAATTCTTCCATTATTGCAATACAGCACCGATTGGTGGATGGCTTCAGACTCCAACACTCAATCCACACCACCCAATCAAGGATCACCCCACACCTGTTAAAACATGGCTTCTCACTTCAGTCTTTCTCTCTCTCTGGCATGAGGCTAGGCATGTTGTGTTTTTGGTAAACCTGTAACTTTGACAGCATTGCATTTTGTTTATTGGCCTTTGGTGCTTAGTAGTAATTTCCTTGTGTGTGTATGGCCACAGAGAGAGCATTGTTAGCCATCGTTTGTTTTTGTATATATTCTGCTTTTGTTTCTGTATAATTAATGTGTTTTTCTCTCTTTCTCAGGAAGCACAGATGGGGTGAGCTGCCATTTCCTTTGGACATTGTTTTCTCCTGTTTTGGTTAGGTAAGAGTAGTTTAGGTAATGTAATCTCTTTTACCATAGATTAGATTGTGTTTATTTGGAGTATAGTGGTGTTTGTTTGTTGTTTTGGCCTGGGCTCACCCCTGAGCTACATGTGCTTCCTTTGCCTCTATTCAATAAATATCATTGTTGTTTACAAACCTGGTCCATCTTTTCTGTCAACCAACTGTTATGTTACAGCCCTTTACCCTTAGACTCACAGGGGTCGTAACATAAATGGGGGCTCGTCCGGGATTTTGTAACCCGTGTTCAATTGTTGGTTGATGGATTTGGTGAACTGTGTTTGTTTACACTTGTATAGTTATTAATTACTTTGTGTAAAAATGGCATTTGTGTAAAAAAAAATATAATGGCAGTTAGTACTTTTGATCTGGGGAGATTCTTGAGCAATCCTACTTGGGACGCGCTAGATAGCTGCCGCAAGGCAGACTTAGTGGAGATTGCCACACATTTTCAACTCTCGGTTCAACAAAAGCATCTTAAGCAGGATATCAGGTGTCTTGTGGTAGATAAGCTGTTGGAGCAGGGGACGCTTGTTTTACCTGCGGTCTCTGATGAACATGCAAGTCCTCCTGGTGAACCTACAGAAGCACCGCCTTCTGAGGAGCAAGCCCATGGTGCTGAAAAGGCAGGTGTGAACGTCACATTGCCACATTTTCACTTGACCTCTCCTGTGTCAACTGGGTCTCGAGAAGGGGCCCAGGTGAAGGTTAGAATAGCCCGTCTCCAGATGGAGGCTCAGGAGAAGGCACAAGCACGTGAGGCGGAGTATCGGCTTCGTAAAATGGAGCTTGAGGCGGAAAATGAAAGGGCTATTAACATCCGTAGGTTGGAGCTTGAGGTGGAAAAAGAGCTCAGACTGCGGGAGTTGGAGCTGGGAGACCAAAGGAGTGGATCCAACTCTGCTACACCGACTCCTCCACAAGGCCCGGGTATGTCCTCCTCCACAGCTTATTCATCACACACTTTTGATATAAGTAAACACATTGCTTTGGTGCCTCCGTTCCGAGAGACCGAAGTTGATACTTATTTTAATGTGTTTGAGCGTATTGCTGCTTCATTGCGCTGGCCAAGAGAGGTCTGGCCTTTGTTGCTTCAATGCAAACTGACTGGTAAAGCCCAAGAGGTTTGTTCAACACTTTCCCTAGAAGATAGTCTATTGTATGATACTGTGAAGGCTGCCATCCTTCGTGCATATGAGCTTGTGCCCGAAGCTTATAGGCAGAGGTTTCGCAGTCACAAGAGAGCTGTCAACCAGACCTTTGTAGAGTTTGCTAGAGAGAAGGGAACTCTCTTTGATAAATGGTGTGCAGCAAGCAAGGCCTCAGATCTTAACTCTCAGAGAACTCATTCTATTAGAAGAGTTTAAGAATCGTTTGCCAGAGCGTATTGTAATTTACCTGAGTGAGCAGAAAGTGTCCACTCTGCAGCAGGCTGCTGTATTAGCTGATGAGTTTGCGCTAACCCATAAAACTGTGTTTGTAGATAGGCGTGACTCGTTTCCCCCCCATGATTTCTCTCAGAGACCTTCTGTCCCCAACCATTCAGAATTCACACACCCCCGACCAAAAATGTCACCTCCACGCTCAAAAGATGAGCGAACATGTTACTACTGTCATAAATCTGGTCATGTTATTTCTGACTGTTTAACATTGAAACGTAAGCAGCAACCGTCCTCTCAGAACTTTAGACAACCCAAAGGGGTTGGTCTGATTAAAATGGCACCTGATTCCGATCAACAGATGCACAATGATCAGGATGTTCTCGATCCTTGTTTCAGGCCATTTACTTCCAAGGGTTTAGTTTCCTTGACAGGGGATCCAAAAGATCAGTGTACAGTTCAGATCTTACGAGATACTGGAGCCTCACAATCCTTTATCCTCTCTGATGTACTACCTCTGTCTGAGAAATCTTCCTGTGGTTCTAGTGTCCTAGTTCAAGGTATTGAGATGGGTTTCGTGCCAGCCCCGTTACACTGTATTCATGTACAATCTGATTTGGTCACTGGTTTCTTTAAAATAGGGGTGAGACCTTCCTTGCCAGTTAAAGGCATTTCCTTTATCATGGGAAATGATTTAGCTGGAGGACAGGTGAACGCTGTGCTGGAAGTGTTGGATCACCCAGACACAGATTCTCTGCCTGATGACTTGTCACAGAACTTCCCTGAAGTTTTTTCTGCAAGTGTTGTCACTCGGGCTCAATTGAAAAGGAGAGGTGATGAAATTAATTTGTCTGACTCTGTTTTTGCTTCAGCTTTTGTCAGGGAGGAGTTGCTGGCTCCAACTTCTGATACCGCTGACAAACCACCGACTCATAGTAAGGTACCCCCACAGACAACTAGGGATGGGAATCGAAAACCGGTTCCCGTTGGGAACCGGTTCCTAATTGGCCGATGCCTGGAACCGTGTGGCTCCTGTGACTTTCGATTCCCTTATCGCTGCCAGGTTTTTCCTACAGTTGCGCGTGTTAGCATGTAGCCATGGCAGACTCTATTTGATTCCTTAAGGGCTCGAAATTGCCTGGCTTTTGGTCATATGCTCCCGCTGTTTGGCTACTTCTATGTGCAGTGAAAACTACTTGAATGCTTTAGAACATGGTCATTGATTTAGTTTAGGGTGAGCTAAAATTAGCCGCGGAGCTATCGCTAGCTAACGTGAGCTAACGCTATTTAATCAAGCTCACAAAGAGAGATAAACAGCTGACAGCGGATAGTACAGGTACAAATACAATAAAACAGCGGGTGGGGACTGTTGTGTAAACATTGTACTCTTTAGTTCACATATAATAAGAGCCGGATTGTTTATTTACTAAGTCTCTACTCTGAGTCCGTCAGACAGGAAGTACCATGGTGCAACATACAAATGTGTCCGTGTAGCAACACAAGCCAATACCTACAGGACAGGGGCCCGGGGAGGGAGCTCTGTGTGTCTGTGTGTGTGTGTGTGAGACAGAAGTCAAGAGGAATAACGACTGTTATTCAATAGATTAAATTAGTTTAAGAATAAAAAAATAAATACATTTTAAGAGAATCTCAAATACATTATTTTATTTAAGTGTAGGCTATAGTTAATGTTTTATTTTTTGTATTTTTCTGACATGGTAAATGGCTGCTTTTTTATATAGCGCTTTTATCCAAAGCGCTTTACAATTTGTTCCTTACATTTTACCCAATCATTCACACATTCACACAACGACGGCGCAGGCAACCATGCAAGGTGCCAACCTGCTCATCGGGAGCAGTTAGGGGTTAAGTGTCTTGCTCAAGGACACATCGACACGCTGCCCGGGAGGAGCGGGAATCGAACCGGGAACCTCCGGATTGCCAGACAACTGCTCTACCTCCCGAGCCACTGTCGCCCCTGACATGGGGGCTCAACAATAAATGACAATCAGAAATGTCAAGTTGCATGTTGTTATTCTAACCAGCTTAGTTCTGTTGCATTTCCAATTTATTTATTTAAATTATAAATTGATCAGGTATCGATAAGAGAATCGATAAAGAATCGAATCGATAAGCAGAATCGATAATGGAATCGTATCGATAAAATCCTATCAATTCCCATCCCTACAGACAACTGTAACTAGTTCCGACGCTTTGAAGTTACCCGTTACTCGTGAAATGCTAATTACTGCCCAGAAGGCTGACCCTTCTCTTGCAAAATGTTTCTCTTCTCTTGAAACGGAACAGAGGAGAGAGTTGCATTCTTATTTTGTGTATGAAGGAGTTTTGATGCGTACATGGAGGTCCCATGGTACTAGACTGGCAGAGCATGCACAATCGGAGATAGGGCTACCAGATCAGGTACCAGACTGGAGCACTGTTTATCAGATTGTTGTCCCTGCAGTTTATCGTCAGCATGTACTGTTCTTGGCCCATGACCACCCTTGGTCTGGACACTTGGGAGTCACTAAAACATACAACAGAATACTTCAACATTTCTTTTGGCCCGGTTTGAAGTCCGATGTAGCACAATACTGTCGTACCTGTAGTACTTGTCAGATCACCGGAAAGCCAAACCAGGTAATTCCACCTGCTCCCCTCTGTCCTATACCAGCGGTCGGTGAACCATTTGAACATGTCATAGTTGACTGTGTTGGTCCGTTGCCAAGGACCAAAGCCGGCAATCAGTTTTTGTTGACAATAATGTGTACCGCCACCCGTTTCCCTGAGGCTATCCCTCTTCGCAGAATTACAGCGCCTGTAATAATTAAGGCTTTGACGAAGTTCTTCTCCACGTTTGGACTGCCTAAGGTAGTACAAACGGACCAAGGCACCAACTTCCTGTCTAGGTTATTTGAGCAAGTGTTACAGTCCCTGGGTATCCGACATATAGTGTCCAGTGCCTACCACCCTGAAACTCAGGGGGCTCTAGAACGTTGGCATCAGACCTTAAAGTCCATGCTGCGTAAATATTGCTTAGACACAGAGAAAGATTGGGATGAGGGTGTCCCCCTTGTTCTATTTGCTGCGCGAGAGACCATACAGGAGTCTCTTGGTTTCAGTCCTGCTGAGCTCGTTTTTGGGCACACTGTTAGAGGGCCTCTGAAAGTTCTTAAAGAACGGTTCATGTCAAAGGGTGCCAGCACACCCACTAATGTTCTAGATTTTGTTAGCCAGTTTCGAGAGCGACTGCATCAGGCGTGCTCTCTCGCAAAAGAAGCGCTCTCTTCTTCCCAGAGAACTATGAAACAGCGCTATGACGAGAAAGCTGTTTCTCGATCTTTCCAGCCAGGTGATAAGGTTCTAGTCCTGTTACCTATCCTTGGTTCTGCTCTTTCCGCTCGTTTTTCCGGACCGTATGCAATAGACAAGAAGATAAGTGATACAGACTATGTGGTTCGCACCCCTGATCGTAAACGTCACTCTCGTGTTTGCCACATCAATATGCTTAAACTATATTTTTCCAGAGATAGTGTGCAGGTGAAGACCTCAGACCAGACAGCCGGACTGGCCATCTCTGCTGTTGCCTCAACTCCAATAGTTCCGGACTCTCCTGACGTTAGTGGTGAGGATGTAGATGGCTTGGAGTTGCGCAATGCAGCCCATCAGGGTGCTAGATTGTCCAACACTGAGATGTTATTGAACCTGCCCACTCACTTAGCACACTTACCTGAGGAGCAGCGAGAGGACATCACAAATTTGATTCAGGCCTACATGGCTCTGTTTGGTGATGTTCCCTCCTGTACTTCTGTATTGGCCCATGATATTAATGTTAACAATGCTGTGCCTATCAAGCAACATGCATACCGTGTTCACAACATCACCAAGAGGGCCATGATGCAACAGGAGGTTGACTATTTGTTAAAACATGGTTTAGCCAAGCCAAGTTGCAGTCCCTGGAGTTCACCTTGCTTGTTAGCTCCCAAATCGGATGGAACTCCTAGATTTTGTACTGATTTCCGAAAGGTAAATGCTGTCACCGTGCCTGATTCCTTCCCACTGCCCCGCATGGAAGATTGTATTGACAACCTTGGATCTGCCACCTATGTTAGCAAACTAGATTTGTTAAAGGGTTACTGGCAGGTCCCTTTGACCCCCCGTGCCTCGGAAATCTCGGCGTTTGTTACTCCTGACAATTTTTTGCAATATACTGTAATGCCTTTTGGAATGCGTAATGCCCCGGCCACTTTCCAGCGACTGGTGACCCTAGTCCTGGCTGGTGTTCCAAATTGTAATGCCTATCTCGATGACCTGGTTGTCTATTCGACCAACTGGCGTGACCACATGACAACCTTGCAAACTGTCTTTGACCGCTTAGCTGGAGCCTCCCTGACCCTTAACCTTGCCAAGTGTGAGTTCGGCAAGGCTACGGTTACCTATCTTGGTAAGCAGGTAGGACAAGGCCAAGTGCGTCCGGTGGATGCAAAAATATCTGCAATCACAACTTTTCCAGTGCCTACTACTAGGCGGGAATTGCGTAGATTCCTTGGGATGGCTGGGTATTACCGTGGTTTTTGCCGGAACTTTTCTTCTGTCGTCACTTCTCTCACTAGCCTGTGTAGCCCGTCCAAACCATTCATGTGGACAGCTGATTGTCAAAATGCATTTGATAGTGTTAAAGCTCTCTTATGCAGTTCCCCTGTTCTCTCTGCTCCAGATTTCTCCCTGCCGTTCCAGCTGGAGGTGGATGCCAGCGGGGTGGGAGCTGGAGGGGTGTTATTACAGGAAGATCATGATGGTGTCAGTCACCCGGTTTGTTATTTCTCCCGGAAATTTAACAAACATCAACTAAACTATTCCACTATTGAAAAGGAGACTTTGGCTATGTTGTATGCGTTGCAACATTTTGAGGTGTATGTCGGTTCGAGCGTATTACCAGTGGTAGTATACACCGACCACAACCCATTGGTTTTTCTGTCGCGGATGTACAACCACAATCAGCGCCTCATGCGTTGGGCGCTCATAGTGCAAAATTATAACCTCAGCATAAAGCATAAGAAGGGGTCTGAGAATGTGTTGGCGGATGCTCTGTCTCGTAGTTAAAATCTCTGTTGCAGTCGACTTGTTCTATTTTTGCTGTCTACTCGGTCTATGTTGCTGTGGACTCGTTTTATGTTGCTGCTAGTTTTTTTTCATAGCTCTTTGTTTTGTACATGTTATCTCAGAGATGTTATCTTGTTGTTAAAGAAAAAAAAAACATGTTTAGTTGGTGTTAAGTGTCAAACATGTTTTTGTCTTATGTATGGGGGTGTTACATCCCAATGTATATATTCCCCAGTGTGTGTCTCCATGTGTGTGTGTTCTCCATTTTGTTTCCTCCCTCCAGCCATTGTTCCCTTCACCAGTGGTCCCTGCCAGGCTAATTCTTCCATTATTGCAATACAGCACCGATTGGTGGATGGCTTCAGACTCCAACACTCAATCCACACCACCCAATCAAGGATCACCCCACACCTGTTAAAACATGGCTTCTCACTTCAGTCTTTCTCTCTCTCTGGCATGAGGCTAGGCATGTTGTGTTTTTGGTAAACCTGTAACTTTGACAGCATTGCATTTTGTTTATTGGCCTTTGGTGCTTAGTAGTAATTTCCTTGTGTGTGTATGGCCACAGAGAGAGCATTGTTAGCCATCGTTTGTTTTTGTATATATTCTGCTTTTGTTTCTGTATAATTAATGTGTTTTTCTCTCTTTCTCAGGAAGCACAGATGGGGTGAGCTGCCATTTCCTTTGGACATTGTTTTCTCCTGTTTTGGTTAGGTAAGAGTAGTTTAGGTAATGTAATCTCTTTTACCATAGATTAGATTGTGTTTATTTGGAGTATAGTGGTGTTTGTTTGTTGTTTTGGCCTGGGCTCACCCCTGAGCTACATGTGCTTCCTTTGCCTCTATTCAATAAATATCATTGTTGTTTACAAACCTGGTCCATCTTTTCTGTCAACCAACTGTTATGTTACAGCCCTTTACCCTTAGACTCACAGGGATCGTAACAGGCTCTGATCATCACCCTACCATTATTATTCGCTGAATGACGGGATAAACAATAAAGCCATGTGAGCATCAACTTTCCGAATTGAAATGATAAAAAAAGCACAGCGTCTCATACTGGTTTCATAATACAACGTTTCCAAATGGACGTTTGGATTAAACAAAGTATATGCAGTGATGCTTTCCCAGCGGAACACAAGCTGCTTAACATTACACAGGTATGTTATATACGTTCATTTTATTAAGCTATGTAACGTTAGAGCGTAGCCCTTTAGCTAACGTTAAGATAGCAGGAGCCGTCGGCCAACAAAGCTGTTTTAACAAATGTATTCACAAAATGGATTATCATTAGGGATGCTCGATATTGGCTTTTTTACCGATACCGATATACCGATATTGTCCAACTCTTAATTTCCGATACCGATATATGCAGGGTTTCCCCCCCAAAAAACGGAATAATTTCAGATAATTAACATTACATATCTCTTGTTGTGGAATTAACACAACATTATGCATACTTTTGACATTAAATAAAATCAGAATTTGTTCTTACTGGCTTGCCTGGGTAAATAAAGGTTCTAGAAATGTAAAAAAAAAGAAATATATATATTTTTTAATACCGATATTTTCCGATATCACATTTTAATGCCGATATCGGCCGATAATATCGGTAGGCCGATAATATCGGACATCCCTAATTATCATTCAAACGTTATTCAAGCCTCCCGTGACCAGTAAGTACGTACGTCTACTACTCAACCGCAGCAATGTGCGCTATGTGCCTAAACTTTGCTAGTCAAGACTCGACAGTACGCTGGGTTGAGGCGCGGACGGAAGCGGCCATTTTTCTTAATAAAATACCTGAAAGACTATTGGGTGTAGTGGTTACATGATTGCTGTTTCCGGCCGGTCCATCATCTTGAAAACACAATGTAATTGCCAATTTCTAAATCGTCTCGATTAAAACAAATAAAGCATCAACATTTGCATGGTGTACCTTTCTGTGCGTATTCATCCACAATCTATAGCTCAACATGAAAATATTCGCAATTAATTGTAAAAGAAAAATCACTGAATTTTATTTCAACCAAAAATGCTTAACAAATAATGTTAGTGATAGAAGGGAACTCATTTTGTGCAAAAATGGAAAGCTTTCCAAATGTTCATGAGGTAGAATTGTTACAATAGCCGATAATCCATTTTCCCAAAGATAAATCCCTATACGAGTGGACTTCGCAGGCGGTCCAAAGTGACGTCAGACTACACCTCCCTATTTAGGAGCAAATTGTTTGCATGATTAAAAACGATGGTTCGAACATCCGTTGGCGAATGTTCGAATCCCAAAAACAGGCTTGGGACAGCTCTAACTGGAGCTAATAATAATAATAATGATGGATTGGATTTATATAGCGCTCTTCTCTGACTCAGAGCGCTTCAGAGTCCATTATTCGTTCATACACAGTCATACCGGTGGTGGTAAGCTACAATTGCAGCCAGAGCTGCCCTGAGACAGACTCACGGAAGCGTGGCGAATAATCATCGCCTACGGCCCCTCCGACCACCACCAACATTCATTCACATGCATACACATTCATACGGGGCAAGTAGGTTAAGTGTCTTGCCCAAGGACACAACGGCAATGGGATGGACATGGGCTTGAGCGGGATTCGAAACCTTCGATCATTGGACGCCCGCTCTACCCCTGAGCCATAGCCGCCCCTGAGCTTAGCTGAATGTGTTAAAATAGACATAAAAAGGTGAAGGATTGGACTTTGCGAGCTAACTGTAATACAATGTTATTTTTTACAATAATTTACATAACATCTTAAGAAATTACTAATGTGTATGGAAACTGACAAAAAAGGTAATGGTAAAGGTAACGCTTAAATGTATTATTGCAGCGGCAAAAGGCACAGTGGACATTTTTGGGTGCACCTAAATTATGTGCTGGTGCACCTAAATGAAAAAGTTAGGCGCACTGGTGCAACCAATGTAAAAAGTTAGTCTGGAGCCCTGGGAAGAATAAGATTGCTCTCCCAATCCGTCTAACACACACACACAGCACTTGTACTAACGACGTTAGTTAGTTTCCGTACCGCATCAATGGCCTGAAGAGATTCTCCGGAGATTTGGACCAGATCCTTTGTTCCCAGAGCCCAGGAAAAGACGACGAGGAAAGAGGGCTGGGATCCGTAACAGGCTGAGATCCAGACGCCACCGTACACCACTGCCCAGTATATTGCTAGCCAATGTACAATCAATTGACAATAAACTGGATGACATCCGAGCAAGGATTCAATATCAAAGAGACGTTAGGGACTGCAACGTCCTCTGCTTCACCGAGACATGGCTAACACCGGACGTCCCAGATCACACAATTCAACCAGCGGATCACTTCTTTATCCATCGCAAGGATCGGTCATCAGAGTCCGGTAAACAACGTGGAGGAGGTATTGCCTTCATGTTTAACAAAAATTGGAGCGATCCAACTAACGTGAAGGAATTATCCAACCACTGCTCCCCAGAACTGGAATATATAACCATCAAGTGTCGTCCTTTCTTCCTCCCGAGGGAGTTAACGGCGATCGTCCTGATCGGAGTGTATATTCCACCGCAAGCCAGCAACAAGGTTGCGCTCTCCAGACTACACGACGAGGTAAATAGAATACAAGTGGCTAACGTTAACGCCGCCATTGTGGTGCTGGGAGATTTCAATAGCGCCAATCTGAGAAAGGTATTGCCTGACTTCTATCAGCATGTGACTTGCAACACCAGAGGCGGTAACATCCTAGATCACTGTTACACGAAATTTAAAGGTGGCTACAAGGCTCATTCTGATAGTGGCTTTGGTAAATCAGATCACGCGTCCATTTTTCTTTCACCAAAGTACAAACAGAGAATTAAAAGTACTCCCGTAGTCTCGCGAGAGGTGCAGAAATGGGATTTGACGTCAGAGGAGACGATCCGGTCAGTGTTTCACTACACAGATTGGAATGTGTTCCGCGACACAGATAACATTAATGTTATTAACGGAGACAGTGCTGGACTATGTTTGTACTAGGGTGAAAGAAACAATCCCCACTACCAAAATGAAAGTTTACCCAAATCAAAAACCCTGGGTAGACAAATCCGTCCGTGAAGCTCTGAGAGAGCGCACCAAAGCATACAACGACGGCCTAGTGGCAGGCAACATGAATGACCACAAGGTGGCGCGATACAACGTAAGGAGGACAGTGTCAGAGGCCAAACGGCGCTACAGGGATAAAATTGAACTCCAATTTGAACAAGCTGACTCTAGAGCTATGTGGCAGGGGCTCAAAACGATGACAGACTACAAAGGCGCCTCCCTCAAACTGAACAGTGACATCTCCTTAGCAAATGACCTCAATACCTTCTATGCGAGGTTTGATGCTGGTAATAACAACACCAGCTCACAAGCCTCGGCAATGGGGGGGGGGGGGTCGGCTGCTGATGGAGGCGCAGTGTTCAGGGTAACAGAGCATGAGGTGAGGCGGACCTTTAAAAAAAGTGAATATCAGGAAGGCAGCAGGTCCGGACGGCATCCCCGGCCGCGTCCTAAAAGTCTGTGCCGACCAACTGGCCCCAGTATTCACTGACATATTTAACCTGTCCTTAGAACAGGCTGTCATCCCCACCTGCCTGAAGAAGTCCACTATTATCCCTGTACCCAAAAAATCCAAGCCTGCTTGCCTCAACGACTACCGCCCTGTAGCTCTCACCTCCATAGCCATGAAGTGCTTTGAGAAGCTAGTAAAGGGCTACATCTGCTCCTCCCTCCCCATCAACATGGACCCCCTGCAATTTGCATACCGCCCCAACAGGTCCACGGAGGACGCCATATCCCATGTGCTGCACACAGCAGCATCACACCTGGACAAGAGGCAGGGGAACTATGTGAGAATGCTATTCATCGACTACAGCTCGGCATTCAATACCATAGTCCCCTCCATACTCATAGCCAAGCTCAGGGACCTGGGCTTGGGCTATGACCTCTGCCAGTGGGTCTTGGACTTCCTGACTGGCAGACCCCAGGTGGTGAGAGCAGGCAACTGCACCTCCTCATCCATCACCCTCAACATAGGGGCCCCCCAGGGCTGTGTTCTGAGTCCCCTCCTCTACTCCCTGTACACACACGACTGTGTGGCTCAGCGGAGTAGCAATACAATCGTCAAATTTGCTGACGACACAGTGGTGGTGGGCCTGATCTCTGCCAACGACGAGAGGGCCTACCTGGAAGAGGTCAAGGTCCTGGCGGGATGGTGCCAGGAAAACAGCCTCTCCCTGAACGTCAGCAAAACAAAGGAGATGATTGTGGACTTCAGGAGGTCGGGGGTCAAGGACTACAGCCCCCTCAGCATCGACGGGGCATCGGTTGAGAGAGTCAACAGCTTCAAGTACCTCGGAGCCTACATATCCGAGGACTTGACATGGACCACACACATTGACAGTGTTGTGAAGAAGGCACGACAACGCCTCTACTTCCTCAGGCGCCTAAGGAAGTTCCAAGTCAGCCAGAAGATCCTTAAGAACTTCTACTCATGTACAATAGAGAGCATCTTGACCGGCAACATCACCTCCTGGTTTGGGAATAGCACTGCACAAGACCGAAGCAGACTACAAAGAGTGACACGTTCAGCCGAACGCACAATTGGAGGGGGGCTCCCCACCCTCCAGAACATTTACTACAAGCGTTGCAAGGGCAAGGCTAAGAGAATCATTAAAGCGCGGCACGGTGGTGTAGTGGTTAACACTGTCACCTCACAGCAAGAAGGTCCAGGGTTCGATTCCCGCTTGGGGACCAGGTTTCCATGATGCCAGGTACCCAGGTGGGGTATCTCCCAGGCCTTTCTGTGTGGAGTTTGCATGTTCTCCCCGTGCTCGCAAGGGTTTCCCCCCTGATAAGATAAACCCAATGGAAAAACATGCACAACAACAGATCGCTAATGCTGTGGCGTCCTTGACGAAGACGGACAGGAGCACTTGGATTGGTCCCCTGGCGCAGCTCACGTTGATGCCTGTCTGCTCCCGGCTGCCCTTGGGGGGGAAGGACGACGGGATGGGTTAATCGCAGAGACGAATCGCATCGGCGATTCTAAAGAGACAATGCATGCGTGTGTGTTCCGGTGTGTGTGCTAAAAAACTAACCACTGTGTGTACCGCTAAAACATTGAGTGTCGTTGCATGCCGAATAAAGACCTCCGCAACAGGTCCTGCATTATTATTATTATTAAAGACTCCAGTCACCCGAACAACTGCCTCTTTGAACTGCTGCGGTCAGGCAAGCGATACCGGAGTCTCAAGGCGAGCACAGAAAGACTCAGAAGAAGCTTCTATCCCCAGGCCATCAGGCTGCTAAACGAACAATGAATGAACACTACACAACAACAACCACCAAACGCACATAGCACACACATCCACACGCACACACCCACTTTAAACAAACACACTGTAGCACCCACTCCACACACTTTATAGCACACACCCACTTTAAACAAACACACTGTAGCACCCACTCCCCACACTTTATATTTATATTTATGGATGAAGGATTGCACTACAACTCGTACACCTTACTGTAAATTGTACCTAAAATTGTACCTCATCCCATTTCTGCTTTGCACTAGATAGTACTGTACATTAGTACACTGCATAGTATTGTGTATTGTATATTATATGGTAACTCAGAACATTGTACATATGTCTATACCGAACACTGTGACCTCATTTTCTTCTTCTAAATTCATGCTATATTATGTTATTATGTTATTTGATACTATCTTGTCTAGCACAGTCTCTGGAGCGTAACAGTAAGAAGCATTTTGTATGAAAGTATTCTGTACTTCTGTATGACAACTATTAAAGAACTTGAACTAGGAACATAATCATTAATTCGCAATACACACAAGTAGGGATGGGTACCTTTCACATTTGAACCGATACCGGTACCTGTGAATCGATACCGGTACCCAACGGTACCTTTTTTCGGTACTTTAGTCTCAAGACATTTTATTTACCTACCTCAGTCGTAAAAAAAAAATCCAAACTTCAAATAACTACAATCTCGACAGTTTTCAGCTTGTCATTGCTCCGACTGCTTTGTTGTTGAATCAAGTAAAATCCTAGGTAAGCATATATTGTGCGTGTGAACGTTGACATGAAAAAAAAAAAAAGTAAAAAAAAAATAAAAAATATCTTTATTTATATTTTTTTGGTATCTCACTTGATTCGATACTCGGTAGTACCGACGTGTTTCGGTTCGGTACCTCAAAAGTACCGAATTCGGTACCCATCCCTACACACAAGTAGGTCTACATATATACAACGAAGCACAGAGCTAAGAACGTTGGCTAAGCTAGCTTGCTCTCTCAGTCCGTCTAACACAGTGGTTCCCAAAGTCGGGGTCGCGACCCAAAGGTGGGCCGCGAGCAGCCACGGGAGGGCCGCGAGATGATAAAAAAAATATCAAAGCAGGCCAGGACAGTGTTTCTAGTTGTATTCTAAAATTATATTCTATTGTATTCTAAAATGTGACTATATGGTTTTATAAAACGAAAAATCTACTTATTTCAACGAACATTTCAAACTAAATAACAGATTATGCACATAAAACGCTGAAAACAACCGAAGCAACAATAGTATTTTAATGAGGCTATTATTATTATCATTATTATTTTGCAACAAGTTAGCCCTCTCATAAATAGCACATATAAATGAATAACTAACTTGAACTAACTTAATAGGATTGAAGTGATATTTGGCTAAAAAAATCGGTTGCCTGGCAAAAAAAAAGAAAAAAAAAAGCCTGACGATGTGCATTGGGCCGCGGCTCTCTGACGCCTTATTTTCTGGGTCCCGGCCTGAAAAGTTTGGGAACCCCTGGTCTAACACACACACGCACACACACACGGTGCTTGCACTAACGACGTTAGTAACGTTAGATTTTCTTGGTGCAATAAACAGAGCTAAGATCCCCCCCCAACACACAAGGAACATAATCATTCATTCGCAATACACACAAGTAGGTAGGGATGCCCCGATCGATCGGCCACCGATCGTTATCGGCCGATAATTAGTATAAATATGCGATCGGGGAATTCCGATAATTAGTCATATTCGCCGATCGCGGAAACTGATCAAGTGGATATCTCACTCGCTTGTCTCAGACGCACAGGACCTGCAAACTGCTCCTCCTCCCTAGCCCCGCCCGTACCCGTGTAGAGTTTGTAAACACAGAGGACGCGCGGACCTCCTCTGCTGAGTCTAGATAGGCATTCGACCTGAGCTAACGTTAGCTACCTAGCTATCGTTACTGTTTAAACAAAATTACCCAGTCAACTATTCACTTTTAGTAGGCATTGTCTAACGGTATTTAGCCGGCTAGCTACCGATAGCTCCTGATATCAACAAATGCTCCAGCAAGTCTTGTAGTGCATGTTGATACCTCCGTTAGCTCGCGTTAGCTCGCGTTAATTCACTGTTCAAAACGAAATGTCCGATTGAACTAAATAGTTGTCTTAACGTCATCTAGCCGGCTAGCAGTAGCTACAGATAGCTCCTGATATCAATGTCTTATAACATTGATTGAATGCGTATTCGAGCTGAGGGCTTGCTGAATGTTAAATGACCAAAGCATAACGTTACCAATAGGGTCCCGCTGCAGCGCCGGAGAATCCTTTTTGGTAGCTGGAGGCTACTAGAGTACACACAGACAGTGGAGCTGTTTGCAGATAGCGAGCATTTTGACTTGTTGCGTGGTGGCGATGTCTCGCAGATAATACAAGTACAAGTCTAATTATATAATATATATATTTTATAAAAACAAAAAAAAAAAAAAACTTTTTATATAAAATAACTTTTAATTTCTTTTTAATCAAAAACAATCGGTATCGGCCGATATGGCTCATGACGATCGGTGATCGGTGGCAAAAAACGTGATCGGGGCATCCCTACAAGTAGGTCTACATATATACAACGAAGCACACTGCTCTCTCAGTCCGTCTAACAAACACACACACTTGCACTAACGTTAGACTGTCTTGGCGCACACACACGGAAGAGTACCGTAATACATAAATGGATGAATGAACGAGGTCCTACTGCTAATTAACTAATTACAACGTACTTTATGTACTTATGATGCTTTCTTTCGGTCTCAAAGACTTACAGGCTAGTTCCCTTCTTCTTTAGCATCAGCCAGGAAATCACGGAAGCATAAAGTCTCTCGTCTTTGCAAAAATCCAAAAACGAACTTGGTCCATTGCTGGCGAAGCACGTCATCCTCAGGAAAAATTTGCAAAGACGTATTAGCAGCTTTGCAGCCAGGAACAGCACATGGCCTGCATGTTTTGCTCATATTATTTACGTTAGGCTAAGTCACTGCACTTCTTTGGTCTGCTCTAGGTAGATTGTGGGCGGGCATTGGCTCCAACCACAGAGCCAATCAGATCACAATCAGCTCCATCAGGTCCTTGTTACGTCACCTTGCGAGTCAAATCAGAATGACATAATTCACTGGAGGAGGAAATGGTCTCAACTGAATTAGAGGAATCCTCCAATATGGTAATTAGAGACACAGACCCATTGATACTAACCCATATTACTATAAAACAATGAAACACTGAAAAAAGCCATTTATAATGCATGTCCCCTTTAAATGAATATCTTCCTTTTGAATAAAATAGGCTCAGGAATCAGGCTTGTTAAAGCTAATTGGCCTAATCCATGTGTGACGGTGCGGCTCCGTCACTGACTGCGGGCAGTGCACATACTGTACATACACACACACTCATTGTCTGTCTTTCCATATACGTCATTGACCCCGGATATACCATATAACCGTATAATGTAATGTGATGCGTTTCATGTGGACAGCGCACATGAAACGCACACACGCCATATGCCGCGGAGCAACACACACACACACCAAACATTCCCTCCTGTCAGCTTTCTTTTTGGCTGGTGAAAATGCGAATGCGCACAATCATTTCATTCCGTTTCCGTTGTTATAGCAGAATGACGTTCATACAGCAAGACATTCATTCATCACATCACATTTATTACTCACATTGTCACAATGCATTCGCTTCGCTCTGCACTCCTAGGTTGACGTGTTGGCCAAGCAGAAGCACACATGTCCGCCAGGTTAAATGGGAGGGGTTGGCGCAAGGTCATCGTCACGTGAGCGATATTATTGTATTGTACTGTTTACTTGGTTATCTGTAATTAAAACAGTTGGAAAGTATGTGATATAGTGGAGGATATATATTTTGTGTGTAGGAATTGGTTTAATGTGTTAATAAGAATAATAATATGTACATCCTGTTTAAAGCCTAGTGGGAGGGGCTATTGGATACAAGGGAGCTGCTTTGGCCCAGGGAGGTCAGCAGGGGGCGAAACTAGAGAGCGCCACCCGCCATTGGTGCTCAGTTTTTACGTTTGGCGCCTCCCACTGAGAGGTCTGCCCGCCGTGTGGCGGGCAATCAAATAGTCATGTGAAAACCGAAAATCATGATCCAATTCTGAGCGGAGTTCTCACTCGCTGTCTCAGCACAGACACGCAGCGCATTGCTGCTCCTACCCCTCCCCTACCTGTTTCTGTATGCTGCATGTAAACAGAGGACAGTCACCGTGACTGACGTTAGTCTAGTCAGAGGGACCTCCGTGAGCTGATGTTAGCTACTGTTACAAAATGACCCAGTCAACTATTCACTTTTAGTTTAATACATGAGGCATTGTGTAACGTTATCCAGCTGGCTAGCTACTGATAGCTCCCGACATCAACAACTGCTCCAGCAAGTGTCCAGTTACATCGCATGAGGGCTGCTGACTAGGGTCCAGGTGCAGCGCAGGAGAATCCTTTCATGCTGAATGTAAGAGTTTAGGGACCAGCTGCAGCGCCGGAGAATCCTTGCTGGAGCTGGAGGCCACTCGAGTATACACACAGACAGTGGAGCTGTTTGCAGACAGCGAGGTGGCGATGTCTCGCAGATAATACAACTACAAGTATGATTATATAATATATATATTTTATTAAAAAAAAATGTATATAAAATAATAATAATAATTTTTTTTTTATCAAAAAAAAGTTGGCAGGTAAGAAATCTGCTTGGCGGGTAGATTCTTCCCATCTACCCGCCACTGGCCGGTGAGTCAAAAAGTTAATTTCGCTCCCTGGAGGTCAGTCTTGAATGGACTGAGTTACAGTGAAGGTAACCGGAATCTAGGGCTGTCTTAAATACTTCGAAGCTTCGCAGCTTTGTTCGATGGGCATGGGATTTGAATATGAAAATAAAATTAATATATTATATATATATATAAAATATTATATAATTTTAATTTTTTTTAATTTTTTTTGTGTGCAAAATCAACTCTGCCTCTCTTTGTTAATTACAACAAGCAATGCTGTTTGTTATTTAAGATGAGGTTGGACTCGGCACTGACAGATTTGTGTTCATTGTGCTGCTTTTATAAAGCCTCAAATGACGGCTTACAATATTTCATGAAAGCAAAGTGTTTTGTTTGTCTAAGATTTAGGTTTAAGGTTTAAACTTTACAGCACTGACAAAGTTGAACAAAGTGCTGTACAACTCTCACAACGTTTTCTTTTTTTTTATATATTTCTTTTATTAAATTTTTTTTTTTTTTTTTCGAAGCTTCGAATTCAAATCGAATCTCGGTCCCGAAGCTTCGAATGCCAAAAAAAATATTGAAGGTCAGCCCTAGTGCACGCATGCAATGTGGTTTAGACCGGCGTGCCCCCCCCCCCCCCTCTCCTGCATCCCAACAGCAGAACAGCCAGACACATAAACACATATAGCTTCAATCGCAGTAGAAATAAATATCAGATCAAAGCAAGCTTTCATATATAGTGTCCTTACCTGGTCTCTGAAGTAATGAGAAAAAAAAAGAATCCAATATCTATCGCCATTCTAGTTATCCACAGCGATCGTGCCTCCGACGTTATTGGGCATTGCTCTTCAGCGGGCGGGCGGGGTCAGTTGTCCAAGCCATCCCTATAAGCGTGTGTTTTGCCGGAGTGTTTAGGACCCGACCCCACGCCGCAGCTCGGTATAGAAAATAAACGAACCCTGGTCTAACCGGGTGCATTACTGGCCGAAGGCGTTGGAGAGCGAGGGCGGTATAATACCGTCTGCCAGCTTAGACACACTCAGAACAGTATGTACAAGGTGCCCCGCTGAATTATGAATGGATATAGATAATGAAAGAAATGCCGTGACAGAAGCGTAGATCTACGTGAACTAGGCTTGGGCGGTATCCTTTTTTTCACACCGTCATATAGTGTTGTCACGATACTGGAATTTCGACTTCGATACGATACCTTGAAAAGTATCGATACTTTCGATACTTTCAATACCAAAAAAAAAAATAAAGAGAGAGAGAGAGAGAGAGAGAGAGAGAGAGAGAGAGAGAGAGAGAGAGAGAGAGAGAGAGAGAGAGAGAGAGAGAGAGAGAGAGAGAGAGAGAGAGAGAGAGAGAGAGAGAGAGAGAGAGAGAGAGAGAGAGAGAGAGAGAGAGAGAGAGAGAGAGAGAGAGAGAGAGAGAGAGAGAGAGAGAGAGAGAGAGAGAGAGAGAGAGAGAGAGAGAGAGAGAGAGAGAGAGAGAGAAGAGAGAGAGAGAGACCCGGCTCTCCTGCGCGCGGCGGGGGACACAGCTGACTGACACCCGGCGTGCGTGTTCTCCAGCATCTGACGAATGTGATCGTCTGCCCAAATATCAACGAGGCAGTGTACCTCATCGCTGCTCCACATTGACCCACGACTCATTATTATTTTTATTGTGTCGGTTTGTTAAGTTGATTGCATTCTCACAGCGTACGAGTCGCGTCGGGTTCGTTTGGAAGTGCGCCGAGACCACCCTCTCTAGGTGGTCTCGGCCTGCTTGTTTTGTTTCGCAAACAGAATGTGATTGCTGTGTTCATATATGCCCAACTGAACCGAAATAGGGGGTAAACGCTCCAGGTTTCGGAACAGCTCCAAACGAGCTAGGTGTGAAAATGCCCTAAGATTTAAAAAGGTTTAAACTTTACAGCACTGACAAAGTTGAACAAAGTGCTGTACAAGTCCCACAACATAAAAAAAATTTTTTGAAAAAAATATTTTTTTTTTAAATATTTTTTTTACATTTCTAATCGAATCTCGACCCCGAAGCTGCGAATTACAAAATAAATCGAAGGTCAGCCCTCTAAAAAAGTGAAGAGTTTATCGCCGGCCACTAGAGGGCAGCGTCTCACTGCTATCTGACCGGATATGACGTGCCTTGATCTAGTGTTTTAGTTTTAACGTTATTCTTTCACTCCGCCTCGGGTCAAGACTAGCCCCTTTCGTGACTGTGATGCACCGAGTGAATCCACAGTCACTTGCTCCTAAATAGGAAACCAACCTAGATTTACCATGAAGGACTGGTTCTGGCCGAACCGTTTGTTATACAAGTATCACAGAGAAATTTCAAAGGTACTCACAGTTCCACAGAGACAGTGGGATCGAATCCAGCTGTGGTGCTTCCGGGTTGGCCGACCGTCCATACTGACACAATTGGTGGTGTTAGCGGGTGGGAAACCCGGCGAGGGTGGGTCCTGGTCGTTGTAAACAGCGACTCCTACAGGTCGGTCAGGGCGCCTGCACAGCAAGGGAGTGAAGGTAGTGTGACCTCCCACGCGTTACACTTCACATGAGAATCCTCACTGCCAGGTGAAAAGAGGCTGCTGGCTGTCTCCTATGTATCGGAGGAAGCATGTGATAGACTTCAGGGCTCCCTAGACTGACCAGTGGGGGGCACATGCACGCAACGACCAGGAAGGGGAGGGGGGAATTGGCATAACGACAAAAATTGGGATGGGAGGAAAATACAGAAAATAGGAGGAGAAAAAGTGGAAAAGGTACTTACAGTTGCACAAGGGTTTCGGACAAAGATACAGGATGGTTTGAAAACTCGGCGTTGCTAATAAACATTTAAAAGAATTTTTATAAACTGGTCAACACTGCTCAAAACGGCATTATTTCCGGCGTTGGCTGCCTGGTGCGCCTGCGCTGTGATCAGGGGGCGAAATTAAAGCCTGCCGCCCGCCAGGGGCGCTCAGTTTTTACCTTTGGCGCTTGCCACTGAGAGCCCTGCCCGCCGTGTGGCGTGTGGACGTGTAGTTCATAGGGGTGGGAATCACCAGTTTCATCATGATACGATACGATATCGATTCTTTGGACAACGATACGATATTTGCCGATATCACAAAGTCTCTCACGATACAATACGATTAGATTAGATTCAGGTGCCTGCAATCGATATGAGATGATATCATATGCCCATTTAACACAATCGGTAACATTTAGATCAACTAAAAAAAGGTAACGAAAATATCATTTGACATTTGTATTTTTGAGCTCTTCCAGACATTTAAAGGAAAATCAATCTATTGTTTTTAATACAAATGGACCTCCTGTTCACTGTAAAGTGCCACGTTTTGATATATTGAGCTTTAAACTTTAAGCTCCATTTTTTGGAACTCAAAACTCACAACCTAAAACCCCTCCCTACCTCCCTCTCCCAAACCGTTCCTACAACAATTTGTTGATGTTGCATGATCATGTATAGGCCTACATTTATTATGTATTATATTGTTTATGTTTAAATAACATTTAAACATCAAACTCCTCTGACCTCATCTGGTCTTTCCAAAGACGCGCGCACACACACACACACAGAAAGGGAGAATGCTATGCTGTAACGTCTACACACACGGAGCTACTGCTGTTGTTCTTGGGCGGATATGAGACTCGCCACAGGATTTTCAAAATAAGAGTATCGATATGAATCGATCTTATTACATTGCATCGATCCGATTCGATCGTTGATAATTACATCGATGTATCGATCTGGATCGATGTATCGTCCCACCCCTAGTAGTTCATAACGATACTCTTATTTTGAAAATCTGTGCGGGTCTCATTTCCGGCCCAAGCGCAGCTAGAGTCATAATATCGATGGCTCCGGCAGTTAGCAGCATTCGGTTCGTATGATATTCTTATTTTGAAAAAAAAACGTGGCAACGAGTCATATCCGATGAAAAAAGTAGTAGAACGTGCTCACCTCACTAGACTTGACACTGGGTGCTGTAACCTCTGATATCATACATAAAAAAATAGGGAAACAATGTCCAGGCACGCACTCCAGGTTTTTCCAAATTTATTGGCAGCCTGTAATCATGACGTTTCGGTGTGAACACACCTTCTTCAGAATGGCTTGCATGAAGCATGAAGGGTTAGTGACCCTAGTAAATACAAGTCAAACAGGAAGTGACAACATAGGAAGTGACAACACATTCCCACAAGAGATCTGCAAAAAAGTACAAAATACCACTTACAAGCACAACCTTTTCAGAATTATGTAAATCAAAAAGAAGCATGTACATAAAAATAAAAAAGAAACAGTAAATCACAAAGAGATATATCTATATATAGTTATATATATTTTGTATACAGAGTAGGCCTACATCTTAAACTCTAAACATAAACACTCATGACCCATATAAGCCATCTTTCAATTATAAAGAATGATAAATGAAAATAGTAAACAATCGAATGAAATGAAATAATCAAATGAAACAGGTCAAAACATTTTCTTCATTGAGGCCTCTAGGCTCTAGACAATCCAGAAAATGAATATAGAAGCATTCCCTTTGTAGCAAGAGCCTGTCTCTGTCGCCGCCTCTTGGTGGTCTCAAGACCTGCTCTATACCCATGTATTTTAAGCCAGAAATATCATGTCCTAACTTATTAAAGTGCCTTGCAACTGAAGACTTCTCGTCATTTCTTCTTATAGAACATTTGTGCTCCGAAATTCGATTTTTAAAACGTCTTCTTGTTTTTCCAACATAGTAAAGGTTGAAAGGACATTTAAGCAAGTAAACAACAAAATCAGAATTACAGGTAATCCGGCCTCTAACAGCGATACTCCTACCTGTACTTGGTTGTAAATAAAATTTCTCTTTAATCATGCCATGACATTGGGTACAAGACAAACATGGAAAATTGCCATTTGGAATATTAGCCATAAAATGGGTAAATTTTTTGGGAAAATCTGTTTTAACTAACTGGTCCCTTAAGTTAGGTTGCCATTTGTAGAAGTATTTGGGTGGTTCCTGGAACACACCTCCGATCTTAGGATCTGACTTTAAAATGTACCAGTATTTGTTCACAATATCCTGCATATCTCTAGAAATAGGGCTGAAGGTGGACACCAATGCTACTGAGTTGCTTTTTACTTTGTCTTTATGTGTAAAAAGGGCCAGCCCTGCAGCGGGATACTATTGGCTTCTGCTCGTATCAACACAGAGCGGCCCGCAGCTCTAGTGCCACTGCTAACGTTAAGCTCTCAGAATGGTAGCAGCTCGCCCGCAGCATCTAGTGCTAACGTTAAGCTCTCAGAATGGTAGCAGCTCGCCCGCAGCTCTAGTGCTAACGTTAAGCTCTCAGAATGGTAGCAGTCTGCTCTAGTCTAGATCGGACCTCCATGAGCTGCATAATACCTCCGTTCCCTCGTTAGCTAGCTCGCGTTAGCTAGCTCACTTAGATCGATCTGTCCCAGTAAACTAAATTGTCTTAACGTTATCTACCGGGCTAGCAGTAGCTACAGATAGCTCCTGATATCAATGTCTTATAACATTGATTGAATGCGTATTCTAGCTGAGGGCATGTTGAATGTGATTTGACAAAATAACCGTAACGTTAAAAATAGGGTCCAGCTGCATCGCCGGAGAATCCTTGCATGCTGAATGTAGGGTCTAGCTGAATATAGGGTCTAGCTGCAGGGCCGGAGAATCCTTGCTGGAGCTGGAGGCTACTCAAGTATACACACAGACAGTGGAGCTGTTTGCAGATAGCAAGCATTTTGACTTATTGCGTGGTGGCGATGTCTCGCAGATAATACAACTACAAGTATGATTATATAATATATATTTTATTTAAAAAATTATTTTTTTATATAAAATATATATATATATTTTTTTAATCAAAAAAATTTTGGCAGGTAAGAAATATGCTTGGCGGGTAGACTCTTCCCATCTACCCGCCACTGGCCGGTGAGTCAAAAAGTTAATTTCGCTCCCTGGCTGTGATCACAGCGCATGCGCATCATGCTCCCAACACCGGAAATAATGCAGTGTTGACCAGTTTATAAAAATATTTTAAATGTTTATCAGCAACGCAGAGCTTTCAAACCATCCCGTATCTTTGTCCGAAACCCTCGTGCAACTGTGAGTACCTTTGACATTTCTCTGTGATACTTGTATAATGAACGGTTCGGCCAGAACCAGTCCTTCATGGTAAATCTAGGTTGGTTTCCTATTGAGGAGCAAGTGACTGTGGATTCACTCGGTGCATCACAGTCACAAAAGGGGCTAGGTCGAGACGTGCATTCACTCATTCACGTGAGATTGTTTACATTACTATTTAGTGTGTATACTTGATATATCATTATATATTACGGGTGTAACGATGCAACCTCACAACGATTCGATTCGATTACGATTATTCAGGCAACGATTCAATGCATCATGAAATCTCTTCATTTGACCACGATTCGATTCGATAAATTTTTTATTAATTAATCAGTTAATTCCCAAAAAAAATTTGAATACACAAATGTGGCTGGGGGAACTGATTCACTCAGCATGAATGGACTATAGGTCAATAAAAACAATACACACAATTATTATTACATTTTTTTTTTTAGATTATAATCGATTCTAACATATTCAAATCGATGCATCGATTCTAACACATTAGAATCGATGCATTTCGATTAATCAATGCATCGTTACACCCTTATTATATATATATATATATGTGTTATGTTAGTGATGACATGCATGTATGTAATACGTTGTCAGCTTATCTGCTGTATTGTTCTGTTTCAGGGTGTCATCATCATTGTCAATTAAATTCTGAAACTGACATTGAGGAGTGTCTTCAAAAAGGACCCTAAAATATCATTTGACATTTTTATTTTTGAGCTCTATTGTTTTGAATACAAATCGACCTCCTGTTCACTGTAAAGTGCCACGTTTTGATATAGTGAGCTTTAAAATGTTCACAATCCTATTAAATAAACTTGAAATTGGAACTTGCAACCTAAAACCCCTCCCTACCTCTCTCCCAAACCGTTGCTACAACAATTGTTTTATGTTGTGTGATCATGTATAAGTGATCATGTATATCATGTACCTGCACTTGTCCAGAAGCTTATGGGGATAATCCCCTCGATAATCAAATGGTTCTATTCTCTTCTTACCAACAGGACACAACAAGTCAAGGTGAATGACACACTCTCTGAGGTCAAATTCTGCAGCACCGGGGTGCCTCAAGGTGCGTTGAGCTCCCCTCTCCTATTTACACTGGACACCAATGAGTGTAGCCGCAGTCAGCCTAACAATCATGTCCTGACATTTTCAGACGACACACTTATTCTAAGCCTATTGAAGGCTGGCTACTGCCCCTCTACTTAACTTTAAAGCAGTGGTTCTCAACCAGTTGAGGATCAGTTGAGTGGTTCTCAACTGGTCAACTGGTCTAATGTACAGTCTCCTCCCCATCATATGTATATACTCTGTCAGGATCTATGGGTAACAGTACTGTATATTTGAATACCGTTTATGTCACAAATGTATCGGTACTAAATACCTGTATGTCCCTATGCCATAAATGTCATGTATGTTGTGTATGTCATAAATGTCGATATGAATTGAAAATGGGGGAACCTGATGTAAACAAGACAAACGTCTTTCTCTGGTCTGCATCCCCTTAACAATTGTGTGTATTGAGCCGTACTGTATTGTACCCATTCTGCAATCTGTTAAATAAAGTTTTCATTCATTCATTCATTCATTCATTCATTCATTCATTCATTCATTCATTCAGTCTAGCCTCAGGACCCAAATTGCAGACTATTGAAGGCTGGCGACTGCCCCTCTACTTACTTTAAAGAGATCGACTCCATTCAGGTCTGCTGTGAGAGACATCATCTCATTCCAGGGTTAGAAAAAAAAAAAAAAAATCAAGGGCTTTTTTTGCCCCCCTTAATTGATTTTCGGGGGCTTTTTTTTGTATTTCGGGGGCACTGAATTTTTATGATAAACTGTAGGGGTGGGACGGTTCAAAAATGGACGGTTTGGTTCGTATCACGATTTTGGGGTCACGGTTTTCAGTTCGATATAGTACGTTAATTTTTATTAAAAAAAAATGTAACACTCTAATCTAAACATGCTTCTCATTTATTAAAAATAAGCCTTAAATAATGTTTGGCACACAAAGACCGAACTGACTGAAAAATATAGGCTACATTTGTCAAAGTATTAACTTAGTGCAAACAAACAATATGCTCAGCCAGCACTAGACTTTCCTTTCTTTAATTAATATAAACACACAAAAACAATGTCAACAATGTTTAAATTCCCTGATTGTCAGTTCTTAATGGAAAGATTCGTTTTCTGCTTGAAATTATTATGTTTCTGTCTACATTTATTTAGACTAACATTATTTAAATATTGAGTGCAACTGTGGTGGATTACGTAATTCGGTGAGTTGGAACTATCTATGGGTTGGCACCGGGTCCCCACGGACATTTTAGCGTGTGGCACCTTCAGCTCCGGTCACGTTAGGAGGAGTTCATAACATCAACAAGCAGCGCGAAAGCGGCAATAGTCCCGGTTGGAGTTAGTAAAACACAGTTGTATGTTAGCCTTCTTGGATGTTGAATAAACGCCTATCATTGTCTTTAAACACCCCGCCTCTCAGACTCCCATTTCCTCCTCTGCTACAGTAGCTAGTAGCTACGGTGACATTTCATTGACTGTACAGTATTAGCTTGCGGACTGCGTCGGGCTGCCTGTTACTGTTCCGCAACTGTAGCTACTTCCGGGGTAGGCCTGATTGGCCCCGACAGGCACGTGACAGGCGCGGCCACGCCCCGCGGCAGCCTCAGGATGCGCAACGAGTTCACAGGCTTTCCGCCTTCAACGCCGCCCAGGAAGAGGCAGGAAGAGCAGTTCGCGGCGCCTTTCACATCGCGGTAGTCATCAGTCATAATAATCGCGCCGCAGTCATGCAATCATTTATCATTTAACATTTGAAAGGCCAGTCATAATAATCGCGCCGCAGTCGGCAGTCATGCAATCATTTATCATTTATGAAATAGTATAGAGACATATGTACAGCGTCGCGACAGCAGTCATCAGTCATAATAATCACATCGCAGTAGTCATCAGTCATAATAATCACATCGCAGTAGTCATCAGTCATAATAATCGCGCCGCAGTCATGCAATCATTTATCATTTAACATTTGAAAGGCCAGTCATAATAATCGCGCCGCAGTCGGCAGTCATGCAATCATTTATCATTTATGAAATAGTATAGAGACATATGTACAGCGTCGCGACAGCAGTCATCAGTCATAATAATCGCGCCGCAGTCGGCAGTCATGCAATCATTTATCATTTAACATTTGAAAGGCATACATTGTTGTATGAAATAGTATAGAGACATATGTACAGCGTCGCGACGGCAGTCATAATAATCGCGCCGCAGTCGGCAGTCATGCAATCATTTATCATTTAACATTTGAAAGGCATACATTGTTGAAGGCAAGATCTACGCATTGAAGCGTTGAGAGAAAAAGACAGCCAAGATTGTACTTTAAACTAAATGACTTTTATTTGCCTGTATTCTAATTACATGCGCTGCTTTGGTCCAACATTAAAACGTCAAAGTAGAACTATTATGTACTTTCTCATATTATTAACATTGACAAACATATTTACAATTAGCATTTTATAAAGTAGAACTGTAATGTATACTTAGCATCACTTTTCACATGAGAACAAACGTAGAACTGTAATGTGTACTTTCTCAGTCAGTGCTAAGTGCAGTCAGTGCTAAGTGCAGCATCACTTTTCACATGAGAACAAACGTAGAACTGTAATGTGTACTTTCTCAGACAGTGCTAAGTGCAGTCAGTGCTAAGTGCAGTCAGTGCTAAGTGCAGCATCACTTTCACATCAAAACAAAAGTTGAACTGTATGTGTACTTTCTCAGTCAGTGCTAAGTGCAGCATCACTTTTCACATCAAAACAAACGTAGAACTGTAATGTGGCGCTTTCTTGACTCAAGTTATAACTTAAGCATTACTTCAACGTTGAAAAGTGATTAATATTAGATGGCTGCAGCGTGTGGCTGCAGCGTGGATGACTGCCTGCACATGGGAAAAGTGAGTGAAGCTTGCGCTTTCTTGACTCAAGTTATTGTGAATCAGGGCCTACCCCGGAAGTAGCTACAGTTGCAGAACAGTAACAGGCCGTCGGGCTACCATAGTTAAAACGTGCGTTGTTTACAAACTGCTAACGCTATGGCAAGATGTGTGTAGGCCTATGTAATGTTAATGGCTATGTTTTTAAAGTCCTAATGAAGATTGATTTATATTGTGCGTGCCATTTTTACACAAACTGACTAGCACCTGGCTGCAGTGCTGCTGCTGCTGCTGCTGCCTGCAGCCAGTGCAGAACACCGGCTCCGCCAAATAAATTTTTTTATTTGCGCGTCATCAGAACCGTACGATACACAGACGCTCCATTACCGGATAAATATATATATATAATTAGTAAACTGTCGGGGGCATTAAGTGCCCCCCTTAACTGATTTTCGAGGGCATTTTGTCCATTTTCAAGGGCATTATGCCCCAAGCCCCCGTTAATTTCGAACCCTGTCTCATTCTCAACACCACCAAAACTAAAGAGATGATCTATGACCCCAGAGAAGTGAGAGTACATGACCCTGTGGTAATTGGCGACTGTGATATAGAGCAGGTTGCATCATATAAATACCTAGGAATCCACGTGGATAATCGACTGAAATGGATGTACATGTTGATGTTCTGTGTTCCAAACTAGCCCAACGACTGCACTTCCTCCGTAGTCTCAGACTGTTCGTGTGAGCACAGCGATCATGACCACATTTTATAAAGCTGTCCTAGAAAGTCTGATGAACTATGGGATGGCAGCGTGGTTTGGTACACTCGCAGTACAGTGTGAGTCGAATATTGAAAGGCTAGTGAAAGCAGCGATGAAGGTGACCGGAAACACCATGTATCCTTCACTCCAATCTATCTTTGAGAAAGTAGTGGTCAGCCAGGCACAGAGAATCTTACAGGACCCTTCTCATATGCTTTATCCTGAATATGAAGTTCTTTCCTCAGGGATACGGTTCAGAGCAAGTAGATATAAGAGCAACCGCTACAAGCTCTCCTTCCTTCCTACATCCATCACTCTCCTAAATGACACTAAAGGTCGATTCCCTTGAGGCAACACCGAACAGTGGGCTGTCAGCCTGTCACCTCTTTCTTTCTTGTCCAAGTCTTAATTGGTTGTAATTTAATTAGGGCTGGGTGCAATATGACGCTTTTTTAAATTAGTTTACCTACTTATGTATTATGGTTGTACTATGTATTGTCTGAAGTCCTTTTTACTAACTGAATGAATTGTCCTCTGGGACAATAACGTTTATTCTTATCTTATAACACCCGTCCGTTACTATGACATTATTTATCATGAATGTATCCATGCATGTAGCTAGATGCTGAAAAACAGGGATATTATATGTATTGTGTGTTATCTCTCCACTCCATGCTATGGTAGTGCTTGTGCCACCACAGGAGATACGATTAAATTGTTTTTATATACATATTTAAATCAATATCTTCCTTTTGAATAAAATAGGCTCAGGAATCAGGCTTGTTTTTTTTTTATCCACTTTTTCTCCCATTTTTCTATATTTTTCTCCCATCCCAATTTCGTATCATCCAATTCAACCCTCCCCTGTCACGAACGCTGTTTCTTGCCTCCCACAAGCCGGCTGCAATGTGGACTAAGTCATACATAGCACAAGTCCCCTCCGGTACTTGAGGTAACAGCAGTCGCATCTTTTCACCTGCGCAGCTCGATCTCTCAGCGTCGAGGAGTAACGCGTGGGAGGCTCACGCTGCCCCCGACACTTCCTGATTCTACTGCGCAGGCGCACCAACCGACTTGTAGGAGTCGCTTGTTCACAACGTTCGATCCCCACCCTTCAGTTTTCCCTCCCCGTAATACGGCCAATGTGTATTACTGCGGACGACCAGCTAAACTGAAAACAATGTGGAGAGCTGGATTCGAACACGTGAATCCTAGCGTCTCCACACTGGTGGCGAGTGCCTTGCCCACTACACCACCTAGCCGCCAGGAATCAGGCTTGTTAAAGCTAATTGGCGTAATCCATGTCAAAAAGAGTAGCCTATAGTAAATATATACACACACAAGAGAGAGGGAGAATAGCTTATTGTAGACTTAATGATTTTACAATATTTATTAATTATTATATAATTTAACTATCCAGTTGGTTTTTATAGTGTAACGTTTGGCTACTTCATTGAACGTAGAGAGAGAAAGAGGGAGAGAGGGAGACGGGCTCAGCCCCCCGCCCCCCCCCCCCCCTTCTCACACTGTTGGAACTCCACAAATGTATCCTGTGTCTGTGAGCTATTTAGCTTAGGTTAGTTAGCAGCTAACGTCAGTTAAGGTTTTTACCGCAACGTTTATTTATTTATTAGACCCGTTGCTTGCAGAGTTTACATAGAAACGGCGTGACTCGCAACAGGAGTTGTCACAGGCTGTCATAGCTTTTTAACCCTTGTGCATGCCTAACGATGGGGGAGCTCACTGGGCTTAAGAGAGGAAAAGATACATCATGTTTAAAGCCATATAATTTTAACTGTTTACTATTTAAAAAAATTTTTTTACCCATGTTTAACATTCATAGCCTATTCTCAAGATATCTGTAAAAGATTACACATATTTTCGAATTTTAACCACTTAAATTAGTGTTTGTTTGATACCACGTCAGTTTTTATTGAAAAAAAACGGATAAACCGCCATATTCACCATATATCTATTATTTTTTTCCACTACTTTACAGCATATCAAAACGGGACAAAATTCCTGTGAATAAGAATCTGCCATTATAAAAAAGAAAGGTTGACTATTTAGCGGTCAGAAATAGCCGTTAGTAAGCGTTAGTAAGCACCGGTTAGTACTAATCTATTACTAAAAGGTATGTATTGTATGTATTTTGAATGCCTGGTGTAATTATTCTGTTTATTTATCGATATATGATGTGAAAATTAGAGATTAGAGATAAAAAAAAAAAAAAATTAGACTTGCGGTTTTATAGCGGTTTTATTAACATTGAAGTGGATGGGAGTAGAAAAAGCGACTAGGGGTAAAGAAGGCACTAAATCTGTAACTATTCATGTTATAAGCTTTTCACACAATGAACATATATGTAAAATTAAGATATTTACCCAATTTCATGAAATAATAATAAACACAGACACCGCTGTGCTCACACACACACTCAAAATATTTCAAAAAAGTAGAAAAATCGACTAAGGGTGCACAAGGGTTAAATGGAAGGTGGCGGGTATCGGGCTCAGCCCCTCCCTTCCAGCTGGAGTTGACGTGAAACATCAAATGGCAGAATCACGAATAGTGGATTAAGAGAAGTTATTTATATTTCGAACGTGATTCATTGCACACTAGATTACACGTTGCGAATGTTATGACTGAAATTCTGCCATTTCCACCGCAAAAGGCATACAAGTAACAACAAGTTGATCATGAATATGCAAATCGATGAAACTTCATTAGTCGTAGACTCGTGACAGCCCTAGTAAATTCTAATGAACCAAAGGAGAATATAAATTATTGTTTCTTTTATAATTTTTTATTTTTTTATCTTTGATGGTGAATAACCATGCTGACAATGGCTAAAAGATGCCACTGAGCTCATTCAGCTACTTCTTAACTCTTTCAATGCCCAAAACGATATATTTAGTTTTATCAGCCCAACGCCTGAATGCCCAAGACGTGTTTTAGCGTTTAATTTTTTTATTAGCGATCTGATTTCTGATTTCATATTTCATCAACAGTCTCCCGTTAATACAGCAGCTCCTCCAGCAGCTCAGAATGGAAAAAAGCGCCCCCTATGTCTATCCCTGTGTAACTGCATGTCAGTCGCTTAGACTGACCTGGGATCAGTTGATATGTAGAGGCGGAGCCAGCCGGCTCCCCGAGCTGGCAAGCTGTCTGATCAAGAGCGATCTGCTCGCGGGACGGAAATCAACCTGGAACATATATTGACCGCAGCCAACACTCAATCAATAAGCGCGATCGATTTCTGGAATGGCGATCAGGAACTGTAATGATCTTTTTCGAGAACATCTGATCTGAGGTAAGGAATCTATTTTACCAGTCTTGGGATAATCAGAGTTGTATTCGCTGAGATATAAGCGTTTGCCCTATGTGTGTGTGTGTGCGCGCGATCGCTTTGAGGAAATCAGAGAATCGATTTTCAGCTCACGGCCCCAGCGTGCATACGTACACATATACTATCGATAATCTAGCGTTTATTTGAAAACGATTCATAAATAGGCCGAAAAATGACAACGTTTCTAGAATATTCCAGTAAACGTCTTTTATCATGGAACATTTATATTTTCCTTGAAAACGAGGGCTTTTCAAAATGCTATAAAACGAAAATTAACCGATAAAAAAACAATCCGCTTCGACAATGTTGACTGGAAAACGAGTCATTGATAAGCGACAGGCAGATTAGACACATAGCCATAATTTAAAACATAGATTAGGCGTTTTTAACGATAACATTGAAGTGAATGGTGGGCATTCAACCCGTAAATCAAGATTAAGCTTGGGCTCTGAAAGTGTTAAGATCAAGTATAGTCAATATCTAAACAAATTAACAATGGGCAGATCATTTACAGGGGCTTTTGTAGATGCAGTACTGAATTTTGCCATCCGGACACATGCAATATGAATGTAGAATATAAAATGCCAGGCTTATAAATGGCTTTATAGCAGGGGTGGCCAACCAGTCAGAGACTAAGAGCCACAAAAATGACTGTGGTACCACAAAGAGCCACACCATATACCAGCGTTTCTCAAACCTTTTTTTTTGAGTCACGGCACCCTTCATGTGTTTATAGGTCTCACCCTCTGGCCTCTGAAGTTGCTAATGTCTTTTTTATTTGGGCCTCACAGGGTTAAAAGTACCTTGTGAGACCCACGGTTGCAAAATTACAAAATCACTTTTAGCCATTTAAAAAAAATAATGTTTATTTAAAAAATTTTAAGCACATGTATAGTCAATTGGTCCTGTTGTTCAGCCTCACAATGCTATTTGCTAGTAAATGTGTTTATATGTCCCACCCTCTGGCCTCTGAAGTTGCTAATGTCTTTTTAATTTGGGCCTTACAGGGTTAACCTCTTAAGCCCGAGATATACAGTAAAGTGTATATTTTCAGCATTACATTTGTTTACCAATTATTTTAACTGTTATTAGTGAAATATAAGATTATAGAAATCTCAGGGCATTGAGTCGGAAACCGGCGCATATTGACAGGAGGAAGTGGCACAGCCAAAAGTGAGTGTAGTCTTTTGAAGGAAGAGACTCAGGGTTTTCGAATTTCGAAAAACTACCCTACCCAGCTCACACCAGCCCCTGTCAATCATCTGACTTCTGGATTTCCTTTATTTTTTCTCTTATTTTTTGGGATTATCTCCCACAAACCTGAACGTTATTGCCATAAAACAGAACGCAGTTAGTTTCTCTACCTTTCTTTGAA
Source organism: Notolepis coatsorum (assembly GCF_963971535.1). Lineage (NCBI taxonomy): Eukaryota > Metazoa > Chordata > Actinopteri > Aulopiformes > Paralepididae > Notolepis > Notolepis coatsorum. The sequence continues at coordinate 78,416,276 of NC_140169.1, read as the reverse complement.
CGTCTTGCAAAAAACGGTGTTGCAATACGATGAAAAATGGTGGAGAAATTTACATTATAAAAAAAATGGCAGAATTCAGTACTGTATCTACAAAACCTTCTGTTTAATCATTTTCCCTTTATTCATTTGTGTAGAACCATTACCTATAAGCCTACTGTGAGGGGCAAGTGGGCTGGCTTGAGTTAGACGCGTGCTTGAAGAATTCAATGTCCAGAGAGCTCGTATCATTTTTGATATGCCAATCCTTTTATTGACCATTATCAACCAAAAAATATATTAAAAAACTCTTTTTACTAATAACACTGAACGCCGACCTATACGGCACATCAACACGAACACAACAAGACACGGTCAAAAACTGTATGGCTATTCCCCTTGCGCACCTGGGGCTCGTCACCCACTGATCAGTATATATGGGTAACCACCCCCTGTGGTGGTTGCCATGGTGACTGATAATGCCAAACCTCTGCACTGTGAGTTAAAATAAAACTAAATAAACAGAATGGCATTTTGGCTCCAACACACCGGCCCCTAATTGTGAATGGCAGGAGGCCAGGAACAATTCAAAATAATATTTACATAATGGAGCCAATAAATGTATACAAAAGAACTCAAAAAACAATTCTCTGAATTAGAAGCTTTAAATTGCAGCTACTTGAAGCAAGCAAAGTTTAGTTACTGGTCTACACTCGTGCAGAACGCACCAGTCCTTTCCTGTCGGGATAGGTCTCCAGGACTCTTCCAAGTAACCAGGAACCACATGGGGCTGTAGCGTCTGCGATCAATACAATGTCTCCAGGGACAAGACTTTGTCTCTCCTTACTCCACCTCTGCTGCTCCTATAGCAAAGGTAAGTATTCTCTCAGCCAGTGTTTCCTGTTCCACTTTGTCTGCATCCTCATGACTCAGTTTCTTTTATGATTCATCTCCAATAGAGTCTTTCGTAGTTTCAGGATCCAAGCAACTGACCTCTTCAACCTTTTCTAGTTAGAAAAGTAGGTGATCAGTTGGTGTGTGGCACTTGGTGCATCGACAATTACTGCATTGATGTTGAGATCCTTTTTGACCTCAGGGTCATCAGCAGAAATTGTTGTACTCCAAGATACCATCTGGCCACTCTTCCTCTGGTTTCCAAAGAAACTCAGGGCCCTCAATCCACCTTCTGTTGGTCAGCAAATCATCCACCTTAACTCCCCTTGAAGTTTTGTCAGCAGGGTTCTGAGTGGTATGAATGTACCTCCACTGCGTGACATCAGATGTTCTTTGGATGTCAGAAATCCTGTCTCGGTGGAACTTCTCATCTCTCCCAAACCTCCTTTTCAGTCCAAGGATGCGTTGCCTAGCAACAAACTGATTGTTTGGCAGAGACACTTCTTTCCTTTTAAAGGGAAGCTCCAAGGTGTAATGTCCGTCCTGAAGTTTGCATGAATCAGTCATGATTTCCATGAACTTCATATCATCCCTCGACATTTCCTCTTTGCCTTCTGATGACCTTTCATTAAAATCATGGTCCTCCAGATTAGTTATAGAGATCCTATTAACAATAGCAGCGGGGTAGACACTCACTCCGCTGCTCACTGTAGCCTGAAAGGGGACCATTAATGACCAACCCCAATAGGGTCTTAATGGCATATGGCCCATTGCCACGACTGTTCACAACTTCCCAAGGTTCAAGCATTTTGGAGGCATTGGTACCTATCAATAACTCCACATCAGCTTGAATCCGAGGAAGGACAACCCCATCCAAGTATGGCTACTTAGCCAACTCCTCTTTGCTAATGATGTTACTTGTGGTTACGGGCATCCTCTTCTGGGTGTAGACCTTGGGCAGGTCATAGAACTGTTTCCCAGTGAGGCTGGCGATCTCCAAGTCTGTCAGCATGTAGCTGGACACAGATGCCTTTGGGCCCATGGTATGTAAGCTGATTTGTGTTTTCCTTCCTGTAAGGTTCAGCCTTCCCATTAGGGTTTCTGAACAAAATGTGTCAGTGCTGCCTGGATCTAAAAATGCATATGTTGTAATGATGTTGTCTCCCTTGCTGGACTTCACCTGTACAGGCAAGATTGACAGAGCCCCATTGCTGCTTCCGGCCCCTGTTTGTCCACATGTCTGCAAAGAGATATGTGCGTTACTCACCGAAGGTTTCTTTGGCTGGTTTGTGTTGCTTGCTCTCTCCTTCTGATTTATATGAAGAACACTGGGATGGTTTTGGCTGCACACCTTGCAAGTCAAGCGCTTCTCGCAATTCCTGCTAAGATGTCCAATGCGAAGGCAGCCAAAACAGATTCCTTTTTGCCTTATAAAAGTAATCTTGTAAGTGTGTCTTCTCCTCCATCTGAGGACATTGATCCAGAGTGTGGTTTTTAGAGCAACATACACAAGTGTTGGTGTTGTGAGCACATGCATTTCTTTGCTTTGCAGGGGTTTCGATAGTAACTGTGGTTGCAAAACTGTCTCCTGTGAATTTGGGTTTGATTTGTGACTTCATTCTGCTCATGTTCATAGGTTTACTTCCTGTACTTGGTGGTGTATTTTGTATGTCTCCGAAGACTGGGTCTGAGACTATCTTTAGCTGGCGCTCAATGAATGTGACAATATCCATGAATTGTGGTCTGCGATGGTGTTTTTCCATTATCGAACATACAGAGACTCTCCAATTCTCTCTGAGCTTGTATGGAAGCTTTGAAATCAATACTTTCATGTTCGCTGGCATATCGTGTATATTATTTTGCATGAGGATTGAGAGTGACTGAGCGTTCCTTTAACCTTGTTCCTTTCCTGTAGTAGGAGTCCATTCCATCGGACTGTGTGAGTGAAAGAGCTTGGTGACTGGGGGATTGTAATACTGCTATTCTTGCCAGTTGTGCATCAAGCTCCATCGTTTCCTTTTTCTTTTTCAGGATCTGTTCCTGCTCTTCCAGAGCGTGTTTATCCTTTTTCAGGATCTGTTCCTTGGCTTCCAGAGCGTGTTTCAGGATCTGTTCCTGCTCTTCCAGAGCGTCTTTATCCTTTTTCAGGATCTGTTCCTTGGCTTCCAGAGCGTGTTTCAGGATCTGTTCCTGCTCTTCCAGAGCGTGTTTATCCTTTTTCAGGATCTGTTCCTTGGCTTCCTGAGCGTGTTTCAGGATCTGTTACTGCTCTTCCAGAGCGTGTTTATCCTTTTTTAGCATTTGTTCCTGCTCCTCCAGAGCGTGTTTATCCTTTAACGCTGCAGCGCGAATCACAAGTGAAGCTCTATCTGCCTCGGCCTGTAAGCGAGCTGCTGAGGTAGAAGATCTGCTGGACCTGCTGGACCTGCTGGTACCAGACCTTGTGTGACCTTTGTGAGCAGATTTTTTACTTCCCACATTAGAAATGCTGTCATTTGGATTAATTAGATGTTGCACATCCTCCTCATCCTTATTAACACTTTCCACATTAGAAATGCTGTCATTTGGATTAATTAGATTTTGCACGTCCTCCTCATCCTCATTAACACTTTCCACAGGTTTGTAATGTTTGTCCATGCATTCATGTGATCAATAAAGTCATTGACATTGATCATTTTGGCTTTGAACCAAATGTCATGTTTTCCCCTTTCCTCAGGAGGTACTATTGGCAACAGAGCCTCCTGGTTTGCTGCTGCTTCCTTGCATATGTGGAGATATTGCATAAATGCGCATTGCACCTCCTGTTTGCATCCACTTTGCATTAACCCCAAAATCGTTTTTTGCAAGTTAGAAGCCTTGTTAAATTTAGATTTATGTAATTTATGTAATGTGTCAATTTTATCCAATAGGGCTTTTGGTGTTAATTTGCTCTTGCGTTTTGTGACCTGCTGATCGGTATCAACATTGTGTGTGATTTGACCTGTGTCCACCTTGGACTGTGTTTTAGCCACTGTGGGTGTGGGCTGTGACTTTTCAACCAGTGAAGGTTCTTTACAATGCGTTTCAGCCGTGGCGGGATTAGATTTTTCAGGTCTGGTCAATTTTAGCATGGTGTTATTCACAGTCAAAGATAAAAAATGTTTTTAAATAGAATTGATATTCTCCTTTGGTTTATTACAATTTACTCAAGCCTAGTAACAGACACACTATTTCTGACACTGATCCATATGTCCCTAGATTCAGATAACAATAACATGCAAATGGACCAGTTAAAAAAAATTGTAAATGTTTATTCTACGTCCTTGTTTATTCTACGTCCTTATGGAATGAGTGACAAAAAAAAAAAAAGTAAACATTATTTCTTTTTTTGGATGGAAGAGCCGCACATTGACAGGCAAAGAGCCGCATGCGGCTCGGCCACCCCTGCTTTATAGGGTCATGTGACGCATTATTTCAAAGGCCAGAATCTCTTCTATTATAATACCATAGTTAAATCTGTAACCCTCTTGCATAGAACCTAAATCACCTATTCTTTCTTTCCTTCCTCTGACACTCTTCTCCATCACTATCTCCCTCCAGATAGCTGTCCTGTCAGGCCTGGGAAGAAACCAAGAGTTAATGTACTATAGGCTACTCTTTTTGACATGGATTAGGCTAATTAGCTTTAACAATCCTGATTCCTGAGCCTATTTTAATAAGGAAGATTTGATTGATTTAAATATGTTTATAGCCTATATATAAAAAAAATTAATCGTATCTCCTGTGCTGGCACAAGCACTACCATAGTGTGGAGTTTAGAAATAACACACAATGGGCGGTTAGGTGGTCGAGCGGAGATTGCGTTCGTCACCAGCCCCGGAGCTGTGAGCTTGGTTCGCCTGTTCGAATCCAGCTCACAGCTCCGGGGTTGTCACCAGCTTGGCTGGCCGTCTGCACTGATACAATTGGCTGTATCAGAGGGTGGGAGAAGCTGGCGGGGTGGGTCCGGGTCGTTGTAAACAGCGACTCCTACAGTTCGGTCGGGGCGCCTGCTAAGCGCGGATTGGACATGAGGGGGATAGTGTGGTCCTCCCACACGCTACGCCCTCTCAATGAGAATCCGCGCTGCCAGGTGAAAAGAAGCGGTGATTGGCTGGACGTGTGTCGGAGGAAGCACGTGGTAGCCTCCACTCTCCCAAATGATCTGACTGTGGGGGGTAAAGCGCAGCGACCAGGAAGGGACTGGGAATTGGCATACGACTAACATTGGGATGGGAGAAAATCGGAGGAAAATGGAGGGAAAAAAAAATAAAAAATAAAAAAAATAACACACAATACATATAATAACTCATGGAGATAAACTAAAAAGCTATTTATAATTTTTGGCCGGTAAAAATATATCTGGCTGGTAATTTTTTTATCTAAAGCTAAAAAGTATAAAAATATATTTTTTTTTTCTTTTTTTTAATCTCGGAAGCTTCGAATTAAAATCGAATCTCGGCCCCGAAGCTTTGAATGCCTAAAAATTCGAAGGTCAGCCCTAGTAGCTATAATGAGTCAATAGATAAAAAGCAGTAATGGCATGTAGGTTACTCACCCTACTCATGTACAGTAGGAATTAGGGTTGGATAGCGTTCACATTCGAACCGGTACCTGGGAATCTATACCGGTACCAGACGGTACCTTTTTTAGGTACGGTCATTATAACAAAATGTTATTTCTGTTAAATTAAACTAAACTAAAGTCTAAAATCCTCAATTTCAATATTGTTATCACACCACACAAACTAAAACCCCTCCCTACCTCCCTCTCCCAAACCATTCCTACAACACTTTTTTGTAATGTTGCATGGTCATGTATACATTTACTATGTATTCTTTTTTAAGTTTAAATATAAAGATTATCTGGCCATCCTCGGTACTATCAAATAAGGGTGGGAATCACCAGTTTCATCACGATACGATATTGATTCTTTGGACAACGATACGATATTTGCAGATATCACAAAGTCTGCCACGATACGATACGATTCAGGTGCCTGCGATCGATATGAGGCGATATTATGTGCCCATTTAACACAATCCGTCACATTTAGACCAACAAAAAAAAGGCTACGGAAAATATCAATTGACGTTTTTATTTTTGAGCTCTTCCAGACATTTAAATGAAAAACAATCTATTGTTTTTAATACAAATAGACCTCCTGTTCACTGTAAAGTGCCACGTTTTTATATATTGAGCTTTAAACTTTAAGTAAAATGTTTTGGAACTCACAACACGCAAGCTAAAACCCCTTCCTCTCCCAAACTGTTCCTACAATTGTTTTATGTTGCATGATGATCATGAATAAATTTATTATGTATTCATGTTTAAATATTAACATTATCTGTCCATCCTCAATAACACACACACACACACACACGCACACACACACACAGAATGCCAGTCCCCCACAGAAAGGTAGAATGCCCCGCCCCTCCTCCTTCCCAAGTCCTCTCTCCTGTTCTCTCTCACGGTTAGCTGCTTAGCTTAGTTAGCTTAAGCAGCCAACGTAACGTTAATTTAGATGTGAATAGATGCTCTGTAGCGCTGTTCTGCTGTAATGTCTACACGGAGTTTCAGACTATTGGCCGCGGGGGCGGATATGACGTCGCCGGATTTTCAAAATAAGAGTATCGCAATATGAATCGATCTTTTTACGTTGCATCGATCCTATTTGATTATTGATAATAGATCGATATATCGATCTGGATTGATGTATCATCCCACCCCTACTATCAAACTCCTCTAACCTCATCTGGTCTTTCCACAGACGGATGCGAGCATGCGCAAGCACACACACACAGAAAGGGAGAATGGCGTATAGCAGACTTAATGATTTTAGAATGTTTCAGCTAATAAAATTAAACGTTTATCATCAACTATCCAGTTAATTATTATTTTTTTTGTTACATATTGGACCCGTTGCTTGCGGTGGTCTGTCTATTATGAAATAACAATTGTGAGTTAGTGAAGGTCTGCGCTGGTCTGTCTATTATGAAATGACAATTGCGCCTCATTGGAATTCAGATTATTTTCTAGCTACCCATGTGACCTAAGCATACTAGTAAAACATTTTGAAATATTAAATTGCAAATAGAATCGATTTGTTGATTAATCTTTAGTTGCATCCCTAGTGTTGGTGCCATGTACAGGAGTTCAGTAGGTGAAGAGGTATTCAGCATATGGTTCTTCTGACATACGTTGCTTTAGGGCTGGACGGTATGGTCTAAAATTTATATCACAGTATAATTTGAAGCATAGACGGTAACGGTATATATCACGGTATATTAACTTATCTTAAAATCTCAATATAAATGCTTCTGAAGGAGTAAAACACTGGTATGGCAGCTATTACTGTACTCTTGTATTACTAGGACATATTTCACATAGTACAGAGGTATTTTATTAAGAACATTTATTGTGCAAAACTGCAATAGAAAAATGCAAAACCTTTTCTCAAGTGTCTGCGGGCAAGTAAACAGTGACAGCGTTTATGTCGGTCCACCGCTGGCTTTTTTTGTCGTTAACTTAAAATGTAAATAATTAAATTATTCTGTTACAGCTGCTGAGCTATACTATATCTAATGTCCATCAATATCTTCCTTTTTAATGAAATAGGTTCAAGAATCGAATCAGGATTGTTAGCAGAGAGAGAGAGAGAGGGATGGGGGAGACAGAGTGAGAGAGGGAGGGAGGAGGCTGCTAGAGTGGAGCTAACGTTAACTTGCTGAGGCTAGTACATCGACAGGCTGCTAGAGTGGAGCCAGCTAACGTTAGCTTTCTGAGGCTAGTACATCGACAGGCTGCTACAGTAGGAGTGGAGCCAGCTAACGTTAGCTTTCTGAGGCTAGTACATCAACAGGCTGCTACAGTAGGAGTGGAGCCAGCTAACGTTAGCTTTCTGAGGCTAGTACATCAACAGACTGCTACAGTAGGAGTGGAGCCAGCTAACGTTAGCTTTCTGAGGCTAGTACATCGACAGGTTGCTACAGGTATAGTGGAGCCAGCTAACGTTAGCTTTCTGAGGCTAGATCAACAGTTAACATTACATAAGGTTTTAGCGCGACGTGGACATTCCAGAATGGCGAGGATGCAAAGCATGTTAGACGATTGGACCCGTCGCAGAGTTTACATAGAAACTGCGTGACTCGCGAGAGAAGTTGTCACACAGCCTTCAAACGCAGGGCGGAAGAGCTTGTTTGTTTCTAGAATTGAAGGTCCGCTCTGCTCTGTCTATTATGAAATGACAATTGCGCGTTGACACGCCCACTGCGCGAAGCCTCTGCTCCTAAATAACTTTTTCCAGTTCGCACATATCTATTATCTATGACTAATTCTATCTATTTTTAGGGGCAAATGCGAGTGAAATAGTTGCGCTGTGGTTACATGATGTCATTGCTATTTTAGAGCTGCTCTACCGGTTACAAGGTATAGTTAAAATCCATACCGTAGCGCAAATTCATACCGTTTATACCGTATACACCGTCCACCCCTACGTTGCTTCCAAATAAAAGGAGAAAAGACAAAGTGCCTTAATTTTTATTTAGTTTACACTCAGCATTATTAAAAAGTAAAGTAGTCATGGATTATGTGGTTATTTTGTAGACAAATGTTTCATCCAATTTACAGAAATTGTACTATATTGCGATATAAGCTCAAAAAAGGAGAGATTTGGTGATTTTATTCAGCTTTAATTTCCATGTAAGAGGTTTATAATGGTACGTAGCTGGGTTTTACATACTTTAAGAACACAGTGTAGTCCAGAGTCGTCTACAGTTCTAGACTTTAACCACTTAGTTTCAAGCACCAGTTTAGTTTAGTCTGGGACAAAACCCCATTTAGTCTCAGGTTATGACAGATTTAAGTGTCACCTTATGGATCAAACCTTATATCACGCTATGGGAAATTTCATATCTCAGGAACAATATAAACGCCTCAAAAAACGTTCGGAAACGTTATTTCGGTCGATTATTCCTCCCCTTTAATAATACCAATTGGTATTGTATTTTATATCTTTGGAAAGGCTGATTGGTCACCTTTACAACGAGGTACAACTTGTAAGGATTGTGCATTCGTGGAATGAGCAACACAGCTAAATAAATCACCAAATCTCTCCTTCCTCTGACACTCTTCTCCATCCAGATAGCTGTCCTGTCAGGCCTGGGAAGAAACCAAGAGGCTTGGATGGAAGAAAAGGTCTCTGCTGTGACCAGTGTGGATAAAGCTTCAGTTCAAAGAGCAATCTCAATAAACACCAGCACATTCACACAGGAGAGAAGCCCTACTCCTGTGACCAGTGTGGAAAAAGCTTCAGTTCAAAGATGAATCTCGATAAACACCAACGCGATCACACAGGAAAGAAACTCTACTCCTGTGACCAGTGTGGGAAGAGCTTTAGTCGACTGTCTCATCTGCAATCACACCAGAGAATTCACACAGGAGAGAAGCCCTACTCCTGTGACCAGTGTGAGAAGAGCTTTAGTCGACTGGATACTCTTAAAATACACCAGAGAATTCACACAGGAGCGAAGCCCTACTCCTGTGACCAGTGTGAGAAGAGCTTTAGTCAACTGTCTCATCTGCAATCACACCAGATAATTCACACAGGAGAGAAGCCCTACTCCTGTGACCAGTGTGAGAAGAGCTTTAGTCGACAGGATACTCTTAAATCACACCAGAGAATTCACACAGGAGAAAAGCCCTACTCCTGTGACCAGTGTGAGAAGAGCTTTAGTCAACTGTCTACTCTGAAAACTCACCAGAGAATTCACACAGGAGAGAAGCCCTACTCCTGTGACCAGTGTGGGAAGAGTTTTAGTCAACTGATTACTCTGAAAACACACCAGATAATTCACACAGGAGAGAAGCCCTACTCCTGTGACCAGTGTGAGAAGAGCTTTAGTCGACTGGATAATCTTAAAAAACACCAGATAACTCACACAAGTGAGAGTGTTAGAAGAGTTAGAATAGAATAGAATAGAAATACTTTTATTATCCAGAGGGAAATTTGACACTGCAAATCGCTCAACATTAAACATTTAGACAGAACAGGTCACGAAGAATAACAAAACAAATCAAATTGCCTAAGATGAAAATAGAATAAAAAATTGAATAAAATATACAGTAGAAATATACTGAAGTCTACAGTAGGTGTAATATTGCACAGTGTTGTTTCAAAAGTAAGAGTCCAGGAAGATGGTAACTGTCACTCTGTGCTCAGTGATACAGTGATGCATTGTATAGTCTGATGGCTGTTGGAATGAACGACTTCCTGTGCCGTTCAGTGCTGCATTTAGGTAGTGTCAGCCTAGCACTGGACATGCTCCTCCTGTCAGCAAAGTCTGTATATAGTGGGTGGGAGGGGTTTTCCCTGATGGCCTGGAGCTTAGCAAGGCTCCTCCTCTCCGCCACCCTCGCTAGGAAGTTCCACTCATAATGAATGTGTGGCCCAGTGTTGAAAACGCCATTACAGCTATCAGTCCATCAACAATCATAAGAATAATATTGGTAGTAATATTTGACCGTTCTTTTGAAATGAAAAACTACTTCCAAGAGCTTTTGACCTGCACAGAAGCCTCTGTGAGAGAGAAGCAGTACTAGCATACCAATAGTATCCAGCTGCAGAACGGCAGACCAGCCACACTCTCAGACCCAAATGCATTTCCTTTGATTTAATTATACATCAAATGATTTATGAAGTTAACTTTTCACCTGGATAACGTCAACATTCAGGGTGAATGTAATGTGAAAAATTGGGATTAAAAAATATATATTTTTTTTTAATTTGGGTCAGAGTGTGGCTGGCATGCCGTTCTGTTCTATTGGTTTGTTTTGGCAAAATTCTTTTGCTCTGTGTGACAATAAATAAATGAATGATATGCAATTTAAAACCAAAACTAAGGCCTCAGTATGAGTTTAAGATGTGAACATGGTCATGTTTGTTGAATAAAAAATAATGGCAGTTTTTCTTTTTTTTTTTATCCCGATCTTCGGAAAATCGGATCGGGACATCCCTAGTTGCAATCAATTCACTTGAAATGTTAATCAATAAAAAATCCATAGAAAATGTTCTGTTAAACACCTCCAAACCATATCTGAAATAATAAACAAATAAAATATTGTACCCATCTTGCTATTATGTTTATACTACTATGCACTTAGAGTGTAACACTCAAGCTTGATATTATTTGACGAACAATGCCACTGACCCTTAGCTGCCACAGATGTACCTCCTGGTGACATGCTGTTCACAACCTGTAAGTCGCTTTGGATAAAAGCTTCAGCTAAATGACTAAATTGTAAAATGACTCCATTGTCATTGTTTATTTACCTGATGAGTCTCACTGAGAAATAAATAATAACTTTTTTTTCTCCTTTTTATAAACAAGGTCAAACATGTGTAGCCGGTGTGATCTTGTCTGCGTTGTGTTTAAAGTCGATTCGACCCCTGTTAAGGGATCGCCCTGAGTGTGAGCTGAACCCCGGACGCCGGCGCCGCGGGCGGCATCACAGACCACTAAGCAAGAAGTGAATTCACTGCTTGCTTCCGGGTCTGGATGCCTCTGGGGAGTGAGTTTACTTGCAGTACCGCTTACCATCCACAGCCACGTCACTACTTGCACCCGTGACTGTGGATATACTGCGGTACCTCCGTTACACATGTACATTCAGTTGAAAATATTCTGAAAAGATTTCTCCAGGTAAAAAGTCTAGACCAAAAATACATGAAGCAAAATTAGAATTTTTGAGGGAAATAGTGTTCAAACGATTCAACCTTGAATTCTGGTCAGAAGGGTTGTCTTCAAGTGAGAAATTGCATTGAATCGACATTTAATAACGGCAACAGTTGTAAAAATAAAAAGGTTATTGAACAGTGTATAAGGATTACGGCATGTTTTCAGAACTGAAATGCCCCAGTTTAAAAAATAAATAAAAAGAATTAAACAATTAAATACAAAATAACAGACAAACAGGAAGAAACTAGGGATGCTCGATATTGGCTTTTTTACCTATACCGATATTGTCCAACTCTTAATTTCCGATACCGATATCAACCGATACCGATATATGCAGGGTTTCCCCCCCCAAAAAATGGAACAATTTCAGGTAATTAACATTACATATCTCTTGTTGTGGAATTAAAACAACATTATGCATACTTTTGACAATAAATAAAATCAGAATTTGTTCTTACTTGCTTGCCTGGGTAAGTAAATGTTATGTAAAGGTTAAATGTAAAAAACAATATATATATATATTGAAAACCGATATTTTCCGATATCACATTTGAATGCCGATATCGGCCGATAATATCGGACATCCCTAGAAGAAACCCACCCAGGATTCTTGCTAGACAGGACAGTTTGTTCCATAGTTATTTAGGTCACATCTATCTCCACCTTTCTGTAATGGAGATACATGAGCTGCCAGCAACATAAAATCCACATGGAACGTCATAAATCAATTACTTAATAAAAAAAAGGCATACGGTTTCATTTCCATCTACTTTTGTGGATGGAAATGGATCATACACAAACTCATCAGAGATTGCAAATGGTTTCAATAATTATTTAGTAAAATTGGAATTTCCTTGGCTAGAAATATTAAGAGCACAAATAACTGTCCACTTGACAAGATTCAAGGTCAGTACCCATCTGTCTATTTGAACCACCTACCTCTGAAGAAATACAAGATATTATTTTAAATAAAAAAAAACTCAGCAGCAGGTTCTGATCATATTAAAAGTAGTCTGCTTAAAGAGGTATTACCTACAATAATTGAGCCATTGAACCACCTTTTTTCACTCTGGAAACAGGTGAGGAGAAGCTGGTTTATACCAGAATTTTGAAACATCTTAATGACAATAATATATTATATGAACATCAATACGGTTTCAGACAAAAACATTCTACTCTTACAGTTTATTGATAGAAAAACAAGTAACTTCAACAAAGTTTTTAGGGATCTTAGTTGATGATAAACTCAATTGGAAAAAACACATTGATCATGTTTGTAAAAAAGCAATGAAGTCAGTAGGTATAATTAGGAAGGTGTGTTCATTGATAAATAGTTGTTTTTTAATCCTGTATTATAGTCTGATCTTTCCTTACATATCTTATTGTAACATAATATGGGACTGGCAACCCTCTCAGATCGATTTGAACCATCTGCTCCTCTTTTCAAGAAACTAAACATTCTGACTGTGGTTAATTCTTTACAGATATGTATATTTGTGTACAAATGCATTTATGATCATCACAATCTACCAAATGGTTTTAATAGTTTTTCTTTTAATTCGGATTTTCATTCATATGTCACACGTCAGTCCAGGGACCTGCATATACCTTATTGTGGTACTTCTCTTAGGCAGTTCTCAGTGAGGTATAGAGGGTCCAATCTTTGGAATGCAGCCGATCCTATGCTGAGGAAATCTCCATCTCTGCTTATTTTTAAAGCAAACTACAAAAAAAATTCTCATATCCAAAAGTAGTAGATAGATAAATAGGTCATACATGTAGGTATGCATTTGGTTATGTGGGTGGGTAGGTTTGTAGGCAGGTGGGTGGGTGGTTATGTATTATTATGTACGCAGTATACAGTATATGCATGTATGTACTGTGTATGTATGTTTGTGTTAACATCTTTTGAATGTATTACTGGTATTTTTTAAATAATATGTATATTTTTGTATGTTTGATTTTACAAAACAGGGGAAGTTCTCGATAAGCCTCTAGGCTTCTAAACTTCTTCACAATATGGTTATTATGTATTTTTTTTTTACTTTTGTTTAACTCTTTGTGTTAATAAATAAATACAAAATACAAGTATATATATATAAAATGACTTCATGAACCTTTACTCTGAAACTAGAGATATGGGGCATTAACTTATTGACTGCCAGCTATTAGACGGGCCCGTCGTAGCAATGCCACGCTTTAAAAGATAGGAGTGCGTCACCTTGTTTGTAGAGCTATAACTATATTCTATATTATAGCTATGGATACAATACTATGGCCCATTTGACATCTATCTATCCAATATGTGAAAAAGAATGAATTCTTTCATATGTTCCCGTGTTATACCGTGGTGAATATTGGGGATGCACGATAATTATCGGGCCGATATCAGCAATTATGACGTCATCCCGATAAACCCGATAACATTATTGATAGCTCCGATAATATATAATACAAATTTTTGTTAAAAGAAATCCGGTGTGGGTGGATTGGGATGAAGGGCGTTTGTTTTTACTGTAGGCTCCTCCCGTTTTGCCAGTACTGTGGTACGACTGATAGCGTGTGGTTTAGGAAGAGGGAGTTTTTCACAAATCCAGCGCTCCTTTTCTCATGCCTGGCTGTGACGTAGCCACGTAACTTCAGAAGCAGCGCGGATAGTAAACAAACATGGCGTCGTCGGTAGTGTGGGACTTTTTCAAAGTTTCAGAGGAAAACAGTTTGCTTGCTATTTGTAACAAATGCAGAAGTTCCACGAGGAGGGAAAGGGGCAACAAGCTATAACACATCCAACCTAATAAGTCACCTGAAACATCACCACCGCTACGATGGTGTATTAAAATCCGACGATGCATACAGTTATGCATGTATGTACTGTGTATGTATGTTTGTGTTAACATCTTTTGAATGTATTACTGGTATTTTTTAAATAATATGTATATTTTTGTATGTTTGATTTTACAAAACAGGGGAAGTTCTCGATAAGCCTCTAGGCTTCTAAACTTCTTCACAATATGGTTATTATGTATTTTTTTTTACTTTTGTTTAACTCTTTGTGTTAATAAATAAATACAAAATACAAGTATATATATATAAAATGACTTCATGAACCTTTACTCTGAAACTAGAGATATGGGGCATTAACTTATTGACTGCCAGCTATTAGACGGGCCCGTCGTAGCAATGCCACGCTTTAAAAGATAGGAGTGCGTCACCTTGTTTGTAGAGCTATAACTATATTCTATATTATAGCTATGGATACAATACTATGGCCCATTTGACATCTACCTATCTATCTATCTATCCAATATGTGAAAAAGAATGAATTCTTTCATATGTTCCCGTGTTATACCGTGGTGAATATAAGTATTGGGGATGCACGATAATTATCGGGCCGATATCAGCAATTATGACGTCATCCCGATAAACCCGATAACATTATTGATAGCTCCGATAATATATAATACATTTTTTTGTTAAAAGAAATCCGGTGTGGGTGGATTGGGATGAAGGGCGTTTGTTTTTACTGTAGGCTCCTCCCGTTTTGCCAGTACTGTGGTACGACTGATAGCGTGTGGTTTAGGAAGAGGGAGTTTTTCACAAATCCAGCGCTCCTTTTCTCATGCCTGGCTGTGACGTAGCCACGTAACTTCAGAAGCAGCGCGGATAGTAAACAAACATGGCGTCGTCGGTAGTGTGGGACTTTTTCAAAGTTTCAGAGGAAAACAGTTCGCTTGCTATTTGTAACAAATGCAGAAGTTCCACGAGGAGGGAAAGGGGCAACAAGCTATAACACATTAACGTGTCTTTTCAATGATTCTATTTGCTATAGTCTCAGGATCGTATAGTGGATCGCTACTGTAACTCTGCTGATTGTACTCACACGTTGTTCAAATGTCTTATAAAAGATTTGGAGTCGGAGCCAGCGCTGCGGTACAAAGACAGTCTCGCCGTCGTTTATTGTTTAAAACAAACAGCCTATATCTCTTGTCAATTTCTCTATGTCTAAAACAGCGTCAGCAGCACGTCTCGATTGGATAGTTTTCAGCGCTGGTGGGGTCGTCTCAAGCTGCTTTCTCCGTGTGTCCTCGTGGTGTTCTCGTCTCCGTGCGCGTCCTTTCAATCTCTCTGACCTGTGGTAGATATAGGACTCAAAAACCCCGCCCCCAGTGGTCGAGTCTTAGCCCTGTGATGTCACAGACCAGAGACTCCGGTTTCTTCTATGATTGGCTTACCACGAAGGGACTGTCTCCCCTCTCCAAATAAGGAGGTGAAATGACTATTTCGGGCCGTTTTTCTTTTAAATGAGACGGACTAACATTTGAATTGTTTGATTGAATGAATGAATGAATGAATGAATACTTTACTAACAGATTGCAGAATGTTTACAGTACAGTACAGCTCAATACATACAACTGCCAAAGGGGATGCAGACCAGAGAAAGACCTTTTGTCCTGTTTACATCAGGGTCCCCAATTTTCAATTCATCGTCCATTTCAGTTAAACCCTCTTATTAGCACTTCTTAACACACACAACTTTCCAACAGATGAGAAATACAGTATTGTTAACTCTAGTCATTCATATTCTAGTTTTACTAAATGCTTTTTACTGTTACATTCCAGACTGTGCTAGCCTATAACATGATATAGTATAATTCAGAATTAGACAATTGAGGTCACAGTTTTCAGTGAAAACATGTGTACAATGTTTGATGCAAAACCCCATAGTTCTTTTATTTCATAAGCAATTTATCCGGAGAAAAGGTAATACTGTTGTTTTAATCTTACTTTGTTTTAGTTTAAGTTCTAAACACACTATTTTGTTTAACTTGGTCTCCCGCAAGTAATAGTCTTAAATATTAGTCCTAAATTAACTAGAATCTTATTTCTTTGACAATGATATGGTTCTCCTATTTTATTAATGTTTTTAGTGGGTATGCCAGCATTTGATCCAATATTCACCCTCTCTCTTGGTCTCCCAATATGGAGGGAAAACTACATGTGGCTTTTTAGCAGCGAGTCTGTTTATTTCCTTAATAGGCTTTATCAGTGGTCAATTAGTCTCATTTTTAGTGTTATTTTGCTTGTATTTCCTTGATGTCTTCTCTACATTATCTTTTAATTAATAATTCTTTATAGTTTTTGGAGTTTAGCTTTTACTCCCTTATCTAAATCCTTAATCTCTACTCAGCTGCTTTCTGCTATTTCCTCTTAAGGCCCTGTTTTTATCTGCTGACGGGCCTAACCGCCCTCTGACCTCCAACTGTCTGTTGGTTCTTGTTAAGTTATGTGACGCTTTGCCCACCTTCTGCTTCCTGACAAAAGGTCTAACTATAACCGGGGGGGGGTTGCACAAATGATCTGGTCTGTTTTTACTCTAATCACCCACAACCTCCAGTTTGATCATTAGCATATAGTGGAGGGATCTGTTTTATGACCTTAGCAACCCACTTTGTTGGGTGTCACAAGAATGTCTGCCACTCATCCAAAGTCTATTTATTAACAAGCCAGGGTATTTTACTGTTTACACGCTGAGACCTGTTTCCTTTGAGATGCTGTTTCTTAAATTCATTACTTAGCACTAGATTGTACATTTTTGATTTAATTAATTTACGACAAACCCTTCTCTGAGGGGTCTACCCTCATTATGTAACCAGTAAATTTCCAAAATCAAAAATGATATAATTACCATAAAATATAAAAAATTTTAAAAAAATTCCAAAAATTCAAAAAAATCCAAAATTTCACTTACCTCTTCTTCTTGCACAGTTATACACATTATCAGTTATTATTATGACATCCAGTCTAGGTCCGTCTCTCTATGCAAAGAGATGATCGTACCATTCTCAGCTTATTTAGTTTAAGACTATATTTATCCATGTAATTACCAAATGTGTCTATTTTGTGTAATGGACTCTGCAAGAAAAGATTTACCTTACACCAATATAAGACTAACAGTTCTAATAAAAAACGAAGGAGACTTAAACCATAAACATATAAAAAACTGATTTTCTCCTTCGCAAAAGACCTTCTGAGGTCTACTTCCTCTTAGCTGCAATTCTACCAGTTATCCTCATTGAAACCTCTGAGGTCTATTGATAACCCTTTTTGGCCGTGGCTCTTTTGTTGCATTTGCGCTAATCGCTCTCTCCTCCAGCGTCCTCGGTTCCGCTGTTGGTACTCCGCCAAAATCCACAGAGGAAAAATCATCATTTTACCTGTAGAGCTCTTTCCGTAGCTCTTACGACCTCGTACGGTCCTTCCCGCCTCGCGCCATACCACTTGCGTCTGAACACTTTGACATAAACGTAGTCTCCTGGTACTATCTGGGGAGCATTCCTCCTATTCTCCTCCTCCTCTGTCTCTCGTTTACTAGAGACATAATCATAGATCGCCCCGTGGAGCTTTGACATGTACTTCACGTACTCACGCATCTCGTGGTCTAGACTATCCAAACTCGGACCTTTTCCCGCTGCGCGCAATCCGGGCACAACCATACAGCGGCCAAACAACATCTCGTGCGGTGTTAAACGCAGGCCCCGGATCTCGCTTGATCTACACGCCATCAGTGCCAACGGTAACGCGCTCAGCCAATTTAGACCTGTGTGTTGACAGATCTTAACCAATTTGTTCTTAAGTACCCCGTTCATGCGTTCCACAGCCCCCTGGCTCTGAGGGTGGTAAACGGACCCGAAACGCTGTTTTATCCCCATCTGTTGGAGTACTAAACGTACAGTTTTGTCCACAAATTCTTTGCCATTATCTGACGAGATTTTATCTGGAATTCCGTAACGGCTTACTATCTCCCGGCATAAGAACTTAGCCACTGAGGCAGCATCCTTATGTTTAGTCGCGCAAGCCTCTACCCACTTCGAAAATCGACACACCACGACAAGAATGTACCTTTTTTGGTTAATCGGTTTTATCATGTCTACATAGTCAATCACAAGTTCTCTCATTGGGCCATTTGGGGTGGGGATGTGTCCCGGAGACACAACGATCCCTCTGCGTGCATTGTTCTTCAAGCAAATTGCACATCTACTTATTACACAATCAATCTGCCGTAGCAGGTTTGGCGCCCAAAACCCATACTCCTCTATTTTCCTACTCACCTCTCTCCGGTGTGCATGACAGAACTCATGCGTAGTTTGGATCAGCAGTCCGACCAGGCCCGTTGGTGCAACCACAAGTCCTTCATGGTTCCGCCACAAACCTGCCCCATCCCTACTAGCCCCCCTTGCTGACCAGAGATTTCTCTCCACCTGACTCGCCTCTTCCTGAAAGGTCAAAACATCTTTGTAAGTAATCTTATCTTCCAACTCCACCTCATGTGTGATAACCAATACCTTACCTGCTCTGTCCGCACCTGTCACTTGTTTGGCAGCGACATCCGCCATGTTGTTACCTCTGGTCACCTTAGACTCATCAGACTGATGGGCAGCACATTTGATAATCGCAATTTGTTTGGGTTTCATTATTGCTTTCAACAAATCGGTTATCTGACTACAGTGTCTTATGGCGGTACCATCTGCTCTCTTAAAACCTCGCCCTTTCCACACCGCTCCGTAGAGAAAGGCTATGTTCTGCGCGTAACTGCTGTCTGTATAGATATTACAGCTCTTGCCTTCTGCCATTTTGCACGCTTCAGTCAGAGCGACTAGTTCCGCCAGCTGAGCTGAACAGGGTTGTGTCAAGGCTTCGGCCTTTTCTACGACAAACCCATCACCTTGTGATTTTACTACAGAGTAACCTGCTTTTAGGTCCTCTCCAACTCTGTAACATGAGCCGTCTGTCCATAGTTCCAAATCAGGACTGCTAAACGGGAAAGCCTGCAAGTCAGCTCTAAGTCTGGAGTACCTCTCAGCTTCCGCCACACAGTCGTGAGGTTCTCCATCCTCAGGCTTAGGAAGGGTCTGCGCTGGGTTCACTATGGAACACCTAGTCAAAGTAACATCTTCCTGTTCCAAAATCCTGTAATAATTTTTCAGACGGGGTATCGTTAGTGCAGATTTACCAGATTCCAACAAATTTTGGATTGCATGTCGCATTTTGTGCCAGTACTGCGCATGCATACCTCTGATCTGAAGAGGAAGAGACATACAGTATGAACTGCTTGGTATAATCAGGCAAAGTCAAGGCCGGGGCAGCTAACATACGGGTCTTTATGGTCTCAAATGCCCTCAGGCCCTCCTCAGTCCATGTTACTTTAGCACTCAACTTGTCATTTCCGCAAACTTTTATCATAGCTCTTAAGGGCCCTACTAGTTCTGTATAATTCTCCACCCAAGTGGAACTATACCCGACGATTCCCAAAAACATCATCATCTGTCTTACAGTCACTGGCTTGGGAGCTTTCTTAATAGCCACCAAATGTTCCTCTGTACTAGCTCGATGGCCTTTTGAAATCGTTTGACCTAGATATGCTACTTTAGGTCGACAGTACTGCAATTTTTTCAAAGACACCTTGTGTCCCTTCTCTGCTAGTAGTTGCAATAGTTCGATAGATTCCTTATGACATGTTGTCTGATCGTCGGCACACAAGATAATATCGTCCATATACTGAATGACTCTGGATTTTAATCTCAGGTCTAACCCGTCCAGATCCTCTCTCAAGATCTTGTTAAAGATATGTGGGGAATGCTTTAATCCCTGTGGGAGCCTAGTGTACTCATAATGCTCATTCTTATAGGTAAAACCAAAAAAATGCTGGCACTCTTTGCTCAAAGGTACGCTAAAATAGGCGCTACACAAATCTATAACCGTAAAATACTCAGCTTGCGGCGGGATGAATGTCAGTAGTGTGTGGGGATCTGGGACATCGGCGGGATAGTCAATTAAAACCTCATTGACGGCCCTCAAGTCGTGTACCAGACGGTACGAGGTGTCAGGTTTCTCCACTGGCAGCAACGGCGTGTTGCTCTTGGGGCTCTTTGTCTTTCGTAGTACTCCGGCTTCTAGAAGTCCTTTGATTTGTGGCTCGATTCCGGCCACCGCTTTTTCCTTCAGTGGGTACTGACTTTTCCAGGGCAGGGTTGCTCCTGGTCTAAGCTCCACCCTCACTGGTTGAGCAGATTTGATCAGTCCAATGTCGGTGCTATGTTTTGACCACAGCACTTCTGGTATGGCCCCCATCATCTCCTCCTGGAGGCTCAATTTCTGGGGGGTTTCTTCTACTGTCTCCTGTGACAGCTGCACCGTCTGGGGACGTCCCATCCCTGTGCCTTGAATCATTATCTTGACGAACCGTTTGTCCGGGCTTATCCATATGAGTCGGTTCTCCGTCGTCTGTTCGAACTTTATTCCTTCTGCCTCTTTCATCATCCTTCCGATGTGTTGTTGGTCGCACGAGTCGGTCACTTTTAGCGTCACGTGGGGAACGCTGTCTGTGATCTCGTGCTCCTTTTGCAGATAGTTGCTCCGTGCAAGCCGTATTGCTGCTCCTTGGGGACCCATCACTATGCTGGTGGCGTTGAGCTGCACCTCCTCTGGTTGATTTCTCATCCACTCCTCGGCTTGTCTTTCATCCGCATCTCTATAGTATTGTAGAGTGCAATGGTATGGTGTCTCTGGGTTCTTTGCAGCTGGCATATTGGCGGTGATGAAGGTCTCCCATTCCAACGCTGGTCCGAGCAATTCCTGGCTTAGGTTCCCCAACCAGTATACTTCCGGGGGTCGGGGGTCTGTTCTTTGCATCATTTCGTAGTATTGGTCTTCTGGGACGTCGATCACACAACCATCAGGCGTGCATAGAATGTTCATCCCCAACATACCAAGGCCGTCTCTGCCCAGTAAGCCAATGGGTGCGGTGTCGGAGACCAAGATGGAAACCGTCGCCTCTTTGCCTCTGTACTTCAGGGTGACAGGCTCTGTCACTGGAATCAGCTTCTTTATCCCTTCAAATCCAATGGTCCGTACATATCGACTGGACATGGGCAGGTGTGTCGCATCTTTAGGTTGGACCACAGTGTACGCCGCCCCGGTGTCTGCCATCATCCTGACAGATTTATTATTCACCGCTACGTGCACTATTGGTTCCTCCCTTAAGTGTGACAATGACAGCTGGCACCCCCCCATTGAACTCTCTGGGCCTCGTCAGAACTCCTGTTCCGGCCCTCTTGATGGATTTACTGGGCCCCTGTTCTGTTGCTGGTTCTGGTCTTGCATCTGGTCTTGGTCTTGGTTCTGATATTGGTTTGGTCCGTACCACTGCTCCTGGGATCGGCCATAACCTCCTCGGCCACCTCCTCTGTTATTCCCTCGACCCCTGCTGCTGGGTCCTTGGCTTCGCCATCCTTTTTCACAGTTCCGGGCGAAATGTCCGATTTCTCCACAATGCCAACACTCCGCCGACGCCGGCCATCCCAGGGGTCCGCTTCTTGGCTGTCCATTTCCTCTTCGTGACTGCCCGTTTGATCCCCTCTGATTTTGTTGTTGAGTGGGTGCCGGTGCTTCCTGTTTGGTGGGCTGTGCTGTTTCCTGGTTGTTCAGTTGTCCACTATTCCCCGTCTCGGCTCTGGGCGGTGTGGCTTGTACCATGGCTTGGAGGTACTCTACCATCTTGATTGCCTCGACCGGCTGTTGGTACATGAGCTTTCGCTGACTTGCCGTTTCTTTGTCTTTGGCCTGTTGTTCCTTCTTCCTGTGCAGCTCCACTTGATGGCTCACGTTCTCCATGTATGCATCTAAAGGAAGGCTTCCCAGGCATACCACTTCGTTCAGTTTTTGTCTCACCTCGTTGGAGAGGCCCTTCTGTATTTTTTCTCTTAGCATCGCCTCTCCCATTGGATTTTGTGCGGGGTCTTGGCCAGTCATGTCTCTCCAGGTGGCGTAGGCTTTTGCCACATACTCTCTGGGGGGGGTATCAGGTCCCAACGCACCAATGTGGATCTTGTCTGGATGCATCAGGGTTTGATAGGTCTCCCGCAGGACCCGCCACAGTGCTCCTCTGTGAGCGGCGAAGAGGTCCTGGTCGTGGGCTCCTGACACTACATACCGCACCATGGCAGCCTTGGTTAGTAGTTCTTCCATGCCAGCGACTCCTACTTTGTGAGAGAGTAGTCGCTTGACATCGCCGATAGCCAGCTGTTGGCCTACCATCATTTCCTCCAGCTTGGCAATCCACGGAAAAGCCCCATTCTGGAGGGAGGGCAACTTCTCCGATATTTGGGACATGTCTGAAGCATTCCATGGCTGGTACTCCAATCCCTGATGTCTTATCATCAAGGGTTGCATGCTGGCCGTATGCTCTCTGGTATTGGATCTGGTCACTCTTTTTTCTTCCGTCTTTTTCAACGCTTTGATTTCATCCTTTGCTTTTTTCATTTGTTCTTCCAATTCTCGTCGTGCGGTGGTGCCCCTTCTCCAGTTTTCGGCGCTTGCTTGGTATCCCGCGGAAACAGTGTCTTGGGCCTCGTGGTAGGACTGTATCTGTGCTTCCATCTCTCGGTTTTCCTTACTCATTCCCTGATGTCGTCGGTTTAATTCCTCCATGGTAGCCGTCAGTTTCAGCATCTGGGTGCTTTCTTCGAGGGTAGGTGCGGAAACGAGGAGTGGGGTAGTGAATCGTGGAGCAGGTCTTCTGCTTGGCTATCCATGTCTATTATAGGCAGGATAGGGTAGATTGGTTCCCTATTCCTGCTGGCATAAGGTGGGGGTGCTATATTTACCTCAGTCCTTACCTGTTCTACTCTCATCAGGGGTCCTTGGGTGCTCGGGACTACCTCAGCTGCTCTTTGGGAGGTGACTATTGTCCTATTAGGGGCCAGGGGAGTGATCGGGATGGGGGCTATCTCCTCTGTCGGCAGGGCCTCCTCATTGACAGTCGAACTGTCCTCTCCCTTACTCTTCCTTCTCTCAGCTTCCCGAGCGAATTTTGATAATGCGTCCATTTCTTGCATGCGTTTTTTCCCTCTGGTGGTCATCTTTCCCACTTTTTCCTCCCCCGTTCTATATGTCCTAATTAGAGCATGCAGATCTGATATTATTTCTAAATCAAAAGAGCCCTCAATAGGCCAGGGTTTGGTGATGTGTGGCCATCTTTTATTCCATTTCTTTGATAATTCAATAAGTCTTACCACATAGTAAGGATTGTCCTCTGTGTAAGGATTATTTTTAGCAAGCACTTGTATCGGGTTATCCTCCATCCAACCAATTGGGGTACTCGCATCTTTATTTGCCTCCGTTTTCATTTTTCTGTATGCGTTTCTTCTTCTCATGTACTAGAGTTTTTTAATCCCTCTTTCTGTGTCCTATTTTATTTTAAAAAATGGCAGCAGGCAAGAGTGATCTTTGTATTCCCTGTCTAAATGTAGGTGTCTATGCTTTTGTGACTATCTCCTACTCGAACAACCGCTAACGGTACTTGTAGCCCTGTCTATTCTCTTCTTTCCCTTTTCACTGGTGATCTGTAGTCTTACCTGACTTGCGGTGCCCTTGTTGCCTGGCAGAAATAAAACAACAAATAACAAATAACAAATAAAACAAAATACAACAGTTCTTTTTAATTTTCAACTGGAATTTCACTTTACTCCGTCTTTTCAGTGTGAATATATCTTCTATCTAATATTCATACCACATCTAATTTTTGAGAGATTTTTTCCAACAGTATGAATAATCCTTTACTTAATTCATACAACTTTTTTCCAAATATTTGAGACCCCTTTGTTTTACGATACACCTCTTTCCTCTCCTCACTCACTCCCTTACATAGGAAAGGCAGATTAAAACCCTTCAGCACAGAGTTATGACACTCAGTGACTGGGTGGGCCATAAGCGGTAAACCGGCTGCAGAAGATTCTGGCGCTAGGCCGCACACATAACAATCAGTCTTATTCGCACTTTTCGCCACCTCTCTTGCTATTTTTATAAACATATTCGTGTGAGGCTCATGTTGTTTTAATCTTAATTTGTTTTAGTTTAAGTTCTAAACACACTATTTTGTTTAACTTGGTCTCCCGCAAGTAATAGTCTTAAATATTAGTCCTAAATTAACTAGAATCTTATTTCTTTGACAATGATATGGTTCTCCTATTTTATTAATGTTTTTAGTGGGTATGCCAGCATTTGATCCAATATTCACCCTCTCTCTTGGTCTCCCAATATGGAGGGAAAACTACATGTGGCTTTTTAGCAGCGAGTCTGTTTATTTCCTTAATAGGCTTTATCAGTGGTCAATTAGTCTCATTTTTAGTGTTATTTTGCTTGTATTTCCTTGATGTCTTCTCTACATTATCTTTTAATTAATAATTTTTTATAGTTTTTGGAGTTTAGCTTTTACTCCCTTATCTAAATCCTTAATCTCTACTCAGCTGCTTTCTGCTATTTCCTCTTAAGGCCCTGTTTTTATCTGCTGACGGGCCTAACCGCCCTCTGACCTCCAACTGTCTGTTGGTTCTTGTTAAGTTATGTGACGCTTTGCCCACCTTCTGCTTCCTGACAAAAGGTCTAACTATAACCGGGGGGGGGGTTGCACAAATGATCTGGTCTGTTTTTACTCTAATCACCCACAACCTCCAGTTTGATCATTAGCATATAGTGGAGGGATCTGTTTTATGACCTTAGCAACCCACTTTGTTGGGTGTCACAAGAATGTCTGCCACTCATCCAAAGTCTATTTATTAACAAGCCAGGGTATTTTACTGTTTACACGCTGAGACCTGTTTCCTTTGAGATGCTGTTTCTTAAATTCATTACTTAGCACTAGATTGTACATTTTTGATTTAATTAATTTACGACAACATCCAACCTAATAAGTCACCTGAAACATCACCACCGCTACGATGGTGTATTAAAATCCGACGACGGCGCTCAAGCAGCTAAAGGCTAAGCTGCTGCGAATCCAAAGCCAGCTGCAAAGGAACCGGCGGGGCTTGTACTTATTGACGAGGTGTTTGCAAAATTAAAGACGTTTGACAGAGATGATTTGTTTGGTTTATTTAATTCTTTTTGAGGCGTGCTGTCATAAATGCCAAGTAATAGTTGTTTCATGGACCAAGACCACAACAGTCTCCTCTCCTATAGCGTCAAATGTTTTATCTGCTGACAAAGCACAATACCTGTTGGTTTTTAGTTCACTCATTGTTCAGGGAAACACATTGTTAATGACATTGACGGATTGTGAATTTTGTGATTGACTCAAATTATATTTATTTGGAAAAATAAACATAGTCACTTTATTTGAAGAGTCAAAACTTGGCTTTGTTTTGTTCATAGTAGTAACGCTCATGTCATGATAAATCTGGTTAGGTCAACACTACAGGAATATACATTAAAAAAAAATTATAATACAATAAATATATATATATATTATCGGTATCGACCTTGAGGAGCAGAAAGTTATCGATATCATATCGGGGTAAAAAAATCAATATTGTGCACCCCTAATAAGTATAGTTATAGCGTGGTCTGGGGTAATTCTACTATAATCATTGCCGTTTCTTGCCTGTACATGCTACTATTCCCAAATCAAATCTATATCATAGGTATTATGTTTCATCATGAATGCATGAAAGGGGGGGGTAATTTTTTGATGCTTTGATCATCACCAACGGCATACGTTGTGGAGTAACGTTACACACACTTGTTGCGATCGAGGTGAAGACATGGTTGGATCAATGCAGGATTGATATCATATAGCCCTTACCTTCACTAGGATGTACCCCAAAAAGAATATTCCATTTATCTGATCGCGAGTCCCAGTATTGGTGTCGATCGTGTCGCCAACATAATCCACCACACATCATGCATTGGGAGCATTTGACGCTTCTCAATCCGATCGTTATAACCGCTCCAATTGCCAGAGAAAGAAAAGTGCGCCCGGTGACATTTGACCATTGCACAGGCCAAGATACAAGGTTTCAAAGGGTGCTCGATACCGCCGTCTAGCTGGATGCGGCCGGTATTGCACTTTGGCGATCTCAGACTCATTCCCTATGGTAACACCAAGGTCCCTGGATGAATAATGAATACAACTATCGAATAAAAGAATAAACAACCAAAACCCGAGATATCTCGGGTCTGGCAGCCAACGCATGTCGAGTTAACCCGATTTATCTCGGGTTTGGCAATTAAAGAGTTAAGAGAGTTTATGCTGTATCTATGTACATTGATGATAAAGAGGGGTTTCTGCAACCAATTTTTGCAGGATGTCCAGATTGGTTTTTATTATATTGTTTTGTCAATCTGAAGAAGCAATTAAAAAACAATAATTACCCGACTATCATCGGGTCTGGCGTCCAAAGAGTTAAAGAGAACATCCACTGTACCCAGATCCACTTTTCAGATGAGGAATTAGAGTCTCCCCAAATGTCCTTTACCCTCCTAGGGCTGTACCGACCACCAGACTCCAAAGCTATATTTTCTGACCAGCTGAACACCATACTTAGAGAGTGCAACTTTGATAAAGAAGTACTTTTGATGGAAGATTTCAACATAAACTGGGAAGATAAACGTGTTAGAAAAGCCCTCAAACAAACAAAATTAGATTTTGTTCAGATGATTAAAGGGCCAACTAGGATAAGACCCAAATTGACCTAGTGTTTAGTAACAAGCCAGAGAGGATTACTAAATCATTACATTTAGTCACTGGCCTATCTGACCTTAACGCTTGTATCTAGAAAACTGTCTAAGAATGGATTTAATCTGACTACCTCCAAAAAGCAGACCTACCTCAGAATTCCTAAGGCTGACCAAGGTCACTTTGAAGCAGCAATACTGGAGTGATATACTATCAGGGACTGATGTAGAAACTGACAGTCACCTGTTCCTCTCCACTATCAAATCTACAATGGACAGCTTTCTTAAAGAAATAAAATCCAAATGTGTCCAAAAGAGCACCAATATAAGAAAGTCAATGAAAGAAAGAGATCATGCCCTAAAAATAGCCCTTAAGTCCAACATGGAACACAACAAACGTAGGTTTACAACCCTAAGAAATAAGCTGACCAAAGAACTGAGACAGGCAAAGGCATCTCTTTTTATTGGCATAATCAATGAAGCAAATGGAAACAGTAAGCTGATTTGGGATAATATTGTAATAAAAAGTGGGTTACACCACAAGCAGGACAAACTGCTAGTTAGCAGGGGAAGCTGCCATTTGTCAAAGCCCTTAAATAATCAAATGCACAGGGCGCTTGTGGTAAATTATCAAAATGAAACATTACTGATTCCTCAAGGTACAATTCTACGGGACGAATACGAGTGGTAAGTGGTTATAGGGAAACAGTTAATCTGCATTTAAATCTGGCCAAAAACAATAGGTTAAAAAGTGCAAACCGACTATACAATGGTAAATATTAATAGACTTCGGTTAGAGACAAAATAATCACTTAAATGGATAAAGTAAAATGACAAAGTAACTAAACGTAGCATTGATTAGAGAACCTTGGACAATAATTAGTTATTTTGGATCAAATCATCTGTCTGTCTCTCTGGCAAAGAGAGAGGTCACTAAGCCAACACCCTATTTTGATGACTATAGAAGTCTCTGGGCCTTGAGGCCAGTAAGTAACAGTTGAACAGATGGCTGTTGAAACAAACCTTCCCCCACAATGGATGCATTGTGATTGATTAGGCCAACTGTAAATACTCTAGGCCATGTATGGGGCTTGAGTCTAGCTAAAGTTAGTAGCTCAACAGTTCCTCTATTTACTCTAGCCAGAACCCAAAAGGTCATTCAGGAAACCAACTGTCAAAATAGGTGATTAGATCACCGCCTATCTTGAGGGCCCGATGCCAAAGAAGGAGCATCTGGTCGCCTGCTAGCCACATGAACTCCTTTGTAATTAATTGCCTAAATTTGGACAACAGTAAACTAAAATATAAAGTATTATGTATTGAAATTAGACTAGACCGGGTTAGATTATTGTATGGATCAGTTTGAGACTAAACAAGAGACGGATTGATCTTTTAAAAGTTAAGTTAAGCTACAAACTATATTATTAACTAAGATTAGAAGTTAGATTAAGATGCTTAGTGTTTTAAAAGGCTAAAACTAAGTCAAAAGGTATTACTTTAGAAAATATGAATACAATAAACATGTTTAAAGATGAATAATAAAGTTAAACATCTATTTAGAAGGCCCAAGAACTCAAGAAAAGACTGTTAGAAACTGTCTAGTCAAAATAAAGAATAATCTCTAAATTTAAGGACAATAAAAGCATGACAAAGTACTTTTATCTGTTAAATTAGGAAGCAACTTATGGGTTATTTCTGTTCAGGAGAGACGGCCCATTAAAACTGGAATCTTCCATATAAGGAGAGGAAATGGTAAAATATTCCGTACATAGAAATTACCAGCCCCCTTTAAGATTCAAAATGGCAGACGTCAAGTTTAGCCAATTAGAAAGAAGTGACGCCCCTAGCGATCGTCACTAGGGCGACGCGGCAAGGGGGCGGGCTGTTGTTTTTAAATACAGGAACCGGCGGAGAGAGGAGAGAAGCAGAAGGAAAAACAAGCGCACCCCGCGCTACCCCAGATGCTCGATGAGAGCAGGGTTGCCAGGGACAACCAACAACAAAGAGACGGCCGCGTGTTGCCAGGCCGACCCGAATCAACAAAGAGGAGAAGATGGCTTTTCTGATCTTGCAGCAGCATAGCAGAGGAGAACAATATCTTTGTGAACCTTTAGGGAATCCAGCTCGTATCTTGTCAATAGGGGAGCAGCTGGAAACCACTTTTATAAGAAGATCTGAGGCTTTTTATTGATGAATAAAAACAGATCGTCTGGTTGGAACCGAGCGCTCTCGTCCGTGCCTAATTCCTGCAAACGAACCAATTGAATGAATGGACAGAGTCAACAACACAGAGAGAAGGGAAATTCCACTATACAAGTTCAGAACGATCGATCAGAGATACGTTACATTATAGAAATATACGTTACGCTCTAGTAGCACACCATGTATCGCGCTGCGCGGCGAAGGGCCGTCCCGGGTTCGCTTCCCACTCCCGGTGACTTCCATTTGTCGCATGTCTTCCCCGCCTCTTCTCCCGTTCATCCTCTCCTCATCTGTCGGTCATGTCTGACCATGAAAAAGCGATAAATGCTAAAAAATACATCTTTAAAAAATATATATAATAATCAAATGCACAACCGGGGTACAAAAGGTAACAATCTTTATTGGATGGTTAGCATAAATAATGAGACCAAAGTTCATATTTCTACCAGGGAGAACGGGGTTAACAGACATGGGGGGCAACCCGCCACAGTAAGGCTTCCATTAAGTTAAGGAAACCACTACACCTCGGGCTAAGCCTAATAAACTAGCTTTAGAGCACATCACTAACCACGGCACGCTAACGCCCTCTACAAGAGGCACTGCACATCAAACAATGCACACAATCAACCAGCACTGCAACCGACCATCACTGGTCCAACGTGAACACAGGTAGAATTGAAAGCCAGGTACTGAATTACTTTTCACACCTGCTAAAGCTCATGAAGCAAACTAATGGCCTGTTCAGGAGGCTCAATGGACTCAGATTGCTGTCTGCTTCTATGACATCATCCTTATCTACTGATCTACATGTGAAGATACCAGTGGTGACTGACAGGAAGATTATCCACCTCCATCAATAAGTGATAATCACATCTGAAGCTCACAGGGCAAACCGCCGGCCGATGGAGCCAAGTTGAAACCAAGAGTCCGGCTGAGACTGATGGTTGGTCAGAGGTAGACTAGAAGTTTATTTGAAGTTACTGGCCAGTAAGAGCAAACACAGTTACAGAGTACAACAGTGGCTTTCTGTTCCTGGAGTGCTGCCGAATGAGAATAGTACACAGATATTTATACCTAGGGTAGGGTGGCCTTCACATTATCTTGTAGTACAAGGGAGTCTGCATATGTCTGGAAACAAGGTGGAGCCCCTCCTCTCTGCTGTGACCCCCCCCCCATCCAGTCAATTGGGTGGAGCCCCTCCTCTCTGCCGTGACCCCCCCCCTCCATCCAGTCAATTGGGTGGAGCCCCCTGTCTCTGTACCAGTATCCCTCCTCTCTGCCGGTCTCTTTGTGGACAGTCTCTGTACCAGTGTCCCTCCTCTCTGCCTGGTCTCTTTGTGGACAGTCTCTGTACCAGTGTCCCTCCTCTCTGCCTGGTCTCTTTGTGGACAGTCTCTGTACCAGTGTCCCTCCTCTCTGCCTGGTCTCTTTGTGGACAGTCTCTGTACCAGTGTCCCTCCTCTCTGCCCGGTCTCTTTGTGGACAGTCTCTGTACCAGTGTCCCTCCTCTCTGCCTGGTCTCTTTGTGGACAGTCTCTGTACCAGTGTCCCTCCTCTCTGCCCGGTCTCTTTGTGGACAGTCTCTGTACCAGTGTCCCTCCTCTCTGCCTGGTCTCTTTGTGGACAGTCTCTGTACCAGTGTCCCTCCTCTCTGCCCGGTCTCTTTGTGGACAGTCTCTGTACCAGTGTCCCTCCTCTCTGCCCGGTCTCTTTGTGGACAGTCTCTGTACCAGTGTCCCTCCTCTCTGCCTGGTCTCTTTGTGGACAGTCTCTGTACCAGTGTCCCTCCTCTCTGCCCGGTCTCTTTGTGGACAGTCTCTGTACCAGTGTCCCTCCTCTCTGCCTGGTCTCTTTGTGGACAGTCTCTGTACCAGTGTCCCTCCTCTCTGCCCGGTCTCTTTGTGGACAGTCTCTGTACCAGTGTCCCTCCTCTCTGCCTGGTCTCTTTGTGGACAGTCTCTGTACCAGTGTCCCTCCTCTCTGCCTGGTCTCTTTGTGGACAGTCTCTGTACCAGTGTCCCTCCTCTCTGCCCGGTCTCTTTGTGGACAGTCTCTGTACCAGTGTCCCTCCTCTCTGCCTGGTCTCTTTGTGGACAGTCCCTGTACCAGTGTCCCTCCTCTCTGCCCGGTCTCTTTGTGGACAGTCTCTGTACCAGTGTCCCTCCTCTCCACAGTTGAAACAGACGTTAGCTCTGATTGGGTGAATCTGCCACGTCCCCCTCATCCTCTCTGGCCACTTGGAATTAGGGCTGGGCGATATGACGATATTATATAAATATCGGGTACAGTTCATTAACGATACACTTTTTCAACGTATCGTGGATATCGTGATGTTTTGCCCAAGAGGATTGTGTCGCGTCAATCTGTCCACACGTTACTCGTTCATATCTCAGCCCGTGCTGAGATATGCCCATTCCGCGGTCTGTTAATAAAGTTTTCAATCAGACAGATGTATGGAAAGGCTTTTATTATAACATTCATTGTAGTAAAATCATTATGCCTCATTTAGTCATCCTGTCTCCTACTCGACGGCCGCGGGGAGCTAACGTTAGTAGCTTTGTTGTTGTTCAGCACACAGGACATTCACGAAGTCAAAAACGAATAGCGCTTGCCGATTGGTGCTAAGAACAGCAGGGCGGGGGCAAGCGGTGTGACGTAATTGGCAGACTCGACTGTCAATCAAAATGATTATGTTTCCGTCAGAATGAATGAATGAAAACTTTATTAAAAGGTTGCAGAATGGGTACAATACAGTACAGGAGGATGAAGACCAGAAAAAGACTTTCGGCTTTTTTACATAAGGGTCCTCCATTTTCAATTCATCAAAACATTTAGAGACATACATATATACAGTAGTTTCATAAAAATGCTAAAATGCTATTGATTGATTGATTTAAAACTGTATTAACATATTGCAGAATGGGTACAGTACAGCTCAATACATACAATTGTTAAGGGGATGCAGACCAGAGAAAGACTTTAGTCTTGTTTACATCAGGGTCCCCCATTTTCAATTCATCATATTTCATATCTAAATCATATAATATCTCATTGCTAAATATATGCAATATATAATCTAATAATATAAATCTAATATATAATATAAAAATGCTAAATGCATGGGTATTTTATTTTGTCTTTAATGTTAGCTTGCAAACTCAAATACTGTCTTGGTAAGCCTCATAATGAATTGTTTGGGGTAAAAAAGAAAAACATTGTGATGTGTCAGAATGCAGGTAGGTGAATTCCAATGGGTGAAGGCAATCACAGAGACAGAGAGTGTTTACTCTTGAACAGGTTCGACTTTAATAGTAAGAACACAGAGTAAATTCTAAGAGAGAACAAGTGCTAATAGCACAAGTGTAAAATAAGGTAAATGGGAGCTTATTGGAGGTCCAGAGTAGAACCGTCCGCGTTATCCCCGAACGCAATTAGTGAAGACCTGACAATGGACAAGCAGAAGAGAGGTATGTTACATAGAGACAAAATACCAACATTCCACACACACCCCCGTGACAGCCAATCAGGAACCACCCCTAAGTGACAGCACTAATTGACAGGGAAATGACAGGTGACAAGCCCAGTGACATATGCCAGGAATGTGGGTGGTCACCGACCGAGGTCGGTGTCCAGAACGTAACAGTACCCTCCCCCGACGAACGGCACCAGACGTTCACCTAGGAGCCTCGGGATTCAGCCGCCGGAAATCAACGATCAGGCTGGGATCTAAAATATCCCTTTGAGGCACCCAAGAACGCTCTTCTATCCCGTACCCCTCCCAATCCACCAAGAACTGAAACCCCCTACCCCTCCGCCTACAACCCAGTATCCTCCGCACCGTGTAAATGGGTTGACCGCCAATAAACCGGGGCGGAGGAACCACAGGCAGTGGCGGGACCAAGGGCGATGAGAGGAATGGCTTCAACAGGGACACATGAAACGTCGGATGAACCCTCATAGAGCTCGGAAGTCGTAGCTTGTAAGCCACTGGATTAACCCGATGAATCACTTTAAATGGTCCTATAAAGCGAGGAGCCAGCTTCTTGGATTCCACCCGGAGAGGGAGATCCCGGGTGGAAAGCCAAACCCGCTGCCCTGGACGGTAAACTGGAGCCGGACGACGCTTACGGTTAGCCTGCCGTTGGGTACTAACCGAAACCTTCTGTAGCGCCTTCCGAACCTGTTTCCACGTCCTGCGACAGCGAGCCACATGTGCCTGGGCCGAGGGCACCTCCGCCTCCTGCTCCTGCTCGGGAAACAGAGGAGGTTGAAAACCATACTGGCACTGAAAGGGAGACATACCGGTAGAAGAGGAGAGAAGGGTATTATGCGCGTACTCAGCCCAAGCCAACCTCCTACTCCACGTTGCCGGACTACCGGCAACGTAACACCTCAAGACCCCCTCCAAATCCTGGTTGACCCTCTCCGTCTGCCCGTTCGACTGTGGATGGAACCCAGACGACAGACTGACAGAGGCGCCGAGGCCGGCGGCAAACGCCTTCCAGAACCTGGAGGCGAACTGAGGACCCCGGTCCGACACGATATCTACTGGCAGCCCGTGGACCCGAAAGACATGCTGTATAATTAAATCAGCAGTCTCCCGGGCCGAAGGAAGCTTGGGGAGAGGGACAAAGTGAGCCGCCTTAGAGAACCGAAAGGGGAAGACCAGAAATAAAGTCCAGAGATATGTGTGACCAGGGTCGTTTAGGAATAGGAAGTGGTCGGAGGAGACCCGCCGGTGCCCGTCGAGAGGTCTTACTACGTGCGCACACCGGACAGGCCGCCACAAAGGAACGCGTATCCCCCTCCACTGTCGGCCACCAGAACCTCCTACGGATAAATTCCATGGGTCCTGGTTGCCCCTGGGTGGCTGGTGAGGGATGACGCATGTGCCCACTGTAGCAAGCGTGAGCGCGCCACCTTGGGAACATACGACCGTCCCGGAGGACCCCCACCAGGATCGGGCTCCCGCGTTAGCGCCGACCTTACCACCCTTTCTATGCCCCAAGACACGGGTGCCAAAATCAAGGCCGGTGGAATAATGGGATGGGGCTGCTCCTCCCGCCCAGGAAGATCAAACTGGCGCGACAACGCGTCAGGTTTGATATTCTTGGAGCCGGGTCTATAGGAGATGGTATATCGAAATCGTGTGAAGAACAACGTCCACCTGGCCTGGCGAGCGTTAAGGCGTTTAGCCCCTTGGATGTAAGCCAAGTTCTTATGATCAGTCCAAATAATGAAAGGATGTGCCGCCCCCTCCAACCAATGTCTCCACTCCTCCAGTGCCAATTTGATCGCCAATAACTCCCGATTACCCACGTCGTAATTACGCTCGGCTGGTGACAGACGGCGAGAAAAAAAAGCACACGGGTGCACTTTCCCATCCTTTAAGCATCTCTGAGAGAGCACCCCCCCCACCGCGACGTCAGAGGCATCCACCTCCACAATGAACGGAACCTCCGCGTCATGGCGGATCAATACAGGAGCGGATGTAAAACGACGTTTAAGATCGCAGAAGGCCGACTCAGCCCTAGGCGACCATTCAAAGCCAGGGAGAGAGGCCTTAGTGAGAGCTGTTAAGGGATTGGCTAAGGCGCTAAAATTGCGAATAAAGCGTCTGTAAAAATTTGCAAAGCCCAAAAACCGTTGTAACCCCTTGAGCGACGAAGGCCGTGGCCAGTCCAAAACTGCACTCACCTTGGCTGGATCCATGCGCAGATCGCCCTTCGTCAACACAAAGCCCAGGAAGGACACGGTGTCCGTGTGAAACACACACTTCTCAGCCTTAACGAATAGTTGATGCTTGAGGAGACGGTCTAGCACCTCCCGAACGTGCATTTGGTGTTGCACCATATCGCGAGAAAAAATCAGGATATCATCTAAGTAGACAAACACCGACACCCCAATCAAGTCTCGCAGCACGTCGTTAACCAGGGCTTGGAAGACTGCCGGAGCATTAGCCAAACCAAAGGGCATGACCAAATACTCATAGTGCCCATTGGGTGTGTTAAATGCAGTCTTCCACTCGTCTCCCTCTCTAATCCTGACCAGGTTGTATGCATTACGTAAGTCAAGTTTAGAAAAGACCTGTGCCCCCTGTAAGCACTCAAAGGCCGTGTCCATGAGGGGTAAAGGATATCGGTTCTTGATGGAAACGTCATTCAATCCCCTATAATCAATGCATGGGCGCTGATCCCCATCCTTTTTATCAACAAAAAAGAAGCCAGCACCGGCAGGGGAAGTGGAAGGGCGTATGTGCCCCGCAAGCAATGCCTCCTCTATGTAGGTGTTCATGGCCAAGGTTTCGGGGCGTGAGAGAGAGAACATTCGCCCGCGAGGCGGGGAGGTACCGGGTAGAAGATTAATGGGACAGTCGTATGATCTATGAGGCGGAAGTGCTTTAGCACGCGTCTTGCTAAAAACGTCCGCCAGGTCCCAATAGATCTCAGGCACCCCTATTAAATCGGGATTAGAGGGTAGATCAGAATCTGCCACGCTCCCCACCATCCTGGAGAAAGAGGGAGGAGACAAAAGAGAAGAGGGGGGGGAAGACAAGGGTTTGGGCAAACTCCCGCTGACGATCGACTTGACGTCGGCCGCCGTTGAGAGTTCGCCCGTGCTCCAATTAATGACACGAACACATGACGACAACCAGGGATGACCCAACACCATGACAGAATAGGGGGAAAAGATGACAAAAAATGTAACCCATTCCCACTCCCCACCCTCCACCCGGATGTGTAAGGGAACTGTGCGCTGGGTGACGCTCCCACTGCCCAGAGGCCGACCGTCCAGGGCATAAACTGGTAAGGGAACCCCTAAATCCTCCACTGGGGTTCCCCACTCCTTCACCAATCCCACGTGAATAAAATTGCCCGCCGCCCCTGAGTCAATGAGAGCCTTAGTTCCCCTAATGTCACCCCCACAGTTGATCGCCACCTCAAAAAATTTACGAGAATCCGTGGTTTTGGCAGGAATGAGCCCACCTGCTGGCGCCTTTTCGAAGCCCGACGGCGCACCTTCCATCCCCGATTGGCGCCGAGCCGATACAGCCTGGACCCGACAGCTGCCGAAGCGGTGACCGGTGCGGCCGCACCGGAAGCAGCGTCGCTCTTTGATGAAGCGCTGCCTCTCGTCGTCCGAGAGCGACAGCGCTCCAAGCTGCATGGATTCATTACCCAGTGGCCCACTCGTGTAATGCATGGAATTATCAACACCAGGAGCAGAAGGAAAACATACCTGGGGCTGGGTGTTGTTGACATGCTCCTTCTCCCTCTCCCGGTGCCGATTATCCATCTTGATGGTGGTGTTGATCAGCACTTCCAGCTGCTCGGGGATCTCACGCGCGGAGAGAGCATCTCGCATCCGCGCTGAGAGTCCCCTGACGAACAGAACCACGCAGACGTTCTCCGCCCAAGCTGTCTCCCGAGCCAAGATCCGAAAATTGATAGCATAAGCTGCGACCGTGCGGAGGCCCTGCCGGCAGTCGAGAAGACGACCACCAGCCTCGAAGATCGAGAGTACCCGGGAAGTATCGAATACTCTTCTCAATTCCCGGGTAAAGGCGTCCAGACTGTCGCAGATTATCGCCCCTGCCTCTAATTCCGCCGTAGCCCAGGAGAGAGCTTGACCGGTGAGCAGTGTGATAATATACGCTACCTGCGCTGTCTCCGATGGAAATGATCGTGGTTGCAGCCGGAAAACGAGTAGACACTGGGTGATGAATTCCCGACAACCATCCGGTGATCCGTCATAGCGAGCGGGCGCCTGCAGATGTGGTTCGCGGGACCGCTCCTGGACCCCGAACACCCCCCGACTCTCCTCTGCGTGGAGCGCTGCTTCTCCCGCCGCCGACTGAACACCAGCCACTCCTTCTTGGGCTTGTCGGGCTGTGGCCAACGCCGACTGCGCCACCGCTTGGGATGATCCGACGACCCCATTGAGTCGGATTAACTCGGCGCTGACCAGCTGCTGATGTTCCTCCATCCGTGTCTGGGCTGCTCCCTGCGTCCGGAGCATCTCCATGATGGCCTCCATGGAATTCTGATGGTCAGGTCTTCTGTCAGAATGCAGGTAGGTGAATTCCAATGGGTGAAGGCAATCACAGAGACAGAGAGTGTTTACTCTTGAACAGGTTCGACTTTAATAGTAAGAACACAGAGTAAATTCTAAGAGAGAACAAGTGCTAATAGCACAAGTGTAAAATAAGGTAAATGGGAGCTTATTGGAGGTCCAGAGTAGAACCGTCCGCGTTATCCCCGAACGCAATTAGTGAAGACCTGACAATGGACAAGCAGAAGAGAGGTATGTTACATAGAGACAAAATACCAACATTCCACACACACCCCCATGACAGCCAATCAGGAACCACCCCTAAGTGACAGCACTAATTGACAGGGAAATGACAGGTGACAAGCCCAGTGACATATGCCAGGAATGTGGGTGGTCACCGACCGAGGTCGGTGTCCAGAACGTAACAGTGATGTGTATCGTGTATCGCCGAAAGGTCAGAAAATATCGTGATATCATATTTAGGCCATATCGCCCAGCCCTACTTGGAATGGAGGTCATAGGCAACCAGGAGGAAACGCTGGTGGTGTGGGACACCATGGAGCTCCCCACAGATGTCCAGCTGGATGTGCTTCCAAGGTGCGTGTGGCCATGGCAAAGGCTGCAGAGGTGCTGGGGTCGGCGGCCCCGTCTTACCGCTGAGAAGGCAGGCTGAGCAGTCCCTCACCATTGTCTCTATATCCCGGTCAATGCCCGGCCACCACACCAGATCCCTGCAGCGCTGCTTCACCCTCACGATGCCCAGGTGCCCCTCGTGTGCCATGGTCAGTATGCATGCTCTGAGGTCACTGGGGATGATTGTGCGAAGCCCCCGAGCCACACAAACACTGCTCCAGCAGGACAGCTCATCCTTGACCCGATGAAAAGGCGCCAGCACCTCCGGGACCTTCACGGGCCACCCCCCCCTGATGTAGGTGCAGAGCTGGGCGAGCGTGGAGTCCTCCTCCGATGCAAGCTGAAGGTCCTCCAGGGAGACTGTGGCCTGGAGCGGGCCATGAAGCTGAAGGACAAGCTCCGGTTCCATTGGATCCGGGCACGTTTTGGGTGCCGGGCCGGGGGTGGCACGGGAGAGCAGGTCAGCCACCACATTCTCCCTGCCGGGAGTGAACACTGTGGTGAAGTTATATGGCTGGAGCCTCTCCGACCAGCGGTGAATCCTCAACGGCTTGTGGCCCGACCCGGATGTAGCGAGCAGGGCGGTAAGAGCCTGGTGGTCCGTCCACAGCGTAAAAAGCGGGGTGGTGGTTGCGGAGTATTGGGGAAGGAAGCGAAGGTAGTAGGCTGTCATCCCTAGAAACGACGAGAGCTGCGCTGGGCAGGACAACTCAGGCAGGCGCAGCACGGCCTCCATGTTAGACTGGAGCGGGCTGAGGCCATCAACAGACAGGCGGAACCCCACAAACTCGATGACTGGGACAGAGAAGGTGCACTTGTCCCCATTCAGCGTGAGGTTGTGACTGGAAAGGACGTCCAGCATCCTCGCCAGGCGCTCGTCGTGGATGGCTGATGTTGCACCATGGACCACTATGTCATCCAAAAAAACGACCACGCCCGGGATGCCGGCGAAGATGGTGGCCATTATTTTTTTAATAATATTATTATTATTACCGAGACGCGCAGCATTCACTGCAAAACAAGCACACT
Organism: Notolepis coatsorum; assembly: GCF_963971535.1. Lineage (NCBI taxonomy): Eukaryota > Metazoa > Chordata > Actinopteri > Aulopiformes > Paralepididae > Notolepis > Notolepis coatsorum. The sequence continues at coordinate 78,377,223 of NC_140169.1, read as the reverse complement.
GTACACATATGGGCAGAAGACCAAATAAAACAGCTACTTGTGGGCACTCATAAAAACAATGCAGTGTACAAGTTGTTTAGTGAGAGGATGGTGGTAATGGGCTTCAATAGAACAATGGATCAATGCCATGTCAAAATAAAAAACTCTGCCTCCGCTGATCTGGAGTCAGACAGGGCTTGCCATATCTATGGGGCTCGCAGTCCGCACACACAGACACACACACACGCGCGAGCGCACACACGGGCTCGCAGCCACACACACACATTTCCACTCTCTATTGTCCAATAGACGAGCGCCATTTTCGACCGCGTGACATTGTTCAGAAAGTTTTGGTGCGCCTGACAAATTTCTGTGTGAATGCAGACGAACCAAATAAAGAATGCAACAATGTTGCAACTTCACCACCAGAACCGCACCGAGTCCACCAAAACTATATGTGAAAGCACCCTTAATGTCCATGTTAGCTCTTCCACCTTCACTGATCCAGCTTCCAAGGTACATGTACTCCTTCACTTGTTCAAGTTTTTCTCCATCCACCTGTATTTTACAAACAGTTCCTGGTGTTTTTTCAATGATCATTACTTTAGTTTTCTTTGTGTTTAGCGACATACCATAGTTTTTGCATTCGACATTCAGCTTATTCATCATGTCCTGTAGATCTTCTTGACAGTTACAGACTATAGCAGTGTCATCCGCGTATCTTATGTTGGTGATGTTCTCTTCGCCAAGTTCTACTCCTTTCCCTCCTCTCAGACCTTTTTTCATCAGTGATTCACTGTACATATTAAAGAGTACAGGGGACAAGATGCATCCTTGTCTTACACCCTTCTCCACCGGGAAGTCTCTTGATTTCTCCTTTCCTATTCTAACATTAGCCTTCTGCCTCCAGTATAAGTTGGCAATTATTCTTCTGTCAGAAACTGGTATTTTGAATTCTTCTATTGTTCTCATCAATGTTGTATGTTCAACTCTGTCGAAGGCCTTCGTGAAATCGATGAAGCAAATATACAGCGTCTTCTGTTGGTCTATCGATTTTTCACCAATGATTCTGAGTTGGCAGATTGCATCTCTTGTTCCTTTTCCTTTGCAAAAACCCATTTGGCTATCCGAGAGCTGATGTTCAATTATGGGTTCTATTCTGTTCTTGATGATTTTGAGGAGTACTTTTGATGCATGAGATATCAAACTGATAGTCCTGTAATTGTTGCATTCTGTGGCTCTTCCGGTCTTTGGGATCGGAATGAACATTGATTTTAGGAAACATCTATAGGAAAGTTATAGATGTTGTTTACCAGTTTCACAAGGAGCTCGATGCATCTGTCACCAGAGTTCTTAATCAGTTCAGCAGGGATCTCATCCTCGCCGGGCGATCTGTCCGTGGCCAGTGACTTCACAGCCTCTTCAACTTCTTTTTTCGTGATCTGGACTTTTCCTGTGTCTGATGTTCTGGTCTTTGTGTAGTGTTTCCACATATTCTGCCCATCTATTGATTATTTCCTTCTCGTCAAGGAGCAGTTTTCCTTCTTTGTCTCTGACACCTTGGGTTGTTTTTTTCCTCTTCCTTGTTAGTTGTTGGATCTTGTTGTACATGAGAGGGTTGTGCTTCTTGTCTAGATCTTCAATTTCCTTGCATTTTTCTTTGTAATACTTCTCTTTTGCATCTCTACACATCTTCTGTACTTTTCGTTTTGCTCTGTTGTATTCAGTTTTTCTGTCCACATTCTTCATGTCTGCTCTCTTTTTCATCTCATCCAGAATGTCTTTCGTCATCCACTCTTGTTTCTCAACTTGTTCTGGTTTACCACAGATTATGTCTGCAACGCTTCCCAGTTTTTCTTTCAGTTTTGTCCATAGTTCTTGTGGATATTCAATATCTGCTAACTCTCTATTTTCTAATGTTTTGTTCACTTCGTTTCTGTATCGTCTCTTCATGGTTTCTCCTTTCAGACTCTTCACATCCCATCTTTTGTGTGTCGTTTTCTTTTTCTTGATGGTTTTCAGTTTGATCTTCATTTTCATCACTACTGGAATATGATCTGAACCACAGTCTGCAGATGATCGTGCCTTATAGTTTGTTATTCCTTTCTTGTATCTGTGGTTTATCATAATGTAATCAATTTGGTTTCTAGTGTTTCCATCAGGAGATCTCCATGTGTGTCTTGCAGATTTAAATCTTCCATTTACTTAGGCATGTACCTTTAGGCGAAAACGGTCTACAGATTAACAGGTTAATAGCTTATCTCTGAGCTTTGGGTTGTTCATATGTTCAGCTAGTTGATCCCGTATCAGTTCATCTTCCAGCACTCCAAATTTACAGAGGCTAGCCAGGCCCCGTAGGTCAGCTACATAGTGGTGGACCGACTCACCCACTTGCTGACGTCGCTGACGGAAGACTATTCTCCAGAGCATGACGTTTTGTGGAGCAGCGAAATGTCCCGACAGCAGTGTGACACAGTCCGCATAATTCGGTGCAGCTCCGAGAGTCCTAAAGATCCGTTGTCCCTCGGTTCCTAGGTTGTGAATGAGCAGGGCTCTCTTCCGAGCAGCATTAGTGTCGGCGAGCCCGACGGCTACTATGAACGTATTAAACGCTTCCAGCCAGTGAATCCACGGAACCGGTGGCTCGCCAGGCAGGGCGAGGAACGGAGAAAGAGGTGAAAGTAGGGAATCCATGATCCCATCCTCGTCGCCAATATTGTGTATTCAAATAACGCACCGGACTGCGACGTAACGTTTTACCGTTTATTTTACCTGCTCCACCAGTGCACAACACACACACATAATTTCTTGTTACCACAACGCTTTACGGTATTTTACAGCACTGTCGCAACATTACCGTGCCGTCTTAAAGGGCCTGGTGAACACTGTTGTGATCCACATACACAACACACCCATCCATTTGTTTAATGCAAACGATTGTCATTACACACTGTCCTTTATAAACTAAATAAACTTAAATAGCTATGTAACGTTATAGGACTAGATGGAAATGATAGCTTCTAGCTAAATCTAGTGCACCCATCCATTTGTTTAATGCTAACGATTGTCATTATACACTGCCCTTTATAATCTAAATAAACTTAAATAGCTATGTAACGTTACAGTACATAGGACTATAGATGGAAATGATAGCTTCTAGCTAAATCTAGTGCACCCATCCATTTGTTTAATGCAAACGATTGTCATTATACACTGTCCTTTATAAACGAAATAAACTAAACTAAAGGTGCCTAAATTATGCATTACTATATTTCATCACAATATAATAGATATAGCTAGCTACTGACATTGTCATTGTGATAATGTCAGTAGTAGCTAGCTGTATCTATTGTTTACACTTGAAATGTGTATTTTTATTTTGTCACAATACTATTTTAAAAATATTGTGTAAAATTGAACTGTATTTCTGAGTTGCAGCACTTAAAAACATTAAATTGACTGTTATATCTTATTCAATTATGGACATTAATTCATTCCCACTTATTAGACACTATTTCTGATGGTAAAATGAGCATAAAAAGCAAAATACAGAATTCTGAAATATTAAAACGGAAAAAACGGAATTTGGGAAAAAATCAAATGGAATTTGGAAAATAATAAAACAGATTTCATATGGCTCTACACCACAAGCAGGACAAACTGCTAGTTAGCAGGGGAAGCTGCCATTTGTCAAAGCCCTTAAATAATCAAATGCACAGGGCGCTCTAGTAGCACACCATGTATCATAGCACACCTGCGTGGCGAAGCGGCCGTCCCGGGTTCGCTTCCCACTCCCGGTGACTTCCATTTGTCGCATGTCTTCCCCGCCTCTTCTCCCGTTCATCCTCTCCTCATCTGTCGTTGTGTGTGACCATGAAAAAGCGATAAATGCTAAAAAAAAAATCTTAAAAAAAATATATAACAATCAAATGTACAACCGGGGTACAAAAGGTAACTAGCTTTATTGGATGGTTAGCATAAATAATGAGACCAAAGTTCATATTCCTACCAGGGAGAACGGGGTTAACAGACATGGGGGGCAACCAGTCACAGTAAGGCTTCCATTAAGTTAAGGAAACCACTACACCTCGGGCTAAGCCTAATAAACTAGCTTAGAGCACACCACTAACTACGGCACGCTAACGCCCTCTACAAGAGGCACTGCACATCAAACAATGCACACAATGAACCAGCACTGCAACCGACCATCACTGGTCCAACGTGAACACAGGTAGAATTGAAAGCCAGGTACTGAATTCCTTTTCACACCTGCTAAAGCTCATGAAGCAAACTGTAATGGCCTGTTCAGGAGGCTCAATGGACTCAGATTGCTGTCTGCTTCTATGACATCATCCTTATCTAATAATGAGTGCTATAGTGACACCTATTGGAGTGGAGATGTTATAGCAAGGCTTGTTGGTTTACACTGTAAATGTACAGTGGTTCTCTAGTCTCAGCATGTCAAGAACCACCATATTGATGCATAGTGATAGGATTTTATCCCAGGGACCATCTGAGAAGACTGTAGTTAGATGTGATTCTGTCCAGAATGAGTCCATAACCATCTGCAGGGCCGTAGCCAGCGTTTATAAATTAGAGAGGTCCATTTATTTTTTTGGCCCAGACCGGCCCACCATAATCGGTCGGACACCACCCACCAGTACAGCATCCTTGCGGTCCCCTTAAATATGCGTACCTACTGTACTATTCCCCCAAACCACTACAAAGCTGGGTAGTAAGTGCCATGGACAAGTGGACCAGTGTACTCACTCGCTCTTGGCTGAATCTTGTTTTGGGTGGTGATGTAAAAACACCTGCATCATAGCAGGCTCAGGATGGGCAAAGTAGTCTATAGCCTGTTCATCCCTGTCTCTCCTCCACAACCTGGCTTGACTAGACATAAGGAGAAAGAGATGATTACAATTAACTGGTACATTCAGGTCCAGAATTGTTGGAATTCCCTGAAAAAGCTGTACAATTTAAACAATACCATACTGGTAATGAGCAAATAGTTGTTTATTCAATTAATGCATGGAGCTGTTCCATCTTATTTCATTTGATACTAACTATTCAGTTCATACAGATTTCAAGTACCCAGATATCAATGATGACTATTGCATAAGGTTTACACAGTTAATAGATCACCTTTTTGTTTTATATTCATGTTCAGAGAGGAGTAATAGTTAGATCTTTGTATGTGTGATTTATATGGCAATTAAATCAATGGTGTGCTTGTTTGTTTGGGGAGTTTGACGGCCACTAGGGGGCAGCGTCTCGTTAGTAGTGCTCGACCTAGGTCACTCAGAGTCACAGTAACGTGGGCTTAGCTTAGCCAACGCGATTCTGACCAAATAACGCTATCATTCATATTATTATCATCATGGCAGTGATGGCACACACAAACGTCCTCCTGCTGCTTACTGTCCCTCCTCGGCCCTGCTGCCTGTGTCTCTGCCTGGCTGGCTACCTGAGGCTGTTGCTGCACAGCCTGCACTATCATTGTGGGTGACGACGTTGAAGCCATAGCTGTCAACATTGCCATTTGAAAAAACAGGAAATTTCGCCCTGCCCCCTCCCAATGGAGCTGCCTCGTCGCTGCCATCTGCTGGTCAAAACCTGTTACGTTTTCAAGGGTACAGTCAGTGAATCCTAAATCTCCACTAGGCAACCACTTATCAGTCCAACAAAGACTGGGTGAACTACTAGTTGCTACATTAAATTAATCATATACCTGGTTGAAAGTGAAATGCTGTGAACATCCCTGCATTAAATCAATGGAAGTGTAAAACAAATCAAATTTATTTGTAAGGCCCGACAACACACGTTAATGTCCCCATGGGCCGTACACGTCTTCTTTAAACAAGTCAAGAAGAAACATAACAATAAGTCAAGAACAGAACAAGAACACCATAAGGTCCAACAAATTTAAAATAAATGCAAATAAATGAAAGAATGCAAGCACTCCCAGACATACCCCACACGAAGGTAAGGAAAAACTCACTAAAACCTAACAATAGGGAAAAATGCTCCACAGGCAGTGTGGAGGAGAGAAACCTTAGAAGGGCCATTCAAGGGGGGATCTCCCTTCTTAGATGTCGGTGATAGTAGTGTTGCAGACTAACAGTTGGTAAGCATGCACTCATGTGTGTAGTGAAACACAGATGAGTGCATGCAATAGCAATATTGTCACCTACTGTAACTGAGAAGCCGTCGTTCTTGCTGAGTTTGTTATTTGATCCGAAGAGAATGGACTCTGTTTTACCCAGGTGTAATGATAGTTTGTTATCAGCGAGCCAGGTGCAGATTCTGCCGAGTTCTGAGCTGATTGTTTTTTCAACCTGTAACTTGTTCTTGTCAGAGACCAGCAGGGCTGAGTCGTCCGCGAACAAGAACAAGTTGCAAGCTGACGACTTGACTGCTCAAACCAGTGACGCCATTCCTGACTTCAGATTCATCTTGAAAGACAGCCCACGGAATCCCAGCTCATGCACACATTAAACGGCATAAATTAATTTAATTATATCAGTCTGGGATTTATTCATGTACATTCTTGAAGGATTTGAAGATCTGTCAATGGAAAATATGCTATTTGGAACTTTCCCAACCCATTGTAATTTGGAATATAGATCTGCTTTACTCCAATCTTCACAAACATTACCAACAAACCTTCAACAATACAGAAAATACAATTTAAAAACAAAAAATAACCTTATATTATATTATTATTATTATTATTATTATTATTATTATTATTATTATTATTATTATTATTATTATTATTATTATTATTATTATTATTATTATTATTATTATTATTATTATTATTATTATTATTATTATTATTATATATCAATAGCTCAGTGAATCAAACATAGATGTTTCTCTTTTGGGGGGGGGGGTTGTTTCTGTTTGAATCACTGATCAATATCATGCCTCAAGAATCACCACTGAATGACTTAAAACTATTTTTAGTACTGAACAAAGACCTCTAGGTCTATGTGTGAACTCTGGGAACCGAGCCAGAGTGTTCCTCTCTGGGCGATTCAATCTCAGTGTTTTACAACACGGTCAGAAGCAGTGTTCTAGTTCTGACACTCCAAGGGCATAACCATGTGGTTAAACCTCAAACCTTGATTTCTGCACTGTGCACATAGAGTGTATAGAGTGTATAGAGTGTGTAGAGTGTATAGAGTGTATAGAGTGTATAGAGTGTATAGAGTGTATAGAGTGTATAGAGTGTGTAGAGTGTATAGAGTGTATAGAGTGTATAGAGTGTATAGAGTGTATAGAGTGTATAGAGTGTATAGAGTGTGTAGAGTGAGCACATAGTGTGTATAGAGTGTATAGAGTGTATAGAGTGTATAGAGTGTATAGAGTGTGTAGAGTGAGCACATAGTGTGTATAGAGTGTATAGAGTGTATAGAGTGTAGAGAGTGTATAGAGTGTATAGAGTGTATAGAGTGTGTAGAGTGAGCACATAGAGTGTATAGAGTGTATAGAGTGTATAGAGTGTATAGAGTGTATAGATTGTATAGAGTGTATAGAGTGTATAGAGTGCATAGAGTGTATAGAGTGTATAGAGTGTATAGAGTGTATAGAGTGAGCACATAGAGTGTATAGAGTGTATAGAGTGTATAGAGTGTATAGAGTGTATAGATTGTATAGAGTGTATAGAGTGTATAGAGTGTATAGAGTGTATATAGTGCATAGAGTGTATAGAGTGTATAGAGTGTATAGAGTGTGTAGAGTGTATAGAGTGTATAGAGTGTATAGAGTGCATAGAGTGTATAGAGTGTGTAGAGTGTATAGAGTGTGTAGAGTGTATAGAGTGTATAGAGTGTATAGAGTGTATAGAGTGTGTAGAGTGTATAGAGTGTATAGAGTGTGTAGAGTGAGCACATAGAGTGTATAGAGTGTATAGAGTGTATAGAGTGTATAGAGTGTGTAGAGTGTATAGAGTGTATAGAGTGTATAGAATGTATAGAGTGTATAGAGTGTATAGAGTGTGTAGAGTGTATAGAGTGTATAGAGTGCATAGAGTGTGTAGAGTGTATAGAGTGTATAGAGTGTATAGAAGAGTGTGTAGAGTGTATAGAGTGTATAGAGTGTATAGAGCAGGGGTAGGCAACCCTAGGCACGCATGCCTGCATAGGCACGCAGGGGCATTTGCATAGGCACAGGGGGCAGCAGTAAAAAAATAATAATTGCTTTGAAATATTATAGTGAAATATTTTGCACTGTTGTCGCATTTATCTTGTTGAAATCCTCCCACAGGTTATTTTTACTACCACATATTTAATTGAGACCCTTTATTTGTTTATTATTTCAATTTAGCTGGAAATACATTGCTACATCATTCAGTAACATTTGCAGAGCCTTATAACAAAAACATTATTACGGTCACCATTGTGACCAGTGGAATTAATCAACAAATTGTATTATTTATTTTTCTATTTCATTGAACATTGCACATGTTAAAAGCCATTTTTTTTTCTCAAAATGTGAGTATTACCAAGTCAACTTGTGTTCTTAAAACAATGACAATAAACATAGTTTTATTAGGTTGAAATAATGTGGTTGTGTACTTATTTTTCTGTTAACTTATTATGGATTGAAAACTGAAAACCTTAATGCGCAGTAACTGAACTCAATATTTTTAAGTTCTGGTAACTTATTATTATAATTTTTTTTACAGTGTAGTCTTGCGATCAATCAAAACTTATTTACACGATATACCTCACATTCACCCTCCATTCACATCCTGGTGTTCTCCTGGTGTTCTCCATTAGGCCTGTAGGTGGAGCTATGACAGCACACGTACAGTACACAAACCGATGGTGTGTGATGTGTCCAAAAATGAATGGGCAAATGTGAGTGAAATGGTCGCACTGTATGCAGCTGTTTGTCTGCATTGCATCCCCCCCCCCAACTCAGATTTAGGGTTGATACAACCATCATAATAATATTGTTAATAATAACAATAACAATAATTATGTAATAATGTAAAAATTATCATAAAAAATACCTGATTATGAGAAAAAAAAATTACGATGCATGGAATATTGTTGAGGCACACTAGTTACAACTATATTTCAAACAGGCACTCCATGTCAAAAAGGTTGCTGACCCCTGGTATAGAGTGTATAGAGTGTGTAGAGTGTATAGAGTGTATAGAGTGTGTAGAGTGTATAGTGTGTATAGAGTGTATAGAGTGTATAGAGTGTGTAGAGTGAGCACATAGAGTGTATAGAGTGTATAGAGTGTATAGATTGTATAGAGTGCATAGAGTGCGTAGAGTGTATAGAGTGTATAGAGTGTATAGAGTGTATAGAGTGTATAGAGTGTGTAGAGTGTATAGAGTGTATAGAGTGTATAGAGTGTATAGTGTATAGAGTGTATAAAGTGTATAGAGTGTATAGAGTGTGTAGAGTGTATAGAGTGTATAGAGTGTATAGTGTATAGAGTGTATAGAGTGTGTAGAGTGTATAGAGTGTATAGAGTGTATAGAGTGTATAGAGTGTGTAGAGTGTATAGAGTGTATAGAGTGTATAGAGTGTATAGTGTATAGAGTGTATAGAGTGTGTAGAGTGTATAGAGTGTATAGAGTGTATAGAGTGTATAAAGTGTATAAAGTGTATAGAGTGTATAGAGTGTATAGAGTGTGTAGAGTGCGCACATAGAGATGTATAGAGAACACCTGAATACAAAATTCGGAACTTATACCCTTTAATAAAAACTGTACTTCTACTTCTACTACTTATATATATTATATATATATTATATATTCCAGGGCTCTTTTTCCACTCCGGTCTTGAAGCGCTGTCCCACACTAAGCCTCGCTGTGTGATGCCCGTCTGGGATTCTTGCCCATATCCTCTGCGTGGCTCTCCATGGTGCGCTTTCTCTCTTAAAGTGGAAATGAAGCAGTGAGCATAAATACATATTCATAGCATCACATTAGTATTTAGATAAGCCACAGAAGAAGTCACGTTATAAAAATAAGCAGTTTCTAAGAAAAAACGATTTGTTGTGTACATTTCTGAAGCATTTAGCATTATGGGCGCGGCCATTTTGTTGCTGACGTCATACCGTGGCTTGGGTGTATACACTCTGGTTAGCTGCCTATATTGAATGGGTCGGTCAGCAAATAAAATGTTGCCTACAAAACAACGGGACCGCGGTGGTTCTGTTTGTATTGCTCCTGGCTGTTCAAACTAATTTTACCATGTGAGAGAGAGGAAAGTTGGTTAATTTCCACAAACTACCAGTGAAAAAAACAGTGTTGTTGACATGTTGGCTCGGGCTGCCTGCACCCAGACGGCGCGACCAGCCTGTTGTACAGGGAAGGAGGATCTGCAGCGAACACTTCATTGCCTCGGATTATGTTGTTGGGGTGGGATGTTTGTCCAGAAGACCACTAATCAGCTGAAGCCGGACGCGGTTCCCTCGGTCTTCGACAGACAGACCGGCGTTAGCTCTCGGGAGCTACAGACGCAGCGCTCAAAAATCAAACCAATTCTGCTGCTTGTCTGCTGCTTGTTGCTGCTTGTGTGCCACTTAAGTCTACTCAGGTGTTAATTTTCCGGGGGTGTTGGCTGGGGGAACAAAGGGAGGGTAGTTAACTTAAGTGCTTCCCCAGGGAGGGGGTCGGGGGCTACTGCCCTCAGACCCCCAAAATAATTTTTATATGGGCAGTCTGACTTGGGGTACTGACCATATATTAGTGTTGCAATGCATGATAAGTAAACAGTGAAAAAAGCTAAGAAATCTGATGGGGCTGGGACATTTGGGACGAATAAAAATTTAAGATGAAAATCTGCCCAGCCTGTGGGAGGAAGTGGAGGTGTGAAATCTGGCCCGGTCAAGAACAATAGAGGAGTGGTAGAGAGTGGTAGAGAGGCATGAGAGGTTTGAGTTTTGAGTGCTGTATCTGTAGTTGGCACCAGCCGGGGCCAGGCGTTAGCTCTCGCTAGCTAGCGTTAGCAACCGGAGCGTCGCGGAGCATTCAGCCTGCTGGCTACACAGCTTGTGTAGCCAGCAGGCTGAATGCTCCGCGACGCTGGTTGAAGTGGGTCTAGGTAGCCAGCAGGCTGAATGCTCCGCGACGCTGGTTGAAGTGGGTCTAGGTAGCCAGCAGGCTGAATGCTCCGCGACGCTCCGGTTGCTAACGCTAGCTAGCGAGAGCTAACGCCTGGCCCCGGCTGGTGCCAACTAGCTCCCGAGAGCTAACGCCGGTCTGTCTATCGAAGACCGAGGGAACCGCGTCCGGCTTCAGCTGATTAGTGGTCTTCTGGACAAACATCCCACCCCAACAACATAATCCGAGGCAATGAAGTGTTCGCTGCAGATCCTCCTTCCCTGTACAACAGGCTGGTCGCGCCGTCTGGGTGCAGGCAGCCCGAGCCAACATGTCAACAACACTGTTTTTTTCACTGGTAGTTTGTGGAAATTAACCAACTTTCCTCTCTCTCACATGGTAAAATTAGTTTGAACAGCCAGGAGCAATACAAACAGAACCACCGCGGTCCCGTTGTTTTGTAGGCAACATTTTATTTGCTGACCGACCCATTCAATATAGGCAGCTAACCAGAGTGTATACACCCAAGCCACGGTATGACGTCAGCCATGACGTCAGCAACAAAATGGCGGCGCCCATGTTGAAAACAGGGATATTATATTATATTTTTCAGACAAATAAGATAGATTTCACATTTGATTATAGAACCCTGTCTTACACAAGGTACACAACAAACAAACTAGGATCACATTGCTCACTGCTTCATTTCCACTTTAAACCCCATTCATGCTCCACTCGCTGTTCAGACGGGTTACACTGCCATGTCATCTCTGTGGCCTGGGGTTCAGCTCATTTTGTGGCGGTTGGGGGGGGGGGTCACTTCCTGCACTTGAGGATAGGAATGCCGGCTCTGGCCAAATACTACAGGAAATTATTTAATGTTTCCATTCATGAAGCATATAGGCTTCAGACAAAGCAGTTTACTTAATTGTTTTGAAGATATTTTCTATTGTCCTTTTACACAGGGCAATTGAAACTTGTATTTCTGCATATCCCCCCGAGATAAGACGTAGTCCCCTACACATGTACATTTCTTCAGAGAGATAAGTTAGTTGCTCCAATAGTTGGAGAACTAACGGCTGGAGAACTGTTAAGACTGTCTGAATCTTAATTACTAAACACTGCATGGACTCTGGCACAGTGTCTACTACTATATATATCATGTATACTATTATTACCGTTGTTATTATTATTGATTGAATTCTGCCATTCCACTATTATTCCTATGTTCTACTCTATTATTACTACTAATTCTATTATTGTCTTTTCTGCCTGTACCTCCTTCGTCTCTCATACCACCTTCAGTCAACATAGAAGATTTGGTTTTGGTGTGTGGGGTTTGTCTTGGCAAATGATGCGGCCACTGCCTTTTTAATTCAATGGTTGCTATTAACCACCAAGCCAACCACAAAGGTTATATTATCGTATAGCTTACACTCTGCTCTATTGGAACTATCCCTTTATCCAGTCTAATATTGAATAATTTTCTCCACATGCACACACCCATTCGCCTGGCCACACCCACATCCGCTCCTCTACATAAGCGGGGTCGTGGCCACACCATCAGCTCCTTCCTTATTTTTACCACCGAAAAAGTGCCTGTATACACCACTTTAGAGTTTAGTGCCGAAATAGTTATTGGAGAAGAGGAGCTGCATTGACATTATATCTTTGTTTTCTCTCTCACAATTTTTCGAGGAAATACAGCAATAATGTCTTCGCCACCGGAGTGTCAAGATGATGATCATTGTGACCTCCACCGGCACTTCGCATTAGGGGCGCGCGTCGCTGAGCAATCTCCGCCGGCATTGTCTCCGGCTCTGCAGCTGGACACTATGCTTGGGAGGCGGTCGGCTGTGTGGGGGCTGACGGCCTCTCTGGGTGGGCGCCAGGTGTGTCAGTTGTGGGGGGTCAACTGCACAGTTTACGAAGGTCGGCTCCAGGCTAGAATCCTTTTCGCTGCCCCTTAGCGGCGTGGAGGGGCTTCTAGTCTGATGCCCCACGATAACATTAACTCCTCCTCAGTGAAGTCGTAGCTTTGTTTTCCTGGGACCGTGATTCCGAATCTGCGGTTCAATTCACCGGGTCTCTGGACAAACGGATATCCTCTGCCGCCGTGCTAGCCCCGCTTTTCAAGATGAAAAACACCCGGCGCGAGGGAGGTGAGCTTGGTGTTTCGTTATGAGAATATCTCCGGCTCAGGTCGGCTGCAGCCCGCATACAACGAGGGGCTTGCTGCCGATACCGCTGTGTCTGGTAAACACCGTTCTGAAGAGGGGCGTGTGTTGCCTTTTTCCCTTTTTCTTCGGACAAGAAGAGGAAAAGACAGCGGCTGTCTGAGGTGTTGGCCTGTATTGCTTTTTCTCACGTTGTGCAGCTTTCAGTAGTAGCCGCTTAGCTTGCCACTGTGTTAGCTGGCGGCTGCGCTCGGCTGGAAACGTTAGCTTGATGCTATCAGTTAGCCTAGAGTTAGCTGTTTAGCTTATGCTACAACCATTGGCGCTAGCCGTGAGGATAGCGGGCCCTGGCACTCTGACTACGACATCATCTCTGGCAGAAGATGTCGTCGGGTCTGCGCCATGACCGGCTGCAAGAGGGGGGCCATTGCCTCTTCTGGCCTTGCCAGCGAGAGGCCTTCGTCAACGTGGTAGACCAACCTGTGTTACGGCCTTTCGTCCTGCGTTCGTTGGTGCAGGTAAGATGTCCATTGGACATTACCCCACTCTTCCTTCCTCCCCCTCCACGATGTCTTTGTTTAACAAAACATATGTTACTTTACTACGGTCGCTTCTGTATAGCTTAGGTTAGCGTTGGCCATGGCTTATGTCTTCTCTCTACCTAAAAACAGCGTTGTTTTTTACGTGAGTAAAAATGAACTGGTCTTTTTGTTGTATGATGAGAAGTTGTGTGTGTTCATGTAACGTTTAGACAACGTGACTGAGCCCACAACTGGCTGGGTGTTACCCTACAATGCTGTTCATAGTGGCATATGGTCGAGGGCCTGAGTCCCTCTCTTAGCTTGTTATTCTTTACTTGAGGGTAATGATGAAAATAACAAGTGGCAAGTTTTTTTTCACACATAAGCAGAGCTGTGGGAAACTTGTTTCTATCACTGCTCTGTTTTTTTCATTTGGCGTCGTTGGACAGAGAAACCTAATCACCTTGTGTTGATACTGGGACCAGTCTTGAGCAGGAACACACACCACTCCTACTGCTAATCCTTCAATGGTTGTCTAGAGAGGTCACCTGTCTCTGATTCCAGTGTAATCTGTATAATCTGCACTCCCATTGTTGTGTAGCCTACAAATTAAGAGCATTCAGGTGTTCTCTGGTTGGGGCGGTGAACTGAAGTATACTCTTGTCTGTGAGCGCCGTGAAGTCGTTCTTTTGTTCAGGTTATGTGGTGTTGCTGACTCGCTGGGCTACAAGGAGTGGCATCTTCAATGAGGTTGTGATCAAGATGCTCTCTTTCTCTCTCTCCTTGTCTCTCTCTGTCTATCTCTCTCTATGTCCAGTGTGTCCACTTGTGGACCATCTCGTGATCATTAAAAAATAAAAAGTATATCCAATTATATATAATTGCCAATGAAATAAGGCTTGTCTGTGCCCTAGAATTTCTGTATCTACATCTAGTAGTCTGGTGCACAATGAGATACAACTGGAACATAATAACAAGCTTTCAAGGTACAATTGAATGTTTTTTCCTGTCAAGCTAAACCATGAATGTTTTTCTATAAAAATAAAAGGCAATGCCATTTCAGTTTCTATATATTTTCTGATAAATGTTTTAGGTTGGGTTAGTATGTTTGAATCTCAACAATAAGATTATTAAAAAGAGTGACACAGCTACCAGTGTAGGACATGAACAGGTTTACGAGGGGAAAAGTGGCCCTGAACTTTCATAAAACACCCTTGAAACTGAGTTATAAAAGAAAAAGAAAAAGACCCTGAAAACCATCAGAGATGAATGGATATGACAACATATTACTGCATACTTCCTCCTTCTCCAGTCTCCATGTAATTTTCATGTTTCTTTTATTGAATTTGAAGTTTACACGGTTCCATGTTGTGAGTTCCTTAAAAATGGAGATAGTTCTTAAAGGTGTTCTTTATTTGTTAAAATAAGTGGTCACTGATATAGATTGTTTGGTGAGTAGCATGGGTCTCCCAGTCCCTCCATTCTGCAGTAAACATACATACATACACACAGACACACACACACACAGACATACACATACACACATACATACATACATACATACATACATACATACATACATACATACATACATACATACATACATACATACATACATACATACATACATACATACATACATACATACATACATACATACATACATACATACATACATACATACATACATACATGTTGTAATACAGTACTTTTACCTTACCACTAGATGGCACTATCAGTCAATACCACCCTCTGCTTGTAGACAGATTTTTAGTACTTCCTGTCATGCTGTATGTTGTGTCTCAGTATGGTGTATGGTGCAACAAGGAATAAAGCTCTGGAAATATACAACAGGTTATGGGCCCAGAACATCGCTAAGAAGCTACACAGAGTTTTGTGTGAGATGAACAGTGTTGTGGGATTTCACAATGGATGACAAGCTGTTTATTGACCGGCTGAGCGGACCAGAGAACTGGGCAACATGGAAGTTTCAGATGGAGCACTTGCTGAAAGCTAAAGGACTATGGGGTATGCTAATTGAGACGGATACATTAGCTGCAGATGCTAATGCTCAAGCACGGGCTGAGTTTGATAAACGGAGAGAGAAGGCATTCTCTATGTTAGTGCTGAATGTAAGTACACCCCAGTTGTACCTGATAACAAGCTGCCAGACTCCCAAAGAGGCGTGGACCACGCTGAAAGGCCATTTTGAGAGAGATACTCTGGCAAATAAACTGTTTCTGAAGAAAAAGTATTTTCGATGTGAAATGAAGGAAGGAGATGGTTTAACTGAACATTTAAAACGGATGAAGGAGCTGACTGACCAGCTATCAGCAATAGGAGCTGTAATTGAAGAGGAAGACCAAATTGTAACACTTTTGGGTAGTTTGCCACCATGTTATGCTACAATTGTCACTGCACTAGAAACAAAGATTGACAGTCTGACACTGCAGTTTGTTCAGCAATCATTAACAAATGAAGAGCAAAAGCAAGTGAATGCTAATGTTAACTCAAGTAGTGCTACATCAGATGGTGCATCAGCCATGTCTTCACGTTTTCGAGGAAATGTGCAGAATAACTCCAGTGGTGGTCAGTCAATGGGAGTAGAAAGAGCAAGCACATGGAGGTGCTACGGGTGCGGAAAAGAAGGACATATTAAACGTGACTGTCCAAGCTTGAAATACAAAACTAAGAAGAAAACCCACAAGGCCAAAAACATGATGTATTACGATGATGAAGATTCATCTGAAAGTGCCTTTGTCGCCAGAGAGGCAACCCCGACTGACAGACCACAACATGATGAGTGGTTAATTGATTCTGGAGCATCAAAGCACATGACATGTGATAAAAAGGTTCTTCAAGAATACCAGCAATTCTCAAAAGCACAGTCTGTGAGACTCGGTGACGGCAGGGTGGTTGAAGCCCTAGGACTTGGACATGTCAACATGAAAATGACTTTTAAATCAAGTGATGTAAAAAAAGTCACAATGTATGACGTGCTGTATGTTCCAAAGCTATCTGGGAATCTATTCTCAGTGGGAGCTGCTACCAAGAAAGGAAATACAGTGCAGTTCAGGAAGTCTCGCTGCTACATACATGGAAAAGATAGAACTCTTCATGGAATGGGAACACAAAGAGCTGATGGGCTCTATCAGCTGGATGTTGAAGGAAGTTCATCTGTCTGTCATAGTGCATCAGTAGCAGCCAGCCTGTGGCACCAGCGCCTTGGTCACACCACCAAGCTGAAGGAACTAAAGTATCTGGTGAATGGAGTGGACTTCTCTGCAGAGAAAGAGGTTCTCTTCTGTGAAGGATGTGTGGAAGGCAAGCTGGCTAAAAAGCCATACAAGTCGATTGGAGAAATCCGTTCCAAACGCAAGATGCAGCTGATTCACAGTGATGTCTGTGGTCCCATGCAGACTGAATCTGTAAGTGGAGCAAAATATTTTGTGACTTTCATTGATGATTACTCTAGATGCTGCAAGGTATACTTTCTGAAACAGAAGAATGAGGTGTTACACAAATTCAAGGAATTTGAGAAAACATTCTCAAATGAGTGTGGGCAGAGTGTCATGAGGCTGAGAACAGACAATGGTGGTGAGTACACATCAAAGGAGTTTCAAGAATATTTGAAAGCTCAAGGCATCCACCATGAAATGACTGTACCTCACTCACCACAGCAAAATGGTGTTGCAGAAAGAAAAAATAGGACATTAGTTGAAGCAGCTAGAAGCATGCTGTCACATGCTAAGTTGCCGAAGATGCACTGGGCAGAGGCTGTAGCCACCGCAGCTTACATACAGAACAGGCTGCCCACATCTGTCCTGAAGCAAGAGACTCCCTATGAGAGATGGTATGGAAAGAAACCTGACATGAGTCACATGAAGGTGTTTGGCTGTGTTGCTTATGCACATATCCCAGATTCAGAGAGAAGGAAACTGGACAAAAAGGCTGTGAAGCTTCGTTTTGTGGGATATGCAAACAATGCCAAGGGTTATCGCCTGTATGATGAAGAGAAAAGGAGAATTCTAATCCGTCGAGATGTCATCTTTGATGAATCAAACTTCAACTGTAAACAGGAAGTAAAGGGCGAGATGACGATTAAAACAGGTGAGAGTGAAACACGTGAAGTGAAGAACGAAATAATCATTAAAACAGAGGAGTGTGAAACACAAGATGATGAGGTCGATAGCACTGTCAGAACAAGCGGCAGAATCAGAAATGCTCCAAGGAGATATGGATATGATGACTTTGCTGATACAGTGACTGTTGATCATCATGCCAATATGTGTCGTGTGACAGAGCCAATCACACTGAAAGAAGCAATGGTGAGTCCTAATGCAAAGGAATGGCAGGAGGCGGCTGATTTGGAATATGAGTCGCTGCTGGAAAATGAGACATGGGACTTAGTGGATTTACCAAGAGAAAGAAAGACAGTAGGATCAAGATGGGTGTTCAAAGTCAAGCATCACAGTGATGGACGAGTGGAGAGATACAAATGCAGACTCGTCGCCAAGGGCTACTCACAGTTGTATGGTGCTGACTATGATGAAACGTTTTCACCTGTGGTACGATTCAGCTCTATTCGTACATTACTGTCCTTTGCTATTCAAAACAATCTACAGGTGCACCAGATGGACGTCGTAACTGCATTCCTTAATGGACACCTGGAAGAGGAAATCTACATGGAGCAACCAGAGGGCTACATCAAACCAGGGGAGGAACACCTGGTATGCAAACTGAATAAATCGATCTATGGACTGAAGCAGTCTCCTCACTGCTGGAGCAAGGCTTTCACACAGTTCATGATGGGAATTGGATTCAAACAGAGCACATCAGACCCCTGTGTGTTTGTGAGATCAAGACAACAGTTTGAAATACTCGCAGTTTATGTTGATGATCTCATTCTGAT
The DNA here is from genome assembly GCF_963971535.1 of Notolepis coatsorum. Lineage (NCBI taxonomy): Eukaryota > Metazoa > Chordata > Actinopteri > Aulopiformes > Paralepididae > Notolepis > Notolepis coatsorum. Next base: position 78,358,557 of record NC_140169.1, on the reverse strand, counting down.
AACGGAGTCGACTGAGAGCATGAACAAGCTGAAAATGGCTCTCAAGGAGCGCTACAAGATGAAAGACATGGGTGAGCTCTCCTATATCCTGGGCGTCTCAGTGATCCGAAATAAGAACAGTGTATTTCTTCATCAAAAGCAGTACATTGAAACCATTCTTCAGAAATATGGAATGGATGATGCAAATCCTGTAGCAACTCCTGCTGATGGCAATGTCAAATTGAGGAAAAGTGATGGTGTCAGTAAGCCAGTGCACCAACATACCTATCAGTCAATGGTAGGAAGTCTGCTGTATGCTGCAATGGCCACACGACCAGACATAGCTCAGGCAGTGAGTGCTGTGTCAAAGTTCAATGCAAATCCAGATGCTTCACATCTGACTGCTGTGAAGAGGATACTTCGATACTTGAAAGGGACAGTGAACCTTGCTCTCAAGTATGAGCAGTCAGACTCTGGAGCTTTGATTGGATTCTCAGATGCTGACTGGGCTGGTGATCAGGATGACCGCCGCTCAACAACAGGCAACATCTTTCTACTGTGTGGAGGAGCTGTGAGCTGGCTTAGCAAGAAACAGGCAACAGTTGCACTTTCAACAGCAGAAGCTGAATACATCGCACTCAGTCAAGCTGCTCAAGAAGGTGTCTGGCTGAGACGACTACTGAGCGATCTCGGAGTGGAGGCTACGTCCACAGTGATCCTGGAAGACAACCAAGGAGCCATCGCAATCGCGAAGAATCCTGTGAACCACTCCAGGACAAAACACATAGACATTCGCTACCACTACATCCGTGAATGTGTGCAGAATGGGCAAATAGAACTGCAATATTGTCCAACAAATGACATGAAAGCAGACATCTTTACCAAGCCACTGACTAAACAGAAGTTTGAGTACCTTAGGGGAGAGATTGGACTTTTTCCTATTTAAATAGAGTGGTTATTTATGCTTGACAGGTGAACGCCGAACGCTGCCTGGTCAAAGCAAGTCTGAAAAATGTGAAAAAGAGTTCCAGTAAAAGCATTGTAAAAAGAGAAAGTATTTTTTGTTGTTGTTGTTTAAAGATATTTTTTTTCTTGATGTTTCTTTTTTATGAATGAGAGCATGGCTCTGTAATATTATTTAAAGGCACTTAATGCCATTGTAAAATTGAGTGGGAGTGTTGTAATATTATTTAAAGGGACTTGAATGCCATTGTAAAAGTAAGTGGGAGTGTTGTAATACAGTACTTTTACCTTACCACTAGATGGCACTATCAGTCAATACCACCCTCTGCTTGTAGACAGATTTTTAGTACTTCCTGTCATGCTGTATGTTGTGTCTCAGTATGGTGTATGGTGCAACAAGGAATAAAGCTCTGGAAATATACAACATACATATACATACATATACATACATACATACATACATACATACATACATACATACATACATACATACATACATACATACATACATACATACATACATACATACATACATACATACATACATACATACATACAAAAATACATGTTCTGGTATCCCATTCCCACGTTATCCAATCAGGGGAGATAACTCCACACTGCAAAAATTGTCTGGCAAAAATAAGAAATAAGAAAAACTAGTTTTAACAAATGTGTCCGTGAAACAAGTAAAATAGTGCAGTGAGCTACTTTGGCTTGGCAGGATTTCTTGAAATGTGAAAAAATATCTAGGGTTCTCTCTCCTAGTTGGATAAAGTGGGAAGGGATACCAGCAATTTTATTTTGTGTTAGAATAGAGCTAATCAACACTTATTTTAACAAAGAAATAACACTTACAGCATCTTTAACATGGCAGCAGTGATACTGTATGAGAACAGTGGTACACTTCTATATTAATGTGACTGAGTTTGTGAGTTTGACTCTGCTGCTATGCAGAAAATTGGCCCACAGAATTAGTTTGTATAAACAGGTGTTGTATAAAACATGTAAAATATCAATGAAATGTACATGTGCAGGACGAAAATACTTGGTAAGTTGGATTAGAGAATGAATCAAAAATCAGCTCTCTGTCTCCTCACCGAAAAAGCCAGACCTCAGCAAACAGCTGTTAACCGTACCATCCCCTGTAAAAATAGCTCCAAGGAAGGCCACCAAGGTCAGGGAGCACAGCAGGTTTGGGCTGCAGTAAAACTTGGTCAGTAAAACCAAATGGCCATGTATAATAATAAATCGAACAGGAGCCCATTCGGCTTTCTCCCCCACCTAGATAGAGAATGATCCTCCCCCGGCCCAATAAACACATTCTGCAAGCAGAATGTCACCAGTCACACATTAACTATAGAACAGATAGACTGGATGGTTTTAGACCTTGAGGAAATAGGTAAAACTGATGGCTTTGTCAGAGAGATTAGTTAGATGGCCTCAGGTTAAATATTGCAACACACATTTACTAAAAGCAAAGCAAGGACCATTAGTGTTCCATAAAACTAAAACAAGGTTAAAGATTACTTTGAAATAGGAATACAAATCAGTAGGAGGAAACATTAAATAAGGCAATTACGTAAGTAACATGGACATAACTCTTAAAACTATTAGGAAAACGGTAGTCACAATAAAGAATAAAATCTATTAATGCTAAAAGATAAAACTATACAGTATTGGTTAATCAAGAAGCCAGTATACTATTTCTGTTGAAGGACAAATGCTATTCTCTGTGCCCGGAGAGCCATGTAGACACTTCCCAAATAAGGTAAAAGGAATAAATAGAAATAGGCTGTAGAAAGTAGGGTTCTCCCTATTTTAGACTGCATTAGGGTCACTGTGTAACGTTGTCTCACAAGACCCAGATGACGTGTCACTCACAAAAGGAATTCCTGCTAGAAGGAATTTGGCCAATGAAAAAGCCCGATCTCTGGAGTGACGTCACATGACAGGCAGGGAAAAGGGTATTTTCTCTCTGCTTACATTTCAGGACTGGTGGAGAAAGGAGACTCGAGCGCTCAGAGCCGGAGACGCACAGAGCCACTGACACCAGATGACAGAGGATCGCCTCATAGCAGGGATCCACCAAGCCGAGACGAAATCAAGCGCTCCCAAAACTCAGAGGATCCGAAACCAGAGTTGCCTTGGCAACCAGCACCAAACTAAGAAGGCCTCGGGTTGCCGAGACAACCAGAACCACACCGGGGAACGCTCTGATCGGCCGCAGCTGATCAGATCATGGACCGAATGCTCCACCAAAGAGACGATTAGATATACAATGAAGACCCTGTACTTGTTTGATTCATAGATGTGTTTATTAAGAATGGAATAAACACCCCAGTTGTTTGATTCAGACCACCTCGTCTGCGCTTCCTTCCTACAACCGAACTACATTGAAATGCAAACGATGGAGAGTATAAGGGTACAAACTATACACCCACAGAGACTAGAATGAATGAAAGACACTTCACAGGCAAAGAAAAAAGATAAACCCCGTTATAGAAACGTTAATTTCCTACCCAGATATCAACACTGCAGACTTCCTTACAGTATAATAACAACACATTGGTGATGTCAGCAGAGCAGTGGATAAACTTAGCTGTGATCATCATATAGTGCAGTCATTAGTCATAAAGAGGAATGTATTATACATAACAATAACATAGCAATAGAGTACAAAATACAGTGCAAGTTGATTAATCACTGTTTTTATTGTATTTTTAGTTTTACATACTGTAGGATCGATAGATTTTGTATGAAATAACATTAAGGCAGTTTTTACTGTCTTGTACTACACAGTATGTACAAAACACAGAGATTTAGTGTCAGGTCATGTTGCTACTGGTTAGGTGAGTGTCAGGTCATGTTGCTACTGGTTAGGTATTTTACATTTTGTGCGGCATTTACTTGTGCACAAAATGACAAACTACAACAACTCAATGGAACCTATCTCAAACCCTGCTCTCCTAATCCTCCAATCACAACTGTCGCTTCCAGGGACCTGACAGTTGTGTGACTGAAGGATCAAGAAGAGCGGGGCGGGGTTTGAGATAAGTCAATTACGCACACGTCTCCCTTTCATTGTAGGGACTAAACTGTACAAATGCAGTTGTGGATTGTAAAGTCCATAGGTGAGTTGAGACACTAGTCAGGTCAAGGCATTCAGTCCCAAACTACCCACAACCCTCATGGACTTGGCTGGAGTATTCCACTGGGGAAAATACAATGTTAGTGCTACAATGCTTTTTATTTAGAACGCCTACAAAAGATAGTGGAAGGGCTCCAGGTGTGCCGATACATTACCTCTCTTTGTGCAGAGAAAACACAGGGAAACACAGAGAAAACACAGAGAAAACACAGAGAAAACACAGAGAAAGCACATAGAAAGCACATAGAAAACACATACGTACTAGGGATGAAAACTAGGGATGTCCGATATTATCGGCAGATATCGGCAGATATCGGCATTAAAATGTGATATCGGAAAATATCTGTATCGGTTTTCAAAAAGATTTTAATTTTTTTTTTTACATTTCTATAACCTTTATTTACCCAGGCAAGCAAGTAAGAACAAATTCTGATTTTATTTATTGTCAAAAGTATGCATAATGTTGTGTTAATTCCACAACAAGAGATATGTAATGTTAATTACCTGAAATTATTAAGTTTTTTGGGGGGGGAAACCCTGCATATATCGGTATCGGTTGATATCGGTTGATATCGGTATCGGAAATTAAGAGTTGGACAATATCGGTATATCGGTATCGGTAATAAAAAGCCTATATCGAGCATCCCTAATGAAAACTCAAAAGAACTATTCCATAGTCACTGGGAACTATGCGAATATGAATCGAAAATCCCCCCCATGTTAACACATGATTTCGATTTTAATCAATAATCAAACAAGCAAGCTACTGTAGCTGGCTGCTGTCATGGCTGTCATGTTTGCGAGTCGCAGCAGGCCAACGTTATTTCCAGGAACAAAAGCATTCAATCCGAAAGTTACATCGGTTTTGTTTTTTTTACTTAATAGCGAACGTGAGATAATCCAACAAGCGAGCTAGCTGGCTTCCGTCATTCCTAACGGATGATGCTAGCGGACCAGGCTAGCATATTTCCAGGATCAAAAGCATTCATTCTGAACGTTACTGTGTTACATCACTGATGCTTGAAATGTGTGAGTTTGGCGAATGTGTGAGTCTCCGATCTCTCTTTCTGCATCTTTCTTTTTTGTTCTCCCACATTTACATTAACATTTAGTCATTTAGCTGACGCTTTTATACAAAGCGACTTACAAGTTCTGTACGACAAGTCAGCAGGAAGGGTACAACTCTATCAGCTGAGTAACAATGTTCATCAAAGTGTTGAGTGCTACAGTGTATGTTAGTATATTAGGACAACTTCAAGTGCATGACAGTAAGATTAGTTATGGTTATTTATTTTAGAATTTTTATAAAAAAAAAATATTTCATTGAAGAAGTGTGTCTTTAGTCGACATCGAAAGATTGGTTGGGTTTCGGCTGTGGTGGGAAGTTCGTTCCACCATTGTGGGGCAAGGACCGAGAATAGGCGGCTTCTCTTTGATGACCCTCCCGCAGCTCGGATAGCGGTGAGTCTGAGGCGGCCAGAAGATGCAGAGCGAAGAGGTCTTGAGGGAGTGTAGTTAGAGACCATTCATGCTATATTATGTTATTATGTTATTTGATACTATCTTGTCTAGCACAGTCTCTGGAGCGTAACAGTAAGAAGCATTTTGTATGAAAGTATTCTGTACTTCTGTATGACAACTATTAAAGAACTTGAACTTGAACTTGAGGTAGGCGGGAGCCGTTCCCTTTGCCGCACCGCCAGGTCGAGGGCCTTGAAGCGGATTTGTGCCAGTGCAGGTCTCTAAGAAGTGGGGTGACATGGAATGACTTTGGTAGGTTTGAGATCAGGCGGGCGGCTGCATTCTGAATGAGTTGAAGAGGCTTGATGGCAGTGGTCGGAAGGCCAGCAAGCAGTGCATTGCAGTATTCGAGGCGGGAGATGACTGTTGATTGGACGAGGAGTTGGGTGGCTTCTTTTGTCAGGAAGGGTCCTTCTGACTTTGCTCAGGAGGAATCTGCAGGTTCTGGTTGTCGCTGCGATGTGAGCGGAGAAGTTCAGCTGGTCATCAAAGACAACACCAAGGTTCTTGGCGGTCGGGGCCACGGCCACAGCTACATTCTCCACTGTGATGGAAAGGTCGGTCAGGGGGGAGGATTTGGCCGGCAGGTGAAGCAATTCTGTTTTGCTTAGGTTCAGTTTGAGGTGGTTGGACGTCATCAAGGCGGAGATGTTGGACAGACAGGCCGAGATCCGCTCAGAGACATGGATATCCGAGGGATCAGTCTGTTAACAGACTGATATGCTACCTGGCTAGCTAGCGACCTGTACCCAGCATGCCATTCAGCAGTGTAACAGTTAATAGGGTCTCACTACACAGTGTAGGTACCGGTAAAAACAAGGGGAAATATATATTTTTTAGACACGATATTCGCATTAAACTATTTGATTTTTTTTGTATCCACTTTTTCTATGTTTTTCTCCTATTATTATTATTATTATTATTATTATTATTATTATTATTATTATTATTATTATTATTATTATTATTATTATTATTATTATTATTATTATTATTATTATTATTATTATTATTATCCCAATTTAGTCGTTATGCCAATTTCCTCCTCCCCTTCCTGGCCGTTGCTCGCATGTGCCCCCCACTGGTCGGTCTAGGGAGCCCTGAAGTCTATCAGATGCTTCCTCCGAGACATAGGAGACAGCCAGCAGCATCTTTTCACCTGGCAGCGCGGACTCTCATTGGTGAGGTGTAACGCGTGGGAGGTCACACTACCCTCATCATCTCCCTCCCTCGCTGTGCAGGCGCCCTGACCGACCTGTAGGAGTCGCTGTTTACAATGACCAGAATACCACCCCACCGGCTTCCCTCCCGCTGACTCTGCCAATTGAGCCAGTATGACGGCCGGCCAAGCCGACAGCCAGATTCGATACCAGTGTCTCTCGCGTTGGTGACGAGCACTTAGTCCGCTGCGCCACCCAGCCGCTACTATTTGATTTGTTTTATAATTTAACAACTATTTGAATATTCAAAAATGTATGCCCATCCCTACAAGAGAGTTAGCTTGTGCTTTGACATAAATAACACAATAGGCTACACATGTCCAGGACTGCCACTTACAGATGGCAAATATACCTGCATACAGACAGTAACACGCCAGCCACCATGTGACTGTCATGAAGCACGTGCTCACTGGGGTGTAAAAGGTACCCAGAAATTATACTTAAGTAAAAGTCAGAGTATCTGGCTAAAAACACACTTGAGTAAAAGTAAAAAAGTTTCTACTTTTAAATGTACTAAAAAGTAAAAGTAAAAACTTTTTTCTGTCTATTCTTCTGATAGCAGGTGTTTAATCAACGATCCCCGCTTTCTACAAGAAGCAATCAGCATGGGTATGGGCGGGTTCATTTTCCATTGTTTCCCCAGAATATGTCATCTTTAGAAAGTTCTAAATGCTCTCAAACATTCTAATCACGCCGGGTTTGATTGCACGGCCCTCGAAAAGGGGAGCGGTTAATCTCCAGGGCGACGAGAGGAAACGTCTTGGCACACTGACGACCACTCTGCCTCCTCCGCCCGCGTCGGCACTAGCAGAGTGAGAAGCGGCGGGAGTGGATGTTCATCTTGGTGACGCCGATGAGCTGCAGCGGGGCAGAGAGGCCGAAGCCCGGCGTGACGGGGCAGTCGCACAGCAGGTCCGACAGCTCGTCGCGCTCCTCCAGCCTGAAGGTGGCGTCGTTGAGCATCCGGTGCAGGTGGCACGTCTGCTCGATCTTCAGCTCGTTGATCTCGCCGTGGAGACGCATCAGCTGGCGGGCGAGCCGCTGGTCCTGCAGACGCATATCGGTCTGGAGAGAGAAAGAGAGAAAGAGAGAAAGAGAGAAAGAGAGAGATGAAGTGAGAGAGGGAGAGATATAAATGCACTTCCAATCCACATAAAAATCACCCACACTGTCAACATTGAGAACGGCCCTCAAAACCCACCTCCTCACACTGCTGTCATATTCCCCCCTATGTTTTCTCCCTTGTTGACACCAGTGGTGCAGTCGTAATATGGGCCAAGGCCAAACGCCACGCGCACGCGCATACATGTCTCTCTCCTCTTTCATGAGGCGGAGCTGGGGACGAGACGGGCGGTCTTTTGTCACATAACACACGCACACACACACACACAGTCTAGGTCAGACCTGGGCATTGTACGGCCCGCGGGCCGTATCGATTCTGACCGGCCCGCGAAAGATTACACGATAAAAAAATAAATAAAAATTATAAAATAAATTTAAATCTCTTTTTTTTTTTTTTTTTTTTGTGTCAACGTTCACACGCACAATATACGCTTACCTAGGATTTGACTTGATTCAACAACAAAGCAGTCGGGGCAAGCCGAACACGGTCGAAAGTGTGGTTATTTGAAGTTTGGATTTCTTTTTTCACAACTGAGGTAGGTAGATTACATTTTTAGAGACTAAAGTACAGAAAAAAGGTACCGTTGGGTACCGGTATCGATTCACAGGTACCGGTACCGTATCGGTTCAAATGTGAACGGTACCCATCCCTACTGAACACACAACTGCAGGGCAAGGGCATTTTTGCTCATGAAATGCATAGCCATGTGAAAGCCTTCATGACAAAGTTAATTTCAAGGCAACTAGGCAGCAACAATCTCAAACACATGAAAACCCTGAAAGAAGTCAAACCATCAGCTGATCACCGGCACAGGTACTCATCCATGTTGGGAGCACTGCATGATGAATTTTCAAGGCGTTTTCAAGATTTCAAAAAGGTTGAGGATGAAATGCAGCTGGTTTCCTCTCCCTTTACCTGCAGTGTTGATAGTGCACCCACTGATGTTCAGCTTGAACTCATTGACCTGGGCCCCGTTCCTCGTACCTGGATAACTGAGTTAGCCGGATAACTTTAACTGGATAACTGAGTTAGCCGGACTTTCCGGTTCCCCGTACGTGGATTTTCCAAATCACCATGACAACAGATCCAAAAGTTTGAGCCTGGTCGAAAGCAGAGTTTAAGTTCAAGTTAGCCTGAACCATCGCCACGCCCCCGCAAAAAAGTGACAGCCCGTTTCCTGAAATTATTCCCACAGTCTACGATCTGCATTATACCATTCTGAATTACGTTTTTGTGCTCCATTCTTCCAGAGGGGGCTTTTGAAATGTAAAATAGACCCAAAATGCTGATACTAAATTCACTTTGTCCTAAATAATGCACGTTATATATACCGTGGCGCTCGCTCGGTGCGATGTACACATTATGACGTGGTTATTTTAATTGTAACTGGGATTAAGATGTCTGATGAGATGCGCTGTTTGACGGATTTGAGAAATTGAATGAGCCGTTGACGTCACATTAATGAATGAGGATAAAGAAATAAAACTTCATTCAAAATAAAGAATATTCTAAACACGGGTCTCTCGTTCATTAATGTATAAACAATGAATTTATCCCATCTGGCACAGTGGCCCAGCGGTAGTGCTCAAGCCTGCCAACCCAGCGACCGGTGTTCAAAACCCTGTGTTTCCAATATAATTTTTTTGAATATAATATTAATGATTATACGCCAAAGTAGCCTGGTTTTAAGTTAAAATATTATAAATCTACATGCATTGAGGATGTCATTCTTTATATAGCTCTCAACGTGCACCAAATTGAATTATTCCTATATTGCAAAAAGAAGGAAAAGACTAGGGTTTCGAACCCCGGTCGTCTGCGTGAAAGTCAAAAGAACAATCCGTTAGACCACAGTGGAGATAAGTAAAATATCGACTATACATCAATCAATGGGTAAGAGAGCCGTATCGTAATTCTGTATAACAGTTTAACTAATTATTTTCGCTAGCAAGATCTCATTTGATTATTCAATCCAGCAGGCAAGTTTAAAGAAATATAATCTGATTGATTGAGGTAATGAGGGACTTAAAATTAGCCTATAGATAACGCATTTAACTTGTCGGCGAGGCGATTGAGCCGTATTGCAATCTGTCAATAAAGTTTTAAATCAATTAATCAATCAATGCCGTTAGAGAATCAGGATCTCTGCCATCGATACGTGCTGGCTTTTCACCTAAAGCGGCCGCGCGCACTTAGCCTGAGTCTCAAGTCTGAATCGAGTTAACGAGACTGAATCCACCTTCGAGGAACAGGAAAATCCCGGCTTCGAACATCGGGTTAACTGAATCTGGATAATGACATCTTGATCGACTTAGTTGAACCAGGTACAAGAAACAGGGCCCTGCAGTCTGATTCACTACTGAAAGAGCACTTTAAGTCAGCATCACTGCTAGAGTTCTACTCTGCTCTCAAGGAGAACTTTCCAAACATGAGGAGACATGCTCAGAAGATGTTGGTTCTCTTTGGATCCACCTATATGTGAACAGACATTCTCAGTCATGACGTTTACCAAGTCCAGGTACAGGTACAGATCCTCTCTCACTGATGAACATCTGGCAGCTGTGCTTCGCATCTCCACCTTAGACATGCAACCTGACTTTGATGGACTTGTTAAAGCTCAACAGAGACTGGATTTATCACACTGAATGAAAAAAAATAAAGAGCTGAAGAACACTAAAATGTGGAAATATAACAAGTGAAATGGGACACTTGATCTTTTTTTTTCTTTTTTTTGCACAGTTCTGAAAACATTAAATGTTTAATATAGGCATGTAAAGTAAAAAAGGCTACTGGGACACTTTTCTTTACACAGTTCAGTGACATGTCTTGTTTATTTTGGCTATAAGATGATGTGATGTCTTTAGAAAGCTAAGAAAATCCTTGTTTCAATAGTATATGAAACTCAAAATAATAACTTTATTTGTATAGCACTTTTTCATACATGCCCTTTGTTATTAATGTTTCACATTTTGTTTATCATTTTGGAAATAAATTCTATTTGAATAAATAATATTTTTGAAAGCTAACCTCACCTTTTAATTGCCAAATAATAACATACACTCTTACCAGGGGTCAAAACAATGCCATTTACTGCTTTTTATATAGAAATAAAATGTATATTATGCATAATTGAGTTTGGAATTTTGGCCCGGCCCTCCAACATATTTTCAGTTGCTCATTCGGCCCCCCGGGAAAAATAATTGCCCACCCCTGGTCTAGGTGATAAGTGCCGGCCGGGGTATACGGCGCGACGAGTCATTTTTGTGTCGTCGCGCCGTATAGGCACCCCGGCCGGCACTTATCACCTAGACTTTGCATAATAATAGGATGCGCGCACTTCTGCCTCAGTGACGTAGCCTAAACGTCGTTTGACCGCGTATGCCCACCACTGCATACCTGGTTGACACACATCTATTTTAATAATTTTGTCATTATTAACCCTTTCACTACCACGCTACAGAAGGTTAACCCTTTCACTACCATAAAGGGTTAACTTTCTGTAGTGTGGTAGTGAAAGGGTTAACCATTTGTCGCATGGCAGTGAAATGGTTAACCTTCTGTATTGTTGCAGTGAAGGGGTTTGTTTTTATTTGTTTTTAATAACCCCACCATGTAAATTGTAAAGCGTCTTTGGGTACTCAGAAAAGCACTCTGATGTATCATTATTATTATTATTATTATTATTATTATTATTATTATTATTATTATTATTATTATTATTATTATTATTATTATTATTATTATTATTATTATTATTATTATTATTATTATATTATTATATAATGTGAGAGAGAGGGAGGTGTGGAGAAAGGGACTTAGAGGTGGTCATTTATCTTAATCGTCTTTAGGTGTAAGCACTTAAACAACGCATTCACACAGCCGATCATTGCATTAACCACACGATCAAGATGATCTGGGTTGACTGGAGGTTCGTGGTACTGTGCTTTCCAAAAAACGGAAAACGAAAATGTACAGTGTGTGAAATCCACAAAGACACCCTTCAGCACAAAGACCTCATCATCATCTCCTCTCTCTCATGTCAACTGTTATCGTGCAAATGTTTGTGGCCACATGCTGGGTTGCTTCCAATTGTTCTGAGAAACCAGTGCCCTGTTGCGTGCTCGGACTGAGTTATCGCACACCAAGCGGGCAAGCGCCATAGTTGGACATAATTGGAGTCAAAGTGATTACACTTTGCAGAAACTGTGCATGAAAATATCTGGATTCTGACTCCTGAACCCCACTCACTTTCACCCTCTTTAACTTGAACTCACAATGGAATTATTTAGGATAGCAGTAGAGCACTGAACATTGTGTCCGTTGTTAAAACTCTGCAAAACCTCTTCTCCCCAAAACATGATTTGAACAGGTACTGTTTTGGGGTAAAGCCTCAAAAGCCTATTTGTACTGTGACCATGCATTGGCTACAATATGTAATACAAATTATCAAAGCACAACCCCCCTTTATTTATCTTTACATTAGAGTGACGTCTATATGCACCCTTATTTGAATAGAATTAATTCATGAATTAATTAATGGCCTTTTCTCCCTTTTTACTTTTATTTGTGGTGGTAATACATTATTTGTGGTGGTAATACATTATTAGTGGTGGTAATACATTATTAGTGGTGGTAATACATTATTACTAGTGGTGGTAATACATTATTAGTGGTGGTAATACATTAATAGTGGTGGTAATACATTATTAGTGGTGGTAATACATTATTTGTGGTGGTAATACATTATTAGTGGTGGTAATACATTATTAGTGGTGGTAATACATTATTACTAGTGGTAGTAATACATTATTTGTGGTGGTAATACATTATTAGTGGTGGTAATACATTATTAGTGGTGGTAATACATTATTACTAGTGGTAGTAATACATTATTAGTGGTGGTAATACATTATTAGTGGTGGTAATACATTATTAGTGGTGGTAATACATTATTAGTGGTGGTAATACATTATTTGTGGTGGTAATACATTATTAGTGGTGGTAATACATTATTAGTGGTGGTAATACATTATTAGTGGAGGTAATAGGCTTGAAAAGGGTAAGACAACATAACTGAGCAGCAGAAAGAGCCGTGTAAACACACAGAGCGCTGGTAATATGTTACTGTATCCCCTCTGGAAATCTGTTTGGTGGTGGGTAGGGATGGGTACCGAAGCCGGTAATTTTAAGGGTACCGACCGAATCACGTCGGTACTACCGAGTACCGATTCATGTGAGATCCGCCGGTGCCACATTTCGGTACTGCACTGTATCGCACACCAAGCGTGCAAGCGCCATAGTTGGACATAATTGGAGTCAAAGTGATTACACTTTGCAGAAACTGTGCATGAAAATATCTGGATTCTGACTCCTGAACCCCACTCACTTTCACCCTCTTTAACTTGAACTCACAATGGAATTATTTAGGATAGCAGTAGAGCACTGAACATTGTGTCCGTTGTTAAAACTCTGCAAAACCTCTTCTCTCCAAAACATGATTTGAACAGGTACTGTTTTGGGGTAAAGCCTCAAAAGCCTCTTTGTACTGTGACCATGCATTGGCTACAATATGTAGTAAAAATGATCAAAGCACAACCCCCCTTTATTTATCTTTACATTAGAGTGACGTCTATATGCACCCTTATTTGAATAGAATTAATTCATGAATTAATTAATGGCCTTTTCTCCCTTTTTACTTTTATTTGTGGTGGTAATACATTATTTGTGGTGGTAATACATTATTAGTGGTGGTAATACATTATTAGTGGTGGTAATACATTATTACTAGTGGTGGTAATACATTATTAGTGGTGGTAATACATTAATAGTGGTGGTAATACATTATTACTAGTGGTAGTAATACATTATTTGTGGTGGTAATACATTATTAGTGGTGGTAATACATTATTAGTGGTGGTAATACATTATTACTAGTGGTAGTAATACATTATTAGTGGTGGTAATACATTATTAGTGGTGGTAATACATTATTAGTGGTGGTAATACATTATTTGTGGTGGTAATACATTATTAGTGGTGGTAATACATTATTAGTGGTGGTAATACATTATTAGTGGAGGTAATAGGCTTGAAAAGGGTAAGACAACATAACTGAGCAGCAGAAAGAGCCGTGTAAACACACAGAGCGCTGGTAATATGTTACTGTATCCCCTCTGGAAATCTGTTTGGTGGTGGGTAGGGATGGGTACCGAAGCCGGTAATTTTAAGGGTACCGACCGAATCACGTCGGTACTACCGAGTACCGATTCATGTGAGATCCGCCGGTGCCACATTTCGGTACTGCACTGTACTTTTTTTTTCTTTTTCTTTTTTTTGATGACGTCAACGTTTCGTTTACCGCAGTGTTAATTTTGGCTGTTAGCAGTGTTAATTTTGGCTGTTAGCAGTGTTCATTTAGGCTGTTAGCAGTGTTAATTTTGGCTGTTAGCAGTGTTCATTTTGGCAGCTATTTTAGTTTTAGTCATGTGTCAAGTGCTCCTTTTTCGTTTTCATCATATTTAGTCATCTTCATTTATTTTATATATTCGTTTAGTCAGTTTTAGTCAACTAAATGTCTGAGCATTTTAGTCTTAGTCAGTTTTTGTCTCAATTTTGTCTTTTTTGTTTTAGTCTAGATTTAGTCGACGAAAACGGATGACATTTTTGTCTAATGGAAAAAAACTTGTCAGAAGTCAGAAATAGTCAACATGGAACATTTTCTGATTTAAATTGCGTATTTATTTTTTAACCTAGGGGAATCTGAGTCGGCGGCACAAGTGATACACAGGAAGTATATGTTGGTGTAGACATGGTCCAATGTATTGTTGCTCCTATAGTATATGTTGGTGTAGACATGGTCCAATGTATTGTTGCTCCTACAGTATATGTTGGTGTAGACATGGTCCAATGTATGCATCAAAGAGAGCATTACGGATGTGGTGACGTTGTTTCTGACCAGAGAGACGACGCTGAACTCTGTCTGTCTTCTGTTTGCTGTGTCTTTCCTTTCTCTCTGCCATGTCTGTCCTCTCTCTGCTGTGTCTGTCCTCTCTGTCATGTCTGTCCTCTCTCTCTCTGCTGTGTCTGGCAGCGGTTTATTCTATAACAGGATACTGTAAACTAAGTAAACAGAACACACAGTAGTACTAGTAGTAGTACACACTGATTGCAATCTGCTTGCATAAAAACATTATATTAAAATCACATTCTGAAATCAGTGTTAAAGTGCCACATGGAAGAGGTCTGGTTAGTGGTTAGAGTTAGAGGTGGTCTAGGTCTGGTTAGGGTAACTTAGGGGTAGTTAAGCATTCATTAGTTTCAAGTTTCAAGTTTCTTTAATAGTTGTCATACAGAAGTACAGAATACTTTCATACAAAATGCTTCTTACTGTTACGCTCCAGAGACTGTGCTAGACAAGATAGTATCAAATAACATAGTATAGCATGTAATTTAGAAGAAGAAAATTAGGTCACAGTGTTCGGTATAGACATATGTACAATGTTCTGAGTTACCATATAATATACAATACTATGCAGTGTACTAATGTACAGTACTATATAGTGCAAAGCAGAAATGGGATGAGGTACAATTTAGGTACAATTTACAGTAAGGTGTACGAGTTGTAGTGCAATCCTTCATCAATAAATATAAAGTGTGGGGAGTGGGTGCTACAGTGTGTTTGTTTAAAGTGGGTGTGTGCTATAAAGTGTGTGGAGTGGGTGCTACAGTGTGTTTGTTTAAAGTGAGTGTGTGCGTGTGGATGTGTGTGCTATGTGCGTTTGGTGGTTGTTGTTGTGTAGTGTTCATTGTTCGTTTAGCAGCCTGATGGCCTGGGGATAGAAGCTTCTTCTGAGTCTTTCTGTGCTCGCCTTGAGACTCCGGTATCGCTTGCCTTATAATGTATTATTATTATTTAGATAAATGGATGTAAAGGGCTAGACCAACTCTTAAGCCCTATCCGGACCTAGACCACCTCTAAGTCACAACTCTAACTTAGGGGTTAAAGTCTAGGTCTGGTTAGGGGTTAGAGTTAGAGGTGGTCTAGGTCTGGTTATACTGATCCGATACCAGTGCATACATAAAAAAAATAAAAAAGTTATATTATATAAATTATAAAACTTTTTTTTCTTTTCTTTTTTACAGCTACTGTTTTATATATACTGTTTTTTAGTAATAACTAGAAAGTAATGGTATTTATTCAACAACAGGTGATTGTATAGATTAGTATTAGTATCATTAATTGACAACTAAGCTCAATGAGTTCACCCACGGAATGGTTGTTGGTACATTGGTTCCGCACGGACGTTACACGTTGTTACGCACTTCCTATCCAGAAGGCTCCGTTTAGGTCAGCTAGTAGCAGAGGCTCTGTTGTGATTTTTTATGCAAAATAAATATTCAACATTCTCTTTTGAGACTCCGCCTCAGACTCTTATCATTTGGCACTAAAAGCTAAACATTGTCACCGGTATGGCTGTCTGCATTATGTCATTAATTGTGTGCGAGAGGTCGATCAGTTAGCCACATTAGCGTGAGCTAGGTTAACGTGAGCTAACGTGAGCTAGATGGAAATACAAACAATATAACGTTACTGGTGAAAAAGTGATTTACCTTGGAATACTCCTTTGCCAACTTGCTGTACTTTGCTTGCAGGTCTGCAGCTGGATTATGAATAGTCCCAACTTTAGCCAAGGTAACGTTAAACTAAAACTAGCTTTTCAAATAGCTCTTCAGCTAATGCTAATAACGGAGCTCCCCGTCACACTGCTCTGTCGGGATGATGGCATTAAGAAAAGTTATAATTATTTTGTCTCGTCTTGTTTTAGTCAACAATATCAACATACATGAAGAGAAATTTCGTCCTGGTTTTTGTAAATTACATTTTTGTGTCCTCAGTTGTGGTCAACGATATTTAATAAACTATTTAGTCTCGTTAGCATGACATGGTCTTCAATAACGTGACGTCACGTCTCGTTGTCGTCATGAAAAAAACCTTTGTTGACGAACATCTTTCGTCATCAATTTAGTCAACAAAATTAACACTGGCCGCGAAACGAAACCTATGAAGTGTGCCGCACGTTCACGTCAATGTTCACGCGCACAATACACGCTTACCTAGGATTTGACTTGATTCAACAACAAAGCAGTCGGGGCAATGACAAGCCGAAAACGGTCGCAGTGTGGTTACACTTTACAAACCAAGATGCAGACAACACTCGCTGCAATATTATATATATTAACAAATTGTTCTAAATAAATAATAATGATAATAAATAATTGGAAGTTTTGCATTTTTATTTTTTATACAACTGATGTATGTAGATTGAAGTACCAAAAAAAGGTACCATCGGGTACCGGACCGGTATCGATTCAAACGTGAACGGTACCCAACCCTGGTGGTGGGTCAGTCTGATATTGTGTATGTATGGAAAACACTGCTCACCAGTTCTTTCCTGAGCCAGCAGAGAGCCTCGTCGATGTTCCCGAACCCCTTCAGTGAGCCTGCCGGTGACGTCTTGCACTGAACCACATCCCAGTTCACTACAGTGTCTTTGTGTTTCTGTGGCTCCCTGTTGGGCTCCCCGCTGGGCTCCCCGCACTCGGTCTGCGGCTGCTCTTCAGGAACTGCTGAATCTCTGAAGGGTCGCGCCTCTAGCTTGGCTTTCCACTCCGAGTAAGAAGGTCTCCTGGTCTCCAATCTTAGTTTCTCTGTCAGGGCCTTCAAGGTCATGAGATGTTCACCCGTGGCCAATCCTGGATCTTCTTTGTCCTCTGCATCTTCCAGGCCAATGGCACTGTCCACACCGGTCATATGAGGAATTGACAGTGCTTCCATTGTTGATCTGCTGAATAAAAAAAAACACCTCCCTAAGAATGTGGCCAAAAGGAAAGTGATGTCCTCTTCATTGAAGCCTTGGTGCCTTGTGGTTGTTCATGATCATAATCCCGGCCTGTTCATGATCATAATCTCGCCCTGTTCATGATCATAATCCCGGCCTGTTCATGATCATAATCTCGCCCTGTTCATGATCATAATCCCGGCCTGCGTTGTCATTCCCATCCTGTGCCTGTTGTCTGTATGTTCTATGTAAAGTTCAAGGTATCCCAAAACATTCCCTCGATTACAATTTCCTCTTGGAGATTTTTCAAAGGTACTTCAATATTTCCACTGGGGTTCTGGGATTATAGATAGCCATTCGGAAACTGTAGCCAGAGAGAAAAACAAAAAGCAAGAGAAAATTATGCACATTATGAAAAGCTTTCTCACTTGCAGAGTACAGTGTTGTGACGTGTGTCCGAGATGAAACACAGCATGACATCTGACAAAAAGGCTAAACATCAGCTTCGACTTGGTGGTGATGTGGTCATTTTAATAGGATAACATTCTGGATGTTTCTGGAAGAATTAAATGCAGGTTCTGGTCCAAAACATATCGGATGTTCTCAGTAGAAGGTTGTGATTATTGGTATACTTTGCTTAGTGTACAGATGTGTTAAATGCACTGTTCTGTTCTGTGACTTCCTTGAACCTATTTACTCATCTTGATAGTTTATTTCATCTCAGTGATGCAGTGATAAAACATAAAAGGTAAAACAGACTATGAACTCCCATTAATGATTACAGTTATGCTAATAATCACCAAAATATTTTTGTTTTAAAACATTGATTCCTGGCTAGACCACTGAAAAGAGAATATCACTTTGATCAATCTGCTGCTATTTATCATAATCTGCCTGTAATACATTTCAATCATACAGATTTATATCAGCCTTAAAGGGTGGCTAAACTCCATTTCTCAAATAAAAAGGCGTGTGAACTGTGTTTTTAGAGCTTTCCATCCACCACATCCCTGGTCGTAATAGTGTTATGTTAAATGAACAGGATTAGCACATGGAGGAGCTCATCTCTGGTCTTACTATGGATTTTAGATTGGAACAAGCTGTTTCTATGGCAACGGCTACAGGCACTGTAAATGAGTCAGCACTTTTCACACCTCCCATCATCCACAGGGCTTAGCCGTGGCCAGCCTGAAGAGACAACGAGACTGGCCTGACTGATAATATAACTTCCTTTAACCCTTTCACTACCACACTACAGAAGGTTAACCCTTTCACTACCACACTACAGACGGTTAACTGTCTGTAGTGTGGCAGTGAAAGGGTTAACCTTCTGTAGTGTGGTAGTGAAAGGGTTAACCCTTTGTTATGTGGCAGTGAAAGGGTTAACCTTCTGTATTGTCACAGTGAAAGGGTTAACCCTTTGGTAGTGTGGTAATGAAAGGGTTCAAATGGTTTGTACTCATTCTAAGCATGCAGCTAGCTGTGCTCCTGTGTTTCAATGTTGAATGCTAACAAGGACAGTGCAGAAACCTTCCCCCCACAATGTGTCTGGTATAAACATATCCAAGTAAAATAAAAAAAATAAAAGGTATACCTTTAAAGAATTCAGATAATATTGCCCACTGTGAGCATTGCTGGGCATTTGTTTGAGAATTATACGCTTGGCTGGCATCCCTAAGAAAATAATTGGGTAGATTCAAGTTGACCCATTTTGAAGACTTGAAAATGTAATTGCGTATTGTATGGCATAAAGATTTTGCCTTTGATGCATGATGCCATTTCACTGTGGTGGAAACTTTTATTATAGCAAAAAGGTCATTTTAGTATCATGTATTTAGGCCAAATATAGTTAACTATGAATCTGTAATAAATTTCAACCCAACCAACGACCCACAACCAAAAATTACAATACATTGTTTATCGTTACACACAGCCTAACTAAAGACAGAATTTCAGCATTCATATCCCTTTCACTACCACACTACCAAATGGTGACAATACGGAAGGTTAACCATTTCACTGCCATGCGACAACGGGTTAACCCTTTCACTACCCCACTACATAAGGTTAACCCTTTCACTACCACACTACAGACGGTTAACCGTCTGTAGTGTGGTATTGAAAGGTTAACCGTCTGTAGTGTGGTATTGAAAGGTTAACCTTCTGTATTGTGGTATTGAAAGGTTAACCGTCTGTAGTGTGATAGTGAAAGGTTAACCTTCTGTAGTGTGGTATTGAAAGGTTAACCGTCTGTAGTGTGGTATTGAAAGGTTAACCGTCTGTAGTGTGGTATTGAAAGGTTAACCGTCTGTAGTGTGGTAGTGAAAGGTTAACCGTCTGTAGTGTGGTAGTGAAAGGTTAACCGTCTGTAGTGTGGTAGTGAAAGGTTAACCGTCTGTAGTGTGGTATTGAAAGGTTAACCGTACCTGTAGTGTGATAGTGAAAGGTTAACCGTCTGTAGTGTGGTATTGAAAGGTTAACCGTACCTGTAGTGTGATAGTGAAAGGTTAACCTTCTGTAGTGTGGTATTGAAAGGTTAACCGTCTGTAGTGTGGTAGTGAAAGGTTAACCGTCTGTAGTGTGGTAGTGAAAGGTTAACCGTCTGTAGTGTGGTATTGAAAGGTTAACCTTCTGTAGTGTGGTATTGAAAGGTTAACCTTCTGTAGTGTGGTATTGAAAGGTTAACCTTCTGTAGTGTGGTAGTGAAAGGTTAACCGTCTGTAGTGTGGTATTGAAAGGTTAACCGTCTGTAGTGTGGTATTGAAAGGTTAACCTTCTGTAGTGTGGTAGTGAAAGGTTAACCTTCTGTAGTGGGGTAGTGAAAGGCTTCACCTTCTGTAGTGTGGTAGTGAAAGGGTTAACCTTCTGTAGTGTGGTATTGAAAGGTTAACCTTCTGTAGTGTGGTATTGAAAGGTTAACCTTCTGTAGTGTGGTATTGAAAGGTTAACCTTCTGTAGTGGGGTATTGAAAGGTTAACCTTCTGTAGTGGGGTAGTGAAAGGTTAACCTTCTGTAGTGGGGTAGTGAAAGGCTTCACCTCCTGTAGTGTGGTAGTGAAAGGCTTCACCTTCTGTAGTGTGGTAGTGAAAGGGTTAACCTTCTGTAGTGTGGTATTGAAAGGTTAACCTTCTGTAGTGTGGTATTGAAAGGTTAACCTTCTGTAGTGTGGTATTGAAAGGTTAACCTTCTGTAGTGGGGTATTGAAAGGTTAACCTTCTGTAGTGGGGTAGTGAAAGGTTAACCTTCTGTAGTGGGGTAGTGAAAGGGATATTCGCATTACAGTGTGTGAATCACGTCATACAGTGATGTTCTCAGAATACGTAACTTCAGGAGCAGGCAGACAGACAGTCAACGGTAACTATAAAGAATGAAAACATAAATATGTACTTCTGCATGTTCAGAATCGCTGAATGGCACAATGGGAGGGGCTCAAAGACCTCCTCACAAAGCCTTCAACCACTCTGTTCTTCCACAATGGCCACAGTACACCAGCAGTGAGGTCCTCGCCATTGTTTCCAATGTCACTGTAGGTTTGTTGGCTGAAGGTAAAACAGACTTCCCCACGGCATAGAGGAGCTGTATGTCTCCACTGTCTCCTCTCCTGATTCTCTACAGGAGTATTCTCTAGAGACAGCTCTGCTATAGGAGAGCTTTAAGAGAAGAGAACAATCCATGCCAACATGCATTTTCAAAGACTTTGTAAGGGTAAAAGTGCAGAGTTACATTACAGCTGATTGTGTGTATATTACTATGTGTGTGGAATTGTTTCTTGACAAATCATGTCAAATAAAAGGGGCGTAAGAGGCAGCAGTGGCCTAAAGGTTAGAGAAGTGGGCTTGTGATCCGGGAAGGTCGCTAGTTCGATCCCCGGGGGGAGGGGAAGTGAAGGAATACCAATGCCCCCCTCCCTCAATAATACCCACTGTTGAAGTGCCCTTGAGCAAGGCACTTAGCCTGCAACTGCTCAAGTGGAGCTGGTCTGGGAGGATTTGTGCTCAGCAAACACACCCTGGGCATATAAAAGGTATGTGTGTACCATCTCTGCCCATGTCCCTGTGTCGGGGAGTCAGGTGGCATGTAGCAGGTGCCACTGCCAGACCAATCAGGTGGCATGTAGCAGGTGGCACTGCCAGACCAATCAGGTGGCATGTAGCAGGTGGCCACTGCCAGACCAATCAGGTGGCATGTAGCAGGTGGCCACTGCCAGACCAATCAGGTGGCATGTAGCAGGTGGCCACTGCCAGACCAATCAGGTGGCATGTAGCAGGTGGCACTGCCAGACCAATCAGGTGGCGTGTAGCAGGTGGCACTGCCAGACCAATCAGGTGGCATGTAGCAGGTGGCCACTGCCAGACCAATCAGGTGGCATGTAGCAGGTGGCCACTGCCAGACCAATCAGGTGGCATGTAGCAGGTGGCCACTGCCAGACCAATCAGGTGGCATGTAGCAGGTGGCATTGCCAGACCAATCAGGTGGCATGTAGCAGGTGGCCACTGCCAGACCAATCAGGTGGCATGTAGCAGGTGGCACTGCCAGACCAATCAGGTGGCGTGTAGCAGGTGGCACTGCCAGACCAATCAGGTGGCATGTAGCAGGTGGCCACTGCCAGACCAATCAGGTGGCATGTAGCAGGTGGCCACTGCCAGACCAATCAGGTGGCATGTAGCAGGTGGCCACTGCCAGACCAATCAGGTGGCATGTAGCAGGTGGCACTGCCAGACCAATCAGGTGGCATGTAGCAGGTAACACTGCCAGACAAGGTACACTTCTGTAAACCGTTGCTTGTTCGATGGGAAGCGAGGGTTGTGATTTGGAGGATGGAGAAAAGAGGGCAGGGTTTGAGATAGGTCATTTGCTTTTAACCCTTTCACTACCACACTACCAAAGGGTTAACCCTTCCACTGCAACAATACAGAAGGTTAACCCTTTCACTGCCACACGACAAAGCCCGTTCACAACCACACTACAGACGGTTAACCCTTTCACTACCACACTACAGACGGTTAACCCTTTCACTACCACACTACAGACGGTTAACCGTATGTAGTGTGGTAGTGAAAGGATTAATAACATGATCTCTGTTTTGTGTATTGTAGTAAAGGACATCTTTAGTGACTTTGTGTCCCTCTCAAAGTCCCTCTCTGGCACTTGTAAGAATCCCATATTTGAACAGAGACACAACTTGAACCCGGGACACTTTCAGATAGACCAGCGGGAGAACCTTCATCTCTCTATGAAAAGCAAAAATTCACATCCGGAATATCAAATGATGGCCTGGGGGTTGAGAGAAAGACCATTTCCCCCCTCCATTGTCTGAATTCGCCATCTGGCAGCCATGATCCGAGTGTGCCAGTCTTCCACCCGGTGGGTTTCATCATGGCTACTGATCTGGTGCCACATACAGGATGACGTGCCAAGGTCTGGTCTGGTCTACGTCTGGCTGCGTCTCTAGTTCTATCCAGGATGTGTAGGTCAATGTCTACATGCCAAACGTGACCACAGAGGCAACCATTAACTCCTGCACTGTGTGCGTCTCTCTTCTATATCTTCTGTGATTATATAGCACTACCCTTTCCCCATATAGGCGTTCCAGTTGAGAGATGTTTGGTTTCAAACTAGTAGTAGTAGTAGTAGTAGTAATAGTAATAGTAGTAGTAGTAGTAGTAGTAGTAGTAGTAGTAGTAGTAGTAGTAGTAGTAGTAGTAGTAGTAGTAGTAGTAGTAGTAGTAGTAGACAGTAGTAGTAGTAGTAGTAGACAGTAGTAGTAGTAGTAGTAGTAGTAGTAGTAGTAGTAGTAGACAGTAGTAGTAGTAGTAGTAGTAGTAGTAGTAGTAGTAGTAGTAGTAGACAGTAGTAGTAGTAGTAGTAGTAGTAGTAGTAGTAGTAGTAGTAGTAGTAGTAGTAGTAGTAGTAGTAGTAGTAGTAGTAGTAGTAGTAGTAGTAGTAGTGGTAGTGGTAGCGGTAGCGGTAGCGGTAGTGGTAGTAGTAGTAGTAGTAGTAGTAGTAGTAGTAGTAGTAGTAGTAGCAGTAGCAGTAGCAGTAGTAGTAGTAGTAGTAGTAGTAGTAGTAGTAGTAGTAGTAGTAGTAGTAGTGGTAGTAGTAGTAGTAGTAGTAGTAGTAGTAGTAGTAGTAGTAGTAGACAGTAGTAGTAGTAGTAGTAGTAGTAGTAGTAGTAGTAGTAGTAGTAATAGTAGTAGTAGTAGTAGTAGTAGTAGTAGTAGTAGTAGTAGTAGTAGTAGTAGTAGTAGTAGTAGTAGTAGTAGTAGTAGTAGTAGTAGTGGTAGTGGTAGTAGTAGTAGTGGTAGTAGTAGTAGTAGTAGTAGTAGTAGTAGTAGTAGTAGTAGTAGTAGTAGTAGTAGTAGTAGTAGTAGTAGTAGTAGTAGTAGTAGTAGTAGTAGTAGTAGTAGTAGTAGTAGTAGTAGTAGTAGTAGTAGTAGTTTTATTCAGTCATCACACACAATACAATATGCACAATATATCATTCAACAATCTTTGATTTGGCAGTGACTGAAAAGGTACAGACTGAAGCATAATACTTATACATGCCTGTCCTATATTCTTAACTAAATGAAGACTCCAAAACAGTATTCTAAAAGAAAATAACAAAAAAAATTATTATTCACATTTGGAATCTTCAAAAATAGCTATACAAACCATTTTCTCAAAAACCAAAAGCGAATGACTCATTCTTAAATGTATATCTAACATGCAACTGTTAACTCCTGCACTGTGTGTGTATATCTTCTGTGATTATATAGCACTACTATACCCTTTCCCCCTATAGGCGTGTGTTATTCTATACAGCAGTCATAACTGAGGCGGTCGTCACATCCTCCATCACCGCGTGGCATCGCCCCACACTGAGCGGAAACTACAGCACATGGTGTGGTGAGAATATGGCTGCCAAGTGCCAACTCTTTTTTTTATTATTGTCTATTTTTTAAACTGAATCAAAACCATAAACAAGGTGGCCTGTTGAGATGTTAGATCCTAATGTGAAAAACTGTCATTTTATATGTCTGCACTTTTGTCTGCCAATTTAATTTTTTTCTGTTGTGAAGCACTTTGAACTGCAGTTTCTGTATGAAACGTGCTATACAAATGAAGTTTTATTATTATTATTATTATTATTATTATTATTATTATTATTATTATTATTATTATTATTATTATTATTATTATTATTTAAAAGGGAATAATACTACAGATTCTAAAATAAAACATGGCTAACTAAAAGCTTGGAAAAAAGGTATGTTTTAAGGGCGGCTGGGTGGCGCAGCGGACATTGTGCTCGTCACCAACGCAAGAGACACCGGGTTCGACTCTGGCTGTCTGCGTTGCCTCTGGCTTGGGCCGGCCGTCATACTAACTCAATTGGCAGAGTTAGCGGGTGGAAGTCGATGGGTGGTAATCTGGACATTGTGGACAGCGACTCCTACAGGTCGGTTGGGGGACGCCTGCACAGCAGAGACAGGAAATGGCGGGGGTAGTGTGAGCCTCCCACACGTTACTCCTCGCCAATGAGAGTCCGCGCTGGCAGGTGAAAAGATGTGACAGGCTGCCTCCTCGTGTATCGGAGGGGACACGTGATGCAAGGCTTCTATCCTCCCTACAACCGGCCAGTGGGGGGCATATGCAAGCAACGTTCAAGACAGGGGAGGGGAGAATTAGCACACTGGAATTGGGATGGGAGAAAAATAGAAAAAGAGGACAAAAAGTGGATAAAAAAAGAAAAAAGGTATGTTTTTATTCTGCTTTTTAAACGAGGACATGGTTGTAGCATACCTTAGATCAGTCCTCCCTGCCGCACTGGCACACACTCTCACACTAACTGTGCCATTACCTGTGACATTTAACTCTACCCATTTGCACACTGATGCAAAGGAACACACAAAGATTATGGCAAATGCACTCACCATCTTCTCCAGAGTGAGACAAGAAGATATATCCAATTTCATCTCTGTGCGTTCAATAGAAAGCCCTCCGGCTGTAAACTAGCCTAGCTTAGCACAAATTAATGGAAGTGTATACAGACCACTAGCCTAGATTTAAACTCTGGGAGAGGTGTTTTTGGTTTATAGTTTTCTACTGGATGCACAGAAAGGAAATTGCTTTAACTGTCTACATAACCCAGCTATCCCTACTCTATTTGTATTTAGTTTTACATATTGATACTGTATTATTGTATTGTATTGTATTGTATTTCATTTCATTGCACTGCACAACTTTTGTTTGTTGTATTGGATAGTATGTTGACACCTTACACTAAGACAAATGCCTTGTACTGTACATTGTACTTGGCGAGTAAATAATTCTGATTCTGATTGTTGACCAACTGTTGATTACAGTCAGGAAATGTAGTGGAGGGTAAACCCATCTAAACTCAATTTATCCACCTTTTTATATGTGAAGTAAGGGTTTATTCATCTTCATAAGCTGATATTAATCTGTATATTTTTTAATACATTTGGATACATTATAGTTAATGTTAGCTGCTTCAGTTATCACTATAGATAAGATCATGGGTCGTTTTGTAGTTTTGCTCCTATACTCATTCAGCTTAGCAACTGGCTAAACGTGCTCGATATATAGCTAGGATACCTTATCACTTCTCATACTGACTGGCTGAACAACTTCTACAGTGCTGTAGCCAGTTAAAGGCCAACCTCCAGGTTAAACCCTACTGATCAATTATGGGTAGTTTACATCATTGGTATATAATTTCATTATTTATTTTTTTCCATTTGACACCGGAAATGCCACTCTGAAAGAGTTAAAAAGGTCCACGCACGAATAACATGCACGCGCGAATCAAAAAAGCTTATCAAACGCCGACGTCACAACAGGTGTGGCTTGCATATTAATGAGCCGAATCTAATGTTGCTTTTCCACTCAAATAAAGTACTCAGTTTGTCTCCGTGTGGGGTGATCAGCATGAGAGCTCCAGAAATGTCACGTGAGAAACTGCAGACCACTGATTGGTCAGAAGAGAGACGCGTCACTGTTTGGGGAGTCTGAACGAAAACAGAACGCAGCCATCTTTAATGTCTCGCGTAGGATGTCTTATGTATGTTTGCAGCAAGAAACAAGTGCAATAAAAAAGGATACAGTCACTGTGTATTCTGCCTCATTTATTGATGAAACAAAACCGACATCAACACAATTTTCCACCGAGCGGAGAGTTTAGTCTGACAAAAAGATCGCTGATTAGTTACGCTTGTTGTTGGGGTTAGGGACGTAACGTTAGTTAGCCTAATGCTAACGTTAGCAGATAGACACGAGAGGCTAGGTAACGTTAAAGCTTGTAGAATAGACACAATGAGGTAACGTTAGCGTTAGCATAATAGACACAACGAGAGTCTGGTTAATGTTGTTATTGATTGATTGAATGAAAACTGTGTTTACTCTGGCTTGCCAAGCTCATCATAGCCCCTTTCGTGACTGATGCACCGAGTGAATCCACAGTCACTTGCTCCTTAATAGGAAACCAACCTAGATTTACCATGAAGGACTGGTTCTGGCCGAACCGTTTGTTATACAAGTATCACAGAGACATTTCAAATGTACTCACAGTTGCACGAGGGTTTCGGACAGAGATACGGGATGGTTTGAAAGCTCTGCGTTGCTAATAAACATTTTAAATATTTTTTATAAACTGCTCAAAACGGCATTATTTCCGGCGTTGGCTGCCTGGTGTGATCACAGCGCATGCGCATCATGCACCCAACGCCGGAAATAATGCTCTGCCTCCTTGCTACTGCCTGTGACTCCCAGAGCACAGGAGTAGGGTCACAGAGCCCCCTGATGACCAATACCTGTTGTGACGACATTACACATGCACGTTATAAACCATTGATTAAAATATGCACGTGCGTGGTGATTGTGTTGGGCAGACAAAATGTTTTGATAAAAACGCTAAAACTGGGTCAATTTCAATACTTTTTTTTCCAATTCTTCATGAAAGTCACTGTTGGCCTAGTCCACATTGTTTATTGAACAAAAATACAACGTGGAGGTTGACCTTTAACTATGTACAGATGTTGAGACTTTCATTATATTCTTAGGTGATTAGAGTATACAGCGATAACATCAGTTGCCTGTGCATCACATTCTTAACAGTAGACTTCCAAAGTGCTGGAACTGTGGGGAATCAATAGTTTAGAAATGCATGGCAGGGGGGCGAGTTAAGTGTGTCGAAACGTGATGATGATATGAAATCATGGCACAATGAAATATGAAATATACACTTGGGGAACCGGAAATGTACAGACTTGTCAGGTTAATTATGCCATGTCATCCAAGACAACCGTCATGGTGGAGCTGAGGGATATGGTTGAGAGATCTCCATCACTTCATGGAGCTGTACATTAACACAACACAAGGATTCAATGTCCCCCAATGACATCACTGTTGGTTTAGTGTTTTTGGAAGTGTGTGAGATTATAGTCAAACTATAGAGGTTGGTGGCTAACAGGAAAACCAGGAATAAGCTAGATGCTATACTGGAAAACCCCTCCCAGCACATATCCCCCCACAACAACATACCACAAACCGCCTGGGTCAGTCCTCCGTGCCAGTCCTCCGTGCCAGTCCTCCGTGCCAGTATAGCCATCAGGCCCCTCAGCCGTGGCCACGGACTGCTGCCAAATACATGGAGAGCTAACGGCTGGTAAACCTGAGAACTGTTAGGACTATCTGACTCCTAATACTGAACACTGCACATGCAGCGTGTACTATGGACCATGTAATACTATCATCACTATTACTACTGAATCCTGCCATTCACTACTGTTATCATTATTATTAGCCTATACACCCTATAGCCTATGACCGATCGTATGTTACTCCTTCCGCGTTGTGTTAAATGTCGATGCCCCGAGGGAGTTTCGAACACGGGTCTCCCACGCCGTGGGCGACAACACAGACCGCTGCACTAAGAGGTGAATTCACTCCTGGATACTGTATCTATGTGTCTATTAACCCTGTTGTGGGGAAGTGAGTTTAACTCCAGGGTACTGTATCTATGTGTCTATTAACCCTGTTGTGGGGAAGTGAGTTTAACTCCAGGGTACTGTACCTGTGTGTCTATTAACCCTGTTGTGGGGAAGTGAGTTTAACTCCAGGGTACTGTATCTATGTGTCTATTAACCCTGTTGTGGGGAAGTGAGTTTAACTCCTGGGTACTGTATCTATGTGTCTATTAACCCTGTTGTGGGGAAGTGAGTTTAACTCCTGGGTACTGTATCTATGTGTCTATTAACCCTGTTGTGGGGAAGTGAGTTTAACTCCAGGGTACTGTATCTATGTGTCTATTAACCCTGTTGTGGGGAAGTGAGTTTAACTCCTGGGTACTGTATCTATGTGTCTATTAACCCTGTTGTGGGGAAGTGAGTTTAACTCCAGGGTACTGTATCTATGTGTCTATTAACCCTGTTGTGGGGAAGTGAGTTTAACTCCTGGGTACTGTATCTATGTGTCTATTAACCCTGTTGTGGGGAAGTGAGTTTAACTCCAGGGTACTGTATCTATGTGTCTATTAACCCTGTTGTGGGGAAGTGAGTTTAACTCCAGGGTACTGTATCTATGTGTCTATTAACCCTGTTGTGGGGAAGTGAGTTTAACTCCAGGGTACTGTATCTATGTGTCTATTAACCCTGTTGTGGGGAAGTGAGTTTAACTCCTGGGTACTGTATCTATGTGTCTTTTAACCCTGTTGTGGGGAAGTGAGTTTAACTCCTGGGTACTGTATCTATGTGTCTATTAACCCTGTTGTGGGGAAGTGAGTTTAACTCCAGGGTACTGTATCTATGTGTCTATTAACCCTGTTGTGGGGAAGTGAGTTTAACTCCTGGGTACTGTATCTATGTGTATATTAACCCTGTTGTGGGGAAGTGAGTTTAACTCCAGGGTACTGTATCTATGTGTCTATTAACCCTGTTGTGGGGAAGTGAGTTTAACTCCTGGGTACTGTATCTATGTGTCTATTAACCCTGTTGTGGGGAAGTGAGTTTAACTCCAGGGTACTGTATCTATGTGTCTATTAACCCTGTTGTGGGGAAGTGAGTTTAACTCCAGGGTACTGTATCTATGTGTCTATTAACCCTGTTGTGGGGAAGTGAGTTTAACTCCAGGGTACTGTATCTATGTGTCTATTAACCCTGTTGTGGGGAAGTGAGTTTAACTCCAGGGTACTGTACCTGTGTGTCTATTAACCCTGTTGTGGGGAGGTGAGTTTAACTCCTGGGTACTGTATCTATGTGTCTATTAACCCTGTTGTGGGGAAGTGAGTTTAACTCCTGGGTACTGTATCTATGTGTCTATTAACCCTGTTGTGGGGAGGTGAGTTTAACTCCTGGGTACTGTATCTATGTGTCTATTAACCCTGTTGTGGGGAAGTGAGTTTAACTCGCAGTACCGCTTACTGCCACAGTCACTTCTCAACACACACTGTGCATATTACTCACAGACCTCCGTTACATATACTATCACCCTTATTACTTTGTTATTTGTTCTATTATTATTATTATTATTATTATTATTATTATTAGTATTATTATTTGTATTCTTATTATTCGTATTAGATATTCTGCCTGTAACCCATGCTGTTATGACACTTGAATTTCCCCAAGGGGATTAATAAAGGAACACAAAATAAATCAGCATTGTTTTTTTTGTGAAGTGCCACTCTGGCCAGGCTGGCTATATCCATGCCTTACTTTGTTCACGCATATTGTTTTACAGAGCATTATAGCATATTGGATTCCCATACAGCTTATAGCCTAATTATTGCAATTACGACATTTACATAGTACAGTTAATATAATGGTTCCTATTTAGATGAATTGCCCCTTTCAACTTGAAAATAAATAGTTTGTTAAATGACTACCCTAAACTTGGATAATAATAACGGCTGTTTTTGTTACAGAGAATCTTAGAGGAAAAGGTAGTCAAGTTACCATCCTCAAACAGTACTGTATTTGCAAATCTGGTATGTCATAAATGTATAGATGTAGCAGTACTGTCTACCTGTATGTCATATGTTATGATGAATTGAAAATGGGGGACCCTGATGTAAACAAGATGAAAATCTTTCTCTGGTCTGCATTCCTTTAACAATTGTGTGTATTGAGCTGTGCTGTATTGTACCCATTCTGCAATCTGTTAATAAAGTTTGCAATCAATCAATCAATCAATCAATCAATCAATCAATGAATCAATCAATCAATCAATCAATCAATCAATTTGTGCATATCAAGTCTGTGAACGGCAGGATGAATGAATGAATGAATGAAAACTTTATTTAACAGATTGCAGAATGGGTACTGTTGTGAAGGGCCAGATTAAACCGAATATATATATTTATTTATATATATATATTTAATTGTATTTGTATATTCTCTAATATTCCCTGATATCCCTTGTATATTCCTTGTACAATATGCATTGAATATCCATTCTAGCCTACTGAACATCCCATAATAGTCTCCATTCTACTATTGGTCGAGACCTTGGTGCCAGGCTGCCATACCCCTCAGACCCAGTTCAAACGTACCGCTCCACATGTACGAACAAGTCCTAGTTCCGCGTAGGAATCTGGCTACCGCACCACTAATGGGACTATTTGTTCATAGTGCGTATATATACTGCGCTACTAAAGTAGGACTTCCTTTTTCAGTCCAGTTTCTTACCCTCCAATAGAGTCACAGACGTAAAGCCTCCCCGCGACGCCACGTGTGGGAGTAAGGCCAAGTTCGCCTACCATCGGTATTGAGACATCGTGTATATTAATATTTGAATAGTCATATTTGGCACTATATCGTCGAGTTGGACGTAGTCTATTAAGCTAATAATAGTCTGTTAATATATAGTGCTTCGTGCGGTGAGAATACTACCGTAGTCAGTACCCCATCGTTTCGGGCAGAGAACTGGCTGCTTACCCAGGGTGGTTGACCCTACGTGAAGCTGCACCCGAGGAGCCCCAGAGCCGACGAGCGAGTGGACCTGTATACCGGATTATTCTACCGACGACAGCCCGCCTTCCCAGGCACGGATTATGCTTTGTACACATTGATTATTCCATGGATAAAGACCCCCGACACTGCCGTGTGTTGGAACCCCCCCCCTGGAGAGGACGCAAGGTGAGGAGACGCTCTGCAAGACGAGGTCGCTTCACGTCTCTCCTCCGTGGACCGGATGACGCCGGCCCACAAAGAGTCCACCTGCTTTCATCTGTGGTCCAAGGATCGCCGGCGCATTGAACGGCACTACAGTGGGTTCACCTGGGATACCCTTGGCCGGATGAGGCAGCCGGATTCTACCACCCCCCCCCCTCCTACTCCTGTCGGCTTACAAGCGACCGGATTAACCCCCTCTAGTGTATCCAGTATATAATCATTAAAGTATCATTGCTGTTATTCCTTAAACTATTCCAGGTCGTATATGTACCACCTGCGCCTTCAGAGATTGGACATTATCTATTGATATACCGACGAATACTCTTGCCATAAAAGTGCATACTAATTCCATTCATAAATGTGATTGATTTGATTAAGTGCTTGTTCTACACACCATCGTTGTGTAGAAATAAAGACCTATTTCTAATTCGTACATTTGTGTTGGATCCGTTTCATCTACGTGACAGTGTTCATCATAATATATTTATGCCGTGTACTGGGTGGCCGAATATTAAGTACAAAGGTAGTGGTAGTAAGTATCATATCTAGTAATACAGTCAGGGAATTGTACCCCTCAGTTACAATTGGTCCTTCGAGCCGGATGGTAATTAGTGTAATATTAATATAGTGTTATTAATATTGAAATGGCCTATGATGAACACTCCACGAAACGATCCTCCTAACCAACGCCCGCAGCGCGAACGACGGCTCCCTCAGTACTTAGAGGCCTACGCTGTCAGTCAACAACCTAGTCTTCTACTAACAGTAAACGCGGTAAAACTAGAAAGTAAAAGTATGTCTAACCCCAACGCCCAGACTACCCCGACCATAGAGGCCCCTAGGGGCTCTAATGTAACTGACCAAGTTCACGGTGGGGACCAGTGGGAACCAGACATGACTTCACACCCCGCCAGTACTGAAGAAGTAGTCCCCGATGAGTCCCGGGAGGAATACAACGCTACCGAGAGAGAACTCGGCACGGAAGAAGACGGGGAGAGCACCGTGGAGATAGAGCTCCAAAGCTCCGCAAGGAGTACCCCGAGGGAAGGCTCCCCTATACAACCGCCTTCTCCCAGCGAGGCAGAGAGGACCCTACAGCAGGCCTTCCTCATCAGCCTGAACGCCGCTGCTGAACGCGACCGACTGCAGATCCAGCAGCGAAGCGAACACGAGCAGATACGTCTAGAAATAAGACGCATTCAGATGGAAGAGAATGTGGCCCGAGAACGAGCCGGTGCTCAACGGGACGCAGCGCGCGACAGACAGCAGTCGCAACTAATAGAACAGCTGATCAGACGGACAACACCCTCTCCCTCCGCCAGAGGCTCCAGGAACTCGTCTAAACACACCTCCAGGGCGGCATCCCCTAGCCGAGTAAACAACCCTGAACTTGACCAACAGACGAGGTCTATACCCCCCACAGACCACCTCCCCCCACCGGTCCAAGCGAGACCTAGCAACCGGGAAGGAGCAGCATATCCTGTGGAGAGGCTAAACCAGAGACTACAAGCACTGGATGACCTAACTGAAGACGAAGAGGAAGAGGAGGAGAACCACGCCCGACGACAGCACAGTACTCTACCGGACCAGGAGGTCCGGTACAGCCCAGGCTATACTCCCGCGGAGCTGCGCTACAGACCCCCGACTCTATACACGGGTGAGCACGACGCACGACCCGCACAGAGGAACAGCACCTGGACAAGCGGGCCATGGTACACTGCCGGTACCAGCCCATACCAAGGAGCGGGAGGAGACTCGCCTAGGAGGCCTCTCCCCCAACGCTCGCCGATGTATCCACAGTCAGCGTCATACATTGGCACGCCTATGGTACCCGACTTCACCCAAGAGAACCGGGCCCAGTATACAGAACTCCGCATGTGTCTGGAGACCATGTTGGTGGATGTATTGGATGAACGCCACAAATACGCCATCCTACTGAAGCACTTAAAGGTGCCCCGCGCACATAATATAGCGCTCGCCTACGCGACTTCCACCACCCCATACACAGCAGCGCTGGTAGCATTGGACCAGAGGTATGGGCGCATATGGGATTACGTGATCCAGGAGATCCGACACATCGACCGCTTACCCCCAGCAATAGACAATCGAGCACTGGACGACCTGTCCATCAGAGTGCAGTCCCTGGTAGGGATGTTGGGAGCGCAAAGAGAGAAGGGGAGGCATGAACTTTACGCCAACTCAAATGTGGAAAGGATTCTGGAGAAGCTGCCGCCCGCTCGTCAGGAGCGCTTTAGGCGGCAGAGGGACCACAGAGACCCGAATGGCCCCGAACCGAACCTCCTCGATCTAGCAGACTTCCTGGCGAGAGAAGTCAGCAGCCTACGGCTAGATACATTCGGACGGAGCACCCCTGGCTCCAGAGAAGGAACCAGACGACTAAATGATGGAAGAAGATCGGTGACTGTGATGCACCAATCGGAGTCAGTACCGAGCAGCAGGAGCCACAGTACCCCCTCCAGAACGGAGAAGTGGAAGATAGTGTGCCCCTACTGTGAGAAAGAACACTGGCTAGCGCAATGTGACTCCTTCCCCAAGCTGAACGCGGAGGAAGCAGGTCAATGGATAAAGTCCAACAAGCGCTGTTTTCGCTGTGCGCGCTCACACATGGCAGCCGAATGCCGCTTAAAGAAAAGGTGCACCAAGTGCGATGGAGCCCATCTGGACATACTTCACGACAGTAACAGACGGCGCCCTTCACCCGCACCATCCAGCCGCAAAGCGAGCGTCATGTACATCGATCCCGCCAGCAGCAGTGGAGCCCGAGTACTCCTAAAAGTAGTGCGTGTGACACTAAGCTACCAGAATAAAGTCCTGGACACTTACGCCGTCCTCGATGACGGGTCAGAGAAGACCCTGCTGCTCGCCTCCGCTGCGGCCCAGCTAGGGCTGCGGGGAAGCGAAACCCAAATGACAATTCGGACAATAAGACGAGATTTGAAGACGATAAAGGGCGAGAATGTCTCATTCTCTATCGCAGCAAGCGGCCAGCCTGAGCGACGGTACCAGATTACAGACGCTTTCACCAGCCAAGAAATAGGACTGTCGCGGTACACATACCCCGTCGCCAAGCTGATGGAGAAATATGTACATCTGCGCAAGTTACCGATCCCGCTCATAGACAATGCTATGCCGACCCTGTTGATAGGCTCCGACCATGCAGACCTCATTGTCCCGATAGACCGGGTTCATACCGGACCCCGAGGCTGTCCTGCAGCAGTCGAGACCCGTTTGGGATGGACTCTCCAAGGCCCGCTCGCCAAATCTCTCAACCGAAGTACAGCCACTAGATGTCTCCACTCCCGAGTCACAGAGGGAGAAACCGCACTCCTGCAACACGTAGAGCGGCTATGGACCTTGGAACAAATGCCCTTTAAGAACGGAAAGAAAGACATTCGCTCTAAAGATGACATTTACGCCATTCACCTCCTCGAGACAGGGACCAAGAGAGTCCCGGTCAACGGCGTGTTGAGATACGCCACGCCACTCCTGCGGCGAGAAGGAATGCCTACTTTCCACGCCAAGACAGACGCCACAGAACGGTACCTGCTGAACACGGAGCGGCGCTTAGCCAAGAACCCCGCCCAAGAGAGTGTATACCGCGCTGAGATTGAGAAGCTCATCACAGCGGGACACGTCACAAAGATGGACATTAAAGAGGCTGACCAGACCACTGAATCGTGGTACGTGCCTCACCACAAGGTCCATCACAACGGTAAAGACCGCATAGTATTTAACTGCAGCTACCAGATCGGATCCCAAAATCTGAATAAAGAGTTACTGCCCGGTCCCACACTCGGCCCCTCCCTACTCGGCGTTCTACTCCGCTTCCGCCAGGAAAAGGTGGCCATCAGCGGGGACATTAAAGGAATGTTCCTGCAGGTGAGATTAGTAGAGGCGGACAAGCCCCTGTTACGGTTCCTATGGAGAGAGAAGCCAGGAGATGAGCACCCAGCCATCTACCAATGGGAAGTCCTCCCCTTCGGAACGACGTGCAGCCCCTGCTGTGCTACATTTGCACTACAGAAACATGTAGCAGAGGACCCAGCAGCGGACGAAGAGGTCCGACACAGCGTAAAGAACAGCTTCTACGTAGACAACTGTCTACAAAGCCTTTCAACCCAAGAAGAAGCCGAGGCTCTCCTGATTAAACTCCGCGCCTCATTGATCAAAGGCGGCTTTGATCTCAGGCAGTGGGCCAGCAGCGATCCGCAAGTACTGCGCAGCCTCTCCTCCGAGGACAAGGCAGCCAGCAGCGAGACCTGGATGGCTACAATCCCGGGAGAAGCCCAGGAGATGACCCTGGGATTGGTGTGGCGATTCAAAACAGATTCGCTTCACTACAGACACAAGCCCCTGACTACGGAGCAGGGAAGGCCGGCGGCGGCGCCGACCACCAGACGGAGTGTGTACACAACACTCGCCCGACAATATGACCCGCTAGGATGTATTCTACCGTACACCACCAGGGCAAAAATGATTGTACGAGCATTGTGGGACAAGGACCAGGGCTGGGACGACCCCATTCCCGCACACCTTGCATCCACCTGGAGAGAGTGGGAGATGGAGCTCCACTCACTCCCAGGCGTTAATATGCGCCGAAGCTACTTCCCACCCACGGTGAGGCCAGAGACATGTAAAATGGACTTACACGTCTTCAGTGACGCCTCAGAGGTCGCATACGGATCAGTAGCCTACTTGCGGGCCCAAGACCAGGGGGGAGAGATCTACACAGCATTTGTCCTCGCCCGCTCGAGAATAGCCCCACGCAAGCAACAATCTATCCCACGTCTAGAGCTCTGCGCAGCCCTAGCCGGAGCGCACCTAGCCACGCTCATCCAACGTGAGCTCACCATACCGGTGTCTAGAACAATCCTGTGGTCAGATTCCACGACGGTACTCGCCTGGATCAAATCGGACTCATGCAAGTACAAAGTCTTCGTGGGAGTCAGAGTCACCGAGATTCAAGACTTAACCGAAGAGTTAACCGGAGAAACAGAGTGGCGCTACGTTGATACAAAACAGAACCCAGCTGACGTCATCACCCGGGGGATGCCCCTGGATGACCTCACCCGTCGCAATGTCTACAGTGACGGCCCCGCATTCCTAAGACTCCCGGAAGGACAGTGGCCCATGCCTATCCCGAGGGAAGCAAGTCCAGAGGAGGTGGAAAATAAGAAGTCTGTGTTCTGTGGATTGAGCACCGTAGCCTCCACCGACCCTAACATAGACGATTGCACGTCCATAGAGAGTGCACAACAAAGAACATTCCTGCGGTACCACCCGGAGTGCAAGTCCCCCGCTGATATGTCAGCAGCTAACTACGAGGAAGCAGAATTGCTTCTACTGCAGCGAGCCCAGAGAGACTCGTTCCCCGATGAATTGGCCTGTCTACAGGGAGGAAAGCCTGTCCCATCCGACAGCAGATTAATTCATCTGGCCCCCGAGAGCGACGCTCATACCCTCATCAGAGTGGGTGGTCGCCTACGCAGAGCCCCCAATCTACCGGATGACATTAAATACCCGATCGTATTGAACAGCCGACACAAGGTCACAGAGCTGATTATAAAGAAATACGATGAGGATGTACATCACGCAGGAGCAGAAAGAGTCTTCGCGGAAATCAGACGTCGTTACTGGATCCTACAAGGAAGAGAGGCGGTACGACGCTTCCAGCGAACATGTCTAGACTGCCGCAAGTGGCGCGCGCAGCCCAGCATACCAAGGATGGCTGACCTTCCTCCATGTCGCCTCCGAATCGGTGACAAGCCATTCCACTCAACGGGTATGGACTGCTTTGGCCCGCTGCACATAAAGAAAGGAAGAGGAACCGAGAAGCGGTGGGGTATTGTATTCAAATGCATGACCACCAGAGCGATACACATCGAGCTTCTCCCGACCATGAGCACAGACTCATTCCTTATGGCCTTCCGTAGATTCACATCACGGAAAGGAAGACCGTCTACCCTATTGTCCGATCATGGGACAAACTTCAAAGGCGGCGAAAGAGAGCTGAGAGAGAGCTTCCAAGCTATGGGCCCAGAACTTAAGACCCACCTCGCTCCAGCACAGGTTGATTTCCAATTCAACCCCCCAAACGCACCCCACTTCGGTGGCACTTGGGAACGAGAAGTGCGCTCCATAAAGACAGCCCTGTACGCAGTACTTGGGGCCCAGACTGTGGCGGAAGAAGTCCTAATGACAGTCCTCACGGAGATTGAGGGAGTACTTAACTCGAAGCCCCTCGGTTATGTCTCCAGTGATGTGGCGGATATCGACCCAGTTACCCCCAACACACTCCTGATGGGGCGGCTAGATCCTGCATTACCCCAGACAATGTACCGGCCTGAAGAAGCGAACGGCCGACGAATGTGGAGGTACAGCCAAGTATTAGCCGACAAGTTTTGGAACAGTTTCCTACTGCACTACCTACCGTCTCTACAGACCCGCCAGAAGTGGGTAAAGGAGAGAGACAATTTGACAGAAGGAACAGTCGTCATGATTATTGATCAATCACTGCCCAGAGCTATGTGGCCGGCCGGCCGCGTAAGCAAAGTGATCACCGGTGCCGACGGCAAGGTCCGGGCAGCTGAAGTGCTCGTCCAGGGTCGCACTTACACCCGTCCCGTGGCGAGGCTCATAGAACTGCCTTGACTCCCAGACACAATCGATGATGACCATGACCCTATAACCCTATGACTTTGTGAAGTTGACTGACCCCTACAGCAAACCCTTATGTGTAAATAGACAACGCGATTAATCTGTCTCTGTTTAACTGATTAGGTCTGGGACCTATTCAGGGGGTGGCTGTTGTGAAGGGCCAGATTAAACCGAATATATATATTTATTTATATATATATATTTAATTGTATTTGTATATTCTCTAATATTCCCTGATATCCCTTGTATATTCCTTGTACAATATGCATTGAATATCCATTCTAGCCTACTGAACATCCCATAATAGTCTCCATTCTACTATTGGTCGAGACCTTGGTGCCAGGCTGCCATACCCCTCAGACCCAGTTCAAACGTACCGCTCCACATGTACGAACAAGTCCTAGTTCCGCGTAGGAATCTGGCTACCGCACCACTAATGGGACTATTTGTTCATAGTGCGTATATATACTGCGCTACTAAAGTAGGACTTCCTTTTTCAGTCCAGTTTCTTACCCTCCAATAGAGTCACAGACGTAAAGCCTCCCCGCGACGCCACGTGTGGGAGTAAGGCCAAGTTCGCCTACCATCGGTATTGAGACATCGTGTATATTAATATTTGAATAGTCATATTTGGCACTATATCGTCGAGTTGGACGTAGTCTATTAAGCTAATAATAGTCTGTTAATATATAGTGCTTCGTGCGGTGAGAATACTACCGTAGTCAGTACCCCATCGTTTCGGGCAGAGAACTGGCTGCTTACCCAGGGTGGTTGACCCTACGTGAAGCTGCACCCGAGGAGCCCCAGAGCCGACGAGCGAGTGGACCTGTATACCGGATTATTCTACCGACGACAGCCCGCCTTCCCAGGCACGGATTATGCTTTGTACACATTGATTATTCCATGGATAAAGACCCCCGACACTGCCGTGTGTTGGAACCCCCCCCCTGGAGAGGACGCAAGGTGAGGAGACGCTCTGCAAGACGAGGTCGCTTCACGTCTCTCCTCCGTGGACCGGATGACGCCGGCCCACAAAGAGTCCACCTGCTTTCATCTGTGGTCCAAGGATCGCCGGCGCATTGAACGGCACTACAGTGGGTTCACCTGGGATACCCTTGGCCGGATGAGGCAGCCGGATTCTACCCCCCCCCCCCCCCTCCTACTCCTGTCGGCTTACAAGCGACCGGATTAACCCCCTCTAGTGTATCCAGTATATAATCATTAAAGTATCATTGCTGTTATTCCTTAAACTATTCCAGGTCGTATATGTACCACCTGCGCCTTCAGAGATTGGACATTATCTATTGATATACCGACGAATACTCTTGCCATAAAAGTGCATACTAATTCCATTCATAAATGTGATTGATTTGATTAAGTGCTTGTTCTACACACCATCGTTGTGTAGAAATAAAGACCTATTTCTAATTCGTACATTTGTGTTGGATCCGTTTCATCTACGTGACAGTGTTCATCATAATATATTTATGCCGTGTACTGGGTGGCCGAATATTAAGTACAAAGGTAGTGGTAGTAAGTATCATATCTAGTAATACAGTCAGGGAATTGTACCCCTCAGTTACAGGTACAATACAGTACGGCTCAATACACACAATTGTTAAGGGGATGCAGACCTGAAAAAGACATTTGTCTTGTTTCCATCAGGGTCCCCCATTTTCAATTCATATAGACATTTATGACATACACAACATACATGACATTTATGGCATAGGGACATATAGGTATTTAGTACTGATACATTTGTAAACGGTATTCAAATATACAGTACTGTTACCCCTAGATCCTGACAGAGTATATACATATGATGGGGAGGGGACTGTACATTAGGAGGGGGTGGGTGGGCGGGAGAGAAATATACATACGGCGGGGAGGGAATATATACATGCGGTGGGGAGGAGACTGTCTATTAGGAGGTGGTGGGGGTTTTGGGCATTTACGGTGGCCAGTTTCGAATTGCAGCCTCCCGTAGGTGCTCTTTAAGAGCAGTTTTGAATGTGGGTAGGGATTCACATTCCTTTACAGCTTTGGGTAGGGCGTTCCACATTGATGTGGCATAATTGCGAAACGTGTTTAGTCCCTTGTTTGAGCCGAATCTGGGTTTAACATGATTTGTTGAGCTTCCTCTGGTGTAGTGGTTGTGGTATTCACTGACCTTTGGGAAGTATTTTGACATGTACATGGGTACCTTAGTCGTATAGTGTATCTTGTAGACCAGGCCCATTGCAAGTTGCTGTACTCTGTCGTCTACTCTAAGCCATCCTAGGTTGTCAAAGTGGGCAGGGGTGAGGTGGGTTCTGGGGGTAAGGTCAAGTAGTAGTCTGACCAGTTTGTTTTGTGATGTTTGTAATTTTGTTTTAAGCGCCTTTGAGGTGCTTTGGTACCATGAGGTGCACGCATAGTCGTAGTACCCTTGAATGAGTGCTCCTGCCAGAGTCTTCAGGGTATTCTTGTTTACCAGAGAGGAGATCCAGTACAAGAATCTAGTTCGTTGGTTGACTTTTTTTTATTACATTGGATGCCATTTTGTCACAGGAGAGATTTGCCTCTAGGATGGAACCCAGGTAGGTAATTTCGTCTTTCCTTGTGACAATATTGTCACCCACTGCAACTGAGAAGCCGTCGGTCTTGCTGAGTTTGTTATTTGAACCGAAGAGAATGGACTCTGTTTTTCCCATGTGTAATGATAGTTTGTTATCAGCGAGCCGAGCCATAAATTATGCAGATTTTGCCTAGTTCCGAGCTGAGGGTTTTTTCAACCTGCAACTTGTTCTTGTCAGAGACCAGCAGGGCTGAGTCGTCCGCAAACAGGAACAAGTTGCAGTCACAGGCTGACGACATGTCATTTGCACAAACCATAGACTATGAGTACAAACAGTAAATTCTGTAGGCTTTCTACAATAACTGAAACGTGTAGGCCATGTAAATTAACTATAACATAAATATATGTATTACTATTATTACTATTATTAATTATTCATAAAACTTAAAAATAATAAAACGTGTTAAATCCTCGGCTGAAGACAAGGCATATTATTTCACACTTATTACGAACTGAAGAAAGAATCCCGTTTGTTTCCAGGCTTGAGCAGGTTGAGGAGTCAGGACACAGCTCTCTCACTGCTCGAGTCGACACACCATTTACATAATAAAGCAGCATTGCAATTATTCATGCGGTCTGGTTAGTTTCTAGGAATCTTTCTGCATAACATCCTGAGCGACATCGAGAGGGGGAAGCCCAGACAGACTTCTATATTAAAGCCCAAATATATACTACAGTAAAGCAAACTGCTTACTGGCCCGCGTACCTGCAAATATATCCTCTGCATGCTGCGCAGTCCAACATGTAGCCGGCGATTATTGATCCAGAGGTGTTCAGTGAGGAGGGGTGTCGAATCAAGTGCGCCTTCTGTCCGTGATCTCTCCCCTGAACACCCGCTCCAGCCCCGCGGTTGTTTGTGAACAGAGACGGGCCGGAGAGGAGGGGCGCGGCCGCGCGGGGTTTGCGTCAGGTTTCGGTTGCTTGGAGACAGACACCCTAGGAATCCCTGTCAGACTCCACCCTGCAGCGCCACGGTCTGATTTTGTTTCATTCCATTCAGCAAAATCCCACAAATCACCGTCAACAGGGTGCAGTCGTGCACACACGCGGTTACACGCCGTGTTATTAGATCACTGAGGCAGAACTAAGTACGCGCGATCGCGCACGGATGTGTACTCGCGTGTACGC
Organism: Notolepis coatsorum; assembly: GCF_963971535.1. Taxonomy (NCBI): domain Eukaryota; kingdom Metazoa; phylum Chordata; class Actinopteri; order Aulopiformes; family Paralepididae; genus Notolepis; species Notolepis coatsorum. The sequence continues at coordinate 78,316,164 of NC_140169.1, read as the reverse complement.
ACACACAAAAATGCGCTGTATCCATTCGTTGTGACTATACCCGGCGGCCACCGTTTTACATAACAAAAAGCGCAGGTAGACAGTGACTAGGTGTCTGGGTGTTGGCTATCTGAATGCATCTCCCCCTTCATTCTGTGTGACACAGTGGAGGTGAATACTAATGTGGCTCGGAATTCGTGATGGGGGTCTACCTGCTTATGATTGAATCAAGCGTCTGCTGTGCTGCGCGCCAGCTTTCCAATTGCTCTCGCGTGCGCACATTCACACAAATAGAGAGCAAGAACAGCGTGTATGATAGAAAGATTGCACTTGCGTATATGTGTGTGTGTGTGTGTGTGTGTGTGTGTGTGTGCGTGTGTGTGCGTGTGTGTGTATAACTGCGCGCGCAAGTGGGTGTGAGCGCACCACAGGTTGAATGAATGAATGAATGAAAACTTTATTAACAGATTGCAGAATGGGTACAGTGCAGTACAGCTCAATACATACAATTGTTAAGGGGATGCAGACCAGAGAAAGACTTTCGTCTTGTTTCCACCAGGGTCCCCCATTTCCAATTCATCGTAACATATATGACATACATGACATACAGATAGACAGTACTGCTACATCTATACATTTATGACATACCAGATTTGCAATTACAGTACTGTATTTGTGATACAAAAAGAGTCCAGAAAGAAAAGAGTATATACATTAGGCGTAGAAACTGTACATTGGATTGGGTAGGTGGGGGTGGGACTGTACATTGGAGGTGGTTGGGGGGGGGGGGGGGGGGGGGGGTAGGAGTGGGGGGGGGGGGGTGTTGGCGGGGGTTGTGTTCGGACATTTACAGGGGCCAGTTTCGAGTTGCAGTCTCCCTTAGGTGTTTTTTGAGAGTGTTTTTGAAAGTGGGTAGTGATTCACATTCCTTTACAGCTTTGGGTAGGGCGTTCCACATTGATGTGGCATAATTGCGAAACGTGTTTAGTCCCTTGTTTGAGCCGAATCTGGGTTTAACATGATTTGTGGAGCTCCCTCTGGTGTTGTGATCGTGGTATTCACTGACCTTTGGGAAGTATTTAGTCATGTACATGGGTACCTTGGTCGTGTAGTGTATCTTGTAGACCAGGCCCATTGCAAGTTGCTGTACTCTGTCGTCTACTCTAAGCCATCCTAGGTTGTCAAAGTGGGCAGGGGTGAGGTGGGTTCTAGGAGTAAGGTCAAGCAGTAGTCTGACCAGTTTGTTTTGAGATGTTTGTAATTTTGTTTTTAGCGCCTTTGAGGTGCTTTGGTACCATGAGGTGCAAGCATAGTCGTAGTACCCTTGAATGAGTGCTCCTGCTAGAGTCTTCAGGGTATTCTTGTTTACCAGTGAGGAGATCCGGTACAAGAAACGAGTTCGTTGGTTGACTTTTTTTATTACATTGGATGCCATTTTGTCACAGGAAAGATTTGCCTCTAGGATGGAACCCAGGTAGGTAATATCTTCTTTCCTTGTGACAATATTGTCACCCACTGTAACTGAGAAGCCGTCGGTCTTGCTGAGTTTGTTATTTGAACCGAAGAGAATGGACTCTGTTTTGCCCATGTGTAATGATAGTTTGTTATCAGCGAGCCATATGCAGATTTTGCTTAGTTCTGAGCTGAGGGTTTTTTCAACCTGTAATTTGTTCTTGTCAGAGACCAGCAGGGCTGAGTCGTCCGCAAACAGGAACAAGTTGCAGTCACAAGCTGACGACATGTCATTTGCATAAATTAGGAACAGTAGCGGACCTAGTATGCTTCCTTGTGGAACACCACAGTTTACTGTGAGGGGGGGGGATAGGGTACCGTTTACCTCCACCATCTGCTCTCTCCCCTCCAGGTAGGATTGCATCCAGCTCACTGATAGACTATCAAAACCAATTGCTTTTAGCTTGTCAATCAGAATGGTGTGATTGACAGTGTCGAAGGCCTTTTGTAGGTCCAGCAGTAGGTTCATCACCAAACCTCCCTTGCTGTGCACTAGGAGTCATGCACACACAAACTTCAAGTAAACACAAGTTGTCTGATTATTTTAATTTGCTTTTGTGTTTGTGTGTAAAACAATTTCTTTAATTGAATTAACTTAAACTAAAAGTAAATACAAACAAAATTAACAATGTAACTTACATTGTTAATTTAGTTTGTATTTACTTTTCTAGTTTAAGTTGATTCAATAGAAATTGTAACTACTATTACATTTAAAACATTGTTTGTTTTTCAACCATATCTGTTGACAATATAATTTCTTTATATATTGAAGGCTACATCCTGCTACCTTTTTCAGCTTCTCTATTTAAAAAAAAAAAAAATAAAAAATCTGTTCTGTGCGCATGCACGTACCCGCGCGTGGCGTGTTACCAGTTCCTATATTACGACTGCACCACTGAATTTACACACAACAAAGACAATAGCTGTGTACAAAAGGTGAGAAAAGCTATAACGTTTTCAAAGGTTATGCATTTCATTAGATAATCCTATAATTCCACAGGACAGACTGGATAAAATCAAAGGGTAAGACACAACATTGAGTCATTTAGGGGCCTTTCTCACTCACCCATTCCATTCGGTTCCATTCCATTCCGTTCTAGTCCGTTCCGAGATCTGATGCAAACTCCCCCCCCCCTCTCCCCCCTCTAGTTTGTGTACACACTCAGGCCCTGTCCACACGACCGTTTGGATTTAATATAACCGAAGTTTGAAAAAAATAAAACTCCGTCCACACAGGTGAACACAGGTGAACAACCGTGTATAACTGCGTACCCACGGCACCAGCAACCGTTACATGTAGTACAATGCCAAAACAGTAGGCGGCGATGTTGTTCAGACATGAAGGCCATTTCAACCAATCAGAAAGGCTGAACGCTCACTAAACTTCCTGTTTAGAAACACAGCTGGACCCTATTGATCATTTTGCCAACGGAACATATATTTTCAGCAAAGAAGGAAACTGCAATAAACAAACGGATACATTCACTGTGTGTTCTGCCTCTCATTTTGTTGATGAAACAAAACCATCAGCAACACAATTTACCACCAAGAGCGGATAGTTTAGTCTCACAAAAGACCGCCGGTGTTGTTAGCTACATGCTAATGTGAATGGCTATATCCATGTATAGTATATAGCTTAAATGCTAACGTAATGTGGTAACGTTACCGATATGAAATGGATGTAAACGTTATTTAACACATTGCAGAATGGGTGAATGAATGAATGAAAACTTTATTTAACAGATTGCAGAATGGGTACAATACAGTACGGCTCAATACATACAATTGTTAAGGGGATGCAGACCTGAGAAAGACGTTTGTCTTGTTTCCATCAGGGTCCCCCATTTTCAATTCATATAGACATTTATGACATACACAACATACATGACATTTATGGCATAGGGACATATAGGTATTTAGTACTGATACATTTGTGACATAAACGGTATTCAAATATACAGTACTGTTACCCCTAGATCCTGACAGAGTATATACATATGATGGGGAGGGGACTGTACATTAGGAGAGGGTGGGTGGGAGAGAAATATACATACGGCGGGGAGGGAATATATACATGCGGTGGGGAGGAGTCTGTCTATTAGGAGGTGGTGGGGGTTTTGGGCATTTACGGTGGCCAGTTTCGAATTGCAGCCTCCCGTAGGTGCTCTTTAAGAGCGGTTTTGAATGTGGGCAGGGATTCACATTCCTTTACAGCTTTGGGTAGGGCGTTCCACATTGATGTGGCATAATTGCGAAACGTGTTTAGTCCCTTGTTTGAGCCGAATCTGGGTTTAACATGATTTGTTGAGCTTCCTCTGGTGTAGTGGTTGTGGTATTCACTGACCTTTGGGAAGTATTTTGACATGTACATGGGCACCCCGGTCGTATAGTGTATCTTGTAGACCAGGCCCATTGGAAGTTGCTGTACTCTGTCGTCTACTCTAAGCCATCCTAGGTTGTCAAAGTGGGCAGGGGTGAGGTGGGTTCTGGGGTTCAGGTCAAGTAGTAGTCTGACCAGTTTGTTTTGTGATGTTTGTCATTTTGTTTTAAGCGCCTTTGAGGTGCTTTGGTACCATGAGGTGCATGCATAGTCATAGTACCCTTGAATGAATGCTCCTGCCAGAGTCTTCAGGGTATTCTTGTTTACCAGAGAGGAGATCCGGTACAAGAATCTAGTTCGTTGGTTGACTTTTTTTATTACATTGGATGCCATTTTGTCACAGGAAAGATTTACCTCTAGGATGGAACCCATGTAGGTAATTTCGTCTTTCCTTGTGACAATATTGTCACCCACTGTAACTGAGAAGCCGTCGGTCTTGCTGAGTTTGTTATTTGAACCGAAGAGAATGGACTCTGTTTTGCCCAGGTGTAATGATAGTTTGTTATCAGCGAGCCATATGCAGATTTTGCCTAGTTCTGAGCTGAGGGTTTTTTCAACCTGCAACTTGTTCTTGTCAGAGACCAGCAGGGCTGAGTCGTCCGCAAACAGGAACAAGTTGCAGTCACAGGCTGACGACATGTCATTTGCATAAATTAGGAAGAGTGTACAATACAATACGGCTCAATACAAACAATTGTTAAGGGGATGCAGTCTGGACTGGGTTCCTTATAACAATAACTTGACAACACATGAGTTTAGTTTAGCTGCAGCTACATGTTTTCTCTGAGCGTCAGGTCAGGAATGCGACAACAGACATCAGTCGATCACAACACTCTTCAACACAGACGATACGTTTTGAACAAAAGTTTGTTACAATCATTTTCTTTTTTTTTTTAAACTTTGGCCATTTCCCTGGCTCTTTTATACGTTTATCGCATTTATACTTGGTCAAGTTCGACCGACAGAAGCAGGCTGAAAGGGTTCAGATGGGGGGGAAGACACTCTGGGAAAGGCACGGCTGCAGTCCGGGATTCGAACTCGCTCAGCCCCAGATCCGCGCGAGCGCGGTTGTCCACGGCGCTGAAATAGCACTCGCGGTACGTGGTGAGCTACTGGAGCTCCCCTGTTACAATCATTTTCATATAACGCTACAAGTACACGTTTGGGACAGCTCTGCTGTAAACACTGGTGTAGCTGGCTCTGCTATAATCTCTCTACCCCGCGGTCTGCCGTGAACATGGGAAATAATTGCGACAGCTCTGCTGTAAACACTGGGAATAACCTCGGTTGCTACGCCCACACGCAACTGCAAAACCGCAAAACTTCACCCTGGGCACCGGTTTCAAAGACCGCGGTTGCAGTGTAGCAAATCCCCGGTTGTGTGTGGCCGAACAGTGCAACTGCACACATACAATCATGGTTATATTAAAACCAGTGCTTGTGTGGATGAGGCCTCAGTCTTGGTGCGCTCTGGGTTTTGTTTATGGTTTGCGTTTTGAGCTTGCAAGCTTGCCGTAGGCGATGATGTCACGCTCGAAAATGTAAACAGGAAGAGACTGAGAGACACGGTGGAGACTGGATGCTAATATAAAATGAACAAATAACCAATAAATATGAAGTTATATTTGAACCTCTGTTTTCAAGCCTTGTCAATATAACCCACCCCCTTTTCTCACGAATGGATGGTGTTGTAGAGTTCGCTTTTGAGCGTTTCCCAGGGCTAACGCTAAGCTAACGGCTAAAAGTGATGCCGACCTTTTTTCAGCACATCGCCTGCTCCACAAGAGGGGGGAACACACTCGACCACTGCTACACCCCGTTCAGAGCTGCCTACAAGGCTGTAGCGGCTCCGCCACTGATGGGCTCTACAAGCGCGAGCGATCACGACTCCATTTTTTTAATTCCAGCATACAAACAAAGATCGCGTGACGTCGTCGTGTCACGTGAGACAAAAAAGTGGTCTGACGAATCAGAGACCGATCTCTGTGACGCGTTCGCGGATACAGACTGGGACATGTTTAAAGGAAGCGCCAGTGACGTCAGCGAGTACGCTGATACCGTTGTTTGTTACATAGCAACAGTGGTAGACGGCATTGTCCTCACAAAGAAGGCGCGGGTTTTCCCAAACCAGAAACCTTGGGTGGACAGCACTATAAGAACAGCCCTAAACTCACGCACCACGGCTTATAACCTGGGCAGAGAGTCAGGAAATATGGAAGAGTACAAGGCTTCAGTCTACACTCTGCGCAAGGCTGTTAAACTTGCTAAGAGGACATATGCTGAGAAACTGGAGACACAAATGGCACAAAACGACACAAGAGGCTTGTGGAGGGGACTGAAGACAATAACTGACTACAAAGTCAGCGCCCCCTCAATGGGGAGCGACGACGCCTCTCTAGCGGACAAACTCAACTCCTTCTACGCTCGGTTCGGTGTAGACAGTGTCGCCGCTAGCCCTCTGGCTAGTGACGTCACTGGCGCACCGGCTGTTGTGGAGGGGGGGGGGCAACCGCGGGGGGGCGGGGGCGCTCTCTCGTTGTCGGAACACAGTGTGAGAAGAGCATTTATGCAGGTGAACACCAGGAAGGCTGCAGGCCCAGATGGTATAACAGGACGCATACTTAAGTCCTGTGCAAACCAGCTTGCCCCGGTGTTCACCGCCATATTTAATCAATCCCTGGCGGAGTCAGTAGTCCCTGCCTGCTTCAAGATGTCTACCATCATCCCTGTACCGAAGAAACCCTCCCCAACATGTCCAAATGATTACAGACCGGTGGCACTCACCTCTGTGGTCATGAAATGTTTCGAGAGGCTGGTCAAGGACCACATTTGTGCCTCTCTCCCCAGTGATATGGACCCTATGCAATTTGCATACAGGACAAACAGGTCCACTGATGACGCGGTCTCCCAGGTACTGCACAGCACTCTCTCCCACCTTGACCGTCAGAAGGGGGGCTATGTGAGACTGTTGTTCATTGACTACAGCTCAGCGTTCAACACCATAGTCCCCACCAGACTGGTGGACAAGCTGATCGAGCTAGGCCTGAGCTCCGCCCTGAGCGCCTGGGTACTGGACTTTCTGAGTGAAAGACCCCAGGCGGTCAGGGTGGGGGGTCAGACCTCCAACACCATCACCCTGAGCATCGGGTCCCCCCAGGGCTGTGTTCTAAGCCCCCTGCTGTACTCACTCTACACACACGACTGTGCGGCCAAGTTCAGCTCCAACTCCATTGTGAAGTTCGCCGACGACACGGTGGTGGTGGGGCTGATCTCGGACAACGACGAGAAGGCCTACCGAGAGGAGGTTGAGGTACTGGAACGTTGGTGCCAGGACAACAGCCTGCTCCTGAACATTGGTAAAACCAAGGAGCTGATCGTGGATTATAGGAGAGGACAGCAGGAGACACACACACCACTGACGATTAACGGGGCTACCGTGGACAGGGTGAGCAGCTTCAAGTACCTGGGGGTCCACATCTCAGAGGACCTGACATGGTCAACACACATAAACACAGTAGTAAAGAAAGCGAAGCAGCACCTCTACCACCTGAGACAGTACTCAGGAGCTGTAGAGAGCATCTTGACCGGAAACATCACTGCCTGGTATGGGAACAGCACGGCACAGGACAAGAAGGCCCTACAGAGTGTGGTGCGCTCAGCCGAGCGTACCACGGGTATTGCGCTACCTCCCCTGCAGGCTCTATACAACAAGAGGTGCAAATCCAGAGCCTGCAGGATAATGAAAGACCCCCACCACCCCAATAACAGCCTGTTCCAGCTGCTGAGGTCAGGCAGACGCCTGCGAACTCCAGCTACTAGGACGGAGAGGCTTAGGCTAAGCTTCTTCCCCCAGGCCATCAGAGCCTTGAACAATGAACATGGAGAGACACAGAAACTGAACTATCCACACACAAGCACATACACGACACGCACGCTGAGCACGCTCACACACTAGCAGCCACTTTAACACTCATGCCGCACACACGCACACTTATGGCCAGAGGAAAGGCCACTTAAAGTAGTATAGCATCAGGAACAGTGTATTGCACTACTAAAGCTACCTAGCATGTCCTATATGCTCTGTAAATACTAATGTACAGATACCGAGATGGCACACCATGTACCTGTTTATTGCACTGTTTTATTGGATTCTATTAATATGTTGTACCACTGTATTTTATTGGATTCTATTATATGTTGTACCACTGTATTGCACATCGTCGCGGGCAAGACCAGCCGCATTTCATTGTATACCTGTATGCCGTGACAATTAAAACTCTTGACTTGACTTGACTTGACTAACGCTAGTTAGCTTAGCCTAGTACTAGTCTAGTATAGCCACTGGCACTGTAGCACTTATTTTTCAGCAAAGAACGTGCAATAAACAAAACGGATACATTCACTGTGTGTTCTGCCTCTCATTTGTTGATGAAACAAAACTAACATCAACACAATTGAACACCAAAAGCGGTGTTTAGTCTAATCTGCGCCGTTTTGTTAGCTTACATGCTTACGTGAATGGAATATGCCAGTATAACAGTATAGCATTGTGGCTAGCAGCTAGCAAGTCCATGTCCAGTAACTCAACCACAGCTCAGGTCTCTCTCTCTCTCTCTCTCTCTGGATCAGCTGGTCCAGTAACTCAACCACAGCTCAGGTCTCTCTCTCTCTCTCTGGATCAGCTGGTTCAGTAACTCAACCACAGCTCAGGTCTCTCTCTCTCTCTCTGGATCAGCTGGTTCAGTAACTCAACCACAGCTCAGGTCTCTCTCTCTCTCTCTCTGGATCAGCTGGTTCAGTAACTCAACCACAGCTCAGGTCTCTCTCTCTCTCTCTGGATCAGCTGGTTCAGTAACTCAACCACAGCTCAGGTCTCTCCTCTCTCTCTCTGGATCAGCTGGTTCAGTAACTCAACCACAGCTCAGGTCTCTCTCTCTCTCTCTGGATCAGCTGGTTCAGTAACTCAACCACAGCTCAGGTCTCTCTCTCTCTCCCTCTCTCTCTCTCTCTCTCTCTCTCTGGATCAGCTGGTTCAGTGACTCAACCACAGCTCAGGTCTCTCTCTCTCTCTCTCTCTCTCTCTCTCTCTCTCTCTCTCTCTCTCTCTCTCTCTCTCTCTCTCTCTCTCTCTCTCTTTCTCTCTCTCTCTGGGATCAGCTGGTTCAGTAACTCAACCACAGCTCAGGTCTCTCTATCTGGATCAGATGGTTCAGTAACTCAACCACAGTTCAGGTCTCTCTCTCTCTCTCTCTCTCTCTCTCTCTCTCTCTCTCTCTCTCTCTCTCTCTCTCTCTCTCTCTCTCTCTCTCTCTCTCTCTCTCTCTCTCTCTCTCTCTCTCTCTCTCTCTCTCTCTCTCTCTCTCTCTCTGGATCAGATGGAGAAGCAATGATTTTATCCAGAATCTTTGCCACTTCCACTAAATATATTAATCTAGCTACTAAATGGGGAGGCAGATCTGATCTGTTAACCAATACACCACACAACCTTTCACTCAATGGAAATGTCAAGGTTTGCAAAAATTCAATCATTCATTGAAAAAAAATCTGGAATAAATGTTTGTAAAATATTTCACATAAACACATCAACCCTGCTTAATTTATACAATCTTGTTCTAACTAATCTTGTTCTGACCAGATCCAGAAGATTTCACTTCAATCAATATAAAATAAAATAAAATAAAAACAACAACAAAGAGATTCACTTTGAAAAACCTTTTTATTTCAGTTTTAAATATAGGATATATCTAATTTATCAATCTCATGGTCAAGTGGTTAAGTAAAAGTCTCTAAAAGTGGGCTCACAATCTGAAAATGATCAGTTTGAATCCAGCAGGTGCCATTTCTTTCATCACTTTTCTTAACATGCCACCATCTTTGTGTTCTGGATTTGGCCATTAGAAAAAGTACAGTAGGCTACTTCCCATCATGGTCCCTCACTACTACAAAGTCAATGTAGGGCAGCAAATTAGACCCAGGCAACTACCGCCCTGTTTCTATCCTTACCTCCATCTCGAAATTCATGGAGAAAATAGTCTACGAACAGGTCGAAAAGTACCTGGGGGAAAAAAAATCTAATCTACGAATTCCAATCTGGCTTCAGAACATCCCACTCCACTGACACATGCCTTCTCTATTTGAACGACCACATCAAACAAGAGGTGGACGTGGGCAAATACTGCGGCATGGTCTAATTTATGCAAATTACATGTCGTCAGCTTGTGACTGCAACTTGTTCTTGTTCGCGGACGACTCAGCCCTGCTGGTCTCTGACAAGAACAAGTTACAGGTTGAAAAAACCCTCAGCTCTGAACTCAGCAGAATCTGCACCTGGCTCGCTGATAACAAACTATCATTACACCTGGGTAAAACAGAGTCCATTCTCTTCGGATCAAAAAACAAACTCAGCAAGACCGACGGCTTCTCAGTTACAGTGGGTGACAATATTGTCACAAGGAAAGATGCAATTACATAACTAGGTTCCATCCTAGAGGCAAATCTTTCCTGTGACAAAATGGCATCCAAGGTAATAAAAAAAGTCAACAGGTCGAAAAGTACCTGGCGGAAAAAAATCTAATCTACGAATTCCAATCTGGCTTCAGAACGTCCCACTCCACTGACACATGCCTCCTCTATTTGAACGACCACATCAAACAAGAGGTGGACGCGGGCAAATACTGCGGCATGGTCATGCTGGACCTACAAAAGGCCTTCGACACTGTCAATCACTCCATTCTGATGGACAAGCTAAAAGCAATTGGTTTTGATAGCTTATCAGTGAGCTGGATGCAATCCTACCTGGAGGGGAGAGAACAGATGGTAGAGGTAAACGGTACTCTATCCCCCCCCCTCACAGTGAGCTGTGGTGTTCCACAAGGAAGCATACTAGGACCGCTACTCTTCCTAATTTATGCAAATGACATGTCGTCAGCCTGTGACTGCAACTTGTTCCTGTTTGCGGACGACTCAGCCCTGCTGGTCTCTGACAAGAACAAGTTGCAGGTTGAAAAAACCCTCAGCTCGGAACTAGGCAAAATCTGCATATGGCTCGCTGATAAACTATCATTACACATGGGCAAAACAGAGTCCATTCTCTTCGGTTCAAATAACAAACTCAGCAAGACCGACGGCTTCTCAGTTACAGTGGGTGACAATATTGTCACAAGGAAAGAAGAAATTACCTACCTGGGTTCCATCCTAGAGGCACATCTTTCCTGTGACAAAATGGCATCCAATGTAATAAAAAAAGTCAACCAACGAACTAGATTCTTGTACCGGATCTCCTCTCTGGTAAACAAGAATACCCTGAAGACTCTGGCAGGAGCACTCATTCAAGGGTACTATGACTATGCGTGCACCTCATGGTACCAAAGCACCTCAAAGGCGCTTAAAACAAAATTACAAACATCACGAAACAAACTGGTCAGACTACTACTTGACCTGAACCCCAGAACCCACCTCACCCCTGCCCACTTTGACAACCTAGGATGGCTTAGAGTAGACGACAGAGTACAGCAACTTGCAATGGGCCTGGTCTACAAGATACACTATACGACCGGGGTGCCCATGTACATGTCAAAATACTTCCCAAAGGTCAGTGAATACGACAACCACTACACCAGAGGAAGCTCAACAAATCATGTTAAACCCAGATTCGGCTCAAACAAGGGACTAAACACGTTTCGCAATTATGCCACAACAATGTGGAACGCCCTACCCAAAGCTGTAAAGGAATGTGAATCCCTGCCCACATTCAAAACCGCTCTTAAAGAGCACCTACGGGAGGCTGCAATTCACAACTGGCCACCGTAAATGCCCAAAACCCCCACCACCTCCTAATAGACAGTCTCCTCCCCACCGCATGTATATATTCCCTCCCCGCCGTATGTATATTTCTCTCCCGCCCACCCACCCCCTCCTAATGTACAGTCCCCTCCCCATCATATGTATATACTCTGTCAGGATCTAGGGGTAACAGTACTGTATATTTGAATACCGTTTATGTCACAAATGTATCAGTACTAAATACCTATATGTCCCTATGCCATAAATGTCATGTATGTTGTGTATGTCGTAATGTCTATATGAATTGAAAATGGGGGACCCTGATGGAAACAAGACAAACGTCTTTCTCAGGTCTGCATCCCCTTAACAATTGTATGTATTGAGCCGTACTGTATTGTACCCATTCTGCAATCTGTTAAATAAAGTTTTCATTCATTCATTCATTCAGCCAACGAACTAGATTCTTGTACCGGATCTCCTCTCTGGTAAACAAGAATGAATGAATGAATGAATGAAAACTTTATTAACAGATTGCAGAATGGGTACAGTGCAGTACAGCTCAATACATACAATTGTTAAGGGGATGCAGACCAGAGAAAGACTTTCGACTTGTTTACACCAGGGTCCCCCATTTCCAATTCATCGTATTACCCTGAAGACTCTGGCAGGAGCACTCATTCAAGGGTACTACGACTATGCTTGCATCTCATGGTACCAAAGCACCTCAAAGGCGCTAAAAACAAGATTACAAACATCACAAAACAAACTGGTCAGACTTCTACTTGCCCTTACCCCTAGGACCCACCTCACCCCTGCCCACTTTGACAACCTAGTGTAGCATCCTGAATATTCGACTATTATTCAGAAGTGCTGACTTAACCCTTTATCTCCCCTTTGTGCACAAAGACATGTTAACCAGTTTCCCTTGATATTCTCCTGAACAATGACGCGAGTTTCTCCTTCTCTCACCGGCTGGAATATGGACTATAAACACTAACTGAATCATATTCACATTCACCCAGTTCTTCCTGTGGGACTAGTTGGCGGTGGCCAGCAGGGGGCGGCGGTGGCAGGCGGAGCGCAGGAGGAAGGCGTCGAGAAGAAGCAAGTCACCTGAACGGAAGTGGAGAGAAACACTCTCTTCGGCGTTGAACGTGGACCTGAGAGGACGTATCGTTGAGGAGCCCCGTCGTGGAGCACACAGGTGAATGTAATTGGACTCAATTATATTTCGTGTTATGATAGAAATATAAGCGTTAGTAGCGTGTTGAACATCCGAACGGAACAACCCTAGTGATACAGTGGGTTATACTAGAAGTAAGCGGTATATTGAAGTGGCTAATGCTAACTGTATCCCCTCCAGCGAGGTACCCACGGCAAGCGTTGCCTGAAGAGAGCTGGTGGTTAGAGGCACCGTGCGCTGGCTGCATGTTCGTTAGCAGGAGGGCCTTCTCAGACCCACAGAGTAACTTCAGTTAAGGTAGCCTTCAGATTAGCACGCGCGTCAATCCAGCTCGCCTACCAGCAGCTTGTCAGCACCGGCAGCTCAGCAGACCAGCAGCAGGCTTCGGTTCGACGGAGCAGAGGACGCCGCCTCTCCAGCAGAGGTCGCCACAACACAGCACACGCCTCCAACCTGCTACTGCCCCCCTGCCTACCACAGCTTGCTAGCTCTTGTGACGAGAGCGTTCGACGCCATCTTACCACCCGGACGAGTGGTGGTGAGGGCGAGGCCGCCATCTTGGCTAAGTACAGTGGCACTTCGGTGGCCAATACCATATCGTACATTGCACAGTGTGTCGCGGCCTACGGGCGAAGATAATGGTTGCTAACCACAGTGTATAGGGGTACCCCCACAAACATTTCATGCCGGCATTAGTTAGGACTTTTGTTTGGTAACGTGGGCCCACCTTTTCATTTTATTTAAGTGTAATAACGTGCATGTTTATCCATATTAAATTCCCATTCAGTGAACCCTTTTATTCCTTCCCCTTGTCCTCCCTTCTCCCCCCATATTTGGGAGTACTAGAACAGTATATGTAAACCCTTAGGGAAGGTATTAGTACTGTGTCTAGCCCAGACGTGGGCAGCACTTAGTCTGTTTACAGCGAGAGCACTTGGTGCCTAGGGCGTAATCACATAAATATCAAACGGAATGGGAGCATGGTGTGTGTGTCTTTTACTGAGCCTAACCCTAACCCTTTTTGATGCGGGTAATATTATTATTATTTAACCCTTTCCCCTTCCAGTCATTAAGGTCTCTAGTGGTCATCGAGGGAGGGTACTGCTTGCGGGAGGAACGAATCTATTTATTCATCTATCAGTCACTAGGTGTGGGAGGGCTAACGGAGGTATTGGGGGAAGTGAGAGCGAGTTGGGGAGTACTGCTGACCGCCCCGGAGAGGCGAGGAAGACCAGAGTACCAAACCAGGTTGGTAAATCCCGGGCCCCATCCACTCCCACTGCCGGCCTCCAGTTTGACGCTCCAGGCCCAAAGACGAGAGTGCAGTCAGACGGAGCTCTACTGTGTCCCGCTACCCAGTGGCTGTCCACACCCGTTCCCATGAAGCAGGGATAATCCACCCTGCTACACTAGGATGGCTTCGAGTAGACGACAGAGTACAGCAACTTGCAATGGGCCTGGTCTACAAGATACACTATACGACTAAGGTACCCATGTACATGTCAAAATACTTCCCAAAGGTCAGTGAATACCACGACCACAACACCAGAGGAAGCTCAACAAATCATGTTAAACCCAGATTTGGCTCAAACAAGGGACTAAACACGTTTCGCAATTATGCCACATCAATGTGGAACGCCCTACCCAAAGCTGTAAAGGAATGTGAATCCCTACCCACATTCAAAACCGCTCTTAAAGAGCACCTACGGGAGGCTGCAATTCGAAACTGGCCACCATAAATGTCCAAACCCCCCCACCCCTCCTAATAGACAGTCTCCTCCCCACCGCATGTATATATTCTCTCCCCACCGTATATATTTCTCTCCCACCCACCCACCCCCTCCTAATGTACAGTCTCTTCCCCACCGTATGTATATATTCTCTCCCCACCGTATGTATATTTCTCTCCCACCCACCCACCCCCTCCTAATGTAGTCCCCTCCCCACCGTATGTATATATTCTCTCCCCACCGTATGCATATTTCTCTCCCACCCACCCACCCCCTCCTAATGTACAGTCCCCTCCCCATCATATGTATATACTCTGTCAGGATCTATGGGTAACAGTACTGTATATTTGCATATCGTATATGTCACAAATGTAACAGTACTAAATACCTGTATGTCATGTATGTCCCTATGCCATAAATGTCATGTATGTTGTGTATGTCATAAATGTCACTATGAATTGAAAATGGGGGACCCTGATAAACAAGACAAACGTCTTTCTCTGGTCTGCATCCCCTTAACAATTGTGTGTATTGAGCCGTACTGTATTGTACCCATTCTGCAATCTGTTAAATAAAGTTTTCATTCATTCATGTAATTCAACCACATGCCAGGTCTCTCTCTCTCTCTTGTGTCTGAGATCAGACAAAGAATAAATTATTTGATACTTTACCACTTCCAATTAGCAATTAGAAACTGGCCCCGGTAAATGACAAAATCCCCCCCCCCCCTCTAATGTACAGTTTCTTCCCCCTTCGGACTTCTATTTTCTTATGATGTTCTCTCTTTCTTACACACTACCGTATATCTGTATGTCTTGTACTGTATGTCATAAATGTCGTGATGGATTGAAAATGGAGGACCCTAATGTAAACAAGACGAAAGTATTTTTCTGGTCTGCATCCTCTTACTGTAGCAGTTGTTTGTTTTGAGCTGTACTGTATTATACCCATTCTGCAATCTGTTAATAAAGTTATCAATCAATCAATTCCACTAAATATATTAATCTAGCTACTAAGGCCCAATCCAAATTGCCTTCACTTTGCCCTA
The DNA here is from genome assembly GCF_963971535.1 of Notolepis coatsorum. Classification (NCBI taxonomy): domain Eukaryota; kingdom Metazoa; phylum Chordata; class Actinopteri; order Aulopiformes; family Paralepididae; genus Notolepis; species Notolepis coatsorum. The sequence continues at coordinate 78,300,550 of NC_140169.1, read as the reverse complement.
CCCGACTGGGTAGTCACTTCAGAACGGATCACCACTACTACTATGACCACTACCCCTCGATCCACAAAATAATCGGGACACCCTATACCCAGGGTTCCCAGACATTGCAAAATTAAATTCAAGGACTTTCCCAAGCACTATTTTTCACTTAAAAAGGGCATTTAAAATGATACAATTCACTTGTAAATGCTGTTTTTTTATTGAAAAAAAAAATCTGATCCAATATTTATGGCTTAAAACCAATTTCCGACAATTAGTTACACTTTAAATAAAAAAAATCTTGATTCTGAATTTTTTTATCATGGAGGAAAACGTTCAATGCGAATGGTTGATTTGAATTTCAAGGACTTTTTAAGCACCTTGTTAAAAAATTGGCTGTTTTCAAGAAATTCCAGGCCTCAACTTTTTTTTATCAAGCACTTTAAGCACTTCAAGGACCTTGTGCAAGCCCTGTATACCCCACATTGCTACGTGTAAAACTGAGGTTTTCATAGCAACTCCAGAATGCATAAAAAAATACCTGTGCTTGGTGTGTTTTTTTTGCTCTGGTGCCAATATATGCCTCTCGCATCCCCGGCTGTTGGGTTCATGGTTGCTGTCCGTCAAACGAGATGTAACGAGATGTAACGAGATGTAACGTGGCACTTTCCTTTATTAGAGATAGTAGCAACTTGGTCCACTTGTATAAGTGTGTGGGGGAGGGGGGTGTTATGTACATATTCAGTATTTTTTGTCTGTTTCTAATTGTATATATAAAAAAATTAAATAAAAAGCTGGCAATATTTGTTATCAATATTTATTATGCTTTATGGTAGGCGTTCAGGTTTGACGTTTTCTTTTTAATTATTTGATTTTTGAGATAATAGTCAATACATAATTCACCAATACTCAACATTCTAAAATAAAAAGACATGTCACGTGACGCGGTGAAGAAGATGGCTGCTTGAGAGAGAGCTGCTCGCAGCGGCATCTTGATTTATATCCTAAAACAGTATCCTTAGTCGGCAAATAGACACAACAAAGTCATCATAGAGGAGCGATCATCTTGGGAGTCTGAAAATGGCGAGCAAACAGAAAAACCCACCTCAGAGTACCACTAAAAAGGAAGGTTTACGCTCGGGGGGTCCCAACGTGGACCAAGATGGCGATGATGAATCTCCTACTACAGAAGAAAGTGCAAATTCGACGGGGGAGGACATAGCGAATATTTTTATAATCCTGAAGAAAATATCTAAAGAGATGCAAAGCTTGGGTGAAATTCGCAAAGCCACCATGTCGATGGAAGGGAAACTGACATCACTCGTGTCAAGGATCAGTGACGTGGAGGGGAGACTGGGCTTTCTGGAGGACGCCGACAAACAGCTACAGTCTGAACCACCCGCTACCAGAGCTGAGATGGAGGCTATCCGTGATAAAATGGACGACATGGAGGACAGAAGCAGACGCAATAACCTACGCTTCGTCGGGATACCGGAGGGCAGCGAGACAGGGGACGCAAATACCTTCCTCGAGAATCTCATACCGGAGCTGCTGGGCATTACTACCCCCGCTAAGGGGTGGTACATCGAGCGTGCTCACAGACTGACTCCCCGCTCCGCCCCGGAGGACCGAAGCAGAAGCCGCACGTTGATCGCAAGATTCTTTCGCTCGGGAGATAGAGACAAGATCCTAAGCGCCTCGCAGGAGAAGGGAGAGCTGAGATGGAATGGAAAACGAGTCATGATTTTCCCTGACTATTCCAGGGGCACACAGGCTAAGAGGGATGCCTTCAAAGACTGCAAGAAAGCCCTACATGAACGGCAGGTTAAATTTGCACTGCAGCGCCCGGCCACACTCAGAATTGACACCGGCGAGGGATCCAGGCGCTTTGACAACCCGAAGAAAGCCATGGATTTCATCCGAAGCTCGCTGAGCAAGCTGGCTGGCTAGCTCGCTAGCTTATCTGAGGGCTGCTAACCTGTTCAAGGTCCAGCTGAGTGCAGCGGTATGAAAGGGAATCATCCTAGCCGGTAAGGTTTAGTATATTGACTGTGAGCCAACTGGGGACTAGCCTACAAGACTATTGAACAATGCAGTGACTTGGTTACTTGCTACTTATCCCCCACGTATGACATTTGCGGTATGAATTGTTCTATATTCGCTCGTTATGGATGAGCGGGGTTGATATTTTTATTTTTTATTTTGATTTCTTCTCATTTCCTTTTACTAGCCTACCGACTGTCCTTCAATATCCCGTTAGCGTTCCTTTAGCGTTAAACGAGCTGGATTCTCGCTAATTCATTGAGAATGAATGATGTCACTTTATGACAAACGTGCGCAAACTTTTGCCAAAACAATGCCGCGGGTGGGCGGCGCTCAGAGCGAACCACTCTACCGACGGATCATGGACCAGAATCGTATCTGTCGGTGTTTTTGTTTTAGTTTTTTTTGTGTGTTTTTTTCATCACGCTATGTTTTGTTTACAGCGTGTCATGTTTTTTTTATTGTTTTTTGTCAAGAGCCCTGCGTTTGTCGACATGGTTAAAAATACTTCACTTAGTTGTCAGTATATCATCGGTCATTATTACTATTCTACACGCCCATGTCTGCTCAGAATAATAATAAACTGTGCCTCGCCACATGGAATGTAAATGGATTGGGTAATGTAATCAAGAGGAACAAGGTACTTTATAAATTGAAATCCTCCAGGTATGATATAATGTTTTTGCAGGAATGTCATTTGTCATTGGATGAATCAAAGCGCTTATGTAAGGGATGGGTGGGTCACGTGTTCTGCAGTGCCGGTACCAGTCAAAGTAGGGGAGTCATTATACTAGTGAACAAACAGCTGCAATTTAAATGTCTGAGAGAACTCAAAGATGAAGAAGGGAGGATTGTCATTATTTTGGCTGAGATTCAGGGGAAAGTATTTATCCTAGCCAATACATATGCTCCTAATGGGGATGTCCCAATGTTTTTTACTGACCTGGAATGTAAATTAAATGACATGGGTGACTATCCAATCATATGGGCAGGGGACTTGAATATTACTATGGATGCTGTTCTGGATAGAAGTACACCAACCACTGCTAGACCCCCCAGATCAACCTCCACAGTGGGAGGAATGTGTTCTGCCCTGGGGCTGGTAGATGCTTGGCGTACTCTAAATCCTAAGGGGAGGGACTATACTTTTTTTTCTTCGGTTCACGGTGTATTCTCAAGGCTTGATTATTTTTTTATCTCTAAAGATCTGCTCCCATCTACATTGGCCTGTTCAATTGGCAACATTATAGTGTCAGATCATGCAAGGGTGACCCTTGAGCTGCTCCCCATTGACCGTGCAAAGCGGTCCTCGAGATGGAGATTTAACTCATCTCTATTGCAGGATACAGACTTTAAAGCCATGCTGAAAAATCAGATTGATATGTATATAGAGACAAATGTTCCTTCTGCGCCATCAGCAGGGGTTGCTTGGGAAGCTCTGAAGGCTTTTGTGAGGGGTCACGTAATTCAATATGCATCATATATGAAAAAGCAGAACGCCAAAAAAATGGGCGATTTAGAAAAAATGCTGCTGGTTGCGGAGCGTCAGCTCAAACAAAAAATATCACCAAATAACTTAAGGCTTGTAACTCAATTAAAATATGAGTATAACTGTATCCTTTCGCAGAAGGTCGAGTTTGGATTGTTTAGGGCCAGGCAGAATTACTTTGAATCGGGGGACAAAGCCGGGAAGTTGCTGGCCAGGTATATTAAACACAAGGAGTCATCATCCACTATTTCGGCTATTCAGGTACAGGAGGGAGCCGTCGTGACTAAGGCTAGCGATATTAACAATACTTTCAAAGAATACTACATGGGTCTTTACACTTCCTCTTCCAAGGCGACACAGCAGGAAATTCCTTTATTTTTTAGCGGGCTGGATCTCCCTACATTAGACGCGGCTCAACGTGAGTATTTAGACGCCCCAATAACGGAAGATGAAATAGCAGAGGTTATTAGGAAATTGCCGTCCGGTAAAGCGCCGGGGCCTGATGGTCTTACAGCTGAGTTCTTTAAATGCTTCTCAACAGAGTTGACACCTCTACTGCAGAGTATGTATATTGAAGCTTTGGATAGAGGCTATTTACCCCCCACCCTATCACAGGCCTTGATATCTTTAATATTGAAAAAAGATAAGGAACCCTCCGAGTGCAAGAATTATCGTCCAATTTCCCTGATTTCCCAGGATGTAAAAGTGCTTTCCAAAATATTGGCAAACCGTTTGGATGGAGTAATATCCTCCCTGGTGCATCCTGACCAAGTTGGGTTTATTCGCAAAAGAAATTCGTCTGATAACGTCAGACGCCTTATCAATGTAATGTGGGCAGTCAGTAGCGATAATGAACCAACGGCCGCCATCTCACTGGACGCGGAAAAGGCGTTTGACAGCGTAGAATGGGAGTACTTATTTTCAACCCTGGAGGCGTTTGGTTTCGGTCAGACCTTTATAAAATGGGTGAAGTTGTTGTATAACCAACCGGAGGCAGCGGTGCAAACAAATGGGATAATCTCCTCATATTTCAAACTAGGCCGCGGGACACGCCAAGGGTCACCCCTTTCTCCTTTGCTCTTCTGTTTAGCGCTTGAGCCCCTGGCAGCAGCTATACGTAAGGACCCAAGTTTCCCTGGAGTTACAGTGGGGGGCACGGCCCAAAAACTTATGCTTTATGCAGATGACATTTTGCTTTTTGTTACAGACCCAGGCAATGCTGTACCCGCACTACTCAAGACAATAGATACGTTCTCAAGATTTTCAGGGTATAAGGTTAATTGGTCGAAGTCGGAGGCTCTTCCCCTAACGTCCTACTGCCCCAAATCACTATTTAAAGATGGCTCCTTTCAGTGGCCTGAAAAGGGTATTCGGTATCTAGGGATTCTTTTCCCCAAGCAAGTAAACGACATTGTTAGTGTCAACTTTGACCCACTACTAGGCAAAATCTCAGCGGATGTGGAGAGATGGGCTCCCCTTTTCTTGTCACTATGGGGCAAGGTTAATGTTCTTAAGATGAACTGCATTCCCAGAGTAAACTACCTCCTCCAGTCACTGCCGATAGCAATACCTAGCAAGTATTTTAAACAATTTGATAGAATATGCAACACATTCCTGTGGAACGGTAAAAGACCCAGGATGCGTATTGGTAAACTACAACAGCCTGTGGACAGAGGTGGCCTGGGTCTCCCCAAATTATTACTATATCACTATGCTTACAGTTTCAGACATATGACACAGTGGGCCCTGCCCCCTGAGAGAGCGCCTCCATGGTACATAATGGAGCAGTCGGTATACACACGGCTGCCCCCACTGTCGTATATTACAGCTAAATTACCACCAACTGCCCGAACTCACCCTATTATCTCTCACATACAGGCCGTATGGAAGAAGGTGTCTCGCATCTTTCATATCAACCCCCATTTAAGCCTGTCAGCAGGCTTATGGGCCAACCCAAAATTGTGTATATGCAGATCCCCCTTTATGTGGAAGGAATGGATAGACAAAGGCATCCTCACCCTGGGGGACCTCTATGAAGACGATGCATTAAAATCTTTTGAAAAACTGATTCAACAATATCAGCTGGCCAACAATCAATTTTGGAGATATTTACAATTAAGGCATCTTCTCATAGGCACATTTGGCTCGCCACAGACCCTCCCCCAGGGTACAGACCTGCTGAAAAAGATTTTGGCTATTTCTGGGTTGGGACATGAGGCCTCGGTCTACTATTCCATGTTTATCGACAGGGAGGGCAGTGGGATATCCTCTGCTCTCAAAATAGTCTGGGAAAAGGATCTAGGGGTCACATTTGAGCAAGAGGACTGGGATATAATCTCGGGGATCCCCAAACAGGTGTCCAGGGATATTAGAACAAGGCTAATACAATTCAAGATCTTCCACCGCATTTATTGGACCCCCTCTAAAATGTATAGACTGGGCCTGAAAGAGAACCCAGATTGCTGGAAATGTCACACAGGGGAGGGGGACCTAGTCCATGCACTCTGGTCATGTCCGAAAATCGGAGACTTCTGGAGTAACATACATGACTACATCACAGAGGTCACAGGGACGGAGTATGATTTCTGTTCTGGTTTATATATCCTGGGGGACCCCCGCAGTCTTAGCCATATCGCAAAGCCCCTAGCTGATTGGATACAGACTAGTATAATGATAGGCAAACAGATCATAATGAGAGGCTGGAAGGCACCAGAAGGCCCGTCATTCCGAGAGTGGAGTGGAGAACTGGGTAGGGTAGCTGCCTATGAGAAAATATCTTTTAGTTTAGGAGAGAAAGGAGACAAATATATTAGCAAATGGGGGAAATATTTGCAATTTCACTTACTATAAAAGGAGGAGGGGCACACTTGTCCAAGACAGCGACGATACACATGAGTATAGAATACCTGACAAATGCACCATGTTTATGTAGACAAGAATGGCTCTATGTTTTAATGTAGATTTATTTTTTCGTTTGGTGTTTCCTTTCTGTTTTGGTACTACTTTCCATTATATTCTCGGCTTAGTCTAATTTATCTTTCTATTTTTTATTTATTTATTTTTTGTTATGGTAGAATTTTTCGTTTGTTTAGGTTTACTTATTCTAATGTCTTTATTTTTTATTTTTATTTTTTTTCTGTCTTCCCCCCCATATGGGGGGTATCAGTGTAACCTAGACGTTAGGGGTCCAGGTGTCTATGTTGTCCTTCAGGACTGACCCATGCTGATGCAAAATATGTCATTCATTGTATTGTCCTGAAGTACTGTGTGCAAAAAGAAAAAATATGCAATAAAGTATAAGTCATAAAAAAAACATTCTAAAATAAATGAAATCATACTGTTTTAATAAAAAAAAATGATTGTTCCACATGGTAAAGTCAAGCTAATTCTTTTTGCTTACTCACCCTTAACACTTTGATCGCCGGGGTTAAATTCATAATTTACCATCCCTCGCCAGCCCTATTTAACATGGAGAAGTTCCCCTTCTTTGCAGGGCTATAACTTTTTAAATTGTATTGCTAAATTGACATTACTATGGCCCATTCAACATCCTATATCTATTGTTCAGGGTGTAGCAACGTTATACTTTTTCATTCACATATTCATACTAAAATACGGTCTAAAGTATAAGTATGTTTTTATCGTTTTCTGCAGCATTCTCCAGAACTTGATTTATAGCCCCAAATGCATTATATTGATGATGAAATAGTTTGATAGGAATCTGTGCGAGATAAAAAATTTCAACTGAACGTGCTTCTAGGAGTTACTAAGTATGATCTGATGTTGACCGGATGGGCGGGGGGTCGTTTATAATTCCGTGGGCAACGTTATATCATTCATCTAGTGTGGGTGATATGATCATTAGAGCAGTTAGTAAAGAACACGTTGAAAAATAACGCTGGATCTTACCGTATCTTCCTCGCGCCGTTGGACGATGAGCGTGGAACTGAAATATTCCTATTATGGGATGTAGAAATATCCGATCCATTTCCAGGTTGTATAATAGTATATACGTCCAAATCATGTCAAGATGGAGTCCTGCTAACGATAGCGAGTGCCTGGACGAAATATGGGTGAGCACCACTTCATCCGCATCACTTCCTGTTTGGGCGATCGGCCACCAGATGGCGCTCTTGAACCGTTGGAGAGTTGAGAGGGGCTCACCAGTACATATGTCTCCGGGGGAGAAATATGATTTCGATCACAGATTTTTGAAATATTGATATCAAAGACGCTGTCCAGCGTCTTCGGCAGAATAAGCATGGCGGGGAAAGACGCTGCCCAGCGTCTTCGGCGATTAAAGTGTTAATTCTACGAATTGTATCACAACTTTAACAAAAATCTTATTAATATAAAAAAATGTGGCAGGGTGTTACAGTACCTTAATTCTGAATACATTCGCTGTCAATTGCTATTGTATTCATTCAATTATCTGGCAGCAACAGAACATTCTATAGGGAGCTTTAAGAATAACTGGGAAATGGGCTATACTGACACTTTTTAATCTGCGTGGTCGTATTGTGGGAATTTTTCATTTTGTGAATTGTGATACACTTAAATTAATGCTTACTAAAATATCAAGTCAGATTTCTCACAAAATTATTTCAGAATGTAAATTGAAATAGCATCACACTTCCCATCACCATGCAGCCTGTTATGATGGACTACATACTTAACATGATTATCATACTGATGTAATTGTGATGTATCATAACTGAAAAAAAGATCCTGAACATCTGACAGTATTTATTTTTTCCACCAACCGTAACCCTGCACACACACACACACATAAAAGGTTAACCCTTTCACGGTAGTAAAAGGGTTAAAAAAATCCATGACACAAACACTACAAAAAGTGAGATAGAGTAGTGTCATGTCATCCATTAGTATACATTTTATGGCATGTTTTCCCAAAATAAATATTACCCTGCTCTATGGCTCTTCAACTTCTGTCTTTAAAAACATTTAAGTAATGGTTAATGTATAGGGGTGGGTGATAATTCAATAGTATCCCTTACTATAATATAATATATATTATATCTGGATCATATCGGGATGGAATTGTGATATTGTTGCATACAATTCTGCCATCTACATGAATGATAACCACAATTAACAAAAATTCCCCTCCAAGTGAGATCTTCAATATTTTAGGGGATGTTATTTGAAAATTACATTGATCACTTTACATGATCATGCAGTTCAATGCCATGAACAGCAATTGGATTATTTATCTTGTAATTTTGTGAACAAATACGATACATATTGACATCGGGAAAAATTCCATTTAAAACCGTGATATGAATGTATTTCATATCACCCAGCCATATATAGTTACAAGTGCAAGTGGCAAGTGCAAGTGGCGTCACCCAAAATGTTAGAACTGTTGTTGTGAAAATGATGACTAAAGCCCTTCGATGTCCATCTCCTTGAATAACAACAGAATCAAGCCGTTTCAGATCCATATCTTGAAAGAGACTGCATAATGTGTCGGGTTTCCTTGATTGGCCCATCAGTCACATCTAGTGGAGAGGACACAGTGCTTAACAATAAAGCATCTTATACAACAGGTAGGTCCGACCACGCATTGTGATTGGTCGAGAGCGTTCTAAACCGTGAGTATATTCATGATACACTCACAGTTAAATCACCATGAATAATACCACTGCGCTGGCTTTAGAATGTTGTAGAAAGTTTCAACTGCCATTCATCAAACGGAAACTGTGTCAACATGACCTACTCCGCGGACAACATTACGTTTGATTTAACGTACCCGTTAACCATAAACAAGTGGATATATAAAGAGGACGAGCCAACATCTACCGGTATTCAGAAAAACAGCATTATTAGACGTGCTGCCAATCCAACGAAAGACAAGCTGGACGCGCTGGAGAAAAGCCGCAATTGATCCTAGGCTTCAACACCATCAAGTGGACGGCCTGGGCATTGAACTGGCCCGACTCCCGGAACTGTCCGAGGTGCTGATGACTTTTTCCGACTTTCGATAGCTTGTTGATAGCCTACTCCATTTGAAATTCCATAGCAACGAGACATCTTTAGGAAAACATTTTCTACGCCAAGTTCACTGAAATCAATATAAAAGACCCTAGAATTGTCTGTATTCATCCTATATTTTTCCCGACGGTGCAACTTGCTGTATAAAAGCAATAATACACGAGAACCAGTGGAATATCATGAATATTGCCACTCTGTGATGCCTACTGACTCGAGCTTCGCTCTCGTGGCTGCGGGCGCATCACAGCCGTGGCAATATTCATGACATACCACTGGTTCTCGTGTATTATTGGTTAATTAAGTATCAAGTGAACAGAAGGCCACGCCCCCTCAGTCTCCTGAGAGTTGGCTGTGCTTAGAGAGGGAGACATAAAACACTTCAAATGTCTACAAATCAAATGATACATCTGAAGCTGAAAAATGTATACTCATTAACATTAACATTGCACAGGAAATGTATGACTTAAAGAAAATCATTGTACTGGATATTTAAAAGAGCCGTTACATTTACAAAGCATTCACACAATGTGAAAATCAACTCATTTGATTTTTCTTTTTTTTTTAAACCACATGAACTGTTTTTCACATTTCACAACTGTCATATGCAAACAAATACATTTTACATCTTTTGAGAGCTCAGTCCTTAAAAAGCTGACCTTGCCACCCGAATTTATGTACAGTCCTCCTTAGTCATTGGTCCATAATGATGAAATAATTTATCCGAATCCACAACAGAAATAATTTACCATCACATTTCATGTGAAAGATCACACGGACATGACTGACAGCCGAGTTGGCCTATCAGACGGCCGACGTCCTCCACTCCATCATCAAACTAAGAAAAAGCAAGTTCCTTCTTTCCGGCCAAAATCACAAAGTGAGTTCCTCGATGTCGTCGTCGAACGAGGCGACGGCACGGACCACGGGCCTGCTCTCGGCCACGTGCAGGGCGCGAAGGAGCGGTCCTGGGGGCGTGGCGGGACCCGGGGCCCCGGAGGTGAAGGTGAACATTCCCTCCCTCCTCAGACGCGTGGCGTCGCTGGTCGGTGGACTCCGCAGGACGTCCGTCTTTCTCTCTGCGGCAGGAGGCGTGACTGAGGCTCCGAACAGCTGCTGCATCAGGCTGGATCTCCCGACTGTCCCTTCCTTTCCCGCGCCCCTCTCCTGCTCCTTTTCCCGCTCTTTCTCCGACCGTCCGAGACTGAAAACCCCCATCGCCTCCAGTGCGGCGTCCCTGTCCTCTTTGGGCGAAGGAGCGGGGAAGCCGGGGGAACCTCGAGTGGACGGACGTCCGAAGGAGGGAGTGTAGTTTCCGAACGCCAGGTCCTCGTTGGAGACTTGAGCCCGCACTCCTCTCCTCCCCGACGCCCCTACCCCACCCTCCACGCCCACACTTCTCCCGGCACCTTCCCTGCTCGCGGTGCCGCCGCGTAAATTCACGGACTCCTCCGGTTCCGTGAAGCTGAAGATGGACGGGTTCTGGTTCTTTGGCTCGGTGGGAAAGCGGGGCGGAGGAGAACGGACCGCGGGGCCGTGACCGGACGGTGAGGCGTCGGCCTCCGTGAACACGGGGTCGCGGCGAGGCTGATTCTGCCGGTCGATCTCGCGCATCTTCGCCAGCAGCTGCTCTTTCTTGCGCCGCTCCTCCTCCTCCACCGCGTGCCGATTGGCCAGAACCTCCCGGTTCTTCCTCTCCACCGCTTCCTGGACGTGGCCGCGGCTCTTCCTGTCGTCGTCGCCGTCGTCCTCCCTCTGGTTCATCCTCTTCCTCTCCTCTTCCTCCTTCTCTTTCTCCCAGCCTGCAAGGGAGAGTGAGTTGGGTTTAACTAAAGAGCCTTTACTCCCCGTCAACAGAAGAATAAAATACTTGAGGAAGATGAGGGAGGAAAGGTTGTACAGTATATACAGTATGTCTATAGTAGGGCTGCCCCCTCTTACTTTATTACTTGACTAAAGGAAAGAAAAAAGGTCACTTTAAAGGAAAAAACAAAACATAACTGGATGTTTGTGTATAGTATAGTTAGGATAGCATGGTGACATAGGGTATAACTGTATATTGTATAGTAGTACTTAGTACTTTTATCATGTCTATTTTATTTCTATTCTATTTTTATTTTTATTTTTGCACAATCGAAGCAGGCATGGCCACCTTCATTTCACTATATGTCTTGTGTATGTGATGAATAAACCTCTTGAATCTTGAATCTTGATCAACAACATCAATGGTAAGTAGGACGTAGGGCTAGGGTTCCAAAACTATCCCTTCCTAGTTCTTTCGAATGTTCAAATATTGAACCTGTTTTAAAATATTTCAAACTATTTTCAAACACAGTTTTGGGCTACAGGCCTAGCTCTGGGTGCGTAAACAGTCTGCTACTCACTCTCCCCCACCGCCGGCTGTGAGCGCACCCCTCTCTTGGGCCGCTCTCTCCTGGCTGCGGCCCGTCAGGAGAGACCACAGTTATAAACACGACGACTAGTATGGTTGATAAGCAACTAGCTACACAACCTCACTGAGGCTGAACCAATACTGGTGTTTACCAAAGATGACTTTCATAGTCCCAAGTGTACTGTGATGTCATAGTCCCAAGTGTACTGTGATGTCATAGTCCCAAGTGTACTGTGATGTCATAGTCCCAAGTGTAATGTGATGACACAGTCCCAAGTGTAATGTGATGTCATAGTCCCAAGTGTACTGTGATGTCATAGTCCCAAGTGTAATGTGATGACACAGTCCCAAGTGTACTGTGATGTCATAGTCCCAAGTGTAATGTGATGTCATAGTCCCAAGTGTAATGTGATGTCATAGTCCCAAGTGTACTGTGATGACATAGTCCCAAGTGTAATGTGATGTCATAGTCCCAAGTGTACTGTGATGACATAGTCCCAAGTGTAATGTGATGTCATAGTCCCAAGTGTAATGTGATGACACAGTCCCAAGTGTAATGTGATGTCATAGTCCCAAGTGTAATGTGATGTCATAGTCCCAAGTGTAATGTGATGTCATAGTCCCAAGTGTACTGTGATGTCATAGTCCCAAGTGTAATGTGATGACACAGTCCCAAGTGTAATGTGATGTCATAGTCCCAAGTGTAATGTGATGACATAGTCCCAAGTGTAATGTGATGACACAGTCCCAAGTGTAATGTGATGTCATAGTCCCAAGTGTAATGTGATGACCCAGTCCCAAGTGTAATGTGATGTCATAGTCCCAAGTGTAATGTGATGACCCAGTCCCAAGTGTAATGTGATGTCATAGTCCCAAGTGTAATGGGTTGCTTTCATATATTATCAGAGCTGGAGCACTGAGTGGAAGTAGAAGAGAACTAGGTTAGGTTGAATGAATTGTTAAGGGGATGCAGACCAGAGAAAGACGTTTGTCTTGTTTACATCAGGGTCCCCCCCATTTTCAATTCATAGTGACATTTATGACATACACAACATACATGACATGTATGGTATAATGACATACAGATATTTAGTACTGATACATTTGTGACATATACGATATGCAAATATACAGTACTGTGACCCATAGATCCTGACAGAGTATATACATATGATGGGGAGGGCACTGTACATTAGGAGGGGGTGGGTGGGTGGGAGAGAAATATACATACGGTGGAGAGGAGACTGTCTATTAGGAGGGGTGGGGGGGTTTGGACATTTACGGTGGCCAGTTTCGAATTGCAGCCTCCCGTAGGTGCTCTTTAAGAGCGGTTTTGAATGTGGGTAGGGAGTCACATTCCTTTACAGCTTTGGGTAGGGCGTTCCACATTGATGTGGCATAATAGCGAAACGTGTTTAGTCCCTTGTTTGAGCCGAATCTGGGTTTAACATGATTTGTTGAGCTTCCTCTGGTGTTGTGGTCGTGGTATTCACTGACCTTTGGGAAGTATTTTGACATGTACATGGGTACCTTAGTCGTATAGTGTATCTTGTAGACCAGGCCCATTGCAAGTTGCTGTACTCTGTCGTCGACTCTAAGCCATCCTAGGTTGTCAAAGTGGGCAGGGGTGAGGTGGGTTCTGGGGGTAAGGTCAAGTAGTAGTCTGACCAGTTTGTTTTGTGATGTTTGTAATTTTGTTTTAAGCGCCTTTGAGGTGCTTTGGTACCATGAGGTGCACGCATAGTCATAGTACCCTTGAATGAGTGCTCCTGCCAGAGTCTTCAGGGTATTCTTGTTTACCAGAGAGGAGATCCGGTACAAGAATCTAGTTCGTTGGTTGACTTTTTTTTTATTACCTTGGATGCCATTTTGTCACAGGAAAGATTAGCCTCTAGGATGGAACCTAGGTATGTAATGTCATCTTTCCTTGTGACAATATTGTCACCCAATGTAACTGAGAAGCCGTCGGTCTTGCTGAGTTTTTTATTTGATCCGAAGAGAATGGACTCTGTTTTACCCAGGTGTAATGATAGTTTGTTATCAGCGAGCCAGGTGCAGATTCTGCCGAGTTCAGAGTTCAGAGTTCTAGGTTAGGTTAGGTTAGGGTTATAGGTTACAGATCAGATCTGAATCACTGAGTGGAAGTAGAGGATTGGTTGGAGAACCGGTAAGTTAACCATTGGCAAAAATGATGCTACTGAAAATGACAATTTGGCCGTGGCGATTCGCTGGCTACGTCCTTGTATTAAAAACACAACAGGGATGTTGCTCTCACCGTCTCTCAGCCTCTTAGCCTTCTCCTCCAGGCGGTTCAGCTGCACCTCCAGCCTCTGCTTCTCCTGCCTCTCCCGCTCTCTCTCCTTCTCCAGCTCCCTCTCCCTGTCTCTCTCCCGCTCCTCGTCTCTCCTCCTCCGCTGCTCCCTCTCCTCTGCGTCTCCCCGTCCTCCGTCCACTTCATCGAGCTCCTGGTGAGAGAAGTGAGCGAGGGGCGTGAAGAGGAGTAGAGCCGTCTAGACGGTGTTTCCCCACTGGTTCTTATTTCAATAGAAAAAAAAGAATCAGATCCAATATGTATGGCTTAAAACCATGGAAAATGTCAATTTCTTGATTCAGAACAATTTTATCATGGATGAACAAAACTTTCAAAGCGAATGGTTGATTTGAATTTCAAGGACTTTTTAAGCACATTGTTAAAAAAATTGGCTGTTTTCAAGGAATTCCAGGCCTTGATTTTTTTGACAAATCAAGCACTTTAACACATTCCAGGCCAACCCCGAGATATCTCGGGTTAACTCGCCATGCGCTGGGCGCCAAGACCAGAGATATCTCGGGTTTTAATCAATATTTCTTTGATTAGCTATATCCATACATTTTTCATCCATCCAGCCTGACGTTATCATTGGGAATGGGTCTGAGCTCACAAAAGGGCAAATACCGCCGCCTACGCCTTCCAGCAGGTATTGCACATCATTCAAATCCCTCCCCCTTGGGCTGTATGCTGATCTAAGAAGTCCGGTCCAGGTTTTCCTTCTCGGGCAAGAGTAACGTTTATAACACATGGACTGGGGAGACTGGGAGCAGCGTGGATTATGTGTTTTGGACATATAACGTTGGATCAATAAACGCAATCAATATTTGGAATGCCGATCAGGAATTGGATTAATCTTTTTGCAGTACATCAGATGTCAGGTAAGGACTCTATGTTACGAATCTTGGGTTAATCCGATGTTTCTTTCACCGCCATCGGAGCGTGTGTGTGTGTGTGTGTGTGCGGTTTGCGCCGACCAAAGTACGGAGAAGCGGTTTTTCAGACCCGCTTCCGTTCGCGCATGATGACACATATAATATCGATAATCTAGCGTTTATTTGAAAACTATTCATAAATCAAGCGACAAATGGCACGATTTCTAAGGAAATACATTGAAGCTCGATTTGCTGGAGTTTATTGAGATGAGACAGAACGCTCTAGAAATATATTCATATTCACCACGGTATAAAACGGAAATGTATGTATGAAAAAAGTATCTGTTTTGTGCATGTTGACTGGAAGCAACTAACTGACAATCAACGTGTTCATTAGATCAATAGCTATAATATTTCATTATTTTATTTTAATCACTCGCAAGTAAAGCTTTCCCTACATTGGATAAAGCACTGGCGCTGACGGGCCATTAGCGCCCTCTGCTGTTGGCCCCCAATGAGTTAAGCACTTCAAGGACCTTGTGCGAACCTGTAATGGTTCTTCATCTGAGGTGCTCGGTTGATAAGACTCATCATGGATGGAGTAAGTAGACGATGGAGCAACATTCCTCCACAGCTCTCAAGAGTCTCAGGATGGGAGCTGGACGCTGTGGGGGGTGAGGCTGAAGAGACACCTTACCTTGAGTGACAGGTAGTCGTCGGGTGCCTGTTCGCTGTACTTGTTGCCGTCGGTGATGGCGGGAGGAGGGGTGGGGAAGTCCAGACTCACCCGCCGGTCTTCGGTCTGAACGGCCTTGGTGCTGTTCCTACTGGGGACTGCAGGGGGCGACAAACACAGAGACACATGGTGAATGGACTGCATGGGCGACAAACACAGAGACACATGGTGAATGGACTGCAGGGGGCGACAAACACAGAGACACATGGTGAATGGACTGCAGGGGGCGACAAACACAGAGACACATGGTGAATGGACTGCATGGGGGACAAACACAGAGACACATGGTGAATGGACTGCAGGGGGCGACAAACACAGAGACACATGGTGAATGGACTGCAGGGGGCGACAAACACAGAGACACATGGTGAATGGACTGCAGGGGGCGACAAACACAGAGACACATGGTGAATGGACTGCAGGGGGGACAAACACAGAGACACATGGTGAATGGACTGCATGGGGGACAAACACAGAGACACATGGTGAATGGACTGCAGGGGGCGACACACACAGAGACACATGGTGAATGGACTGCAGGGGGCGACAAACATAGAGACACATGGTGAATGGACTGCAGGGGGCGACAAACACAGAGACACATGGTGAATGGACTGCAGGGGGCGACAAACACAGACACATGGTGAATGGACTGCAGGGGGCGACAAACACAGAGACACATGGTGAATGGACTGCAGGGGGCGACAAACACAGAGACACATGGTGAATGGACTGCAGGGGGGACAAACACAGAGACACATGGTGAATGGACTGCATGGGGGACAAACACAGAGACACATGGTGAATGGACTGCATGGGGGACAAACACAGAGACACATGGTGAATGGACTGCAGGGGGCGACAAACACAGAGACACATGGTGAATGGACTGCAGGGGGCGACAAACACAGAGACACATGGTGAATGGACTGCATTTACACAGCGCTTTTCTCCAAAGGGCTTTAAAACTTATGCCTCACACATTCACCAATTCACTCACATGTTCACACACCGATGGCAGATGCAACCATGCAAAGTGCCAACATTTTAGGGGGTGCAGTTAGGGGGTTAAGTGTCTTGCTCAAGGACACTTCAACACACTGCCGCAATGAGCCGTAATCGTACCGGCAAATTAATTGCATTTATCTTTTTCTTTTTTATCTACATTAAACGGATCTTTTTCAAGTTCCAAGTTTTAATACTCTTATCAACATGAGTCAACAAATGCTTGCTTTATGCAGCCATTTAACACAAAAGGATGACCCTCATGCATTGCAAATTTGCATCAAATTCAAAACAGAGTGATGCACAAAATAACTTAAAAGAAAATAATAATTTAAAACAATGAATAAAGTGTGCATGAAATAATAGGGGAAAGAAAACGTTAGGAACTTGTTACATTCACCCACACAAGGGCTGAGTAATCACCCCCCCCCCTCTCTCCCTCACACACACTCTCCCAGCTCTCTTTCTCTCTTGCCCCTTCCTCATCTCTCTCACCCCCCCCCTCTATATATATATATATCTCACACACACACACACACACACACACACACACACACACACACACACACACACACACACACACACACACACACACACACACACACACACACACACACACACACACACACACACACACACTTCAGAAACAAACATATAGTATCAATGAGAGCATCAATAATACACCTGAGTGTTGTTAATTTTTTTTTAAAGTTAATCGTGAGTTAAAAAAAATAGTGGCGTTAATAGAATCGGGCGATAACATGTCAATACCGCGTTAACTTTGACAGCCTTAATTATTGCTTATACATACAATACTTATTATACAGAACACACGCATGCAGCTATGAACAGCAAGCGATACTCAGGTCTTACCTTTCCTCTTGGTTGTGTTGTCGGTTTTTGGCATCCGGTTGGCATAGATGTTCCTGGTGTCACACTCTCTCTCCTTGTCCTGACAGGGATGGAGTGAAGACATACACTAAATGGTATTTTACTTCTATGCATGTGAACTCTGTGTGTGTGTGTGCAGGGGCGGACCTAGCACATTTGGCGCCCTAGGCGAGATTCACCACTGTATTTTGTATTTAATTTTTTTGTAATTTTTTATTTAATTTTTTTGTATGGCTTTTGCCTCTTCATAGTTCTCTAACGTTAGTCTTTCTTTCCTCAACGTTCAATTCTATAAACACTTGACCGATACCCATCAATGCACAGCGCTCTAGCATGTTCTGACTGTGAACACCTAAAGCTGAGGCTCAGACCGACCGACCGTTTTAGATTTTTGGCTCATTTTCCCTTATGTTAGATTTTTTTTTATGTAAAAATAATGGTTGCCGATATAGAGGGGGGCGCCAAAACTGCACAGAGAAAATAAAATAAAAAATAAAAAATAAAAAAAAATAAAAAATAAAAAATAAAAAAAGTTTTTTTTATTTTTTATTTTTTGGCGCCCCCCTCTGGGTGGCGCTCTAGGCGACCGCCTATATCGCCTGTAGGAAGGTCCGCCCCTGTGTGTGTGTGAACTCTGTGTGTGTGTGTGTGTGTGTGTGTGTGTGTGTGTGTGTGTGTGTGTGTGTGAGTGAGAGAAAGAGAGAAAAGGTGAGCTGCACTTACTGTTACACTGTGACAAATATAAATAAATTAGAGCTTCATTCTCCCTTTGTTCTTTGTTGTTCCAAATTATGTCTTTGTTCAACTAGATTTTCTAATTGACTATTTATATTCGCAGATTTTGGCTATTGTTTGTGACTTAATGTTTTAATTACTATGTTGTTGTTATATGTATGCTTTGGCAATGTACATCTTATCATGCCAATAAAGTGAGTGAGTGAGTGTCTGAGTGAGTGAGTGAGTGAGTGAGTGAGTGAGTGAGTGAGTGAGTGAGTGAGTGAGTGAGTGAGTGAGTGAGTGAGTGAGTGAGTGAGTGAGTGAGTGAGTGAGTGAGTGAGTGAGTGAGTGAGTGAGTGAGTGAGAGAGTGAGTGAGTGAGTGAGTGAGTGAGTGAGTGAGTGAGTGAGTGAGTGAGTGAGTGAGTGAGTGAGTGAGTGAGTGAGTGAGTGAGAGAGAGAGAGAGAGAGTGAGTGAGTGAGTGTCTGAGTGAGTGAGTGAGTGAGTGAGTGAGTGAGTGAGTGAGTGAGTGAGTGAGTGAGTGAGTGAGTGAGTGAGAGAGAGAGAGAGTGAGTGAGTGAGTGAGTGAGTGAGTGTCTGAGTGAGTGAGTGAGTGAGTGAGTGAGTGAGTGAGTGAGTGAGTGAGTGAGTGAGTGAGTGTGTGATTGAGTGAGTGAGTGAGTGTGTGATTGAGTGAGTGAGTGAGTGAGTGAGTGAGTGAGTGAGTGAGTGAGTGTGTGATTGAGTGAGTGAGTGAGTGAGTGAGTGAGTGAGTGAGTGAGTGAGTGAGTGAGTGAGTGAGTGTGTGATTGAGTGAGTGAGTGAGTGAGTGAGTGAGTGAGTGTCTGAGTGAGTGAGTGTCTGAGTGTCTGCGTGAGTGAGTGAGTGAGTGAGTGAGTGTCTGAGTGAGTGAGTGAGTGAGTGAGTGAGTGAGTGAGTGTACCTTGAGTTTGTGAGCCAGTCGCTCCATCTCTTCCTGCAGAGCCCTGATGTCGTCCTGAGCTCCAGTCGTCTTCTTCCGCTCTGCAGCCAGCTGTCTCTGGTGACTACTGCTGCTCAGCTCCACACCACGCTCCAGCTCCTGCACGCACACGCACACACACACACACACACACACACACACACACACACACACACACACACACACACACACACACACACACACACTGAGAACTGTTTTCTACCGAAGTATGTCGTATGTCGCCCACCATAATTAATAGCTCCCAATGAAACTGTGCACAAGGTCTGTGGATTATCTTGAGTAACCATGTCATGATTTTAGAGAATGAGGTGAAATGCTATTGTTTGTTTGTTTGTTTGTTTGTTTATTAACACAGTTAAACAGAAGTAAAAACAATACATAATAAGTTATAACGATTGTGAAGGAGAAGTTAGAAGCCTAGAGGCTTATCAAGAACGTCCCCCGTTTTATAAAATCAAACATACAAAAATACAAGAATATGCATATTATAAAATACCAGAATACATTAAAAGATTTGTGTTAATACAAACATACATACACACAGTACATACATGGATATACTGTGTACATAATAATATATAACAACCCACCCACCTGCCTATAAACCTACCCACCCACATAACCAAATGCATACCTACATGTATGACCTGTTATCTATCTACTACTTTTGGATGAGAATTTCTTTGTAGTTTGCTTTAAAAATAAGCAGAGATGGAGATTTCCTCAGCATAGGATCAGCTGCATTCCAAAGATTGGACCCTCTATACCTCACTGAGAACTGCCTAAGTGAAGTACCACAATAAGGTATATGCAGGTCCCTGGACTGACGTGTAGCATATGAATGGACATCTGAATAAAAAAAAAAAAAAAAACTATTAAAACCATTTGGTAGATTGTGATCATGAATGCATTTGTACACAAATATACATATCTGTAAAGAATTAACCTCAGACACAGTCAGAATGTTTAGTTTCTTGAAAAGAGGAGCAGATGGTTCAAATCGATCTGAGAGGGTTGCCAGTCTAACAAATCTTTTTTGAAGTAAAATAATTTTTTGAAGATGAGATGAATGAGTGCTAGCCCAAATTATGTTACAATAAGATATGTAAGGAAAGATAAGACTATAATACAGGATTAAAAAACAACTTCTATTTATCAATGAACACACCTTCCTAATTATACCTACTGACTTCATTGCTTTTTTACAAACATGATCAATGTGTTTTTTCCAATTTAGTTTATCATCAACTAGGATCCCTAAAAACTTTGTTGAAGTTACTTGTTTGATTTCGGTGTTACTGATCAATATCTTTGCCTCCTTTTTCGAATAACTTTTACCTTTATTACAAAATACAATAAAATTAGATTTTTCTACATTTAACGATAGCTTATTAGTCTGGAACCAATCTGAGACACAAGATAAACCATCATTTGCTTCCCTAATTAATACTGCAAAATTCTCATGTGACATTATAATGTTGGTGTCGTCAGCAAACAAGATCGAGAATACTCTAGGAGATACCCAAGCAAAATCATTTATATAAATCAAAAATAAAAGGGGGCCAAGTATAGAGCCCTGAGGAACCCCACAGACTAGCTTTGCCCTGTCAGAGTCATCGCCATTTATGGAAACAAACTGTTCCCTATTATAAAGATAGTCACTGAGCCATTTAATCACGTCGCCAGCCAAACCATACCTCTGAAGCTTTGATATAAGTATTTTATGGTCCACAGTATCAAATGCTTTGGATAGATCCAGAAATATGCCAATTGAAAATTGCTTATTATCTAGTGCATCTGTGATTCTATCTATAAACTGTAAGAGAGCCATGTACGTAGAGTGTTTTTGTCTGAAACCATATTGATGTTCATATAATATATTATTGTCATTAAGATGTTTCAAAATTCTGGTATAAACCAGCTTCTCCAATATTTTAGATATGGACGGTAATAACGAAATCGGACGGTAATTGGAAAATAAGGATGAGTCACCAGATTTAAACAGAGGTATAACTTTTGCCACTTTCAAGTCTCCTGGAACAACACCTGTTTCCAGGGAGAGTGAAAAAACGTGGTTCAATGGCTCAATTATTGAAGGTAATACCTCTTTAAGCAGACTACTTTTAATATTATCATAACCTGCTGCTGAGTTTTTTAAATTTAAAATAATATTTTGCAATTCTTCCGAGGTAGGTGGTTCAAATGTAGACATAGATGGGTACTGACCTTGAATCTTGTCAAGTGGACAGTTATTTGTGCTCTTAATATTTCTAGCCAAGGAAATTCCAATGTTTACAAAATAATTATTGAAACCATTTGCAATCTCTGATGAGTTTGTGTATGTTTCATTTCCATCCACAAAAGTAGATGGAAATGAAACAGCATGCTTTTTTTTTATTAAGTAATTGATTTATGACGTTCCATGTGGATTTTATGTTGCTGGCAGCTTCTTTAAATTTATTGGAATAATATGTCTTTTTTGCTGCACGAAGCAAGTATGTAAATTTATTTTTGAATTTTTTGTAAACATCTGAATTTAAAGGGGTCGGGCTAGTCACAAACTTTTTGTATAATTTGTTTTTCTTCTTTGCAGATTTCAGCAAACCAGAAGTAAACCCGTCAGAGAATTAGGTAAAATGCTACTGTTCTGTGAGCTACCTGTCAGATAATTACGGTAGGTAAAATGCTATTGTTTGGTGAGCTACCTGTCAGAGAATTAGGTAAAATGCTACGTCACCCACCATAATAGCTCCCACTGAAACTGTTCACAACGAGGTCTGTGGATTATCTTGAGTAATAACCATGTCATGATATCTGGAAGGAGATGTTGCTATTGAGATTTTCCAAATGTACATCTATAATAAGCTGTACACCTGATAAGCTGGACAGGAAGGCCAGTAGCGTGGTTGGGGTGGAGCTGGACTCTCTAGCGAGGGTGGCAGAGAGGAGGAGCCTTGCTAAGCTCAGGGAAAACCCCTCCCACCCACTATACACAGACTTGACTGACAGGAGGAGCATGTTCAGTGCTAGGCTCACACTACCTAAATGCAGCACTGAACAGCACAGGAAGTCGTTCATTCCGACAGCCATCAGACTATAATGTGCCTCACTGCATCACTGAGCACAGAGTGACAGTTACCATCTTCCTGGACTCTTACTTTTGAAACAACACTGTGCAATATTACACCTACTGTAGACTTCAGTATATTTTTACTGTATTTATTTACTGTATATTTTATTCTATTCTTATTCTTATGTAGCAGCCTGAAGATATTGCTTATTATTCAGAGCTGCTGACTTGTCTCCCCTTTCTGCACCAAGACATTCTAATTAGTTTCATTGATATTCGCACGAACAATGACACAAGCGTCTCCTTCTTTCTATCACTGGAATACGGATTATAAACGACATTACTGGATCATATTCTACAATCCTTTTCCCTGTGGAGCTAGTAGGCGACCAGCAGGGGGCGGTAGCAGGCAGAGAGTGTCGGGGAGAGTTGGGAGGAGATATATGGAGGAGAGAGACGGAAGACGCTCTCTTCGGCTTTGGACTTGACCGTGAACGGTCGCAGCCACAGCGGGCGTGTGCTTTGGAATAGCCCCGTTGAAGAAGTGAAACTGGAGAGCCCCGTGGGATAGCGACGGGTGATAGGAAGTACTTGCTAGTTGACGCGATATCCTAGAGGTACCAGCGATAGTGTGTGAGCAAACGGTACAGAACAAGGTACTAACATTATCGGGTTACAGTAGTTACTGTGTGCGGTATAAGTAGCGTGCGGCTAATAACATATCTGAGTCCTTAGTAGTCGGGTTATAGCAGTTACTGTGCCGGTATAGAGTGCGAGCCCCGAGACACGCGTTGGACCTACAACCAGTCTGCTCCGGCTGCCTGCAATCAGTCTGCCCCGGTTACCTGCGACCAGATCTGCACCCGGCTGCCTGCAGCCTACGGGAGTTCGTCCCGTCCAGCAGGGGTCGTCATCGCCCAGCACACGCTCTCAGCCGGCGCTGCCTCTCTGCCCCGGCTCCGCCTGCTAGTGTCCTCGCCGAGAGTGCTCGACGCCATCTTGCCTCCCGGACAACAGTGGCGCGGCGAGGCGGCCATTTTAGATGAGTATAAACGAGCGTCTATGCTCCGGAGCCTTACACCGTACACAGTGTGGTGCAGCCCGCGGGCGAAGTTAACGTTGCTAACTACAGTTCATAAGGGGAACCCCAGACAATATATGCCGGCATTAGAATAGGACTTTTGCAAGGTATTAGTGGGCCCACACTTTTGTTTTCTTTCCTTTCCTTTAAGTGTGATAACATGTGTGTTTAATAATATTTTCCCATTCAGTGAACCCTTCTATTCTTCCCCTATGTCCTCCCTTCTTTCCCCATATTACGGAGTACTAGAGCAGTATATGTAAACCCTTAGGGAAGGTATTGATACTGTGTCTAGCCCAGACGTGGGCAGCACTTAGTCTGGGTACAACGAGAGCACTTGGTGCCTAGGGCGTAATTACATAATTATCAGACTGTAACTATTGTGTAACGATAACCATGGTGCAATAATCACCAGACGTAGCTATTGTGTAACTAGAAAATTGATGCAATAATAATCAGACTGAATGGGAGCACGGTGTGTGTGTCTTTTATTGAGCCTATCTTAACCCTTTGATGCGGGTAACATATATATAATTAACCCTTTCCTATTTCACCGTTCCCTCTTCATTGTAAGGTTTCTAGGGTCATTGAGGGAGGGTACTGCTTGCGGGGGGAACTCAGAGTATTTGATTACAATTCAGTCACGAGGTGTGGGAGGGTTTAAGGAGCAACTGGGGGGAGTGGGAGCGTGTTGGGGAGTACTGCTGACCGCCCTGCTGCAGGGAAGGAAGACCAGAGTACCAGACCAGGTTGGTAAATCCCGGGCCCCATCCACTCACACTACCAGCCTCCAGTCGACGCCCCAGGCCCAAAGACGAGGGTGCAGTCAGACAGAGTTCTACTGTGTCCAGCTACCTCCTGACTGCCAGCAACCGTTCCCACGAAGCAGGGATAATCCACCCTGCTACACTTAGGTAATTTGTTTTGTTATTCTTATTTGTGACGTGTTCTGTCTAAATGTTTAATTAATGTGAGCGATTTGCAGTGTCAAATTTCCCTCAGGATAATAAAAGTATTTCTATTATATTCTATTTCTATTCTATTTTGGTGCTTTGTGGAAATTAAACAAGGCCCATTGAGCTCTGGGCTGATGGCAAACAACTCTACGGCCGATATCTCCAAACCTTGGTAAATCACACCGAAACTACCTGGATGGATAGATAGCACTCTGGGGTAAGAGACTACTCCTGTAAGGTATTTTAGTTTACCATGTTGTGAAACAATTACATAGATTTATATTATAGAAATGGTTTAATTAGGTCCCCATTAATGTCCACTAGCATTGATAACAAAATGCTAAGCATTTCTGCTAAACGACCGAAACAGTGCTTTCTGGATGGACTCAAATGACTGCCTGTTTGTAACAAATCAGTTTCTGACAATGGCTGAAGTATCCTATAAAAATCACAGCAGGAACTCATAGATATATATGGTGCAAGGCGGGGTCTCCGGCGTAGCTCACCGGCGGCCATCTTGCCACAGGCAGCACGCCCACTCATAACATGAATGTCTATGGTGCATGTACTATTGAAATAACCATAGCTTGCTTAATTTTCAACCGATTTACAAACGGGTTGGTTTATTTACAAACGTTATTAACGTGGCTATGATTCAGGATGCTTGGACATGTTGAAATCATTTTTACATGAAAGACCATTATAAGTATGCACTATGATAACTACATCTCTGACGTTTATAACAAACCAAACCGTTTGAAAATCGGTTAAAGATTTTGCAAGCTATGGTTATTTCAATAGTACACGCACTATACACATTCATGTTATGAGTGGACGTGCTGCCTGTGGCAAGATGGCCGCCATGTGATTCAACATTCATCACATATTGGGCGGCTGAGTGGCGCAGTGGGCAAGGCGCTCGCCACTACGCAGGATATGCTGGTATCGAGCCCAGCTCTGGGCGTTGCTACCAGCTTGGCCGGCCGTCGTACTAATAATAAATAATAATAATAATTCATTTAATTTATATAGCGCTTCTCAATAACCCGAAGTCGCTGAATACTAACACAATTGGGCAGTGTTAGAGGGTGGGAAAGCCGGTGGGTGGGGATTGGACGTTGTGGACAGCGACTCCTACAGGTCGGTTGGTGCGCCTGTACAGCAAAATCAGGAAGTATCGGGGGCAGCGTGAGCCTCCCACGCGCTACTCCTCGCCACTGAGAGATTGCGCTGTTCAGGTGAAAAGATGCGACAGCTGCCTCCTCGTGTACCGGAGGAGACACGTGATGCAAGGCTTGGTCCTCACTGCAGCCGACCAGTGGGAGGCATAGTCTAGCAGCGTTCGAGACAGGGGAGGGGAGAATTGGAAATACGAAATTGGGATGGGAGAAAAATAGAAAATGGGAGAAAAAATGTATTAAGAAAAAAAAAAAGATTCATCACATAATTTACACAAGACATACTGTAAGTGGCAACGTCGATCTCCATTGGCCAGCAGCGTGGGTGAGTCATTTAGCCTTTATAGATGTCTATGTGTGAACTGCCCACTCCCCTCAGAAATGCACCTTGATCTTGCGCTCAGCCTCCTGGGCCTTGACCCTCTCTTCCTGCCCACTCACCTTGATCTTGCGCTCAGCCTCCTGGGCCTTGACCCTCTCTTCCTGCCCACTCACCTTGATCTTGCGCTCAGCCTCCTGGGCCTTGACCCTCTCTTCCTCCAGCCTGAGGGTCAGCTCCTCGCGGGGTCCCAGCTCCTGCTTGTCCACCAGCGCCTTTAGTCGGACCACGGCCGTCTGGCTCCTCCGCAGCCTCTCGTCGCTCTCCTTCAGACGCTTATCGGACACCCGCTCTTTCTCCTGCGCCCGCCGCAGCCGCTCGCGCAGAGCGTGCGTCTCGTTGGTGTGGCGCGACAGCAGCTGGGTGATCTCGCTCTCCGTGTCGTCGTAGCGCTGCAGGGCCTTCTCTTGGCGTAGCTGGAGCTGGAGGAGAGAGAGGGGGAGGAGGGAGAGAGGGAAGGGAAGAGGAGCCTTGTTAGAGAGTGAGGTATGATGTGACTGTTAATTAGGCTACCTGTTAACTCATTCAGTGCCAGCTATTAGTCTTAGCCTTGTAGCTAACGTGCCAGGTTTCCATTACATATTTTCACTGTGCGTCACTATGTTTGGAGAGCTATATCTATATTCTATATTATAGCTATGGGGACAATACTATGGTCATTTGACAGTGACTTTCTTCCGTCCAAGATGCAAAAAAGAGATAGTTTTTTCAGGCATACGTTTGCACGTTATCCCGTGGTGAATATAAGTATAATTTCAGAGTGATCCGGGATCATTCCCGAAACGCTGAGTTATAGGGCGCTACGTGAATTCTACTATAATCGTTGGCGTTTCTTGACTGGACACGCTACTATTTCCAAATCAAATGTATATAATAGGTATTATGTTTCATCATGAATGCATGAAAGTAGAGGGGGGGGGGTCGTTTCTGATGCTTTGATTGCCAGTAATGGCATTCATATTGAACACTAAAAACGCTGATCAGCTGGATCGGTATGGAATTGTCGTCAGATAGTCCTTACCTCTGATCGGGGGTATTCCAAAAAGGATATTCCAATTGTTTGATCGCCATCTGGTCCATCTGATGTCCATCTAGTCCACGACATAATACAGCACAACACATGCACCAAGTGTCCCGTAGACGTTTCGATGCGACCGAGTGAACCTCTAGACTTCCCTGTACTACAAAACTGCGCCCGGAGCGGTTTAAACGTAACACATGGTCTGGAACAGGGTTTACTGCACTCTCGATACTGCCACCTGGCAGGATCTGGCCGGTACTGCACCCTCGGGGTCCCAGTATGCCTTTTAACGGCAACATACAGGTCAGTGACATTGAATAGGACATTAAAATCGAATAAAAGGGGCACCCAAGTGGCGACCCATGTGACACGCTGCGTCGCGAAGCGGCCGACCCGGGTTCGATTCCCGGACCCGCCGTCCTTTGCCGAATGTCTTCCCTCCGCTCTGTCCCCCGTTCTTCCTCTCTCTCTCTCTCTCTCTCTCTACCGGACTGACCGGTAGAACAAACAAATAGAAATCTACCAAAAAACATAATTAAAAGAAGAAAATCGAATAAAAGAAAAAACGACCAAAACCCGAGATATCTCGGGTCTGGCAGCCAACACATGGCGAGTTAACCTGAGAAATCTCTGGTCTGGCAATTAAAGAGTTAAGAGAATGAGGTAAATGTGACTGGTGGGCTACCTATTAAAGGGTGAGGTCAAATCTAAGTGTTTGGCGAGCTACCTGTTGGAGAATGTGCTAAAATGTGACTGTTTGGCAAGTGACCTGTTCAAGGATGAGGTCAAATGTGACTTTGAGCTACACGTCAGAGAATGTGGTAAAATGCTACTGTTTGGTGTGAGCTACCTGTCAGAGAACGAGGTAAAATGCTACTGTTTGGTGTGAGCTACCTGTCAGAGAACAAGGTAAAATGCTACCGTTTGGTGTGAGCTACCTGTCGGAGAACGAGGTAAAATGCTATTGTTTTGTGAGCTACCTGTCAGAGAACGAGGTAAAATGCTACTGTTTGGTGTGAGCTACCTGTCAGAGAACGAGGTGAAATGCTACTGTTTGGTGTGAGCTACCTGTCAGAAAACGAGGTAAAATGCTACTGTTTGGTGTGAGCTACCTGTCAGAGAACGAGGTAAAATGCTATTGTTTGGTGTGAGCTACCCGTCAGAGAACGAGGTAAAATGCTACTGTTTGGTGTGAGCTACCGGTCAGAGAACGAGGTGAAATGCTACTGTTTGGTGTGAGCTACCTGTCGGAGAACGAGGTAAAATGCTATTGTTTGGTGTGAGCTACCTGTCGGAGAATGGGGTAAAATGCTACTGTTTGGTGTGAGCTACCTGTCAGAGAACGAGGTAAAATGCTACTGTTTGGTGTGAGCTACCTGTCGGAGAACGAGGTAAAATGCTACTGTTTGGTGTGAGCTACCTGTCAGAGAACGAGATAAAATGCTATTGTTTGGTGTGAGCTACCCGTCAGAGAACGAGGTAAAATGCTACTGTTTGGTGTGAGCTACCTGTCAGAGAACGAGGTGAAATGCTACGGTTTGGTGTGAGCTACCTGTCAGAGAATGAGGTAAAATGCTATTGTTTGGTGTGAGCTACCTGTCGGAGAATGAGGTAAAATGCTACTGTTTGGTGTGAGCTACCTGTCAGAGAACGAGGTGAAATGCTACTGTTTGGTGTGAGCTACCTGTCAGAGAACGAGGTAAAATGCTATTGTTTGGTGTGAGCTACCCGTCAGAGAACGAGGTAAAATGCTACTGTTTGGTGTGAGCTACCTGTCAGAGAACGAGGTAAAATGCTACTGTTTGGTGTGAGCTACCTGTCGGAGAACAAGGTAAAATGCTATTGTTTGGTGTGAGCTACCCGTCAGAGAACGAGGTAAAATGCTACTGTTTGGTGTGAGCTACCTGTCGGAGAACGAGGTAAAATGCTACTGTTTGGTGTGAGCTACCTGTCAGAGAATGAGGTAAAATGCTACTGTTTGGTGTGAGCTACCTGTCGCAGGACGCGGTTCTCCTTCTGCAGCTCCTCAGTGCGCAGCTGCAGCTCGGACAGGCCGTTACGCAGCTCGTTGATCTTCAGCAGGCGGGCCGACAGCATGCGCTTGGTGACCAGGTCCAGGTCTTTGGGGGGCGTGGACTCCTTGCTCCGCGAGCGATCCCCCCATCGGTGCTGCTGGTGGGGCTGGTGCAGGCCGCCGGGCCGCAGGGGGCGAGACGCACCCCCCCGACGCCCCACGCCGACTGGGAGGTAAAGAGTATCAGGATGCATAGAGTTAATTAGTTGGCAGAGTTTTTCCTGCATAGAAAATTGGGAGGAGGACCAAACCTGACTGATGGTCTATTTACCAAACCTGACTGATGGCCTATTTACTCAGTTTACAAACGACACCTAATAATTGCAGGCTCTGCTAATGTTTATCCCCCTCTCCCAAAATTGCCAAGTGCACCTTAACCCATTCAGTGCCAACCACGAGATTAGTCGGGTTAACTCGCCATGCGTTGAGTGCCAAGACCCGAGAAAACCAGAGAAAACTTGGGTTTTAATCGTTATTTCTTTTATTAGCAATATCCATTCATTTTTCATCCATCCAGCCTGACGTTATCATTGGGAATGGGTCTGAGCTCGAAAAGGGCAAATACCGCCGCCTATCGTCTCCCGGATGGAAATGCACATCATTGGATTGGATTGGGTGGGACTGTGCATCAGAAAGAAACTCCGCTCCCGGGGTTTCCCTTCTCGGGCAAGCAGTATCTGTTACCACATTCACTGGGGAGGCTGGGAGCAGCTTTCGATTATGTTTTTTGGACTATAACGTTGGATCAATAAACTAGATCAATATTTGGAATGGCGATCAGGAATTGGATTAATCTTTTCGCAGAACATCTGATGTGAGGTAAGGACTCTATGTTACCAGTCTTGGCTTAATCAGATGTTTTTTTCTCCGCCATCGCAGCGTGTGTGTGTGTGTGCGTAACGTTAGCGTTGACCACGGCATGGATAATCGATTTTTCAGCCCGCTTCTCTAGCGTGCATAAGTACACATAATACTATCGATAATCAAGCGTTTACTTGAAAACTATTCATAAATCAGCCGAAAAATTACAAGGTGTTTTGTGTATTCCAGTAAAGGGCTATTATCGCGGAATTTCTCTGGAATTACTAGACATCTCCAAAACTATACTCGTATTCAAAATGGTATAAAACGGAAATGTACCAATGAAAAAACAATCAGTTTCGTACATGTTGACTGCAAGCAAGTCATTGATAAGTGAGGGGTGTTTTAGACCCATAGCCATAATTTAAGATATAGTTTAAGCGTTCGCAAATTTCCCCGTCCTCCCATTGACTTCTGTAGAGCCACATTACCTATAAGCCTACTGTGAGGGGCAAGTGGGCTGGCTTGAGTTAGACGCGTGCTTGAATAATTCAATGTCCAGAGTGCTTGTATCATTTTCGATATGCCAATCCTTTTATTGACCATTATCAACCAAAAAATATATACAAAAACTCTTTTTACTAATAACACTGAACGCCGATCTATACGGCACATCAACACGAACACGGTCAAAAACTGTTTGGCTATCCCCTCGTCACCCACTGATCAGTATAAATGGGTAACCAACCCCTGTGGTGGTTGCCATGGTGACTGAAAATGCCACACCTCTGCACCGTGAGTAGGGCTGGGCGATATGGCCTAAATATGATATCACGATATTTTCTGACCTTTCGGCGATACACGATACGCATCACGATGTTTTTCTTTTTTTCCCCAAACAATTCATTATGAGGCTTACCAAGACAGTATTTGAGTTTGCAAGCTAACATTAAAGACAAAATAAAATACCCATGCATTTAGCATTTTTATATTATATATTAGATTTAGATTATTGGATTATTAGATTATATATTGTATATATTTAGCAATGAGATATTATATGATTTAGATATGAAATATGATTAATTGAAAATGGGGGACCCTGATGTAAACAAGACGAAAGTCTTTCTCTGGTCTGCATCCCCTTAACAATTGTATGTATTGAGCTGTACTGTACCCATTCTGCAATATGTTAATAAAGTTTTAAATCAATCAATCAATCAATCAATCAATAGGATTTTAGCATTTTTATGAAACTACTGTATATTTGTATGTCTCTAAATGTTTTGATGAATTGAAAATGGAGGACCCTTATGTAAAAAAGCCGAAAGTCTTTTTCTGGTCTTCATCCTCCAGTCAGTCCACTGTTGTTGTATTGAGCTGTACTGTATTGTACCCATTCTGCAATCGTTAATAACGTTCATTCATTCAATCATTCAGCCGGCAACAGAATAATTTTGATTGACAGTCGAGTCTGCCAATTACGTCACACCGCTTGTACCCGCCCTGCTGTTCTTAGCACCAATCGGCAAGCGCTATTATTTTTTTACATTCCTGAATGCCCTCCATTGATTTTAACGAGAGGCGAGAGCTCAGCTCAACGACAACAACAGCTCACCGCAGCCGACGAGTGATTACTAGCGCACCGCATCATGACAACGAGGCATAATGATTTTACTGCAACAAATGTTATAATAAAAGCCTTTCCATACATCTGTCTGATTGAAAACTTTATTAACAGACCGCAGAATGGGCACGCACAACTCGGCACGGACTGAGATATGAACAGTAACGCTTGCTATCTATGTCGTCATCGGACGTTGCTATGTTTGGGTAAATACGCTGATGTGTAACTATATAACGTGTAACTATATAATGTTAATGCCACAAAACGAATGCCTTTGTTAATCATAAGTACTAACTTTGATGCAGTAGTGTGTGTGTGGGAGCGGCGTTGTTCAAAAGTTTGAACGGGGTGGACCAGATTGACGCGACACAATCCTCTTGGGCAAAACATCACGATATCCACGATACGTTAAAAAAGTGTATCGTTAGGCGGTTAGGTGGCCGAGCGGAGATTGCGTTCGTCACCAACCCCGGAGCTGTGAGCTGGATTCGCCTGTTCGAATCCAGCTCACAGCTCCGGGGTTGTCACAGCTTGGCTGGCCGTCTGCACTAATACAATTGGCTGTATTAGAGGGTGGGAGAAGCTGGCGGGGTGGGTCCGGGTTGTTGTAAAACAGCGACTCCTACAGTTCGGTCGGGGCGCCTGCTAAGCGCGGATAGGACTTGAGGGGGATAGTGTGATCCTCCCACACGCTACGCCCTCTCGATGAGAATCCGCGCTGCCAGGTGAAAAGAAGCGGTGATTGGTTGGACGTGTGTCGGAAGAAGCACGTGGTAGCCTCCACTCTCCCAGATGATCTGACTGTGGGGGGTAAGTGCGCAGCGACCAGGAAGGGACTGGGAATTGGCATACGACTAACATTGGGATGGGAGAAAATCGGAGGAAAATGGAGGGGGAAAAAGATCAATAAAAAAAAAAAAAAAAAAATTATCGTTAATGAACTGTACCCGATATTTATATAATATCGTCATATCGCCCAGCCCTAACCGTGAGTACAAATAAAATGAAATAAACAGAAAGGCTTTTTGGCTCCAACACACCAGCCCCTAATTGAGAATGGCAGGAGGCCAGGAACAATTCAAAATAATATTTACGTAATGAGCCAATATATTCATAAAAAAGAACTCAAAAAACAATTATTTGAATTAGAAGCTTTAAATTGCAGCTTCTTGAAGCAAGCAAAGTTTAGTTACTGGTCTATCCAGTGTGCTCGTTTTTGTCTTCACTCGTGCAGAACGCACCAGTCCTTTCCTGTCGGGATAGGTCTCCAGGACTCTTCCAAGTAACCAGGAACCATGTGGAGCTGTAGCGTCTGCGATCAATACAATGTCTCCAGGAACAAGACTTCGTCTCTCCTTACTCCACCTCTGCCGCTCCTGTAGCAAAGGTAAGTATTCTCTCAGCCAGCGTTTCCAAAAAAGGTCTGAGATGTATTGGACTTGTCTCCATCTCCTTTTGAGGTAGAGGTCGGACTTCTCAAACAATCCAGGTGGCAAGATTGGTATTCTTTTCATTGTGAGAATGTGATTGGGAGTGAGAGCTTCCAGATCGTTGGGATCTCCAGACAACTTAGTTATGGGGCGATCATTAAGAATGGCTTCGACTTCACACAGCACTGTATGAAATCCTTCGTCATTCAAGGTTTGCTGGTGTAGAACTGATGTTAGTATTCGTCGAATCATCCGTATGATGCGCTCCCATGCACCTCCATGATGAGAGGCTGTGTTGAAGCTCCACTGAATTCCTTCTTCCAGAAAAGCTGATTGTATTTTGCTGTGGTTTAAAGCAGCGAGAGCTTCCCTCAACTCTCTTTTAGCACCAACAAAATTGGTTCCATTGTCCGATCTTAAATGAGAGATGGGTCCTCTTCTACAAACAAACCTGCGTAGAGCATTTATACAGGAGTCCGTATCCAATGAATAAGTGACTTCCAAATGGACTGCTCTACATGCCATACAGGTGAAAATGACTCCATAGCGCTTTTCAAAGGAACGTCCCCTCTTGACCTCAATCGGGCCGAAATAATCAACTCCAACATTGGTAAATGGAGGAAGATCAGCAACGATTCGCTCTAGAGGCAAGTCTGACATCTTCTGCTCACCCAACTTTCCTCTATGGCGTTTGCAGAAGACACAGTCAGACAGGACCTTTCTTGTTGCTGCATTGGCACTAGTGATCCAATATTTTCGGCGCAATCTGGAGAGAACATGGTTTCTCCCACCATGACCCATCTGTTCGTGGATGTGCTTTAGTATGAGAGTCGATACATGGAGGTCTTTCGAGAGGATAACAGGATGTTTAGATTCCTCAGACATTGCTGCCCTACTCAACCTCCCTCCAACTCTAAGCAAGCCATCCTCCAGAATGGGGTCCAGTTTATAGATGGGACTGTCTTTCTTTACTTCACCCTTTCCAGATGTCAACACAGCAAGTTCATCAGGGAACCTTTGCTGTTGAGTGAAACGAATGATGGCAGACTCAGCTGTAGAAAGATAATCTGGTGTTAAGTTCTGGTTTCCCAATGCAGCTCTACTTTGTTGCATTTCCTGTTCCACTTTGTCTGCATCTTCATGACTCAGTTGGTTTCTTTTATGACTCATCTCCAATAGAGTCTTTCGTAATTTCAGGATCCAAGCAACTGACCTTTTCAACCTTTTCCAGTCAGAAAAGTAGGTGATCAGTTGGTGTGTGGCACTTGGTGCATCGACAATTACTGCGTTGATGGTGAGATCCTTTTTGACCTCAGGGTCATCAGCAGCAATGTTGTACTCCAAGATACTATCTGGCCACTCTTCCTCTGGTTTCCAAAGAAACTCAGGGCCTTCAATCCAACTTCTGTTGGTCAGCAAATCATCCACCGTAACTCCCCTTGAGGCTTTGTCAGCAGGGTTCTGAGTGGTATGAATGTACCTCCACTGCGTGACTTCAGATGTTCTTCGGATGGTAGAAATCCTATTTGCCACAAAGGTGTGAAATCTCTTGTCTTCATTTCTGATGTACTTTAAAACTGAAGTACTGTCAGTCCAGAAACAAGATTTCTCAAGGCAAAGCTGAATTTCGGCTCTGAGCATGGTATCCACACGAACAGCAAGAACAGCTGCAGTGAGTTCCAAGCGTGGAATGGTGACTTGCTTTAGTGGGCAAACTCTGGCTTTACCTAACAGGAAAGAGACATGACACCTGTTGCTGTTGTTCAATATCTTCAGATAGGTCACAGTGCCATATCCACTTTCGCTGGCATCAGAGAAGTGATGTAACTGACCACAAATGGTTTCTCCAAAATCTGCCGGCTTGAGGCATCTTTCAACTTTGAATGCCATCACTCTTTCCAGGTCTCTCAACCACTTCGTCCACTGCTGTTGGAGAATTGGGTGAATTTGATCATCCCATCCATAGTTCCTCCTACACATATCTTGCAGTATGAGCTTGGCTGGAAGTGTGAGTGGGGCAAGAAATCCTAAAGGATCATAGATTGAGCTGACCATCGATAGAATCCCACGTCGAGTATGAGGCTGTTCTTTGAGTGCCAACTTGAACTTAAAAGTGTCTGTATCAACACACCAATGAAGTCTAAGGGCCCTCTCCACTGGCAGTTGGTCTCTGTCGAGATCCAAGTCAAGCAAATTCTTGGATCGGTCTTCCTCTGGAATGGATAGCAGCACTCCACGGTTATTGCTAATCCATTGTCAAATGGAAGCCTCCTTTTTGACAAACATCTGTCAAATCCTTGACCATTTTAACAGCCTCCTCTTCTGATGGCAAGCTCTTAAGACAGTCATCCATGTAGAAGTTTCTGTTGACCGTGTCAAGTACCTCAGCAGGGAAACTGTTGTGGTTATCTTCTGCTGTCTTTCGGAGGGCATGACAAGCACAGCTAGGAGAAGACACTGCCCCAAAGAGATGCACAGTCATCCTATATTCTACCAGTTCTTGGGATACGTCGCCGTCAGGCCACCACAAGAACCGAAGAAAATCTCTGTCTTTCTGTGCCACATTGACTTGATGGAACATCGCTTTAACATCAGTCATTAAGGCTACAGGTTCTTGCCGGAAACGTGTGAGGACTCCTAACAAGGTGCTGGTGAGGTAAGGGCCTTGTAGAAGCTCCTTATTGAGGGATTTTCCTCTATACTCTGCTCCACAGTCAAATACGACACGCAGATTGCCCTTCCTGGGATGGTACACTCCATGGTGTGGAATGTACCATACTTTTCCATCACACCGTTCCACTTGATGTTCAGGAACACGTTCAGCATATCCTTTACTGATTACGTCGTCAAGAAAGTTAGTGTATTCTCGGTGGAACTTCTCATCTCTCCCAAACCTCCTTTTCAGTCCAAGGATGCGTTGCCTAGCAACAAACTGATTGTTTGGCAGAGACACTTCTTTCCTTTTAAAGGGAAGCTCCAAGGTGTAATGTCCGTCTTGAAGTTTGCATGAATCAGTCATGATTTCCATGAACTTCATATCATCCCTCGACATTTCCTCTTTGTCTTCTGATGACCTTTCATTAAAATCATGGTTGTACTGATTGTTCAGCAACTCCTCCAGATTTGTTATAGAGATCCTATTAACAATAGCAGCTGGGTTGACACTCTCACTCCGCTGCTCACTGTAGCCTGATAGGGGACCATTAATGACCCACCTCAATAGGGTCTTAATGGCATATGGCCCATTGCCATGACTATTCACAACTTCCCAAGGTTCAAGCAATTTGGGGGCATTGGTACCTATCAATAACTCCACATCAGCTTGAATCCGAGGAAGGGCAACCCCATCTAAGTATGGCCACTTAGCCAACTCCTCTTGGCTAATGATGTTACTTGTGGTTACGGGCATCCTCTTCTGGGTATAGACCTTGGGCAGGTCATAGAACTGTTTCCCAGTGAGGCTGGAGATCTCCAAGTCGGTCAGTATGTAGCTGGACACAGATGCCTTTGGGCCCATGGTATGTAAGCTGATTTGTGTTTTCCTTCCTGTAAGGTTCAGCCTTCTCATTAGGGATTCTGAACAAAATGTGTCAGTGCTGCCTGAATCTAAAAATGCATATGTTGTGATGATTTTGTCTCCCTTACTGGACTTCACCTGTACAGGCAAGATTGACAGAGTCCCATTGCTGCTTCCGGCCCCTGTTTGTCCACATGTTTCCAAAGAGATCTGTGCGTTACTTACCGAAGGTTTCTTTGGCTGGTTTGTGTTGCTTGCTCTCTCCTTCTGATTAATATGAAGAACACTTGGATGGTTTTGGCTGCACACCTTGCAAGTCAAGCGCTTCTCGCAATTCCTGCTAAAATGTCCAATGCGAAGGCAGCCGAAACAGATTCCTTTTTGCCTTATAAAAGTAATCTTGTCCCTGTGTGTCTTCTCCTCCATCTGAGGACATTGATCCAGAGTGTGGTTTTTAGAGCAACATACACAAGTGTTGGTGTTGTGAGCAGATGCATTTCTTTGCTTTGCAGGGGTTTCGATGGTAGTAACTGTGGTTGCAAAACTGTCTCCTTTGATTTTGGGTTTAATTTGTGATTTCATTCTGTTCATGTTCATAGGTCTACTTCCTGTATTTGGTGGTGTATTTTGAATGTCTCTGAAGACTGGGTCTGAGACAATCTTTACCTGGCGCTCAATGAATGTGACAATATCCATGAATTGTGGTCTGCGATGGTGTTTTTCCATTATCGAACATACAGAGACTCTCCAATTCTCTCTGAGCTTGTATGGAAGCTTTGAAATCAATACTTTCATGTTCGCTGGCATATCGAGTTCCCTCATGTACTGGACATTCTCCATAGCATTACAGCACTCCCGAAGGAAAAGAGCATAGGCTTGAAGAGATTTTATGTCTTCAGCCTTCACTAGCGGCCAGTTGAGCATCTTCTCCATGTAAGCTGCTGTGATTTTATATTCATCTCCAAAGTGTTGTTCAAGTAGGTACTTTGCGGGGGTTCCGGTTCCGGGTCGGAAGCATGTGAACGTCTCTGAGCCACGCTGCCGCTCCCGAACTTTTATTTTACTTTAAAAAGCCTCTTTTTTTATTTTCAAGGTGATTGAACCACTAATATACGACATCCGTATCTAAGACTGTACTATTCGACCCAAAAAGGGAAAAGAATAACGAGCATGATGACTGCACGAGTCTTGAGAAGCGAGACCGCCCCTGTGGATGGGGCTACCATGGCTAAGCTAATGGATGAGCTCAAACAGGCCTTCACCATGGAGTTCAGAACGTTTGCTGCCTCGCTCGAGACTAGACTCGACGGCTTCCAGCAGGAGGTCGCAGACCATACCCAACGCCTGACCTCCGTGGAGGACGGCATGGATAGGTGGTCGGATAGGATGGTGGAGCTAGAAGTCAGATGCACAGCTCAGGATATAGTCATCGACAAGCTAAGAAACAAGCTAATTGATGTTGAATCACGTAGTCGGCGTTCTAACATTCGCATCCTGGGCCTGGACGAATCCCTGCACAGCAACCGTCCCAGTGTCTTTTTCGCGGAGGTCCTGGTGGAAATCATGGGGAAAGATGTCCTCGCTACAGCACCGGAGCTTGACTGATGCCACAGGACGCTAACACCCAGACCAGCACCAGGCTCCAGGCCTAGGGCCGTAATTGCCTGCTTACATCACTACAAGATCAAAGAGACTATTATCCTGGAAGCTCGCAAGAGGAGGGGGAATCTGACATACAGAGGGAAACCAGTCGCTATCTTCGAAGATTATCCCCCCGAGGTGGTCGAGCAACGTTCACAATACCGTGATGTCATGGGGCCCCTGTACAAGCGCGGATTTAAACCATCGCTCCAGTTCCCTGCGAAGCTAATCATCCGAACCAAGGAGGGCAGGCTGCATCTACCGTCGCCCAAGGACGCCGTGGACTTCCTGAGGGCCCGACCCAGAGGGACCTCGACACCGGCTTCGCCAGGGCGAGGCGCAGACCCGACACTGGCTTCACCAGGGCGAGACGCGGGCATGACGCTGGCTCCACCGGGGCGAGACGCGGACCCGACACCGGCTTCACCAGGGCGAGACGCGGGCATGACGCTGGCTCCACCGGGGCGAGACGCAGACCCGACACCGGCTTCACCAGGGCGAGACGTGGGCCTGATGCTGGCTCCACCGGGGCGAGACGCGGACCCGACACCAGCTTCACCGGGGCGAGACGCGGACCCGACGCTGGCTCCACCGGAGCTGAACGCGGACCCGACACCGGCCTCATCGGATCCTGACGGGGTAGTAGCGATGGAACGTTAGCATACTGCTACGGCTATCACACAGAAAGGGGTCGCATTTGGTATCTTATTACATATGTGAGTATGGATGAATACTTGACATTAGGCCTCGCCTGGAAAGTTGTCTTTTTATTTTTCTCTCGCTATCTGACATAAGGGGAGGGGGGGGGGACGAGTATGTTATATATGACTGTTGTACTGATGCACGGCCATAGCCACGGGCTAGGTTGCTAACTGTTAACGTTTCGGAAGGAGCGGGACCTATTCTATTCCGTTTCGGATATTTCTGCCACGCTTATGACTTTTGCGCGATATACCAGCTCCCGGCCATGTTTTTGATCATGGCCACCGGGATGCATTTACTGTTGATTACATGTCGAGCGAGATGGGGTCTCGTGGCTGCGCCACCTGTTTGACTCTCGACCGGTTCATGCAACCCGCATGGCTCCCATTAATGTTTGCTGCTGACAATGTGCTCGCGGGAGCGGCGGGCGGCCCCCGGCACAGCGCCCTCCTCTGGTGGGGAGGCATAACTGTGTAGGGTCGAACCAACGTCAGGGGAGATAACAGTCTCGCGGACAGGGTATCGCCCCCTCCCGGCCTGGTGGAGGTACTGCGCGCCTGTTTTGTCGCAGCATGCCTGGCAGATACACCCCCCCCCCCCCTTTTTACAGACAGTTCTGGGTTCCAGCCGTTGACCTTACTATTGGCTTATGGTTCAATTTGATCTTTTTTTTTCTTGTTTGCTTTACACTCTGAGGCACTTTTGTATACAGGGAAATGTGGCAGTTGGCCATGGAGATGGTTCTACGAGTGGTAGGTTTGAAGTCTCTGGAAATGTTGGTGAGTCCCTGTGATGTTGGGGAAAGACCCACCGGTCCCACACATTTATATGTTTTTTATGTCATTATTATATGTTTTATGTATGGCTCGAAATACGTGTGCATAGTGTTTAGGTTAAGTGAATTCTACATGCCCACAGGCTTGCCCAGGTCTGCCCCACCTACACGCCCTTCAATGTTCTATGGCTACGGCTAACTCTGAGAGCTTCAAGCTCTGCTCCTGGAATGTTCGAGGCCTGCAGAGGTTGGCTAAGAGGAAGGCGATTCTGACCTTTTTAAGGAGGGAGAATGTGTCGATTGCTTTTTTACAAGAAACTCATATGGGGCCCAACGACACTGCTAAACTCCAAAAGAGCTGGGTAGGACAGGTCTTTGCTACAAACTATTCTACGTTTAGTAGGGGCGTGGCCATATTGATCAATAAAAATCTCCCCTTTAGACTTATAACTTCCTCTGTGGATAGCCAAGGTCGCTATGTGATTATCAAAGGGGTTCTTAAGGGTAAAGAAATGACATTTATGAATGTATACTGTCCCCCAGGCTATTCCCCTGACTTTCTATCCAAGATATTTGCTGAGTTTAATGGCCTGGCCTCTGAGAACGCCTTTGTGGGCGGAGACTTTAATTGTCACCTCATACCGTCTCTTGACAAACTCCCACCCAGTCTGGCTCCCCCCTCTAGGCAAGCAAAGACGCTCACCTCCCTATGCGAAGACACTGGATACTCAGATGTCTGGAGAACCCTTTGCCCATCAGAACTGAAGTTCACCTTTTTTAGCGGCCCACACAAGAGCAACAGTAGAATAGACTATTTCTTCATCCCTTCCTCTAAGATCTTTCTAGTATCGTCCTGCACAATCGGAAGCATCGTTCTATCGGATCACGCCCCTATATACCTGGTCTACTCCCTGTCAGAAGAGAGAGCGCTGTCGAGGCGTTGGCGCCTCAACCCATACCTCCTCAAAGATGATATATTTGTCTCCTATTTCGAATCGGAATTTAAAATTTTCTACTCAATTAACTTTCGCTCTACGGATAACCCGTCTCTACTCTGGGAAACATCTAAGGTCTTTTCTCGTGGACTGATTATATCTTATGTATCATCCAAGAAGCGCAAGAAAAATGAACAATGTAAACTTCTTGAATCCAAACTAGCCGACCTTGAAAATCAGCATGTTTCAAACCCAGCCCCGGCTGTGCTTATGGAGCTTACGGCCACCAGAGCGGCGCTAAACACTCTTCTGATCCAGGACGCCGAATATTCTCTTAAATTTGCCAAACAGAGAATGTACGAACACGGTGACAAGCCGGGTAGGTTCCTGGCTAACTTGGCAAAAAAAAGGGCTGACACCCAAGTAATAGCCTCAATCTCCGACTCCAAAGGGGGTCAGGTCCTTTGACACCAAAACTATTAACAAAGAGTTTGCCTCTTTCTATGCCCAACTCTATAGGACCGAGCGACCCGATGGTGCTCTCTCTGACATGCAGGCCTTCTTCGCTGAATTACACCTCCCTAAGGTATCGAAAGATCAGAACTTGCTCCTTAACGCCCCAATTACGAAGGAAGAAGCTCTGGGCGCCCTTAAGGCTATGCCATCTGGTAAGGCTCCGGGCCCGGACGGTTTCGGATGCGAGTTTTATAAAGAGTTCGGTCATATTCTATTAGATCCCCTGCTGGCAATGCTTAACCACTCCGCTGAAGTGGGAATACTGCCCCAGTCTCTACGGGAGGCTAATATCTGCCTTCTCCTTAAGAAGGGTAAATGCCCTGAGGAGTGCGCCTCCTATAGGCCTATAGCCCTACTCAATTCGGACCAAAAGTTGCTTTCCAAGATCCTGTCCATGCGCCTGGAAAAAGTACTCCCTTTTATTATTAATGAAGATCAGACCGGTTTTATTAAGGGTAGGAACTCTACCGACAACATGAGACGGCTCCTCAATATCATCCAAATGACTTGTGAGACAGACCACCCCGCGGTGGTTCTGTCTCTCGACGCGGAGAAGGCGTTTGACCGTGTAGAATGGCCGTATCTATTTTTAACCCTCGCTGAATTTGGCTTAGGTGACACCTTTATTGACTAGGTCAAGGTTCTTTACAACTCGCGAATGTCGGCGGTCCTGACTAATGGACTTAGGTCTAGCAATTTTCCTCTGCAGCGGGGGAACCCCCAGGGGGATCCTCTTAGCCCTTTACTATTCGACATGGCCATAGAACCACTCGCACAGGCCGTAAGGCAGTCAGCCGAGATCTCAGGTATTAGAGTGGGCGGGAGGGAGCACAAAATCACCCTTTACGCGGACGACGTGCTGATCTTTGTGTCTAAGCCTGACTCTTCAATTCCATGTCTGACCCGCATGATTTCCACGTTTGGAACCTTCTCGGGGTACAAAATAAACTTTTCCAAATCCGAAGCAATGCCACTTGGGACACTCAAATCTATCCCGATACTGCCCGAGCCCTTCCCATTTCGCTGGTCGCCCTCCGGCTTCGTTTACCTAGGAGTATTTGTGAC
Source organism: Notolepis coatsorum (assembly GCF_963971535.1). Lineage (NCBI taxonomy): Eukaryota > Metazoa > Chordata > Actinopteri > Aulopiformes > Paralepididae > Notolepis > Notolepis coatsorum. Next base: position 78,258,354 of record NC_140169.1, on the reverse strand, counting down.
ACCCACCTATGATACGTTGGCTAAGGCCAATTTTCCCCCTCTTTTAGACACCATAAGGGCAGACTTAGTTAGATGGGCCCCCTTACCGATCTCCTGGCTGGGTAGGATTGCCCTCGTCAAGATGAACGTACTCCCCAGACTGTTGTACCCTCTTCAAATGATCCCAGTGCTGCTGACAAACAAGGTTATCAAGGTGCTGGAAGGCTGGCTAAGCTCATTAATTTGGAATGGGAAGAAACCGCGTCTGAAAATGGCCAAATTACAGATGGATAGTGAAGATGGGGGTCTAGACCTACCTAATATTAGACACTACCAGCTGGCGGCACACCTTAGGGTGATGGTCGGCTGGTTCAGATCAGACCCACTGTCAATATGGCTGGACGTTGAATCCTCGCAATCTAAGTCCCCCCTGTGGAACCTACTATTTATCAAAGACTTTAGGTCTGTGAGGAAGGTGTGCTCCAACCCCATCACATTATGTTCCGTCAAGGCCTGGAAGACTGTCCGTAAGGTGGAGGGCCGAGCCAAGCTGACCTCTCCTCTTACCCCGATTGTAGACAATCCCGACTTTAAGCCAAACCAAGTCGGCGGCGGCTTCAAGACCTGGTATAGGCAGGGCATAACCGATCTTGGCCACCTGTTTGATGGCCGGACCCTAATGTCCTTTACACAGCTGCAGCAGCGATATGGCCTATTGAAAGCGGAATTTTTTTAGGTACCTACAAATTAGGCAGTTTATCACCAAGGACACCTCACTTTTAACTGACATCTCCACCTCGCAGGTGGAGAAAGCCCTCTCCTTACAGATCCCCAAAAAACAAATATCTATCTTCTATAGTACTCTGAACCTTAATTCATCTTTATCTTCCTATGTTACTAAACAGTCCTGGGAAGAGGATTTGGACATAGAAATCACAGATGCAGACTGGCAGGATACGTGGACCTACGCAAAAAGAAATCTCGGTTTGTAACCGCACCAAGGCCATCCAAATTAGAATATTGCATCGCATTAATATTACCCCCGCCCGTAAAAGTAAAATGGATCCCAATACGTCCCCACTTTGCTTTAAATGCAAGATAGAGATTGGAAATCACGTCCACTGTTTTTGGACCTGTGTAAAACTACAGAGCTACTGGTACGACGTTGTAGAAGAACTGTCTGACATATTTCACACCCCCATCGAGCTGGATCCCCTCTGCCTTTTGCTGGGCCTCCCAGATATTCATGTTACCAATTCCAAACATAAGAGACTGTTCAATTTGTTGACATTTGCTGCTAGAAAGAACATCCTGTTGTTTTGGATCAAGGACGAGGTCCCGTCAATGAGGTCATGGCACAATATCATAATGGAATGTATCCCCTGTGAGTATATTACGTGTATGCTGCATTCCAAGTTGGACACTTTTTATGAGATCTGGGACCCCTATCTGTCGCATATTGGGCCTGCACTATCCACCACTGTACTAGCCGGATTTCCCCATTACCAGTAACCTCCCACTGCTGCCTTGTTTTGTCTACGGTATTGGCATTGTAAATACTGTACATGTCCTATTGACTACAGTGGCACTGTACATGTTCTCTTGACTGCGGTAATACTGTACATGTTCTCTTGACTACAGTAGTGCTGTACAGGTACCCTTGACTACAGTAACACTGTACATGTCCACTTGACTACAGTAGTACTGTACATGCCCACTTGACTACATTGATACTGTACATGTCCTCTTGGCTACAGTAACACTGTACATGTCCACTTGACTACAGTAGTACTGTACATGCCCACTTGACCACATTGATACTGTACATGTCCTCTTGGCTACAGTTGTACGGTACATGTTCTCTTGACTACAGTAATGCTGTACATATACCTTTGACTACAGTGATACTGTACATGCCCTCTTGACTATAATAATACTGTACAAACCCACTTGACTACATTGATACTGTACGTGTCCTCTTGGCTGCAGTAGTACTGTACAGGCACTCTGGGCTACTAGGGTATACACGGTCATACGCACACGTTCACAACACACATATATGCATGTACACATAAAACATATACATAGGTAAAGCACACGCACATATGGGTAGGTAGAACACACGTATATATAGCACACGAGATAAGGCGCACACGTGAAAGCCACTTATTTTATTTTGTTTTATTTATTTTATTTTCTATTGTCATTTCCTTATTTAATTTGTATTGTCTTTTTTCTTTTCTGTTTGCCTGTCTTGTAATGTTATGTTGTTAGTGTCATTATTTTTATTATTATTGACGGTATTGTATTGTGATGTCTTGTTCTATGTTGAAAATTGAAAATAAAAACATTTATAAAAAAAAAAAAAAGTAGGTACTTTGCCATATCATAGCCTCTGTCTGGAGCCATCTGTTGACAGCTACGCACAAGCTCTTTAGGCTGACCCCTGGTGTACTTCTCCAAGAAGTACAAACAATCACCTCTGTTTCTCGTGTTCTTCTCCACACAATGAACAAAGGCTCTGACAAAGGTGCTGTACTGCAGAGGATCCCCATCAAAATATGGAATCTCTCTTGGTGGCAGTAAGTGAGTGGTTTGCTGCTCCACTAGCATTGCTGTTATCTCATTTTGTCTTTTTAATAGGTTGCATACAACTGAGGTTTCATTGCTTTGGGGTGAAATTACAGTTGGGTTCGTTAGCTGCACAGGAGCTTCCATGTGAGTTGTATTGTCCTGTGCTCCATCCCAAGACACATGTTGTCTTTGTAAAGATGGCGGTTGTGTTTGAAGAGTTGGCTGTAACAACATAGATTGTTGTCTTTGCCAAAATGGGGGCTGTTGAATGGGTGTTGGCTGCATCAAGTGCATAGGTTGTTGTATTTGCCAGGGTGGTGGTTGTTGAATGGGTGCTTGTTGCTGTTGCATAGCTTGTGGTTTCCATAGTGATGGTTGTTGCACATATGATTGCTGTGCAGATGGTTGCTGCAGTTCTGGTGGTTGCATAGATGGTTGCTGTGGTTCTGGTGGCTGCATAGACGGTTGCTGTGGTAGTGATCAGTGGAGGTTTCTCTATGACAACACGTGAAACACAAATTCACTCATAATTCATAATTATTATTAATTTACACATATAAAAAAAAAAAAAAACTATATATATATATTTTTTTTTTTTAATTATTATTATTATTATTTTTTTATTATAAATGTTTTCCTCTGTAAAAAAAATGCCAGTGAATTTTTTTTTCTTCAAAAATGGCCAAAATGTACAGCTCTGAGCAGGCCTGCACTGCAGTATTGCCTGCAGTAATTATTCGTGAAGAAAACTTCACAGGTGTGACCCATTGTTAAATAAATAATAAATAACAGCGAATCAAAATAGGCTATTAACTTCATCTAAGCACGGTCTGTGCAGTTAAACTCTTGCCATTGAATGGAGGATTGATTGATTGACAGCCCTTGACATCCAATACACGGAGGTTGAATATGATTGGCAGCCTTGCAAATCCAATCAGAGATTTCTGCATTGCAAAGTCAAAATGGGTCCAGCTGCATGTGAGGAGGATAGGTTTAGCTCGGGCCAATCTCAAGTTTCTCAAGTTTCTTTATTAGTTGTCATACAGAAGTACAGAATACTTTTATACAAAATGTAACATAAAGAAGCATTTTGTATAAAAGTATTCTGTACTTCTGTATGACAAATAATAAAGAAACTTGAGAAACTTGAGATTGGCCCGAGCTAAACCTATCCTCCTCACATGCAGCTGGACCCATTTTGACTATGTGAAAGTTGAGACTATGAGAAAGTTGTTGTTTAGTAGTTAGTAAGCTGTACAGCTATAACAAGTCAGGCTAAATTAAACTTTGTGCCAACATTAGGACCGAAGTATAAACCAGCAACTGAGCAACATGAAGAAGTGGATTTATGCATCTGGATCAGAAAAAACGTTGTGGATGAAAAAGTAAGTAGGCTACAGTGCTTGTATGCTAACAGTAGCTAGGCAGCTTAGCCTACATCACAATGATAATCACCAAGCTAACTTACTGTACACACTGTAGGGCTGGGCAATTAATCGAAACAGAATCGCGATATCGATTCATAGACCTATGCAATCTAATTTCTAAGTTATGACTATTTTCTTTTATTAAAAATAAAAGGTTTTTTTTTTCTTCTTTTTTTATTATTTTATCTGGGTTGAACATGATTTGTGGAACTCCCTCTGGTGTTGTGGTCATGGTATTCACTGACCTTTGGGAAGTATTTCGACATGCACATGGGTATCTTAGTGGTGTAGTGTATCTTGTAGACCAGGCCCATTGCAAGTTGCTGTACTCTGTCGTCTACTCTAAGCCATCCTAGGTTGTCAAAGTGGACAGGGGTGAGGTGGGTTTTAGGAGTAAGGTCAAGCAGTAGTCTGACCAGTTTGTTTTGTGATGTTTTGTAATCTTGTTTTTAGTGCCTTTGAGGTGCTTTGGTACCATGAGGTGCAAGCATAGTCGTAGTACCCTTGAATGAGTGCTCCTGTTAGAGTCTTCAAGGTATTCTTGTTTACCAGAGAGGAGATCCGGTACAGGAATCTAGTTCGTTGGTTGACTTAGTTTTATTACATTGGATCCCATTTTGTCACAGGAAAGATTTGCCTCTATAGGATGGAACCCAGGTAGGTAATTTCATCTTTCCTTTTAAGATAAGATATTCCTTTATTGATCCCCTTGGGGAAATTCAGGCATCATAGCAGCATGGGGGAAGGGGGGGGTACAGGTAGTGAAAACAACACAAGCAGTGTAAACAAATAGGTCAATATAATTGACTATCTAACTAACTGAAATATACATTATTCATTATTCACAGTATCACAGTATCCACATAAGGTGCAGTATGCATAAGGTAGTGTTATTGTCCTACTTGGGTTCCTATTAGTTCTAGGTCGATGTCTGGCAGCAGTCGCTGCCCACTGTTGTGGAGCCTGATGGCCACTGGTATGAAGGACTGTCCGAGGCGGTTAGTTGAGTGTCGGGGGGGTATGAGTCTGTGGCTTCCTTGTCACCTTCACCTAATATGTTTTGATCTGGTCAGGTGCGCTGTCACCTAAAATGTTTTGATCTGATCAGGTGCGCTGTCACCTAATATGTTTTGATCTGGTCAGGTGCGCTGTCACCTAATATGATTTCATCTGGTCAGGTGCGCTGTCACCTAATATGTTTTCATCTGGTCAGGTCCGCTGTCACCTAATGTTAATATGTTTTCATCTGTGTCCACTGACCACTGACACACAGTGGGGGATGTTTTAAAAATATTATTTAATATATAATATAATATAATAATTTGTGCTTCACCTAAAAATTTTGTCAGCAGCCTCCACTGATGTATATTCTTTTGCATGAGGATTGAGAGTGACTGAGGGTTCCTTTAACCTTGTTCCTTTCCTGTAGTAGGAGTCCATTCCATCGGACTGTGTGAGTGAAAGAGCTTGGTGACTGGGGGATTGTAATACTGCTATTCTTGCGTTGGTAGCTGCCAGTTGTGCATCAAGCTCCATCGTTTCCTTTTTCTTTTTCAGGATCTGTTCCTGCTCTTCCAGAGCGTGTTTATCCTTTTTCAGGATCTGTTCCTTGGCTTCCAGAGCGTGTTTCAGGATCTGTTCCTGCTCTTCCAGAGCGTGTTTATCCTTTTTCAGGATCTGTTCCTTGGCTTCCAGAGCGTGTTTCAGGATCTGTTCCTGCTCTTCCAGAGCGTGTTTATCCTTTTTCAGCATTTGTTCCTGCTCCTCCAGAGCGTGTTTATCCTTTAACGCTGCAGCGCGAATCACAAGTGAAGCTCTATCTGCCTCGGCCTGTAAGCGAGCTGCTGAGGTAGAAGATCTGCTGGACCTGCTGGACCTGCTGGTACCAGACCTTGTGTGACCTTTGTGAGCAGATTTTTTACTTCCCACATTATAAATGCTGTCATTTGGATTAATTGGATGTTGCACGTCCTCCTCATCCTTATTAACACTTTCCACATTAGAAATGCTGTCATTTGGATTAATTAGATTTTGCACGTCCTCCTCATCCTCATTAACACTTTCCACAGTTTTGGTAATTTTTGTCCATGCATTCATGTGATCAATAAAGTCATTGACATTGATCATTTTGGCTTTGAACCAAATGTCATGTTTTCCCCTTTCCTCAGGAGGTACTATTGGCAACAGAGCCTCCTGGTTTGCTGCTGCTTCCTTGCATATGTGGAGATATTGCATAAATGCGCATTGCACCTCCTGTTTGCATCCACTTTGCATTAACCCCAAAATCGTTTTTTGCAAGTTAGAAGCCTTGTTAAATTTAGATTTATGTAATTTATGTAATGTGTCAATTTTATCCAATAGGGCTTTTGGTGTTAATTTGCTCTTGCGTTTTGTGACCTGCTGATCGGTATCAACATTGTGTGTGATTTGACCTGTGTCCACCTCGGACTCTGTTTTAGCCACTGTGGGTGTGGGCTGTGACTTTTCAACCAATGAAGGTTCTTTACAATGCGTTTCAGCCGTGGCGGGCTGTTCAACCGGCATAGCGCTACTCTCTGGATTTTGAACACCTTTATCAGAATCCATATCAGCAATATAAGACCAACGGATTCAATATGAAACGGTACCTTTGGTTAAATCACAATAAACAAAACCCACAGTTAATCATCACATGGTTAAACGTTTTAACCAAACCTTAATAGACACACACACGAACGGGGTGCGCAACCATATACCACCAATGCATTGGAATTTTCCCTTTTTATATTTTTCTCAATTGACCCTGTGTGCACACATTTGTTTTTTATATGGCCATATAAGATATACCTGGTAGCGCGCTACATACCTGTTCGTTGCGCAGCGCTGTCGGGGCCGTTTGACTTTATTCTTTGAACTTCGAAAAGTCTTTGAATAGCGCTCGGACAAGGAGCGCTGTTTGAAGACTTTTCGAAGTTCAAAGAATAAAGTCAAACGGCCCCGACAGCGCTGCGCAACGAACAGGTGTGTAGCGCGCTGTATGTAATCCTTGTCCGAGCGCTATTCAATAAACTGCTTGCTTGCAGGACAGCTCCCTGGTCCGTCCGCTCGTCCTGACGATGCTGGCGTATCTTGGTCCAGATTGTCCACGTTCCGCGCAATTCCAAGCGAAACGGTGAACCAAACAGTTGTCACTAATGTCTTTCAGCGGCCTCAGAAATCAAAACACTGTCTCGCTGATCAGCTGTTGAATGAATCTTGAGCGCCCAGCGCGATTATCCTCGTCTTCCAATAAATAACAATGGCAATTGTCCATTTCAAACGAAGAGCCTTAGTTTTTGACTAATGTAGAGCCACATTACCTATAAGCCTACTGCGAGGGGCAAGTGGGCTGGCTTGAGTTAGACGCATGCTTGAAGAATTCAATGTCCAGAGTGCTCGTATCATTTTCGATATGCCAATCCTTTTATTGACCATTATCAACCAAAAAATATATACAAAAACTCTTTTTACTAATAACACTGAACGCCGACCTATACGGCACATCAACACGAACACGGTCAAAAACTGTTTGGCTATCCCCTTGCACACCTGCCGCTCGTCACCCACTGATCAGTATAAATGGGTAACCAACCCCTGTGGTGGTTGCCATGGTGACTGAAAATGCCACACCTCTGCACCGTGAGTACAAATAAAATGAAATAAACAGAAAGGCTTTTTGGCTCCAACAACGTCCTTATTGGCACGCTAGCCATAATATGGTCAAAGGGGCGTGGCTCTGAATGAGTTAAAAAGACCATAACAGTCCCAGATAGCTAGCACCACTTTCAAAATGCCACTGCCATCTACTGGACAGTCAATGGTACGTCAACAACAAAGGCTTAACTGTGTGTGTGTGTGTGTGTGTGTGTGTGTGTGTGTGTGTGTGTGTGTGTGTGTGTGTGTGTGTGTGTGTGTGTGTGTGTGTGTGTGTGATAGGGCTGCACGATTTTGGGAAATAATCTAATTGCGATTATTCTGACAGATATTGCGATTGCGATTTGCGATGCGATTATAACATATTTTAAAAGAAATTTACAAGAAGCATGTTGCTGCTTTCTGTAGTCGGGTCCCAACTGCAAAATTACTGTATTACCCTGTATTATACACTTTTACTATCATGTAGACTATTCTGCTTTGTGTTTACATGTGATGTATTGTATACATGCACATTTATTATGTTCTTGTGTGATGTATCGCACATTTTATTGCTGTGTGATGTATTGCAAATGTTATTGCTGTCATCTTGGCCAGGTCTACCTTGCAAAGGAGATATTGTATCTCAATGGGACTTCCTGGTTTAAAAAAAAAAAAAAAAAAAAAAAAAAAGAATTAATTGCAGGCTTGGCGATTTGATAATTGCATTATTCCAAATCGCGATTTCGATTAAAAAACGATTAATCGTGCAGCCCTAGTGTGTGATTGATTGAAAACTTTATTAACAGATTGCAGAATGGGTACGATACAGTACAGCTCAATACAAACAACTGCTAAGAGGATGAAGACCAGACAAATACTTTTGTCTTGTTTACATAAGGGTCCTCCATTTTCAATTCATGACTGTGACTATGTGTATTCCAACATGTACTACCCACCTGTCTTGTAGAAGGGGCTGTTGGATGCCCTCTTGGCACGCAGTCCTCTCTGCGGGCTGGGGGATGGTGTCCTGGACCGGGGGTACGGGGAGAGGGACCGCTCCGAGGGAGACACGTTCTCATAGTCATCGGAATAGAACGACCCGCTGTTTCGCCGTCTCTCTCCGTCGGACAGCCGGTCCCGGTCCGGATCTGGGTCCCGAATCCGAGTCCTGGCCCGGTCCCCGCTGCCCTGGCTCTCCTTCTCGTCCGTCCCCCGGCTCGTGTTGCGTTTTGGAGTTTGGATTGACAACACTGGCGAATCTTTCCCCACGCCTCGGAGGCTCCGCTCGGCCTCCCGGTTGTCCTCATGAGGGCGGGCTGTGTTTTCCGATTCCATGGTGGTCTGTTTGGGTTGGGAATCCTGCACGGATTATAGACAAATCAACATCATGGCATGAAACTACACACACACACTGATTAGGAGGCTCTTATTCGGGACGGGCCACGGAGATCCGATTCCACCGGTTGTGGACAGAGGCACGGATATATCCGTGGGAAGTTGTTATTGCTTTTATTCCATTTTAATAACCTATTCAAGGTCGCCGAGCGGCACTGCAGATTTACCCTACTCTATGAATTCGAGAAGGTGCAATACCGGCCAGATCCTCTTAGGGGCGCTATCGCGCTAATGCAGTGTGCCCTGTGGCTGAACGGATCAGTCTTTTTTTTTTTACTTTCAATGGAGATTTCAGTAGCAGGATTCTGGATGTGCAGCATGTAGCTTGGATTACGTTTCGGATCGCAGATTTCACCATGCAATAAGGGGATTTATCATCAGCCAATGGACATATCGATCTACCAGATGGCGATCGATAACGGGGAAATGCTCAGGGGGATCAGCCCGGACCACGGTAAGATCTTTTTCACGTAAATTACAGCCCGATCGGGCATTGTTTTGATAGCCATACAGACGATCGGCCTATGTGGCAAGTTAGATGAACACGGTTATTGGTAATCAATAATAATAAACAACGTCCCCCGCCCCCCCCCTTTCATGCATACATGCTTTGGGATCGTCCCGATCATATGCAGTTTGAGTTATTTCTGTAGCATCTGTAAAACGGAAATGCCATTGGATATAACGTTAGCAGCTATTAGCCCTATCTATATCTAGCCTTCCAGAAAATATACTAGTCCCAAATCCCGTATAACGCTTATATTCACGGCGCTATAAAATGAGAACCTATTGATGATTTTTTTTTTTCTTTAAGCCATTTTGAAGGGATGGTTTATGGACTCAATTGACAATGAGAATGGACAGATAGCAATACTATAAAGTATAGATTTAGCTGTACAAACAGCGCCATGTTTGTTTACATTCCCCGGTCCTCTTGACATTAATTAGACTCAGCCCAATGGCCCCGAATGTGTTAATTATGGATATCATCAGCACTGATACTGCATTGAATTGAAATAGACCTGACCTCATTCCGTTTTTCCTCTAATCCCTATAAAACATTATTCAGAAGTTGCATAATAATTTACTATATTCACACTGTGGTCACTTTGCCCTTATGTCATGCTCGGCTCACAGACTCTGGAGATCCCTGCCCCCACATATCCGACAGTCTGACTCATGGTCAACATTCAAATCTCAACTGAAAACCCATCTGTTCAAACTCGCATATTCACTGTATCCTCTGCCACTGTCCTATACCTCCCCCTGCTGTTTTTTTTTGTTTTGTTATTTTAACTTAACTGTTTTTATACTTCCTGTTGCTTGTTTTATTGTTAATCTTGACTTTTAACTGCCTTGTGTTGGGAAGCTCTAGTCGATTTTGTGTTTTGAGCACAAAGTTCATCATAGATCTAGCCTCTTTATTTTGCTCTCAAAGTGCACCAGATTGATGCAATTAACTTTAAAATGTACCAACAAAAAGGTTCCGGGGGGGCATGCCCCCGGACCCCCTAGAGGGGCTGAGGTTCACCCACCACAGTCTAACAAAATCCTGTGGGGAACACTGCCCCCCCTCACCCCCTTGTTATTATTATTTTTGTCATGTTTGTATTGTCTTGCTTGTGAAAAATAAAAACTTTAAATATGAAAAAAAAGATTTGAGTACTAGGGAAATTCTCAGATAATGATACCCTGTTTGAGCCTTGCGCCGGCCCGCTACCGATACCTCAGTACATCCCTACTAGCCGCTATATCCACCCAAGCCAAAGGACCAGAAACCCTAACATCTTCAGGGACATCTCACATGACTGAGCCTGTGCTCTGAGCTAGGGCTGGGAAGTGGTATACTGAATATGAAGGGATACCATCATGGATCCTTGCAAAGATATGGTTAATAGAAAAAATTCCTTGCAGCAGTATTAAAAAAGCTATATTAAAAATGTCAGAAAATAGACCATTTTGAATTAAATAGCACCATGGCAATTGTATATTAATTTACAACATAATGGCATACAAAGTATCTAATTATGTAATTTGTACTGGAAAAGTAAATAGTCATTCATCCGACCAGGGTGAAGCCCTTGTTTAAAAGGAGCATGCAAGCTGAGTAAGTGGCTGACAGCTTTGCTCATATCTTTAAATTAGAATAACTTCTGGTATGGATGTAGTGTCAATGTCACATTCATTTCAGGGCCTTACATACATTTTAGTCACCCGTCCCAGACACAGTTCATTGATTGTAATATTCCCAAGCAACCAGAGTAGTTTTAGAATATAATAGATTGATCCAACATAGTTGGGGTTCGCTGTCAAAGTGGCAAGTACTGTAGCCTGACTGCCTGCAGTCAACATTTCAACAGCATCTGGCTGATTGATTGAAAATGTTATTAACAGATTGCAGAATGGGTACAATAGTACGGCTCAATACACACAATTGTTAAGGGGATGCAGACCAGAGAAAGACTTTCATCTTGTTTACATCAGGATCCCCCATTTTCAATTCATCATAACATATGACATACCACGACATACAGGACAGTACTACTGTTACATCTAGACATTTATGACATACCAGATCTACAAATATACAGTACTGTTTATGAGTACAAAAATAGTCTAAAAATAGAGTATACATTTGAGGGCGAAGGAACTGTACATTGGAGGAGGTTGGGTAGGTGGGTGGGGTAACTGTACATTGGAGGTGGTTGGGGGGGGGGGGATTGTACATTGGAGGGGGTTGGTTTTGGACATACAGGGGCCAATTTCGAATTGCAGTCTCCCGCATTGATGGCAATTCCAAAACCTGTACTTAACACTTCCAACATCATGACATGTCCATCTCTGCCATGAATACAACCATCACCATCACCCCCACCACCTCCATCATCATCATCATCATCATCATCACCACCACCACCACCCTATGGTATGGTATGTCATAAATGTATAGATGTAGCAGTATTGTCTATCTGTATGTCATATATGTCCCGATTAATTGAAAATGGGGGACCCTGATGTAAACAAGACGAAAGTCTTTCTCTGGTCTGCATCCCCTTAACAATTGTGTGTATTGAGCTGTACTGTATTGTACCCATTCTGCAATCTGTTAATAAAGTTGTCAATCAATCAATAAAAAAAAAACGTTTCTGACTGTTAACATTACAATTTAACTTATTCACTAAGAACATATATATGTAGCCTATTCTCAACACTTGCATGCTGGCCGTTTAAAATAGACCAGTTTGTTATCAGCTGCTTACAACGGTGGTGGTTATTAGGTCTGGTCTTGATCACTCCAACAGCAGATGGGGTTTTTAAGTAGACCGTCTGGTGTTGACAGGCGCATTGTTGCAGGAGGCTCCCTGTCGACCACCTTCACAATCACAACACGTCAAACACACAACAGTCTGGCTGGGTCCCTGGTGGTATGGTATTCATTCAAATTAGTTATAACTAAGGCTAGGTCATAATGCCATTGAATGCAGGCAGTAACGTTAATTAGCCAACGCCGTGTGTAATGGATATATAACGTTAGCATAGATCTGACTGGAGACTAATAGGCTACGTGTATCATGGCAATAAGAGCTAGTAGTAGCTAACTAATAATAATACTCTCCATCAACAGGTGGCAACGTGCTGTGTGTTTTAGGCGTCAATGCTCGCACCAACCTGACAGTCTTCGGGGGTATTCACGTCTTAACTCTATCCCATCGAGATGTCCTTGTTGTCTTTGGTCTAACGTAGGTTTAACGGCTAACAAGCTAAATAATAATCGACGTTGAGTTAACAACGTTAGCTGTAGCGAGCAGCACCAAAGCTGCCAGCTAGCTTTACCTTTACCGAGCTAACTGACTTATTATTAAAGCCACAATGGCCTTCCTCCCTTTACGCAAAAAAAAATGACCATGGCTCTGGATTTAGAATATCGGTCATTCGCATTCCTGTAATAATTTGTATTCTAATAGCAGCAGTGGTAGCAGTAAGTTAGCAGGACATGTTTCCAGCAGCCCTTCCTCTACTGACGCTGCTGACGCCGCACCATGGCAACAGTGCTACTGTATAGGCTGCAGTTCTCTTTTTCCGCCAGAGAGTGGCGCTGCAATCCATGGAAAATTAAAGGGGCACTTCACCAAAAAGAAGAAAAAAAACAATGAATGAAAACTTTATTTAACAGATTGCAGAATGGGTACAATACAGTACGGCTCAATACACACAATTGTTAAGGGGATGCAGACCAGAGAAAGACGTTTGTCTCGTTTACATCAGGGTCCCCCATTTTCAATTCATATTGACATTTATGACATACACAACATACATGACATTTATGGCATAGGGACATACAGGTATTTAGTACTGATACATTTGTGACATAAACAGTATTCAAATATACAGTACTGTTACCCATAGATCCTGACAGCGTATATACATATGGTGGGGTGGGGACTGTACATTAGGAGGGGGTGGGTGGGTGGGAGAGAAATATACATACGGCGGGGAGATGTATGCTGATTTTATTTAGCAAAATAATCTCCCACACATCAAAACACTTTAATAAACAAGTTTTTACTTGTGTTGTATTAATTACATCACCATCAAATTATGTAGATGGTCAATAGACATACCTTGTATTATAGGGACTGCTACCCTATACATCAGCATTGTTTTTTTGTGAAGTGCCCCTATTGAATCTATAGATAGATATGTTGACAGAATCTGGCTATGGGGCGACAATATTGTGGTCAAGAGGCATGGTTTCTATCTTTAGCCTTTGGCGTGGTTTATTATTCACATGGTAAAGCAGCATCACATGCATAGGCGGCGGGTGGGCTTCAGGACTGGGTAGGCTGTATAGGGAACGCCCCTCGCGCGCAACGCGAAAAATTTGACCTTTTATTTTTGGTTGCACGCAAACTGTCCAGGTTCTGATTTCATATACACTACTAGGCTATACTACAGCGAGCCCCACTCATTTATATATAGTGCAAATTAAGTGTTCAAATGAAGGCATCCAATAATATATGAACCATTGTCTTACCTTAATGCAGATAAATGCGACGTTTCGTCTTGGTGAGAAAGACCGTTGAAAACAATGTACATACAGTAGCTCTAAAAAGTTTCCACGATTTGATGAACTCGGACTCTCATCATGTCCTCTTAGAGCAAGCCCTTGTTTGCCAAGATAAAACAACATACAGCCTCAGGTGATCGGTATGCCTCTCCTCGCTTCTCTACAAAGCGATCGGCGGGCTGAAATTCAGAACACAGATGTTTGCTTTACTCGGCCTGCGGGATCAGGATGATCATGTGAATGATGTGATTGGCCACATTATTTAACCTGAGCCTATGCGTGATTGGTTACTGCCTGTACCTGGAATGTTAAACGCTGCCACCGATTGACACCTTCGTCGTTGACACCTCGGCCAGCCGGCTGCAGCACAAGACACACACAATAGCCAGCAGCCTGCGCATATATTATATACATTTCAAGATTCCGAGCATAATATTCTGGGTAGGCATAGCCCCCCCTAGCCTTATATACGCGCCGCCTATGATCACATGAGTTCTCCTCTCCGTGAGAGGCAGGTGGGGAAAGAGGTAGAGGGGGAGGAGACATCTCCTTAAATACTCGCCACCTGGTGGCAGCATTAGTGGCTCCGCCTAGAGCGCCCTCTAGTGGAAACAGTTATATATACAGTTAGACAGTTACTTGCAATCCTACATAGAACCTCTAACTTTAACACTCCCACTTAGGGTTGTATAGCACACTGTATAACCTCTTCAAAACAATTTTACAAAGAAAATAATACAATTCAGAACATCAAAAAGAATATGGCAGTCAATATTTACACACCAAACATGACCTCTGCAAATCTCTTCAATTTAATTTTGGAACAGTCTGCTACCATGTCGTCCGTTGGACAATAAATCAGTGTCATTCTTTCTTCTCTGATGACAGATCTGATGAAATGATATTTTATATTGACATGTTTACATCTATGTCGGCACACAGGGTTCCTAGCAATCACAATGGTTCCCTGGTTGTCTTCATAAACAACAGTCTTCATATATACATAGGTGTCCATCACTTCGAGCAGTTGTTCTAGATAAACACATTCCTGCATTGTCATAGCTAGAGCCATATATTCGGCTTCACAAGTTGATAGTGCCCCTGTAGGCTAGGCTTTAAGCCCTCGCTGCCCTTTCTGAAACACAGCTGTTTGTCTGCTGTACCTTTGAGATAACGAAAAACATGTTTTGCTGTAATCCAATGCGTCTCTGTGGGGTCAGCAAAATGCTGTGACAATCTTTCTCACTACAAAACATAGGTCTGGGCGAGTACATGTTGCCAAACAACTGAGGCTACCCACAGCTTCTCTGTACATTTTTACATCAGTCAAAACGTTTCAGGATCTTTTCCACATAATTAAATCATTTTGAACATGGTAAATCATCCACCTCTGTATTTAAACATGGGATCCATTTCTGTATTTAAACATGGAATCCACTCAGGTATTTAAACCTGGATTCTACTCCTTCCGTATTTAAACCTGGAGTATCCTCCTCCTGCATTTAAGCAGTGTAGCCACCCTCCTTCCGTATTTAAACATGGAGTACCCTCCTTCAGCATTTAAGCAATTAGCTACGAACCTTACTTTGTACTTGTCGTGGCCTTCAATACCCTCCTTGATTGAATACACCCATTTCCCTCCCACTGTCTGTCTGCCCTCTGGTAACTTGGTTAGAGTAAAGGTGTGGTTGTCCTCTAGGGACCTCATCTCCTCATCCATTGCTCTCTCCCATTTACTTGATTCAGGGGACACTATGGCCTCTTTAAAGGTCGGAGGTACCCCACTGACTACTCTGTAGCAGTAATCAATGGTGGTAAGTGTACTGTCATCCTCGTCACTTTCTCTCCGGGCATAGTCTGTCAGATACTTTGGGGGTTTGTGTTCCCTTGAGGGATACCTCCCACTGCTTGGGGCACGTGACGTCACCCTCGGGTGCTCCTCGTCATCGCCCTCTGGGGGTGGCTGACTGTCTGTCTGCACGACCGTGCTAAGTACACTGGGCTGAGGTGTCTCTGTTTCTTCACACCTTACTCTGGAGTCCAGCTCTGGCTCCTCTGTCTGTGTCTCGCTCTCACATGTTGTCTTTGTGACAAACTTGACTAGCCTGTGTTTCTGCACCCTCCCTTTACCGGGATGATGAACTAGGAAAGCGGGGCTCCCTTTGTCATGCCCTACAAAGTCCTTTTTCACATCCGGACTCGAGCTTTCCCCTGTCCTGCAGGTAAGCATGACACACTGATCCAAATTGGTGCATTCTAGCTAGATTACACTTCTTTCCTGTCAGTGCTGTATAAGGGGTGGTGCCTGTGTGCTTATTAAAGCACCTGTTTCTGGTGTAAGCGGCTTCTTGCACCGCATAATGCCATAGACTCTTAGGTAAGTTACTGTCTACTAGCTTACACCTAGCCATTTCGAAAAGGGTGTGCCATTCCCTCTCTGCCACTCCATTCTGGTGTGGAGGATATGGACATGACGTCTCGTGTCTTATCTTGTACCTTCTCAACAGTGATTGGAACTCTCTGTTTGTGAACTCGGTTCCGTTGTCGGACCTCAAGCATCTTACGTTACCATAAGGGGCTACGTCTGCCAGGAATTTCTCCGTGGCCTGGAGTGTGTCACTCTTTGCTTTGAGAAAGTAAACAAACACTGCCCCTGTGCACACATCTGTAAAAGACTGTACATATCTAAAGTCTCCTATGGACTCGTTGCTTACTGGACCGGCTAGGTCCGTGTTAACTAGCGCAAGTGCACCTTTACTTTTTCTGTGGGATTTCTGTTTCTCGATTGAGTAAACTTCCCCGTTTTGCACACTACATATTCTTTGTCAGATCTACACTTTTCACCTTCAATGTGCATGCCTTCTGTCACTGCTTGCAGTTTCAGTAAATCCTCGTAATTACAATGACCCATAATCTCATGCCATGTCTCAATACCGTGACTGACCGTCACGCTACACATATCATTATTATCATTACACTTGTCGTTGTCATTACACTCTGTTTGCAGATAATACATTCTCTGGTACATCTTTATGTTAAACCGTATACCATCAGGCTCTACAAGAACATTTTTACTTTTATCGAAGAATACTTTGGCACCGTTTGCAGTTGCAGCTATTACAGAGAATAGTCCTTGTGGGAATGATGGTACGTAGAGAGCGTTCTTTAACGTCACTGTACACCGGCGCCCCCCACTGTCTGTGAGGCATACCTGTGCGTCTCCTCTCTCTTGCGCCAACCCGTAGGTGCGCTTCCCGTCTGCCAGCTCCATGCTGTGTCTCTCCGGGTGGAAAGTGTTGTCAAAGTTCTTGAACCGACTCCTGTCGTTGATGACGTGGGACGACGCACCTGTGTCCACGATCAGTCCCTTTCTCTGGGCCCGCTGCAGCTGCGGCGGCCTGGCGACGCATGCTGTCCGCGCCCCGAAAGCGAAGTCTTCTTGTCCCGTTACTCTCCGGGCGTCGTCTCGATCCGTCTCACGTCGACCGTCGCCGCCATCTTGTCCGCTGCCGCCATCTTGTCCGCTGCCGCCATCTTGTCCACAGCCGCCATCTTGTCCGTAGCCGCCGTCTCGTCCATGGCCGTCATCTTGTCCATGCGCGTATCACGCGCTCTGGTTGTGTTTCTTCATGCACGCTCTGTCTGTGTGCCCTGTGGATTTGCAGAAGCTACACCAGACAGTCTTTGTGCAGTCGCCTTTCCGATGGCCTTTCTCTCCGCATCGCCAACACGCCAGCTCCGCCGTGGGCCTGGTCTTCTCCCTCGGCGTCGCTCGGGCACCCTCTCTCCCGCCTCCGCGGCGGCTGGGTGGGTATCTTCTGAGGCCTCAAAGTTTCGTAACTTGGCCTTGTACTTTCCCAGCGTCATGTCCGCTGAACCGTGTGTTACCAGGAGTGTGAACGGTTTGTACAGCTCCGGTAGTCCTCTCATCACCATCGCCATCATTAGCCCATCGCTTGGTGCTTCTCCTGCACTCTTCAATGCCGTCATGATCTGCTCAGCTCTGATGACGTATTCGGTCACAGTCTCGGTGTGCCCCTTCTTCAGTGCTGTTAGTGTTATGTAGAGGGCCACGACTCGGGGTCTTCCTTGCCCAATATAATGCTCTCTCAACACTCCCAGGCTTTCTCGGCCTTTGTCTTTGGTGTCGCGGAATATCAGCCCCAAGCTTGTGTCGTTGAGCAGTCGTGCTAACTCACAGTATGCATCTGCATTACGCTTGTCGTCCAGGGCTTGTGCTTCCGCCGTTAGGTCTCCCGTGGGGGCCGTCAAGATCGTCGTCTTCAGTCCCACACCGTGCATGCAGCATAACATGCGCTCTTCCCAGAGCTCGTAGTCCTCTGCCTTTCCATTGAATGAGGGCCATTTGCTCCTTCCCTTGGTGGCCATCCTCTTGGTTGATGGTAGGCGTAGCTTTAGCTCTTGTTGGCCTAGCGTCTAGCCACGCAGTGCTCCCGGCGCTAACCTAGCCTATACTTCATCTAAACTTGCTACCCTTATTATTTCGCCCCGGCGTGATCTGGGCCCATAACCTATTGACAGAATCTGGCTATGGGGCGACAATAATGTGGTCAAGAGGCATGGTTTCTATCTTTAGCCTTTGGCGTAGTTTATTATTCACATATAATAAAGCAGCACATGAGTTCTCCTCTCCGTGAGAGGCAGGTGGGGAAAGAGGTAGAGGGGGAGGAGACATCTCCTTAAATACTCGCCACCTGGTGGCAGCATTAGTGGCTCCGCCTAGAGCGCCCTCTAGTGGAAACAGTTATATATACAGTTAGACAGTTACTTGCAATCCTACATAGAACCTCTAACTTTAACAAGATAGAATAGTTTATTGATTTAGAATGGAATAACACATAATACATTTGAACACAAGATGAACACAGGTATACACATATCACCATTGGCATTTACCAATAGGATTAAAATAAACACAATAAAGCCATAGGCGTGTTTCCATTGCGGTCCTTCTATATAAATCCCTCTATAAATAAATGAATCCAAATGTAATGCAAATTTTAGCAAATACAGGGTCCTCTCTCTCAGAGAGATACACATTAAAAGTTTTTTCCCCCCCGTGACCTAACTATAGCTAACGGAGAGACTGCAAGATAAATATTGATTTAGTTGTCACAAAACACCCTGCAAGAAATAAAGATGAAAGGAACTACACTTCCCAGAATCCCATTGCCAATCAGACCCTCTAGCAGTGCTTGAGGTCATGACGACAGAGGCCAGCAGGGGGGGGTGTGGAGCGCACCAGACGATTGTAGCGCACGCTGTGTTATCATCATGGCACAGTATAAATATTGGAGACACGCGCCCACACTCATCTATAGTAGTAGCACGATTTGAAATTAGAGTCACACAAAAAAAACACGCAGTCGTCTTTTCGGGATAAAATATTTCTGACTAAATAAATTAATAATACCACTACTACTAGTAGGCTACTGCCAAAGAGTCACTGTCCCCGGCTGCGCGACGTTGATTTAGGATTACAATGGTCATCAAGGTCTACATCGCCTCCTCGTCTGGCTCTGTGGCGGTGAGTGATTGACGCTTTGTTTGTATATTCATTACGAGTGATGTGGTATATTAGTGGCAGTTGCATCGAAGACATGCATGATATCATAGAACCAGGTTCACATTTCAGCATTATTCTCTTTGCACAGGGAGGGTGTAGTGTAGCCCCTTTCGTGACTGTGATGCACCGAGTGAATCCACTGTCACTTGCTCCTCAATAGGAAACCAACCTAGATTCACCCTGAAGGACTGGTTCTGGCCGAACCGTTCGTTATACAAGAATCACAGAGACATTTCAAAGGTACTCACAGCTGCACGAGGGTTTCGGACATAGATACGCTAGGGTTTGAAAGCTCGGCGTTGCCAATAAACATTTTAAATATTTTTTAGAAACTGCTCGAAACGGCATTATTTCCGGCGTTGGCTGCCTGGTGTTCATGCGCATCATGCACCCAACGCCGGAAATAATGCAATGTTGACCAGTTTATACAAATTATTTAAAATGTTTATTAGCAACGACGAGCTTTCAAACCAGCCCGTATCCCTGTCCGAAACCCTCGTGCAACTGTGAGTACCTTTGGAATTTCGCTGTGATTCTTGTATAACGAACGGTTCGGCCAGAACCAGTCCTTCAGGGTGAATCTAGGTTGGTTTCCTATTGAGGAGCAAGTGACTGTGGATTCACTCGGTGCATCACAGTCACGGAAGGGGTTAGTGGAGCGCAATGTTTATTATGTAACTTGTATTATGACTAGCGCTTGTATGCGCGCGTCTATAATTCCACGTCCAAGCCAGTTCTGATTCTATAAAATATAGAGATATTCTTGATAGTCCATTATTATATTATGCTCTTTCAACGCAGCAACTTTCCATCTGTGACTGAGCATTATGATTCATAATGCACTGGAAGGAAGCAGGAGACTTGGGTGGGTATATTTCAAATGAAGTAATTCAATGCCAATGGTCTATTGATACTGGTTGCATTAATAATATCGTAGTGTTGAATAATAACATAATTGTGTAGCCTATACGTGACGCGTGTTTCATTGCGTTATCTCTCTTCCAAGGCTGAGAAGAGGGCATGTTTGTTATGCAAATAATGACCTCGGTCTTTTTTACTTGGAGCCCGGGCATAAATGTACGTGCTGAATATTGTCTAAAGGGTAAACTGTCTTTTATTGGAAGCCAGCTGACCGTGTGCTTCAGGGGAAGGTTGGGTTCTGCTTCCAAACCGGTTACAATTACTTTTAAAGGGACACACACACCACCATTTTTAATAAGCGTATCGGATTTGTCACAAGTCACTCAACATGTGTGTTTTTTTTCCCCCAGAGAAATTGTGAAACCCCACATTGACTTCCTCTACCAACTGGCAACAACTGCTAATACTTACAATATCTCAAAAACCAAAACACACATGTACAGTATGTGGCTGTTTTGGATAGAAATGTGCCTATTCTCCCACTTTTTGTACCAATTCAGATATAGGCTATGTGTCGCATGCAGATATGTTTGCTCACAATAGTCATATTACCGTAATTCCTCTAATAGTAACCGGGTCTCAAATACAAGCCGGGTCTCTATTAATGGCCGGGTGCGCTCTTGAGCTAAGCAATTATAAGCCGGCCTCCTAATACAAGCCGGGTTACTAATATACTGAGCTGCATACTGAGCTAGTTACTTGATTTCACTTTGAAAACGTTGAAATGACCAGTGACCACCTGTAATTGCACTGTTTACTATTTCATACAGTACTTGGTTTCAATAAATGAACCCAGTACATTTTACTGGGTTCAAACTGACACAAAATGTTGATTTATTCATTATGATCTGTTTGAAAATTTGAAATATAGGCCTCCCTCTTATACAGGCCTCCTCCTAATACAAGCCTGGTACCCGCTACAGTTGAAACAAATACAAGCCGGGGTTACTATTAGAGGAATTACGGTAGTCACTGTCCATATACAAATTACTTGAAATGTAAGGTTATACCTATACACACACACACACACCTGCTCTCCATCTCCTAAAACCAAAGGTTTATAATCTCCCTTTCATCATATTTGTTTGATATCAGTTTGATCAGAACCAAATAAAGAAATGTCTGACTGGACCCCTGAAAAAGTAAAATCTCTGACATAAAACACATACATTGCAAAGTGAGGAAGACGGTCACTGTCAGGGCCCGGGGCTAGGCACACACAGACACAGACACACAGACACACAGACACACAGACACAGACACAGACAGACAGACAGACAGACAGACAGACAGACAGACAGACAGACAGACAGACAGACAGACAGACAGACAGACAGACAGACAGACAGACAGACAGACAGACACTTACTATTCTCAAGAGGGGATTTTTGACTGATGCTAAATCAAATGTGCAAATTGTCCTGGTGGTACTAATTGAAAATAGTCTATTTTCATCCCGAAGTCTTTATAATACTGCACCAAGGAACAGTTTTTAGATTAAGTTCAACATGTAAATTCTTTGCAACATGTATTTTGTCGATGATGGCATGGCAAACAATGTATGATGGTATACTTTAATATTAGGTGTATAACTCACAGCCCTACATGGGCAGGAATGTGCCTAATGGAAAGCACATTCAAGTCTTGTCTCAATGAAAATAAATAAATAAAAAGCAGGTCTACTTGATCTTATAAAGAACTAGAAAGCTGCGCTCAGTAGAGCGCAAATCTTCACCAGGCGTCACGCCAGACACACGGACAATCACACAGACATCATACGCATAAAAACTCTGACCGCACTTCTTATAGTAACGCGACGGACAGATGCTGCTCTTCAATTATAGATATTAGCATTGGCATGCTAACGCTAGATGGTAGGAAGGGTGTTAGGAATCATGGGAAGCATGTTAGGAGGGATAAGGGTCATATGAACATTTAGAAATGTATAGGAACTTAGGAAGCATATAGGCAGCAGGATGTTAGGAAGCATGTAAGCATATGAAGGGTGATTAATTCATACATGAATGTTTTTAGATGCGAAGCACCTCTATGACTGGCAATGTCACTAACTAGCTCACTCTGGTCGCTCACTCTGGTCGGTCTTTCACACACTCACTCCTCACTCACTCATTCACTCACTCACTCACTCACTCACGCACTCACGCACTCACTCAGACACTCACTCACGCACTCACTCACGCACTCACTCAGACACGCACTCACTCACGCACTCACTCACGCACTCACTCACGCACTCACTCAGACACGCACTCACTCACTCACTCACTCACGCACTCACTCACTCACTCACTCACTCACTCACGCACTCACTCACTCACTCACACTTAGCCACTCTGGCCCTAGTGGTGACTCACAGGCATGGCACCTTGTGTGTGTACGACCAGTTCAATCTGCCAGAATGCCTCACATCTACTGTACGTATCCTTGTTAATGCATAGCCGGTCGTTGTGTTCAAAAGGTGTAACTTTATGCTGAATATCTATTTCAATGGACAATGATGGAAATTAATTTAAATAAAATACAGCCTTGTAGTTTGCAAGATTAGCTCTGGATAGACATACACGCACAGAGACACACACACACACACAACCAAACGCATAATCACTCCCAGGCTGTTGCCTGGTGACAATAACCTGACAATCCTCAACTCCACCACTGAATGAATGCCTAAGGCCTTAGGTAATGGGACAAATGAGTGATACAATGTAGTTGATCACACTTCTCTGGAATCTCTGGAAAAGGCAAGGCGATCTCTGAGTGTTTAGAAAAAGAGTTATTTTTAGCATCATGACACACATGTACATGCCCCCCCCCCTCCCCACATTAATGCTTGTAATAGTAATGGCATGTAAGGGTCAGCTGTGTCAGGGTTGAGTTTATATTAATGTCATTCACTTTGAATTCCATTGAATTAGAGCTATAATTTGATTGATGGGGGTTGACGGGCATCCCTGATTAATTACAGTGAAGTGTGTGTGTGTGTGTGTAACTATACTTGTGAGAACCGACTCTTGAGGACATTTTGGGTTGTGAGGAGGTTTTTGTCCTTTGCTTATTAGGTTAACACATTGGGCGCCATGCATTGTGCCCATCATTATGCCCTCTCTGCCACCGCTGTAAGCCTATGGAGATGTTTACCTTCTTTGCAGGGCTATAACTTTTTAAATATTATAGCTATGTCTGCATTACTATGGCCCATTCAACATCGGGTATCTATCGTTCCGGATGTGGGAACGTTCAATTTTTTCATTCATACATTGTTGTATAGCTGGGCGATATGACCAAAAACGTTATCGCGATAAAATTATAATTTTTTTTCATATAATTCGATATCGATAATTATCGTCGATATAATGTCTGTCAAGTTTAATTAACTTCTTATGCTGCTGCGAATGTCTCGAGTCGAGTTGATGTAGTCATCAGTCCGCGCACGTTAGCAGTTAGCCGACAAGCGGAATATCTCATGACAATGTAATAAATATGACACTAAAATACTCTCTTCCGCCACAATATATTGAAACGACGTCCACTGTATACCCCACACTACTATAAACGTGGCCTCAGAATTCACGCCACACACATACTCGGCACGTAAATATATAAAACATCGCCGTGCAAGCTAGTTATCCTAGCCAGCCTGTTGTTTCTAAGCGAATGTCTCGAGTCGAGTTGATGTCGTCATCAGTCCGCGCACGTTAGCAGTTAGCCGACAAGCGAAATATCTCATGACAATGTAATAAATATGACACTAAAATACTCTCTTCCGCCACAATATATTGAAACGACGTCCACTGTATACCCCACACTACTATAAACGTGGCCTCAGAATTCACGCCACACACATACTCGCCACGTAAATATATAAAACATCGCCGTACAAGCTAGTTATCCTAGCCAGCCTGTTGCTTCTAAGCGGTGTATTCCATGACAATGTGCTAAATATGACACTAAAATACTCTCTTCCGCCACAATATATTGAAACGACGTCCACTGTATACCCCACACTACTATAAACGTGGCCTCAGAATTCACGCCACACACATACTCGGCACGTAAATATATAAAACATCGCCGTGCAAGCTAATTAGCCTAGCAAGCCTTGTTGTTGAGTGAGTCCTACCTCTGGGTCTCCTTCCGGGTCTCCTTCGCTCTCGGCCATCTCCTTCACCGATTGGTTGTTAGTGCGTGCTCATATCCAAGCTTGGAAAATCGATATATCGAAACTTTGCGACCACGTTTCATGTTTATTTCGAGGAAATAATTTATCGCGATAGTTAGAGCTGCCGCGGTATTGCTGTTTTCCTTACCGCACAAATTTGCGAAATATTTCCTACCGCTGCGGTAATAACCGCACACACACAAAAAAAAAGTTTGAATGCATTTTTTTTGTAGTCTACTCTTTATAGCATATAGCCTGCCTCTAGTCTAAATGTCTATCTTTAGAGGATGACTTTGCAGCATGAATATTGTTTGGGATTCGGCAACCACGCATTCGTTAAAAGTGAAACACGGATTCGAAGTATCCCCTGTGTCGCGGGCAGGTTACCCCCCGACCCTTTCTTCTTCTTATTATTATTATAACGTTACTACTTATGATTACAAAGGCATTCGTTTTGTGGCATTACGTTATATAGTTACACGTTCGTATTTACCGGACCATAGCAAGGCACAAGCGTTACTCAATTCATATCTCAGTTCCTTTCTTTGCTCAGAGCGTGCAGAGTTGTACCCATTCTGCGGTCTGTTAATAAAGTTTTCAATCAGACAAGTGTATAGAACGAAGGGCTTTTATTATAACATTTCGTTGCAGTAAAATCATTATGCCTCGTTCCCTGAGGAGCGACGGTACGTCGGTAATCCACTCCGGTCTCCGGTGGGAGCTAACGTATATTAGCCGTGTTGTGACTGAGCTCTGATCAATGGCTGAGATTCAGGAAGTAAAAGCACTGCAAGACGATCCAACGTGTGAAGCGTCTCTCTTCTGACCAATCAGTGGTCTGCAATGTTTCACATGACTTTTCTGGTACCCAATAGGGTCGCTTGGAACCTCGATAGAGGAGTAGGGTATATCTGCAGAGCCGCAAGCCCAACGAGAGAAGGGTATTTTATTATTATAAAAAAAAAACAGCGGTGACGCGGTATTCAGCCTACTCTTGCGGTGGGCGTGATGTAACAGCGATACCGCGGTAATGCGGTAATCGCGGCAGCTCTACCGATAGTTATCGTTATCGTTTTATCGCCCAGCCCTACATTGTTGTGTTAATACCGTCGAGAATATAAGTATGTTTTTAAGCTTTTCTGCTGTAATTCCAAAAACAAGAGACGCTGTGATCCGGAGTCGCTGGTTTCAGCCATGTCTCCGTGAAGCACATGATGTTGCAGTCCCTCACCTCTCGCTGGAATTGGACCCTCGCCCGTAAATGGTCCATCTTACCCTCTAGCGAACGTGCATTCGCCAGAAAGATGGATGGGATCGCCGGACGGTATTAACCTTAATCTGATTCCGCCTCTCCTGCCCCTGTGTTTCTTCCTGCCGCTGCTTTTGTCTTTGTCTTTGTCCCGCCTGATCGCCGGTGGCCAATCTTGGCATAAAGTGTCTCTAAACGCCTCTTTAAGTCCGGAGTTTAGGTCAATAAGTGACTGGCGGTCGTATGACGTCCCCGCCAGTGTTGTTTCCATAAAAAAAGTAGTAAAAATAAACATAATGACTAAAAGTAAGCACAATCGTTGCGGAGCAAAACCGACTGCGACTAACCTGAGCCGCGCCATCTTCTGGCCATCTTCCGCGCCATCCAAATGCACTCAAGTGTGTATATTGATCCACACCACAATATATCTCTGGGGGAGGAATTTCCTCGATGCACTGATCGCCACTTCCGGTTTGGCGTGAGTGTAACTTGCCCGACCATCCACCAGGCGGCGGTATTGAGGCGTTGCAATATCGGAACAGGGTCCGGCTGCGATCCGGAGGGAGGCTGGATGAATTATGAATGCCATGGGGAAAAAATGAAATATTGATCCCAAACACGTGATACGCCGTTGTTGGCGTTCAACGCATGGCGGGCAATATCGATTTATGTCGTTCTTGGCGCACAATGTGTTAAGGTTAGGGTTGGGCATATCATGTGTATGATTAAGGTCGGGGTAAGGGACTTGGGAATTAATGTAAGTCAATACTAGGGATGGGTACCGAATTCTGTACTTTTGAGGTACCGAACCGAAACACGTCGGTATTACCGATTATACAACGGCATGCAAATTTCTCGATTCTGATTGGCCATTTACACGTCTTTATTGGCAACAATCCACGGTCCTGGGCTCAGGACCCGCCCACAACCGAATCACATATCACTCCCCGGCTCACTCCGGGAGAAAACAAGATCGCGGACAACAAATGGATATGTTGATAGCACCATAACGACTAAATATGAAGCGATTCTGTCAAGGGGAATGTGTTAGTCCTTTAAACAATGTTGGATGATGTAATTGATGGGTCTTGAGTCAATCTAGAACAAAAGAAAAATCGCGGATTGATTGATTGATTAATTGATTGATTTAAATTTCTACTTCCTTCCCACTGACTGCAGCGTTCACTCTCACACTGTCCGACGCTGGCGTACCCACAAACTAGGGCTGGGCGATATGGCCTAAATATGATATCACGATATTTTCTGACCTTTCGGCGATACACGATACGCATCAC
Organism: Notolepis coatsorum; assembly: GCF_963971535.1. NCBI lineage: Eukaryota > Metazoa > Chordata > Actinopteri > Aulopiformes > Paralepididae > Notolepis > Notolepis coatsorum. Next base: position 78,231,025 of record NC_140169.1, on the reverse strand, counting down.
GATGTTTTTCTTTTTTTCCCCAAACAATTCATTATGAGGCTTACCAAATTTGAGTTTGCAAGCTAACATTAAAGACAAAATAAAATACCCATGCATTTAGCATTTTTATATTATATATTAGATTTAGATTATTAGATTATATATTGCATATATTTAGCAATGAGATATTATATGATTTAGATATGAAATATGATGAATTGAAAATGGGGGACCCTGATGTAAACAAGATGAAAGTCTTTCTCTGGTCTGCATCCTCCAGTCCACTGTTGTTGTATTGAGCTGTACTGTATTGTACCCATGCTGCAATCTGTTAATAACGTTTTCATTCATTCAGACGGCAAACAGAATCATTTTGATTGACAGTCGAGTCTGCCAATTACGTCACAACGCTTGCACCCGCCCTGCTGTTCTTAGCACCAATCGGCAAGCGCGTATTAATTTTTTACTTCCGTCATTGGAGAGCTCAATGACAACAACAATAGCTCCCCGCGGCCGACGTTTAGCTTTTAGCTCCGCAGGAAGACTAAACGACTGGAGGCATAATGATTTTACTGCAACAGATGTTATAATAAAAGCCTTTCCATACATCTGTCTGATTGAAAACTTTATTAACAGACCGCAGAATGGGCACAACTGAGTCAGCACGGGCTGAGATATGAACGACTAATGCTTGCTATATCTAGGTCGACCTCGGACGTTGCTATGTAAATATGCTGATGTTATTGAACATGTAACTATATAACGTTAATGCCACAAAACGAATGCCTTTGTTATCATAAGTAGTAACTTTGATGCAGTAGTGTGTGTGTGGGGCGGCGCTGTTCAAAAGTTTCAACGTGTGGACCAGATTGACGCGACACAATCCTCTTGGGCAAAACATCACGATATCCACGATACGTTTAAAAAGTGTATCGTTAATGAACTGTACCCGATATTTATATAATATCGTCATATCGCCCAGCCCTACCACAAACACACACACACACATACACACACACACACACACACACACACACACACACACACTGTGACACACACACACACACGCACACACACGCACACACACACACACACACACACACACTCCTGTCTGCAACAGCGGGGGAGTCAGACTGAGAGAGAAGCAGCGCTGTTTTAAGTGAGCATGGTCTATTGAATTGATTGATTGGTTGATTGCTAATTTTATTACTGTACCCCTGGTTTCCAACTGGTTAAGTTTAGGCTAAAAGAAATAAATAAAAAAATAGGGCGAAGAAAACGTTTTTTCCTATAGGGCAAAGAAAACGTTTTAATTTGTTTTACCTACTTTATATAGAAGCATCTAAGAATGAAGTTCTATGGAAAGTAGGTCTGCATTCCCTTAACAATTGTGTGTATTGAGCCGTACTGTATTGTACCCATTCTGCATCTGGTAATAAAATGTTCAATCAATCATTCCAATAATACACAGTTGGATGTGTTAGTTGGTTGGATGCACTTCAAGCTGCTTCCACATGAGGCAACTTCTCTCAATCATTCCAATAATACACAGTTGGATGTGTTAGTTTGGTTGGATGCACTTCAAGCTGCTTCCACATGGAGGCAACTTGTCTTTTTTGTAGTTGTGGGAACTACTTTTTCTGGCGGATGGTTTTTTCAATAAATCTTCGATTAATGTGTGTTTATTGTATAGAAATAAGGTTGGATGAATCTGGCAGTTGTATAAAAGCTTTACACCACTTGTAGTCGTGATTTGTGACCAATAAACCATGCCTAGGGGGGTCTAACGACCCTCGGCTGCGCCTCGGCCCTAACGACCACCCCTAGGCATGGTTTATTGGTCACAAACCACTCCTGCGCGTGATGTAATGCTTAAGTATCGAATCAAGTGAAAAAAAAAAAAAAAAAAAAAAAAATTAACTTTTTTCTTTTCATGTCAACGTTCACACGCACAATATATGCTTACCTAGGATTTGACTTGATTCAACAACAAAGCAGTCGGAGCAATGGCAAGCCGAAAACTGTCGAAATTGTAGTTATTTGAAGTTTGGATTTCTTTTTTATGACTGAGGTAGGTAAATTACATTTCTTGAGACTAAAGTACCGAAAAAAGGTACCGTTGGGTACCGGTATCGATTCACAGGTACCGGTACCGGTATCGGTTCAAATGTGAAAGGTACCCATCCCTAGTCAATACTAGGGCTGTCTTAAATACTTCGAAGCTTCGAAGCTTCGTTCGATGGCACACTATACGGGTGGACCTGGCGGGCGGTCCAAAGTGACGTCGGACTACACCTCCCTATAGTGAAACAAAGTAAAATGTAAAATGGGTGAGAAAGGCAGAGAAGTGAGGACTTGGCCAAATTAAGTCACAGGGAGCCTGGAGATATAGGCCCCTGAATCACACACTTCTGCCATTTCCCATATCTCATATTTCTGCCATGCAATGACCTCAATCATAGAATTATTATAGGAACTGTGGAAAAAAGGGGGGCAGGATTCAGGGAGCTAAGAGATGGGTGCCATAGAGGAAGAAAGAGAGGGTGAGAGGGCAAAGGGAGGGAAAAAAGTAGTGTGTGTCGGGAACAAGTAATCAAAAGGGATGCGGCCCCATGAAGAGAACAGTTCCCAGATTAACAAGAGCAGATTAGTGGGGCGGAAATCATTTGCCCAGAACAAACCAAGTGCAAATTATTCCACAGTCTCCTCACGGCTGAGTGGATGGATGGACCCTCTCCCCCCCCCCTCCCCCCGTACACCAATTTCATAGTCATTTTCTGCCTCCGCTATGGATGTTTTCAAATAGAACATCATATCACACCAGACATTAGGGGTGTAAAGATACACGTATCCGTACCGAACCGTTTCAGTACTGGTCCGGACCTAAGGTTCAGTACGGCTGTGTACCGAACAAATTCAACGGTATGTTAACCACTAACAACCGGCGCCCACCGGGGGCTGTTTTATTCACAATCTAATATACTTTTTTTTATTTAACAAATATCCGTTGACAGCCCTACAAGTACAATGAGTTACTGCACACACTACATCACCCCTGAGTGGAACATGGAAAGCCAAACTTCCCCCCACTGTACCGAAAACCCGTACCGAACCGTGACTTCAAAATCGAGGTGCGTACCGTACCATGGTTTTTGTGTACCGTTACGCCCCTACCAGACATTGCTGTTATGTTACATTATAGAAAAGTATCATTAGGATTTGGATTCAGATTCAGATTACTTTATTCGCCATTTCATACAGGTACAAAATGGAACGTGTTTTGGCATTACAGTGCATACTTTTTTCACAATTAAGACAATACAACAGTAAATAAATAATTTTAAGTAAAGTGCAAGACAGGACATAACAGTGAGACAACAATAAGACTGTGAAAGTGCGGTGGTTGGGGACATGGATACAGTGCAAACCAAAGTTCAAGTCCAGAAGTCCAGCCCTAGCAGCTCGCCATAGAGGGGGGGGGGGGGAGCAGGGGGACACCTGACTAGTTTACCAGGCGAGCTGCTGAGGGGAAGAAACTCAGTCTGTGGCGGGACTTTAGTGTCTTGGGCAGCCGTAGCCGCCTGCCGTGGGGGAGCATGTTGAAGAGGTTGTGACCCGGGTGGGCGGGGTCTGCCATGATCTTCCTTGCCCTCCTCAAGGCCCTGGTGGAATGTAGGGACTCGAGGGAGGGAAGGGGGCAGCCGATCACCCTCTCCGCCGAGCGAATCACCCGCTGCAGGGAACCAGGTGATGATGGAGAGGGTGAGGATGGACTGGATGATGGCGGTGTAAAACTGGACCATCATGGTCCTCGGCAGCCTGAACTTCCTCAGCTGACGTAGGAAGTACATCCTCTTCCGGGCCTTTTTATTGAGAGCGATGGTGTTCAGCTCCCATTTTAGGTCCCGGGAGACTGTCATGCCGAGGAAGCGGCAGGACTCCACAGAGGCCACCGGGGTGCCTCCCAGAATGATCGGGGTGGGGGGGGCTGCCCTCCGCCTGAAGTCCACTACCATCTCTACTGTTTTCTGGGCGTTGATGTCCAGGTTGTTGCAGCTGCACCAGCTCAGCAGCCTCTCGATCTCCCTCCTGTAGGCGGACTTGTCCCCCCTGGATCTGAGACCCACCAGGGTGGTGTCGTCCGCAAACTTCAGGAGTTTGACCGAGGGGTGCAGAGAGACGCAGCTGTTGGTGTACAGGGAGAATAGTAGTGGGGACAGAACACAGCCCTGTGGGGTGCCAGTGCTGATGGACTTGGGATCGGAGATGTTGATTCCCAACTTCACCCGCTGTGACCTGTTAGTCAGGAAGTCCGTGATCCACCTGCAGGTAGAGTCCGGCACCTGCAGCAGGGACATCTGGTGCTCCAGGATGTGCGGGAGTATGGTGTTGAAGGCCGAGCTGAAGTCCACCAACAGAATCCTGGCGTAGGTCCCTGCAGTGTCCAGGTATTCCAGGACATAATGCAGAGCCATGTTCACAGCATCGTCCGTGGAACGGTTGGCTCTGTATGCAAACTGCAGGGGGTCCAGGAGAGGGTCTGTGGTGGACTTCAGGTGGGCCAGGACAAGGCGCTCAAAGACCTTCATGACCACAGACGTCAGGGCGACCGGTCTGTAGTCGTTAAGGCCTGTGACCTTGGCCTTCTTGGGCATACACATATACATGCCTCCATTGTGTGATGCCTTGGACAGTTTCTCGTTGAAGGTGACCTGGGGTCATCCTGTCCCACCGGAGGACCTGAGAGGCACCGTCTCTACTTCATTCACCGCCGATATCCAGTCTTGAGTGCTACACTTTTACATTGATACTGAGTTTTAATCCAATAGATTTTAGATGATAGTTTGGTGCCATTGGGCAAAAATGATAGACATTACATTCCAGTCAACAGCTGGAGAATAAACGTGCGTCTCCACTGCTACTTAATATTTTTGTTGGCAGGGCTACCCATTTCTTTACATTTGGATCTCTGATTGTGCCTTTAAATGGTCAGATTTGATGTTGTGTTGCACAGTTCCCTGGTTGCATTGAGCTGCAGTTACTTTACTGAACATATCATTTGGTTGTCTGTACTTAAAGATAAAATCCGTATGCCTTCAAACGGTGACTTGGTATTGCACTTTGTTTAATTATTTATAAATGTTTTTGGTCTGATGTGTGAGTTGGAACTGAGTGGGTATATAGGGGATGGTTTGCTATTTCTGGCCACACCTCCGACTCTTCCAAGAGAGGTCTGGAGAAATTCACGGTACAATAAGTTACTAAACTCCAACCTACACATCTAAACAAAACAAAACATTTGCCTAGAGGTTGTTGTTTGACTGCATTACAGATTCTACCTTTAAAGACTAGTAGGCATAATACCACCACACAGTCTCGCTCCCTCCCTCCCTCCCTCCCTCCCTCCCTCCCTCCCTCCCTCCCTCCCTCCCTCCCTCCCTCTCCCATCTACTACACACACCGAGACCTTAGCAGTGCTGTAATCTTGTGTGGTGAGTGAAGGATTAGCTGTCAGACTTAACTTTGGGTAATCCCTATAGGAGAGCAGTTCTCTAAAACCATAACATGCTTCAGGTGTAGGGTTGGGCCACATGCCAAAAATATATGACAATATTTGTCTGAGTTATAACGGTATTTGACGTGTTCCAGTACAAATCACAATGTGATATGACATTTTTACATTTACTCTGATGATAAGAGTTGTGCCCTTCCTGATGTCTTGTCGTACAGAACTAGTAAGTCGCTTTGGATAAAAGCGTCAGCTAAATGACTAAATGTATATGTACTCATTTAGCTGATGCTTTTAGCCAAAGCGTTTTACAAGTTCTGTACGACAAGTCAGCAGGAAGGGTACAACTCTGGCAACTAAGGGTCGGTAATATTGTTTGTCAAACAGTGTCGAACTTGAGTGCATATTTACATAGTAGAATAGGCAAGGCAGTGTTGTCACGATACTGGAATTTCGACTTCGATACGATACCTTGAAAAGTATCGATACTTCGATACCATTTCGATACCAAAAAAAAATATATATATATATATATATATATATATATTTTTTATTTATTTTTTTTTAAACAAATTTAGCTTTTGTTGCTGGTTGATTCTCCTCAGCTTCGAGTCTGGTACTATAAGAGAAGATAAATATAACACTTTTAAAACCCTTTGTTTATCTTTAGATCACACATTTAAAAATAACTGTTCATCTCACTTCAATCATTTTTATTGCAAATGCAGAACATGGTATTTTCTCAAGCAGACAGATGTAAACACTGTAATCTGTGTTGCATGTACCTCACAAACTGAACAGTTAGTAACAGTTTTTATTTAAAGATAACGAGAGCAAGCGAGAGAGAGAGAGAGGTATCGGTAGATAGAGAGAGAGAGAGAGAGAGGTAGCGGTAGATGGAGAGCGAGAGAGAGAGAGAGAGGTAGCGGTAGATAGAGAGAGAGAGCGAGAGAGAGGTAGCGGTAGAGAGAGAGAGAGCGAGAGAGAGGTAGCAGTAGATGGAGAGAGACAGAGAGAGACAGAGAGGCTATGCTCGGAGCATTTTAGTAATGTTACATTTTCAACAAGATTGCTGGCGCTGCTATTTAAACACTTGGTGGAAACGGGGTAACGTTAACCTTATGTCGACTGTAGTATTGTATGACCTCGACATAACGTTTACACGTTAACGTTACTCCGTTTCCAATGCAGTATTTATAACTGTGGCCAGCTAAGCTAAGGGAGCTAACTTTAGCTGGTAGCTGTAACGTTACAACGAAGCAGCTGTTGATATTATGCGCCATCAGTAGACAACGTATCATGTATTAAACTAGAGTTAATGGTTTAATGCTTCAGTCACAGTGACGTTGAAAGAGCAGCTGTCACGAACCTCTTTCATTTCTTTATGGAGATCGGCGCTGGCACTGCTATAACCGCTTGCAAATAGCATTGGGGCATTTGTAGCTTGTCCTTCGTTGTTTACTTGAAACCCGAAGTACCTCCAAACAGCACTTCTGCTGCTTTCTTTATCCACAAGCACAAGTTGCGGAGGCTCTGCATTTACTATCTTCAGCTAAAATGTTTGTTTACTAACTGAAGAAGACGGCTCTCTGTGACTCTGTGAGGGGGAGGGCTGGACTCGGAGGAGCCGGGGGGGCAAGCACGCTGAGCGCTCTGAACAGCGCGTCAACAACTTGCGGTAGAACACTCGCCAGCTGGTGGTACCGATACTGCAGAAAGTATCGGTACTTCGGGAAATGAGTATCGAAGCCTTTTTAAATATTCAGTATCGATATGTATCGATACTTCGATATTTTTGACAACACTACGGCAAGGTCGATTGTTTCCTTAGTAGCAGAGTGCATACAAGTAAAAGTCAGTACAAAGGTTAGTATTCTTTATTACATTTTCTTTTAAATGTATATAGATATCTTTTCATTTCAGATATTGATTGAAGAAGTGTGTTTTTAGTCGACGATGTAAAATTGGTTGGGTTCCTACTGTCCTGACTGTGGTGGGAAGTTCGTTCCACCATTGTGGAGCAAGGACGGAGAATAGCCGACTTCTCTTGGATGACCCCCCCTGGACCTCGGATAGGATAGTGGGTCTGAGGCGGCCAGATGATGGAAGAGCGGAGGGGTCTTGAGGGTGTGTAGTTAGAGACCATTGACCGGAGGTAGGAGGGAGCGGTTCCCTTCGCTACACGGTATGCCAGGTCGAGGGCCTTGAAGCGGATTTGTGCGTCGATGGGGAGCCAGTGCAGCTCTCTAAGAAGTGGGGTAACATGGGCTGACTTTGGTAGGTTGGAGATCAGGCGGGCCGCTGTGCTACGTATCTGTTGAAGTGGCTTTAGTGGCCAGGTTGGTAGACCAGCAGGAGAAGTTGGGTGGTTTCTTTTGTCAGGAAGGAGCGGATCCTTCTGATGTTGCTCAGGAAGAATCTGCAGGTTCTGGGTGTTTTGCGGCGATGTGAGCGGAGAAGTTCAGCCGGTCATCATCAAGGACTACACCAAGGTTCACGGCTACATCCTCCACTGTGATCAAAAGGTCGGTCAGCGGGGAGGATTCGGCCGGCAGATGAAGTAACTTGCTTAGGTTCAGTTTGAGGTGGTTGGTCGTCATCCAGGTGTAAATGTCAGACAGACAGGCTGGGATCTGCTCAGAGACTTGGATATCTCGGGGAGGAAATGAGAGGAAGAGAGTGTCATTGGCATAGCAGTATCCATCAGGCCATCAGGATGCTCAATGACTCTATGTAACATCAACCCATCCATCTACACTCTATATTTTATCTATTTATTCAAGAGATTTGCACTACATCCATACCTCATTTAGCATTTTTCTTTTATGTATTTTTTTTTTTTTTACCTCATTGTCTGCATTTTTGTACCTCATTGTGCATTCCTTTTTTACTTTTTTGTACTGTATGAAGCACATTCTCAGGGGTTCATACAGAACCAAGCATTTCACTGTAATGTACTTTATACCACATGACAAATAAAAGCAAACTTGAACTTGATATGAAGGTATGAGACGTGATAATGTTTCCCAGAGATTTGGTGGAGAGAGAAGAGGAGGTGTCTAAGAACCGAGCCCTGGGGGACACCTGTCTGTAGGGGGCAGGGCGGCTGACAGGGTACCTCTCCGTGATACTGGACTTGATCAGGAGCGGTTGTCAAGGTAGGATGACAGCCATGCCGGCACAGAGCCTATAACTCCCAATCCTGCGAGGGAGGTTCTGGTGGTTGACTGTGTTGAAGGCTGCTGACAGGTCCAGGAGGCGTGAATATTAAAGGCGACCAACTTGTGTTCGGCTTTTCTCTGATTGGCCGCAACCCGCCGCTAGAGCTGCCGCGGTATTGATGTTTTCCTTACCGCACGGATTTGCAAAATATTTCCTACCGCGCGGTTATTACCGCACGCACACAAAAAAATAATAATTTGAATGCATTTTTTTTTTTAGTAGTAGTCTACTTTTTATAGCATATAGCCTGCCTCTAGTCTAAATGTCGATCTTTAGAGGATGACTTTGCAGCATGAATATTGTTTGGGATTCGGCAAGTTAGTTATTGAAAGTGAAACACGGATTTCCCCTCTGGTCGTGCGCCGTTCACTCGGTGTCGCGGGCAGGGGTGGTTACCCCCCCGACCCTTTCTTATTATTATTACTATAAAGTTACTACTTTATAATAAAGGCATTCGTTTTGTGGCATTACCATTATATAGTTATACGTTCAATAACATCAGCGTATTTACCGGACCATCTCAGTTCCTTTCTTTGCTCAGAGCGTGCTGAGTTGTCCCATTCTGCGGTCTGTTAATAAAGTTTTCAATCAGACAAGTGTATAGAACGAAGGGCTTTTATTATAACATTCGTTGCAGACAGTAAAATCATTATGTCTCGTTTAGTACTCCTGAGGAGCGATGGTAGTCCACTCCGGCGGGGAGCTAAAGCTAACGTTATTAGCCGTATTGTGATGAGCTCTGATCAATGGCTGACATTCAGCATGTAAAAAACTGCAGGACGCTCTCAACGTGTGACGCGTCTCTCTTCTGACCAATCAGTGGTCTGCAATGTTTCACGTGACTTTTCTGGTACCCAATAGGGTCGCTTGGAACCTCGATATAGGAGTAGGGTATATCTGCAGAGCCGCAAGCCCAACGAGAGGAGGGTACTTCATTATTATTATTATAAAAAACAGCGGTGATGCGGTATTCAGCCTACTCTGCGGTGGCCGTGATGTAACAGCGATACCGCGGTAATGCGGTAATCGCGGCAGCTCTACCCCCCGCCCCCACGCGCAGGCAAGCGGCAGTCGTCCCACATCCCAAATGAAATCCAAGGAGCAAGCGAGCGGCAGCGCGGGCAACCAACTTGTGTACCAACCAACTTGTGTTCAGCTGCTGTTCCAACCAACTTGTGTTCAGCTGCGGTAGCAGTGGAGCGCTATGAAATGCGCTGAACTAGAAAGCGTAACGTTATTATGTTTCGCGTTTTTAACAACCAACTACCAGATTCACTCGTCACTGTACATCACCTCTGAAGTATAAACAAAGCCCATACAGTTATGAAATGCGCTGAACTTTTTAACAACCAACTACCAGATTCACTCGTCACTGTACATCACTTCAGCTCCAGCAGCAGCACCGTTGTAGGAAGCCCTTCAATGACAGCGCTCTCATATTTTGCGAATGCATAAACTGTACATCACTTCAGCTCCAGCAGCAGCACCGTTGTAGGAAGCCCTTCAATGACAGCGCTCTCATATTTTGCCAATGCATAAACTATATCTTAAATTATGTGTCTAATATGGCTGTCGCTTATCAATGACTTCGCGACAGCCATATTAGACACATCGCCATAATTTAAGATATAGTTTATGCATTTGCAAATATGAGAGCTCTGTCATTGAAGTGGGTGGTGGCACTAACAGTAGCGATTTTTATTGTTTTGTCATGACCAAACATAATCCCAACATAGATAGGAGGTGTACTGTATGTCAAATGTCGGTCATGTGGTGGAAGAGTTTAGTACAGTCACACAACAGAACACCAGTGTTTCTAGTAGATATGTTTATTAATATAAATAAACACCTCTGTCTGAACTGGTTCGACCAGCGCGTTGGTTCGACCAGCGCTTCTGCCGCGTCTCTCAGCGGAAAAGGGCGTGTGCTAGGGCGGTCACGTGGCCGTGTGGCCAATCAGAGAAACGCTGAACGAAAAGCTGAACACAAGTTGGTTGCCTTTAATATTCACGCGTCCAGGAGCATCAGGACAGAGGAGAGGCCTTTCGCTCTTGTGATGAGCCTCTGTGACCACTATGAGGCCCGTCTCTGGAGTGACCAGTCCTGACCTCTGACTGATTAGGGTCCAGGAGGTCATTCTGTAATAGTTAATTTAATTGAAAATGGTCTATTTTATTCAACTTTTTAATACTGCTGCAAGGAATCCTTTTTTGATTAACACATTTTCTTTTATGTATATATCGTTGATGACTGTATAGTAAAAACACATACCTTTGCATGGATCCATGGTGGTATACCTTTATATATATCTTTATTTTTTAATTTAGTTTTCTGCATTTTATTGATTTATTTCGGATACAAGTCCGGCAGAGAGGAAGGATGGGAGAGGGATAGGGGGGACGACATTCGGCAAAGGTTGCCGGCCCCGGCGCCCAGTATACCTTTATATTTGGTGTATTTGGAGAGGGTCATACATGCCTTCATTACGTCTAGGCTTGACTACTGTAACTCTTTGTATGTGGACTTAGACCAGCTCTCTCGCTACGATACCTACAGCTAGTGCAGAATGCTGCTGTTCGCCACAATAAAGCGTGACTATACTGGCTCAGTTTCCAGATTTAATATTTTAAAGTACGTAGTTTAACTTCTCCATGTTCACACACCAGCTAGAGCACTGAGGTTGTCAAGTCCGTTGCTCCGGGATGTTCCAAAATCTAGGCTCCAAAAGTCCAAAGCTGACCGAGCCTTTGGGGTGAGCTTTTGGCTGCGGAACAGTTTACATATTAGATCTGACCCAACCCTAGCCATTTGTAAGTCTTTGTTAAAGACTCGCCTCTTCTCACTGGTTTTTTGTTTAGATCAAGCTGTATGTCCGTGTTTCTATTTGACTGTGCATTTTATATTGTATTTAAATTTGTTATTGATATGTGTGAAGTACTGTGTACTATTTCTGTTTGTGTGAATTGTGCACCTTGTATTTCTATTAATATTGTATTTACTGTACTTTTGTACTTTCTATTGTGCAGCACACTTCAGTTGTTTTTAAATGTGCTGTATGAATACATCTGACGTTGACCTCTCTTTCTATCTCTCCTTCTCTCTCCAACACAGATGCAGATATACAGACACAAACAAACAAACTAACAAAAACACATACATTTGCATTGACTTACCAAGTCCATAACCATGCATGCTTAACCCTAACCCAGGGGTCAGCAACCTTTACTATCAAAATAGCCACTTTTCCCCCGTCCCACAAAATAAAATGCTCAGGGAGCCGCACAACCTTTTTACCCTTAAAATGAAGATAACAGTGTATAATGTTTTATATATCCCCAAGCATACCCCACATTTAGCATAAAACGCCTTGCAATACCCAAAGTAATTTGCGATTTATTATACTTTATACTTATAGCACACAGTTTGTTGCATTAATGGGATTATAAAGCAACAAAAATATTTTTTTTTTACTTTTTATTGCTGTTTTTACATGTTATAACAAAGGAAAACCTCAAACTCGTATGAAGAGGAGAAAAAAGACTGGCTGTGTAGACCTATTTTTAAATAAAACACAAGAGGAGACAAAACACTGGTGTCTGTAGACCGACTTTGAAATAAAACCCTGAACTATTCAGGTATATTTGAGTCCTTCCCTTATTTGTGGAACATTTATAAAATAAAAAGTAGTCCACTTTGAAAAAAGACTACCATGTGTAGACCTACTTTGAAATAAAACACGGAAAAGGAGAAAAAACACTGGCATCTGTAGACCTACTTTGAAATAAAACCCTGAACTATGCAGCTCTATTAGAGTCCTTCCCTTATTTGTGGAAAATCTATAAAATAAAAAGTAAATTTTTCGTTGTTCGCAAATTTCGCATACAGGTAAGCCTTTTGTTGACTAAATATCTTAGTTGATGAAATATCTTTTCATTTCAGTGTCACAGTATGACATCGATCTCCAAAATAAGAAAAAATACAAATAAAAAAAAGGTAAAAAAAAAAAAGTTGGGCCAGGGAGCCGCAGCTCATTGGCTAAAGAGCTGCATGCGGCCTCGGAGCCGCAGGTTGCCGACCCCTGCCCTAACCCAACCCTCCCTTATTTTTAAGGGAACCCTCCACCAAAACAATAAAGCAGATTTATTATGTCTCAACATCATTGTGAATGAGGGCCTGCCCTCAATGATATGTAAGGACAATTGAAGACCATAGTTCATAATATATCCCAAAACGAACTTGAGTTAAAGAGTTGGACTTGGAACATGTAATTATCTATCTGTATGTCATGTACAGTATGTCATATTATGTTATGATGAATTGAAAATGGGGGACCCTGATGTAAACAAGACTAAAGTCTTTCTCTGGTCTGCATCCCCTTAACAATTGTGTGTATTGAGGTGTACTGTATTGTAACTATTCTGCAATCTGTTATGATGTCAAGTATTAAAATACAGATCAGGGAAATTATGAAAATTAAAAGAATGTCATGGCCTTTGTGCCTTCCCGTGGACTGTTAATCACTCACAAAGGTAAAGATATATGTATTTAATTTTCATTATTTAACTGATTTAATACTTGACATCATAATTTGTGACGCATAATAACTCTCAACTCACTGCCACACGACAAAGGGTTAACCCTTTCACCACCACACTACAGATGGTTAAAGTAGTGAAAGGGTTAAACAGCAAATGGTAAAATGTCCTTGCCTGCAGCTGGATTATGATAACATAGAATGTGATACTGAATGGTCCGCAAACCGTGTGCGTGTGTGTGTGTGTGTGTGTGTGTGTGTGTGTGTGTGTGTAAGACTTCAGGGGAGTTTGCGAACAAAATCTCGATACATCTCTTACCCCTGCCTGACACAAACTCTTACTCACCATGGTTAATTATTCACACACACACACTCGCATGCTGCTGGCCCCTTTAGCTCAGAGGTAGAAGCCATGTAATTTGTCCTGTACTGGGACAAGGCAGGCCCACACAGACCGACAACTTCTTGCTTGTTAGGGGTGCAGTGATCCAATCAGGGGGCGAAATTAAAGCCTGCCAGGGGCGCTCAGTTTTTACCTTTGGCGCTTGCCACTGAGAGCCCTGCCCGCCGTGTGGCGTGTGGACATGTAGTTCATAACGATACTCTTATTTTGAAAATCTGTGCGGGTCTCATTTCCGGCCCAAGCGCAGCTAGAGTCATAATATCGATGGCTCCGGCAGTTAGCAGCATTCGGTTCGTATGATATTCTTATTTTGAAAAAAAACGTGGCAACGAGTCATATCCGCCCAGCCGGGCCAGCCCTGCAGCGGGATACTATTGGCTTCTGCTCGTATCAACACAGAGCGGCCCGCAGCTCTAGTGCCACTGCTAACGTTAATCTCTCAGAATGGTAGCAGCTCGCCCGCAGCATCTAGTGCTAACGTTAAGCTCTCAGAATGGTAGCAGCTCGCCCGCAGCTCTAGTGCTAACGTTAAGCTCTCAGAATGGTAGCCGCTCGCCCGCAGCATCTAGTGCTAACGTTAAGCTCTCAGAATGGTAGCAGCTCGCCCGCAGCTCTAGTGCTAACGTTAAGCTCTCAGAATGGTAGCAGTCTGCTCTAGTCTAGATCGGACCTCCATGAGCTGCATAATACCTCCGTTCCCTCGTTAGCTACCTCGCGTTAGCTAGCTCACGTTAGATCGACCTGTCTCAGTAAACTAAATTGTCTTAACGTTATCTACCGGGCTAGCAGTAGCTACAGATAGCTCCTGATATCAATGTCTTATAACATTGATTGAATGCGTATTCTAGCTGAGGGCATGTTGAATGTGATTTGACAAAATAACCGTAACGTTAAAAATAGGGTCCAGCTGCATCGCCGGAGAATCCTTGCATGCTGAATGTAGGGTCTAGCTGAATATAGGGTCTAGCTGCAGGGCCGGAGAATCCTTGCTGGAGCTGGAGGCTACTCAAATACACACAGACAGTGGAGCTGTTTGCAGATAGCAAGCATTTTGACTTATTGCGTGGTGGCGATGTCTCGCAGATAATACAAGTATGATTATATAATATATATTTTATTTACAAAAATTGTTTTTATATAAAATATATATATATATATTTTAATCAAAAAAAAGTTGGCAGGTAAGAAATATGCTTGGCGGGTAGACTCTTCCCATCTACCCGCCACTGGCCGGTGAGTCAAAAAGTTTATTTAGCTCCCTGGATCCAATTCACCACGATTTGATTCTGTTATATTAAAGCAAAGATTTGATGCATCATGTAACGCTACATTTTGATCACGGTTTGATTAAATTCTATTAATATTTTTAGTTAGTGTAGATATACAATCTGACAAGAGTGATTCATTCACCGATAGTTGACTATATGCAGTTGAAAGTGAAACTTTATGCCAAAGCATCTAGTTCAGACTTATTAACATTATGTCAATTGGTTAAAACACACAATGTCCACAAATTAAGATCAATTATCGATTCTACAGATCGACACAGTTGGGAATTCCACACTCGTATTGATTATCTCGTGCTCCTCTAGTTGGGGGGCGACAGTGGGGAGGTAGAGCAGTCTCCTGGTAATCCAGAGGTTCCCGGTTCGATTCCCGGGCAGCATGTCGAAGTGTCCTTGAGCAAGACACTTAACCCCTAACTGCTCCAGATGAGCAGGTTGGCACCTTGCATGGTTGCCTCTGCCGTCGGTGTGTGAATGTGTGAGTGAATGGGTAAAATGTGAGGAACAAATTGTAAAGCGCTTTGGATAAAAGCGCTATATAAATGCAGCCATTTACCATTTAGTGTGTGTTGCAAATAGTTTACACCTTTTTGACCGGAACAAAAGTGTTGCCTTCCCCGTAGTTGATTTTCTGCTTGAGTACTTCAGATCTCCAAGGAGTACAGTTTTCTAGCATTGCTTTTGGTGAAGCTGGTGGGAGAGACACAATACATGCAGTGTTGTTTGGGTTCACGTCTGTAAATGATTGTCCTCATCAACAACCAGAGTGAATCTTTTTTCTTTTTACTTCACTCTGCAGTCTTTTGTCTTTATGGCCAAACAATAGCTCCACTGTGGTCCGTCAAACATGAACACACACATCACACACATCACACACACACACACACACACACATGTACAGTATGCTGTAATTCTTATCTGGGTTATCATCATCCTCTTGACATACAATGGAATGTTGAAGGGGGGGGGGGGGGTTACAGCTATTGCCCCTCTCTTGGAACAAAACTGTCAAGTGTTAAACTGTGGATACCAAACGGAGAAGGTAAAGACGACTTTGAACTAGGAATGGGACAGAATATTCCAATATTCGATCCCATATCTACCTTCGATTTTCATATCAGAAAATCGAAAATCAAAAAAAAAAAAATAAAAAAAATGTGTTTTACATTTTCTTTAATTTTTTTTAAAGCAAACCATTCTTATTTCATTCCTTTTTATATTTAGAGGCAGCCTAATTTTCATAGCCTAATATTGATCTAAAAGATGCACATGCTACTGTGTCTGTTTGTTTATTAAAACCGGTTGATATAAGTGCCTATTTATAGGGATGCTCGATATTGGCTTTTATACCGATATTGTCCAACTCTTAATTTCCGATACCGATATCAACCAATACCGATATATGCAGGGTTTCCCCCCCCCCAAAAATGGAATAATTTCAGGTAATTAACATTACATATCTCTTGTTGTGGAATTAACACAACATTATGCATACTTTTGACAATAAATAAAATCTGAATTTGTTCTTACTTGCCTGAGTAAATAAAGGTTATAGAAATGTAATAATATCGGTAGGCCGATAATATCGGACATCCCTACCTATTTATGTGCAATACCCTTTGATTTTAATTATCCATTCTATTAAAAATAATAACTGAATTTAACTGAAACTGAACATTTTAACTGAATTCAAACTGAAACTAAAAATATTCGAATATTCGATATTATGAAAAACGAATATTCGAATAGCACTTTTGCTATTCCCATCCCTACTTTGAACGTAATCCAGAACTATTTTATTGCACTGTAAAAAACTGGGATTTTATGTGCACTATTTTACTCCGTCTATTCTAGTTTACTCTTTTTATTAGTGTCTATTTAAAACTGAATCAAACCATAAACAAGGTGGCATGTTGGGATGTTAGATCCTAATGTGAAAAACTGTGATTTTATATGTCTGCACTTTATGTGCTCATTTTATGCCTGTCTTTTTTCTGTTGTGAAGCACTTTGAGCTGCAGTTTCTGTATGGAAGGTGCTATACCAATAAAGTTTATTATTATTATTGAAACAATCCCCCCCTTTGTGATCTAGAAGCACAATTGAATAGTATTAAACATTTTGATTAATCAGTGCGTCTAGCTTGCGATGTCATCAGTGAATGAAGCCATAGTGATATACTGCCTGTTTTGGCCCATACACCTGATGGCATTTACTGTTCGTTGCCATTATAGGCATGAATATAAATGATTTGCATTCACAGTAGAATCGATGTTGCTGTAAAAATTAGTTTAGGAATTCAGTATGAGTTTGATATTCATGATACCGACATGAAAGGATTGTGGTGTCCTGTAATCAGAAAGCTGGAGGGGTCGTTGAGGCTGTTTACAAGAGAATGCCTCTCTCTCTCTCTCGCTCTCTCTCGCGCTCTCGCTCTCTCTCTCTCTCTCTCTCATATATATATATATCTATAGTGACTGGTACCAGCTGGAGCACTCGACACTATGACGCACAGGAAGTTTTCACTATCCGCTGTGTGTGTTTCTGTGTCTTTTAATAACCTCCCAAGAAGCGTGGGAGTTTTGTTTTCAATCTTCTTAACCAACATTCTCCTCGGATTGTTTTTCAAACTCACGCGCGCACACACAGCCACAAACAACCGAAGCGAGGTCATTATCTTTGTGCAGCAGGACAACACCACGACTGGGAGCTGCTCATCCAGAGACTAGAGACTGGGTCACTTCACTGCATTCTCTTGAGGGCTGGTGTCTCAAAACTCAAATGAAGCCCTATAGTCTCAAGACTAAAAATATTCTCCAAATGAGAGTCCTGTTGTTGAGAGTATTTTGGTCCCAAGAAGACCATACTTAAATCTGCGCCCCCCTTGGTGGTTTGTTCCATTGTACTGTAGCTGTAGCCCACTGTGCAGTAATGCTAAATAATGTATTGAATTCATGTTGCTATATGAAAGAATACAATATTCATAAGGCTGAGACCACTGCGTGAAATCGATAAGTTGCATTTTTTTTGCATGTATGTAAAAAAATAAATGTAAATACTTTTTTCTTAAAAAAGAAAAAAAATTATTTAACGTTCGTTTGTGTGCGTGTGTCACGTGCACTCACTGTAGTGTTTGCGATGCTGTAGTTGGCCCACCACAGCGAGTCGTGCTGAGCGCGCTGCCAGTAGCAATCAGGGAGATGCCGTCTGAAGTGTGGCAACATTTGGAGAAGTTGGAGGGCTACATTTAGAAATGCATGTATTGTTTGCCAAAAAAAAACGAAACTGTCGTTTTCAGGTAACACTACTGCGATCGAAATATTATCATGTCATCATTATAGATCTGTGTTGAAATACATATTCTATTATACATATTCGATAGCCTTGACCAGTTTAATATATAGGTCAACTAGCAGAGCTCAAAGACACTAGGGCGACAGTCTGGCTGATGTTCTTAAAACAACCTCAAGGGCCGGGATAGATAGACATTTCCAAGTAAATCACATCTTGTTCTTTTCTTGTTTAATCTTGACTCCAGTCTTGTCTCGGGGACGACAAAGACCTATCTTCTGTTTTAATTGTCTCTTCTATGTTAATTGTACGTGTGACCAGGGTTCTGTCTCACTTCCTGGTCAGACGCTTGTGTCCACTTGGTCTCCGATTAGTAACTAACTGAGCACTTTTTGTTCGTTTTTTACAACTCAACTCTATCTGAATTACTACAGCTCATCGTTTCTTCTCTTAGAATAATTTCCACAACACTACCAATTTACGCGATCATTAAAAACCACAATTCCAAAAAAAGAATAAACAATTCTTGAGCCACGGCGTGTTTCTCCGGTTATTTTTAAACATCTTTGGTAACTTGTAGAAGATGACAGAAGGGCAGCCTCTGGTAACATGTAGACGATGACAGAAGGGCAGCCTTTGGGCGAGAAGAAAGGTAAAACAAATGTAGTTGTGCTCATACAGTATGATGTTCCATGACATGTTGCATTACAAAACATGAACTGGAAAAACCTATACCATCAAAAATATTGTTATACCGTTTTATACACAAAATATTGTGATATCATATTTTGACCATCAATGCACACACTGTCCATTTGTGTAGTGGTTTAATTCTATAGAAAAGTATATTTCTATAAAAGTGCTTTTGATAACTTAACCAGGATTAACGTCAAATCAAACACTAACCTAAATAGAGCTGCTACTATACGGTTCCCCCGCCAGCCATGTTGTATGAAGTGGTTCTGCACAGATGGCCTTGTCAATCCTGTAGTATCGACATATAACTGGATTAAAGGAATAGGAAAAGGATGGAAGCTCTCTGGTTTCACCCAAGCTCCTCCAGTAATCAATAATCACATTTAATGTCTCCATTACTGTCAGAGTAACACAGTCTGCGATCAGTGCTGTATTTTGTGTGTGTGTATATGCAAGGCCTTGTTTTCTGACCTTTTGTGGGGACCAAATGTCCCCATAAGTAACCTACCCTTGTGAGGACACTGGCCGGTCTAGGTGTGTGTGTGTGCGTGCGTGTGTGAGAGGGTGAAAACCTGTCTGGTAATGTGAGTGTTGGTTTACTGTCATTACAGGAGTATATTAAACTACTGACCTTTGGCCGAGACCATAATACAGAGGGATTACACACGCACAGATACACACGCACAGATACACACACACAGATACACACACACTAGTGTTGTCACGATACTGGAATTTCGAACTTCGATACGATACCTTGAAAAGTATCGATATTCAATACCATTTTCGATACCACAGGGAAAAAGGTTCAATCTTAAAATGTAAAAAATAAAATAATTTATTTTTTTAGCTTTTGTTGCTGGTTGATTCTCCTCAGCTTCTCTCTGGTACTATAAGAGAAGATAAATATAACACTTTTAAAACCCTTTGTTTATCTTTAGATCACACATTTAAAAATAACTGTTCATCTCACTTCAATAATTTTTATTGCAGAACATGGTATTTTCTCAAGCAGACAGATGTAAACACTGTAATCTGTGTTGCATGTACCTGACAAACTGAACTGTTTGTATTACAGTCATATATTCCGACTTAACTGAATGCGTGTGTGTGTGTGTGTGTGTGTGTGTGTGTCGACTACTGTACTATTACAGGTATTGCAATGAACAATGCAACTTCCTTATACAAAAAATATTTTAATTTCTTTTATGAATAATTAAATATCGATATTTCGGGAAATGAGTATTGAAACCGTTTTAAATTGTATTAGTTTTATTTTTGACAACACTAACACACACACACACACACACTTCATTTCTGTAGATTTAACGTTTATGTTACTGTGTTTTCTTTTGCCTAAAATGACTGTTTTCTCTTTTACTCAATTTTTTTTTATTTGTTCATCCTATTTTTTGTTGTATTTACCGATGCTAGCAACAAATCAGTTGATCCCCAGGGAATAGAAAATGTGTCTGTCAATGTTGTCGATGCTTCCTGTCAACCTAAACTGGAAGATTGCATTATGCATTTGGACACATTTGAATGTGAATTATTATAATATTTTTTTGTACTTTTCCTTTATCACCCCTCCCCCACTCTCCTTGGCCATCCTCTCCATCCACTTCCCTCCTCAACCCTCCAATGCGGGTTCCAATTTAAAGGTACATTTTTAAACGTTAAGAACGCTAGTCCCGGTCAGCACTCCCAGCGGTTGTTCACTTCCGAATGGGGTGACCAAACCTTCGTAACGTACGAACCTTGTCCCCCCGCCCCCCACCTCCAGGTGAAGAAGCGTCAACAGGCGGTGGTGGGCTTCCTGGAGTCCAATCGGATCATTTTCCTGGAAGTGGACATCACCATGCTGGAGGACCAGAGGCAGTGGATGTACCAGAACATCCCCCAGGACAGGCAGCCGGAGAGGGGCAACCCACTGCCACCGCAGATCTTCAACGACGATCACTACTGTGGGGTACGGAGGGGCTTGTTGATGGGGCGAGGGGGTAGTAGGGGTGCACCCATTGCAATTTTCTTTGCCCGATTCCAATTTCAGATTTTATTAAAAGTCTGACCTGCCGATTCCGAGTTTCTTTCTTACTAAATTGACATTCTGGTCAGTTCAAAACGCATTTGTCTAGCTCCAATGATTTTGATTGACCGCCTAGTGTGATTGATAGGCTAGACCCATTCTGCCATGCTGCCTTCCCTGCACGCACTGTTAACTTGACTAATCAGGACTTGACTAAGGCAAAAATGGATCTATAGATTAGATAACAATTTATTGTTACTTATTATACAGCACAAGTACAGTACAACAAAGAACTTGGCATCCAACCACAGTGCAAATGTAACAGTAAAGTGCAATAGTAATATACAATGTACAGGTGATTAAACTGGGTATAAGATATATAAATTAGTACTACTGATTATAGTGCTAATCGGGTGTATGTACAGAGTTGTAATATTATCTACAGTGATACACATATAAAGACAGTATGGTAGTAGTTATACTGGCTAGCAGCGTAACTAGTAAGAGTAGGTAAGGGATATGTACAAATATAGATATTATAGTATCTACAGATATGTAAAATGATTATGTGCAGGTATGTACAGACAGATATGTATATATATTAGAGGTGGGCATAGATACATTTTTTTAATCTAGATTAATCTATCTGCAATCCTGGATTTAATCTAGATTAATCTAGATTAAAATGGCTCAAAAAAAAAAAAAAAAACTGCCGAAGGCATTCAAAATATGTGTGTTCTACCCAAATAATGACCAGAAGTAAGTCCTTACTTTTTCTTTCCTCCTTATGTTTCTCAGGCCAGGTGGCCCATTACACCATGAGCCCATCTCCCGTTTCCAAAATGCATTACAGACTGTTTGAAAAAGCTGTTTTGCTATGATAATTGGTAATGAAATATCAAAATAATGTTCAATAAGATGTACTTGTGTTTAATAAGTTGTTTTATTCAGAAGTTAACACAAATAAATAATATTACCAGTACAGTACAGTATCTAGCACACTCTCAGGAGCAAAACAGAAAGAATCATTTCAAACTTGAACTATGTGACATGGCTTGAATCAACTGCTCCAGTGGAGTTGCTCAGTGGCCAATGGTGTCAACTGTGGTTGTACTGGGCAGCTCCCAGGTGTGAATGGAACTGTGTGAATGTGAAGCAGGGCGTTCCTGAAAAAGAGCATGTGTGCTCAGCGAATCTACCCTGGGTAAATAAAGGTAAAATAAAAAAAAAAAATGTTAAAAAAAAATAAATAAATTTTTTTAGATTAATGCGTTAATTATATTATCGCGCGATACTAGTATAGCGTTAACGCAGCACGTTAACGCCGTTAACGGCCCAGCTCTAATATATATATATACGGTAACAATAAATATATATATATTATTATATTATTATTATTATTATATTATTATTGTACATGCTGTTACGGTCACTTCCGGTTCTAGTCCCACATAAGATCTGCCTAGAGGCTTTTAAATCACTGCTCAAAACGCACCTCTTTTCCCTGGCCTTTGACCAGAGTTAGCCTGCCACTTGTACACTACGTTTGCTGTTACTCTGGACTTTTTATCTAATTTCTTGTCTCATTTATATTGCACCTTGCTCTTGCTTTCTTAAATGTACAATACCTTTTTCTGTAATTTTAGTGTATTTTTACTTGTTACTGCATTGTATGTGTCTTTATCATGTGAAGCACTTTGTAATTAGTAATTTGTATTATGCTATACAAATAAAGCTGACTTGACTTGACTTGACTGGTCACATTGATGGGTACATGGTTTGCTGTCAGTCTGGGTAAGGCGGCTTGTGTTTCAAGTTTCTTTAATAGTTGTCATACAGAAGTACAGAATACTTTCATACAAATGGTGACGGGAGGGGGTTGAAAATGACTCTTGCAGGTGAGCAAGGGAGGCTCATGTGACTCTTGAACCAGAGAGATTGGCGTGGTGGAAAAGGGTGGCATTTTCTTTTTTAAAGAAGACCAAGGTTATTGTTCTCCTCCTGCGATACAAGATACAAGAGTTTTATTTGTCACGGCATCCAGGTATACAGTGAAATGCGGGGGGTCTCACCCGCAACGATGTGCATAATACAAGTAATAATAATAGAGTCCAACCTAGGGATGCACCGATATGAAAATTTGCCACCGATACCGATTGTTCAACTAATACAATCGGCCGATACCGATATTTATGGCAATTTTTTTTATATTTAAAAAAAATAAATTGGGTAATATATATATATATATATTTTTTTTATGAAACTACTGTAGATTTGTGTTACAAATTGTGCTCACCGATATGAACATAGGCCTCTTTACTTACTTAAAAAAAGGAAACATCAAGAAATAGCACTATCTCTCTCCCAGTATGTTCTGCAGGGCTGCAGCTAGATACTAGTTCTCCCAGTATGGTCTACCGGCTGGGTTGCAGCTGGATACTATTGTCTCAACCAGAGATCTCAACCAATGAAATTTTTATTGACAGTCGATTCTGCCAATTACGTCGCACACCGCTTGCACCCACCTCTGCTGTTACCACCAATCGGCAAGCGCGTATATATTTTTTACTTCCGCTTTTGTCCGCCATTGATTTTGACGAGGTATTCTACAACAACAACAACGGCGGTGCGGCTGACGTTTAGCTTTTAGCTCCGCAGGATGACACGAGGCATAATGATTTTACTGCAACGAATGTTATAATAAAACAAAGCCTTTCTATGTATGTGTCTGATTGAAGACTTTATTAACAGATTGCAGAATGGGTAAAACTCAGGGCTCTATGAGCAACGGAAGGAACTGAGCTAGTATGAACGCATAATGCCTTGTTAATCATAAGTAGTAACTTTGATGCAGTAGCTTGTGTGTGTGTGGGGGACTGGGGACGGCGTTGTGCAGGTCGCGAGTGAACTTTTTTTTGTCTTTTGACTAGAGATGTTCCGATACCATTTTTCCCTTTCCGATCCGATTCCGATACCTAAGCTTTGGGTATCGGCCGATACCGATATTTATCCGATACCAGTGCATAAAAAAAAAATTAAAAAAAATTTATATAAATTATACTTTTTTTTTTTTCTTTTTTTTCAGATACTGTTATACTGTTTTTTAGTAATAACTAGAACGTATGGTATTTATTCAACAACAGGTGATTGTATAGATTTGTATTAGTATCATTAATCAATGAGTATGGGCTGCAGCACTGCAGATATACCCTACTCCAATGATCCACACGGACATTAAACGGTGTTGCACTCGCTACTCAGTGGCTCTGCAGATATACCCTATTCAGTCTGTAAACTAGTGGCAGATAGAACGTTCATGTTGTGGTTTTTGATGCAAAATAAATATTCAACATTCTCTTTGGAAACTCCGCCTCAGACTCTTATCCTTTGGCACTTGCTGTACTTTGCTTGCAGGTCTGCAGCCATTATTGCTGGATTATGTGAATAGCACCAACTTTAGACACGGTAACGTTATCAAGCTAAGCTAACTGACCTAGCTCGCCTTCCCGCATCGACATTAAGATAACGTTAGTAATAGTCAGCTAACGCTAGTCCGTAGCTACTTAACTTAAATACAATTCACCGTGGGTGCATTATTGTTGATAGACGGTCACGGACAGTGTTAGGTCCTGGAGAAAGGACAGGCGATCATCTGATTTGATGTAACGTTAAAAGCGGATGTTGTTCCAACTAGCTATCTTTCCAGCTAATGCTATCATAACACCAGCCAAACACATCCCGATTCCCGTCCGAGCTCCCCGTCACACCGCACTGTCGGGGACAATGGAATTTAAGAAAGTGTATCTGCTGTTAAAATGACACAGCATCACACTTTAAAACATGTTCATTTTATAATCCTTACTCTCCGCAGGACTCGGCAGGAGATAAATTACATCATGGGATCGGAGGCTAGAATTTACGTGTACTCGCCGATACCGATACTAGCATTTTAGGCAGTATCGGCGGCATTTCCGATACTAGTATCGGTATCGGAACAACTCTACTTTTGACGCTACACAAATTGATGGATATTTATCGGCTACTGCCATCGGCACATTCGAGCTTATCGGCCGATAGGCCGATTGCAGTCAACAAGGCACTTATCGGCCGATACCGATACCCGACCGATACATCGGTGCACCCCTAGTCCAACCAATAGAGCGACATAGTGCAATAAACAAAGTAGGCATATCGGTATCATGAGCTATTTACAGAGCATGGTAGGACATGCTAGGTCCTGTGGCAGTGCAGTACACTGTTAGCTACGGATGAGGCATTGGGTCTTTATGTACACTGCTATACAATGCTATGTTCTACAATCTCAAGCTATACTATTCTTAAAGTGACCTTTCCTTCTGTAAAGTGTCCATAGTGTGAGCGTGTGCAGCATGAGTGTGTGTGTGCTCATGTTAAAGTGGCTGCTAGTGTGTGAGCGTGTACAGTGTGTGTGTTGTGTGTGTGCTCATATGTGCTTGTGCGTGGAGTGTTCAAGGCTCTGATGGCCTGGGGGAAGAAGCTGAGCCTAAGTCTCTCTGTCCTCGTTACTGGTGCTCGCAGGCGTTTGCCTGACCGCAGCAGCATGAACAGGCTGTTGTTGGGGTGGTGAGGGTCTTTCATTATCCTGCAGGCTCTGGATTTGCACCTCTTGTTGTATAGGACCTGCAGGGTTGGTAGTGCAATACCCGTGGTACGCTCGGCTGAACGCACCACTCTCTGTAGGGCCTTCTTGTCCTGTGCCGTGCTGTTGCCATACCAGGCAGTGATGTTTCCAGTCAAGATGCTCTCTACAGCTCCGGAGTAGAAGGGAGCTGTATCTTCCCAGATACTCTGAACTTCCTTAACTGTCTCATGTGGTAGAGGCGCTGCTTCGCATTTTTTACGACTGAGTCTATGTCTGTTGTCCATGTCAGGTCCTCTGAGATGTGGACCCCCAGGTACTTGAAGCTGCTCACCCTGTCCACGGTAGCCCCGTTTATCCTCAGTGGTGTGTGTCTCCTGCTGTCTCCTCCTAAAATCCACGATCAGCTCCTTGGTTTTACCAATGTTCAGGAGCAGGCTGTTGTCCTGGCACCAGCGTTCCAGTACCTCAACCTCCTCCCGGTAGGCCTTCTCGTCGTTGTCGAAGATCAGCCCCACCACCACTGTGTCGTCCGCAAACTTCACTATGGAGTTGGAGCTGAACTTGGCCACACAGTCGTGTGTGTATAGTGAGTACAGCAGGGGGCTCGGAACACAGCCCTGGGGGGACCCGATGCTCAGGGTGATGGTGTTGGAGGTCTCACCCCCCACCCTGACCGCCTGGGGCCTCGCTCAAAGTCCAGTATCCAGGCACTCAGAGCGGAGCTCAGACCCAGCTCGATCAGCTTGTCCACCAGTCTGGTGGGGACTATGGTTTTGAACGCTGAGCTGTAGTCAATGAACAACAGTCTCACATAGCCCCCCTTCTGTCGGTCCAGGTGAGAGAGGGTGCTGTGCAGTACTTGGGAGACCGCATCATCAGTGGACCTGTTTGTCCTGTATGAAAATTGCATAGGGTCCATATCACTGGGGAGGGAGGCACAAATGTGATCCTTGACCAGCCTCTCGAAACATTTCATGGCCACAGAGGTGAGTGCCACCGGTCTGTAGTCATTGAGACATGTTGGGGAGGGTTTCTTTGGTACAGGGATGATGGTAGACATCTTGAAGCAGGCAGGGACCACTGACTCCGCCAGGGATCGATTAAATATGGTGGTGAACACAGGGGCTAGCTGGTTAGCACACGCTTTTGCATCGGTGATGTGTCGTGTATACTATGTTCGTTCGTAATTGTGTTGATAAATTGATTGCTCGAAGAAGCAACCACAAAATAGGCTTGTTGCCGACCGAGAGGCGGACTGGACTGGCAGTCAAAGAGCTGACATAAAAAAAGGTCTACTATACATTAAACATAAATGACACGGCGGTCACCATTTCAAAAGGGAGTTTATTTACTTTGTGACACAATAGCCAAACAAATGCACTAGCCATCGATATCTTATGCCAAATGATTTGGGCCTATTACTCTTAAAAAAAAAAAAAAGATCATATAAAATAACTTTATCAATTAACAAGTCAGAGTCCTCGTCTGCACCTTCCGAGTCTGAATGCAGTCAATGCTCAAGTCCAAGTCAAGTCACGAGTCCTGAAAATCAGTCCTGGACTAGTCCTGGACTTGAATACTACAACATTGGCTACAAGTACTGTAAACCCATAATCATTACCCAGTCTGACAAGCCAAGCTAATGTGTACCTTAAACCACATGATCACAGGACAACTGGGTTCTGAGTGTTCCCTAGACCTAGACAATAGGGATGTCTACGATCTATGTATAAGTAGGTACTGTAAGGTGTTACATCCTAATTGTGAAATAATCCTCACTTATAAATGGTCACATAATCCAGCCTTAACCCAAATTGACTCGTATATCTGACATCTGACATATATATTATATATATATATATTCAATATCCAAATTGTCATAGTCAATCATATCCAATAATGAAAGGTAGAACATCTTTCAATGGTTTTATTCCAAGAAGTGAATCGGCATAAATTACAGACGTGTATACAATACATTGAAATGGGTATTCAACCGGCAGACATTCTAGGTTCTCCCAGGAGCAGAAAGTAACAAGTGACTTATATCTCGTCCATTAGCCAATGGAAATGCATCTTCAGAAATAGGAACAGAGAAACAAGACTGACACAAAACCAAATAGGGAACAGGTATTGGTCAGTTAGGTAGGATTGGATTACAACTGAGCTCAACATTATTAGAACACAGACTCTCGTCTCCTGACAAGAATGTAGGCCTATGGATTTGACATTCCCTGTGTGCACACATCAGAATACAGGGACAACACAGTAAATAGCAGTTGATTGTACACACTTGTTTAAGTCATTTACAATATGGAATTATAGATGGATAGATATGGTATAGATACCGTAGATACTTTTATGGATAGTCTTATATTAGCATAACACCTGCAATATTCTAACAGTACCTAGAAGGATTATATGCAAGTATATTCAGACAGATATGGATATCATCATCAACCTTTATTTATTCTCGAAATTACAATTGAGGTCACCCTCATTTTCAATGTAGTCAAGACTTTACAGACATTTCAATGCACACATTTCTACAATATAACAATAATAAATATGAATAACTATCTATATATAGTAGTACTCTTCACACATGGACCGCAGTCCAGAGTGCACCACAGCAATTAGTATTTATATATACTAATATATATATATATATATATATATATATTATATGCAGTAAATGTATAAATGTGGTATATACAGCACTATTGTACATGCTATCATACAGAGTTATATGGGTAGACTATAGCTCCTGGAGAAGTTTTAGTTAAAGAGCCACAATCGTAGGTCTATTTTATCTTGCAATCTAACAAACATCATTCATTGCAGCTGTGTCTAACAGTTAACTTTGTTACATAGTTGGCTAACAAGCTAATGTTGTTAGCGACTCAAGAGATGCAGTGCAGCTGACAGAGAGAGAGAGAGAGAGAGAGAGAGACACGTGTCTTCTTCGCTCACATTGAAGAGCTTCCACACGGACGCCATGTGGCTGTGATGTTATTGTCTGCAGTGTTGCATTGTGTTGCACTGGTCTTGTCTATAAAACACAACATAAATTGACTGCACTTATATAGTGCTTTTAAACTGGTGGAATGAACCTAAATATGCAATTATTAACTGATCAGATACACAACATGTATTTATGTTAATTTAATTGTGTTGATGTTTCCATTTCTGTAAAATAAGTGTGCATTTTGTTTGGTTCGGTAAACATTGCACTTAGTCTATCAGTGTACTGTATGTGTGTAGGGGCAGGTACAAATAAGAATTTTCTTATTTAGTGGAGCATATTAAGGGAACTATGTACTGTTGGACTGTAACAATTCCATGTACGAATAAATAAAAACAAAAAATTAAACAAAGCGGGTCCGACAGACCCCAACACCGCACACAGGTTAATGAAATACACATATAAACAACAATATACTGTTGCATCAACCTCGGTGGTCACTTTATGAATGACTCCCCGAAGATAATGCTGGACAGTTGATGCCCTCCACTGGGTTTCTCTGTAATCCCATCATAATCTGGTTGCTGGATGGGGCAGATTATCTCCTCTGGCTGCCTTCACTCTCTCTGGCCGAGGTAATCCAACATTATTCACCAGTGACGCCAACGCAGGGCGCTCACTGAATTACGCTGCACACAAAGCAGCAGTAAGGACCCCATACCAAAATTACCTATAGTAAAACCCTATAGAATTACCATGTTTTTTTTTTTTTTTTTTTTTTTTTTACACATTTTTTAGATTGACCACAGAAATACTGTAGCGATTCATAGTATTCCTGTTTTTGGTTTTTCATTCACACCATAGATTTACCACAGAAATACTGTAGCGATTCACTCATAGTACATAGTACAATAGTGGAATATTATATGCATTTATTTTTTAACCCTTTCACTGCCACACAACAGCCGGTTAACCCTTTCACTGTGACAATACAGAAGGTTAGCCCTTTACTATCACACAACCGACGGCGATGCTCCATCATTTCCATCATTAGCTCCGCGGATGCGGAGCTAATGATGCTCCATGATGCTAATGATGGAGCATCGCCGTCGGTTGTGTGATAGTAAAGGGTTAACCTTCTGTCGTGTGGCAGTGAAAGGGTTAATATATAATACCTAATAGTATTCCTGTGGTGTTACCATAGCGACACTACACCATTGATGCTTATGTATATAGAAACAGTACTCTGGTAGAAGAAATAGTCCCCTCCACCTCCACAGTTTTCCCAAACCAAAAGCCGTGGGTAGACTGCTCTGTGCGTGAAGCTCTGAATGTGCCGACACAACGTCAGGCTCGTGACGGGCAACATGGACGAGCACAAGGTGGTGGACGAGCACAAGGTGGTGCGCTACAACCTACAGTATCACCAACGCTGATGCAGGCAAAGGGGCAATACAGGGATACGGTGGAACTTCAGTTGGAACAGGCTGATTCCAGAGGTATGTATGTGGCAGGGCCTCAGAACGATGACTGACTACGAAGGCCCCCCCCCGGGCCCGCCCCCCCATGCTGAACACTAATGTCAACTTTGCAAACAAGCTCTATACTTTCTATGCACACTTTGAGGCTGTAAATTCAGCCTACAGGCCACTGCAACAGAAAGTACAGTAGAGAGCTCTGCCGATGGAGACTCAGTATTCAGGTTAACAGAGCCTGGTAGAGACTGCTCTCTTCACATGGTCCACCCTGGTAGACTGCTCTCTTCACATGGTCCACCCTGGTAGACTGCTGCTCTGCACATGGTCCACCCTGGTAGACTGCTGCTCTGCACATGGTCCACCCTGGTAGACTGCTGCTCTGCACATGGTCCACCCTGGTAGACTGCTCTCTTCACATGGTCCACCCTGGTAGACTGCTCTCTTCACATGTGGCCACCCTGGTAGACTGCTCTCTTCACATGGTCCACCCTGGTAGACTGCTCTCTTCACATGGTCCACCCTGGTAGACTGCTGCTCTCTTCACATGGTCCACCCTGGTAGACTGCTCTCTTCACATGGTCCACCCTGGTAGACTGCTCTCTTCACATGGTCCACCCTGGTAGACTGCTCTCTTCACATGTGGCCACCCTGGTAGACTGCTCTCTTCACATGGTCCACCCTGGTAGACTGCTCTCTTCACATGGTCCACCCTGGTAGACTGCTGCTCTCTTCACATGGTCCACCCTGGTAGACTGCTGCTCTCTCCACATGGTCCACCCTGGTAGACTGCTCTCTTCACATGGTCCACCCTGGTAGACTGCTCTCTTCACATGGTCCACCCTGGTAGACTGCTCTCTTCACATGGTCCACCCTGGTAGACTGCTCTCTTCACATGGTCCACCCTGGTAGACTGCTCTCTTCACATGGTCCACCCTGGTAGACTGCTCTCTTCACATGGTCCACCCTGGTAGACTGCTGCTCTCTTCACATGTGACCACCCTGGTAGACTGCTCTCTTCACATGGTCCACCCTGGTAGACTGCTCTCTTCACATGGTCCACCCTGGTAGACTGCTGCTCTCTTCACATGGTCCACCCTGGTAGACTGCTGCTCTCTTCACATGGTCCACCCTGGTAGACTGCTCTCTTCACATGGTCCACCCTGGTAGACTGCTCTCTTCACATGGTCCACCCTGGTAGACTGCTGCTCTCTTCACATGGTCCACCCTGGTAGACTGCTCTCTTCACATGGTCCACCCTGGTAGACTGCTCTCTTCACATGGTCCACCCTGGTAGACTGCTCTCTTCACATGGTCCACCCTGGTAGACTGCTCTCTTCACATGGTCCACCCTGGTAGACTGCTCTCTTCACATGGTCCACCCTGGTAGACTGCTGTCTTCACATGGTCCACCCTGGTAGACTGCTCTCTTCACATGGTCCACCCTGGTAGACTGCTCTCTTCACATGGTCCACCCTGGTAGACTGCTCTCTTCACATGGTCCACCCTGGTAGACTGCTCTCTTCACATGGTCCACCCTGGTAGACTGCTCTCTTCACATGGTCCACCCTGGTAGACTGCTCTCTTCACATGGTCCACCCTGGTAGACTGCTCTCTTCACATGGTCCACCCTGGTAGACTGCTCTCTTCACATGGTCCACCCTGGTAGACTGCTGCTATCTTCACATGGTCCACCCTGGTAGACTGCTCTCTTCACATGGTCCACCCTGGTAGACTGCTCTCTTCACATGGTCCACCCTGGTAGACTGCTCTCTTCACATGGTCCACCCTGGTAGACTGCTCTCTTCACATGGTCCACCCTGGTAGACTGCTGTCTTCACATGGTCCACCCTGGTAGACTGCTGTCTTCACATGGTCCACCCTGGTAGACTGCTCTCTTCACATGGTCCACCCTGGTAGACTGCTCTCTTCACATGGTCCACCCTGGTAGACTGCTCTCTTCACATGGTCCACCCTGGTAGACTGCTCTCTTCACATGGTCCACCCTGGTAGACTGCTCTCTTCACATGGTCCACCCTGGTAGACTGCTCTCTTCACATGGTCCACCCTGGTAGACTGCTGCTCTCTTCACATGGTCCACCCTGGTGGACTGCTCTCTTCACATGGTCCACCCTGGTAGACTGCTCTCTTCACATGGTCCACCCTGGTAGACTGCTCTCTTCACATGGTCCACCCTGGCAGACTGCTCTCTTCACATGGTCCACCCTGGCAGACTGCTCTCTTCACATGGTCCACCCTGGTAGACTGCTCTCTTCACATGGTCCACCCTGGTAGACTGCTCTCTTCACATGGTCCACCCTGGTAGACTGCTCTCTTCACATGGTCCACCCTGGTAGACTGCTCTCTTCACATGGTCCACCCTGGTAGACTGCTCTCTTCACATGGTCCACCCTGGTAGACTGCTGCTCTCTTCACATGGTCCACCCTGGTAGACTGCTGCTCTCTTCACATGGTCCACCCTGGTAGACTGCTCTCTTCACATGGTCCACCCTGGTAGACGGCTCTCTTCACATGGTCCACCCTGGTAGACTGCTCTCTTCACATGGTCCACCCTGGTAGACTGCTCTCTTCACATGGTCCACCCTGGTAGACTGCTCTCTTCACATGGTCCACCCTGGTAGACTGCTGCTCTCTTCACATGGTCCACCCTGGTAGACTGCTGCTCTCTTCACATGGTCCACCCTGGTAGACTGCTGCTCTCTTCACATGGTCCACCCTGGTAGACTGCTCTCTTCACATGGTCCACCCTGGTAGACTGCTCTCTTCACATGGTCCACCCTGGTAGACTGCTCTCTTCACATGGTCCACCCTGGTAGACTGCTCTCTTCACATGGTCCACCCTGGTAGACTGCTCTCTTCACATGGTCCACCCTGGCAGACTGCTCTCTTCACATGGTCCACCCTGGTAGACTGCTGCTCTCTTCACATGGTCCACCCTGGTAGACTGCTGCTCTCTTCACATGGTCCACCCTGGTAGACTGCTCTCTTCACATGGTCCACCCTGGTAGACTGCTCTCTTCACATGGTCCACCCTGGTAGACTGCTCTCTTCACATGGTCCACCCTGGTAGACTGCTCTCTTCACATGGTCCACCCTGGTAGACTGCTCTCTTCACATGGTCCACCCTGGTAGACTGCTCTCTTCACATGGTCCACCCTGGTAGACTGCTCTCTTCACATGGTCCACCCTGGTAGACTGCTGCTCTCTTCACATGGTCCACCCTGGTAGACTGCTGCTCTCTTCACATGGTCCACCCTGGTAGACTGCTCTCTTCACATGGTCCACCCTGGTAGACTGCTGCTCTCTTCACATGGTCCACCCTGGTAGACTGCTGCTCTCTTCACATGGTCCACCCTGGTAGACTGCTCTCTTCACATGGTCCACCCTGGTAGACTGCTCTCTTCACATGGTCCACCCTGGTAGACTGCTCTCTTCACATGGTCCACCCTGGTAGACTGCTCTCTTCACATGGTCCACCCTGGTAGACTGCTCTTCACATGGTCCACCCTGGCAGACTGCTCTCTTCACATGGTCCACCCTGGCAGACTGCTCTCTTCACATGGTCCACCCTGGCAGACTGCTCTCTTCACATGGTCCACCCTGGTAGACTGCTCTCTTCACATGGTCCACCCTGGTAGACTGCTCTCTTCACATGGTCCACCCTGGTAGACTGCTCTCTTCACATGGTCCACCCTGGTAGACTGCTGCTCTCTTCACATGGTCCACCCTGGTAGACTGCTCTCTTCACATGGTCCACCCTGGTAGACTGCTGCTCTCTTCACATGGTCCACCCTGGTAGACTGCTGCTCTGCACATGGTCCACCCTGGTAGACTGCTCTCTTCACATGGTCCACCCTGGTAGACTGCTGCTCTCTTCACATGGTCCACCCTGGTAGACTGCTGCTCTGCACATGGTCCACCCTGGTAGACTGCTCTCTTCACATGGTCCACCCTGGTAGACTGCTCTCTTCACATGGTCCACCCTGGTAGACTGCTCTCTTCACATGGTCCACCCTGGTAGACTGCTCTCTTCACATGGTCCACCCTGGTAGACTGCTCTCTTCACATGGTCCACCCTGGTAGACCGCTGCTCTCTTCACATGGTCCACCCTGGTAGACTGCTCTCTTCACATGGTCCACCCTGGTAGACTGCTCTCTTCACATGGTCCACCCTGGTAGACTGCTCTCTTCACATGGTCCACCCTGGTAGACTGCTGCTCTCTTCACATGGTCCACCCTGGTAGACTGCTCTCTTCACATGGTCCACCCTGGTAGACTGCTCTCTTCACATGGTCCACCCTGGTAGACTGCTGCTCTCTTCACATGGTCCACCCTGGTAGACTGCTCTCTTCACATGGTCCACCCTGGTAGACTGCTCTCTTCACATGGTCCACCCTGGTAGACTGCTGCTCTCTTCACATGGTCCACCCTGGTAGACTGCTCTCTTCACATGGTCCACCCTGGTAGACTGCTGCTCTCTTCACATGGTCCACCCTGGTAGACTGCTGCTCTCTTCACATGGTCCACCCTGGTAGACTGCTGCTCTCTTCACATGGTCCACCCTGGTAGACTGCTCTCTTCACATGGTCCACCCTGGTAGACTGCTCTCTTCACATGGTCCACCCTGGTAGACTGCCCTCTTCACATGGTCCACCCTGGTAGACTGCTGCTCTCTTCACATGGTCCACCCTGGTAGACTGCTCTCTTCATATGGTCCAACCTGGTAGACTGCTCTCTTCACATGGTCCACCCTGGTAGACTGCCCTCTTCACATGGTCCACCCTGGTAGACTGCTGCTCTCTTCACATGGTCCACCCTGGTAGACTGCTCTCTTGACATGGTCCACCCTGGTAGACTGCTCTCTTCACATGGTCCACCCTGGCAGACTGCTCTCTTCACATGGTCCACCCTGGTAGACTGCTCTCTTCACATGGTCCACCCTGGTAGACTGCTGCTCTCTTGACATGGTCCACCCTGGTAGACTGCTCTCTTCACATGGTCCACCCTGGCAGACTGCTCTCTTCACATGGTCCACCCTGGTAGACTGCTCTCTTCACATGGTCCACCCTGGTAGACTGCTGCTCTCTTCACATGGTCCACCCTGGTAGACTGCTCTCTTCACATGGTCCACCCTGGTAGACTGCTCTCTTCACATGGTCCACCCTGGTAGACTGCTCTCTTCACATGGTCCACCCTGGTAGACTGCTCTCTTCACATGGTCCACCCTGGTAGACTGCTCTCTTCACATGGTCCACCCTGGTAGACTGCTCTCTTCACATGGTTCACATGGTCCACCCTGGTAGACTGCTCTCTTCACATGGTCCACCCTGGTAGACTGCTCTCTTCACATGGTCCACCCTGGTAGACTGCTCTCTTCACATGGTCCACCCTGGTAGACTGCTCTCTTCACATGGTCCACCCTGGTAGACTGCTCTCTTCATATGTGACCACCCTGGTAGACTGCTCTCTTCACATGGTCCACCCTGGTAGACTGCTCTCTTCACATGGTCCACCCTGGTAGACTGCTCTCTTCACATGGTCCACCCTGGTAGACTGCTCTCTTCACATGGTCCACCCTGGTAGACTGCTCTCTTCACATGGTCCACCCTGGTAGACTGCTCTCTTCACATGGTCCACCCTGGTAGACTGCTCTCTCCACATGGTCCACCCTGGCAGACTGCTCTCTTCACATGGTCCACCCTGGTAGACTGCTGCTCTCTTCACATGGTCCACCCTGGTAGACTGCTGCTCTCTTCACATGGTCCACCCTGGTAGACTGCTCTCTTCAAATGGTCCACCCTGGTAGACTGCTGCTCTCTTCACATGGTCCACCCTGGTAGACTGCTGCTCTCTTCACATGGTCCACCCTGGTAGACTGCTCTCTTCACATGGTCCACCCTGGTAGACTGCTGCTCTCTTCACATGGTCCACCCTGGTAGACTGCTCTCTTCACATGGTCCACCCTGGTAGACTGCTGCTCTCTTCACATGGTCCACCCTGGTAGACTGCTCTCTTCACATGGTCCACCCTGGTAGACTGCTCTCTTCACATGGTCCACCCTGGCAGACTGCTCTCTTCACATGGTCCACCCTGGTAGACTGCTGCTCTCTTCACATGGTCCACCCTGGTAGACTGCTCTCTTCACATGGTCCACCCTGGTAGACTGCTCTCTTCACATGGTCCACCCTGGTAGACTGCTCTCTTCACATGGTCCACCCTGGTAGACTGCTCTCTTCACATGGTCCACCCTGGTAGACTGCTCTCTTCACATGGTCCACCCTGGTAGACTGCTGCTCTCTTCACATGGTCCACCCTGGTAGACTGCTGCTCTCTTCACATGGTCCACCCTGGTAGACTGCTCTCTTCACATGGTCCACCCTGGTAGACTGCTCTCTTCACATGGTCCACCCTGGTAGACTGCTCTCTTCACATGGTCCACCCTGGTAGACTGCTGCTCTCTTCACATGGTCCACCCTGGTAGACTGCTCTCTCCACATGGTCCACCCTGGTAGACTGC
Source organism: Notolepis coatsorum (assembly GCF_963971535.1). Classification (NCBI taxonomy): domain Eukaryota; kingdom Metazoa; phylum Chordata; class Actinopteri; order Aulopiformes; family Paralepididae; genus Notolepis; species Notolepis coatsorum. Next base: position 78,194,484 of record NC_140169.1, on the reverse strand, counting down.
TCTCTTCACATGGTCCACCCTGGTAGACTGCTCTCTTCACATGGTCCACCCTGGTAGACTGCTCTCTTCACATGGTCCACCCTGGTAGACTGCTCTCTTCACATGGTCCACCCTGGTAGACTGCTCTCTTCACATGGTCCACCCTGGTAGACTGCTGCTCTCTTCACATGGTCCACCCTGGTAGACTGCTCTCTTCACATGGTCCACCCTGGTAGACTGCTCTCTTCACATGGTCCACCCTGGCAGACTGCTCTCTTCACATGGTCCACCCTGGTAGACTGCTGCTCTCTTCACATGGTCCACCCTGGTAGACTGCTCTCTTCACATGGTCCACCCTGGTAGACTGCTCTCTCCACATGGTCCACCCTGGTAGACTGCTCTCTTCACATGGTCCACCCTGGTACACTGCTCTCTCCACATGGTCCACCAGATGTCCTCCATCCTTCATTCTACATGTTGATTGAGCTGCATGACAACATAAAGACGTCTTCTTTCTTTTATGTCTTTACTGTAGTACAACCTTTCCTGGTACTACAGTTTAGTACCTGTAATAGTATTAATACTACTACAGCTACTTATTAACATTGCCCAATTTCAACAGGAACGAAGCGTAAATGTTGATAGATGGCTAGCTACGGAGTACACACAGAGTAGCTAGCTTAGCCACTCAATTAAGCATAGCATCTGTAAAAATGTAGATGAATAAACTCACTACTCACAATAATCAGCAATACGGTGAAGAAACACGAAGATCAATATTCTAAATATTATATTCTTATCTTGCATTCATTCACAACTTGTCAGAAACGGAAGAAAGTAACCTACCTGTAGCTCCTCCATAAACAGGCTGGGAAAGAGGTGGGTGACATGGCAACATAAACAAGGCAGGGGGGGTGTCCCTAAACAATGGTATAGGGGTGCAACGCGCCAGCGCCACCATGTGGTACAAAAATAAAAATTATATATATAACATTTTCCCCTTTTGCAGTGAAAGCTTGGGGCCAGCTTATACCCCTCATACACTGTACTTAAATAAATAACATTTGCACTTTAGTATGCTATAATATTGAAATGACGTCTTTTAAGTTGCAGTAAAAAATAAATAAAGTAAAGCCTGCTACGAGAACTGTTTTACTGATTCACGCCAATATTAATATAATCTAATGAAATGACCAATTATTTGGTGAGTGAGTATTTTATTTGGTTCTCAGGGTTAGTGGGATCTAGACCAGTGGTTCCCAAAGTCGGGGTCGCGACCCAAAGGTGGGCCGCGAGCAGCCACGGGTCGGCCGCGAGATGATTAATTTTTTTTTTTTTTTTTTTTTTTATTATTATTTTGTCAGGCCACTGAACTTAGAAGCAGGCCAGGACAGTGTTTCTAGTTGTATTCTAAAATTATATTCTATTGTATTCTAAAATGTGACTATATGGTTTTATATTAACTTAATAAATAAACAAAAACGAAAAATCGACTTATTTCAACGAACATTTCAAACTAAATAACAGATTATGCACATAAAACGCTGAAAACAACCGAAGCAACAATAGTATTTTAATGAGGCTATTATTATTATCATTATTATTTTGCAACAAGTTAGCCCTCTCATAAATAGCACATATAAATGAATAACTAACTTGAACTAACTTAATAGGATTGAAGTGATATTTGGCTAAAAAAATCGGTCACCTGGCAAAAAAAAAAAAAAAAGCCAGACGATGTGCATTGGGCCGTGGCTCTCTGACGCCTTATTTTCTGGGCCCTGGCCTGAAAAGTTTGGGAACCCCTGATCTAGACTATGTCTGTTATTGCATCATGCAAGTCCAATGGGATAAAAAAGTGCTGGTGGCCATTTTGTGAAATGCCTGCCACGGCCACCAGGGTGCTAGTTTGTAACGCACCAATATCCAGTTTTGTTCCCAATATACCTATTATCAACACATCTGCCAAATTTGGTGCTTTTATCACAAAATGAACAATTGGTATCATATGTTGAGCTATGCCGCACTACTACAGGGAGTTATGTGACTGACTACTGCATGTGTATCACTATGTTTCTCCTCTCAGGACTATGAAGACTTCTTCCAGTCAAAGGAGAACAACACTGTGCTTGCATTCCTGGGCATCAACTCCCTACCCTCAGTGAAAGTAGGCTCACACACACACACACACATGCACACGCACACACACACTACTGTCTCTCTGGTATAAATTACTGTCTCTCTGGTATAAATCATGTGCCCAATCAGTTTGGCTGGCTGTCTGATCTGCCTCCCAGACCCTCCTCCGTCCTCTTCCATCGTTCTCAGCTGCTGGCTCGGCACTGTAACGTGTGTGTGAGTGATTAATGAATTCTTCATACACGCTTGTCAATAGCAGAAAAAAAGATAGAGACTTTGATTAAAGCCCCAATCCTCAATGTTTTTCTTTTTACCATATCAATGTGGGGTATATCCACACCATTCTTGTTGAGTCTGATCTGTAGATGGAAAATACGCTTTTTGGAACTTTCTCAACCCATTATAAAATAGAATATCGTATGTCTATTTCACTCCTATCTTTCACTTATTTATTGCAACACTACTATCACCGACATCTAAGAAGGGAGATCCCCCCTTGAACGGCCCGTCTAAGATTTCTCTCCTCCACATTGCCTGTGGTGCATTTTTTCCTATTGCTAGGTTTTAGTGAGTTTTTCCTTACCTTCGCGTGGGGTATGTCTGGGAGTGTTGCATTAATTTATTTTATTTATTTAAAAATGTTTGGACTTCATGGTGTTTGTTTTGTTCTTGATTTATTGTGATGTTTCTTCTAGAAGACGTGTCCGGCAGTGTGTCCTGTGTATCTTGTAGACCAGGCCCATTGCAAGTTGCTGTACTCTGTCGTCTACTCTAAGCCATCCTAGGTTGTCAAAATGGGCAGGGGTGAGGTGGGTTCTAGGAGTAAGGTCAAGCTGTAGTCTGAGAGATGGTTCTTTATTTAGTAGGAAGGCTGAGAGGAAGACTTGAGTAGGGGAGTCACAGGAGAGAAGGTTCTTTATTGAGATGGTAGGAAGGAGAGGGAGAAAGTAGGAAGGAGAGACAGAGTAGGGGAGACACAGGAGAGAAGGTTCTTTATTGAGTTAGTAGGATGGCTGAGAGGGAGACGGAGTAGGGGAGACACAGGAGAGAAGGTTCTTTATTGAGATGGTAGGGAGACACAGGAGAGAAGATATTTTCTTTTTTCTGTATTGTGGTTACAGAGGCAGGGGTCTTGACCGTCTTCAATATCATCTTTTAATTAGCGTTTCTCCATTTTGTAAACATTTGTACTACAGACATTTTTATAATATGTGGGAGGAAGAGTCACGTCAGTACTTGTAAGAATCCAGAACTATAGAGATGCAATCGTCGTGGCAGAGAACACACAATCTTGTTAGCATGGATCACTAACGAATGGTCATTCAATTTTCCTGCGATCACATGCCTGGTTTGTCTCTGCTGTGCAGGCTGATTGGATAACTCAATTAATTAAGAGATATGTGAAGAAGCGCAGACCAATGGGTTATTTATTGGGGCGGTGTTTTGCTGGCTGATGTAACACACCCCTGTAATTAGGTACATTCTGATGATAAACAGGGGAACTTGTTTACTTGAATAGACATGGTATACGTTTGCTAAAGGAACTTGTCAACATTATGGGAAATGTGCTATCCAGAGTCAGACAAGAAGATAGATGCCAATTTCCTCTCTGTGCGTTAACTTCAGTAGAAAGCTATCCGGCTGCAAGCTAGCCTAGCTTAGCACAAATGAATGGAAGCGTATAGGGACCACTAGCCTAGCATAAAACTCCGGGAGAGGCTAGGCTAGCTGGTCCATATCCGCTTCCATTTATGTTTTGACCAATATAGTTGTGAACTGAGACAACCCTTATTTAGTTATTTTTGAGTACAGTTACTGTTGTAACTTAATAGGCCAGGTTAATGATTATGAGTTATATTTCATATATGTTAATATCGATTATTGTTTACCTTTGAAAGAAGAAGTGGAAGTGGAAGAGTGTTTGTTTATTCTAGTCAGAGATACTATTATTTACATTAGTCGCCACGTTAGTAGAAATACAAGTCCCAGGATGCATTGCACCTGCTAACAGCTGCGTCCTTTTAGGTGATTGAGTTGCCGACGGGAGAGAGCGTTTTTATGAATGAAACTGATGAGAACTCAACTGTAATGTAACGTGCGCTGAAGATTCTATATAAAGTACAGCCTATTAGAATCCGACGTATTGGACAATCTATTCTTTTGGAAAGTAGTTATTCTACATTTTTGGTGCCGAAACCAGGGAACTTTGGATCATTTAGATCATTTGGATATAATAACAATAGAATGGATGAGCGTGAAATAGAACGTCGGAGTGAAATAGAGAGACGGAAACGGAAGCGCGGTGCTATCAGAGGTGGTACTACACGTATTTTAAATCAGATTGACGCTGAGATTGGAAAGGAGGCTCCGAGTGTTGAAGACTTGACAACTACTGTATGTTGGATGTACTGGCATCGAAGGAGGACAGTTTGCTTGAAATAAACTGGGAAATAGAGCAGCTAACTTTGACTGATGATTTGGACGCGGAGATTGAATCAACGGAGACGTGCAAGGAGCGCATCATTATCCAACGGAGCCGCACACAACGAGTAATAAGGAACCAAAAGGAACTGACAGCAGAGGCCCGGCGGGTGAGTGATACTGAAGCAAGATCACAGAGACGGTCAGTAAAGCTACCAAGATTGGTCATTGAGAAATATAATGGAGATGTCAGTAAGGAAAACTTACCGATTGGATTGCTCTTTGGACCGGATTGCTGAACAGCAGCAGTGGCCCGCCGAAATCCTTTGTTGTGGCCGTGGCAAGGAGAAGGCACGACGACGTGGAAAGAGAGCTGGGGTCCGGAATAGATTGAGGTCCAAACGACACAGAACCACATTGCCCAGCATATTGTTGGCCAATGTGCAATCGATAGGAAATAAACTGGACGACATCAGAGCACGGATCCAATTCCAGAGGGACATTCGGGATTGCAATGTCCTCTGTTTCACAGAAACTTGGCTGTCTCCAGACATCCCGAATCATGCAATAGAACCGGCAGACCACTTCTTCGTTCTCCGCAAGGACCGGACGGCAGAAGAAACACAAAAGACGAAAGGAGGCGGCATTGCCTTCATGATGAACAAGGAGTGGTGCGATTTAGGCAACGCAAAGGAATTGTCTAACCACTGCTCCCCAGACCTGGAGTTTATCACGATCAAATGTCGACCCTTCTTTCTCCCGAGGGAGTTAACGTCCATCATCCTCATCGGAGTGTACATTCCACCACACGCGAACACTGGGGCCGCACTTTCAAAGTTACACGATGAGGTAAACAAACTACAGATAGCTAGCGTTGACGCTGCCATTTTGGTTCTGGGCGATTTCAACAGCGCGCGTCTTAAAAAGGTGTTGCCGAATTTCTATCGGCATGTGACCTGTCCCACCAGAGGCGAGAACATATTAGACCATGTATACTCGCAATTTAAGAATGGGTACAAGTCACAGGCTCTTAGTCCTTTCGGTAAGTCCGATCACGCCGCCATCTTTTTTTTGCCAAAGTATAGACAAAGTCTCAAGCGAACGCCGGTAGTATCGCGAGAGGTTAAGCGTTGGACCGTGACGTCAGAGGAGACACTCCAGGCTGCACTTGAATGCACAGACTGGAGTGTATTCCGTGATAACGCAGCCAATATTAACGAATACACTGAAACGGTGCTTGACTTTGTCTGTACTCTGGTAGAAGAAACAATCCCCTCTACCACAATTAGAATATACCCAAATCAAAAGCCCTGGGTAGATAAATCCGTCCGTGAGGCTCTGAAAGTGCGCACATCAGCCTACAACACCGGGCTGGTGACAGGCAACATGGAAGAACACAAGACGGCAAGATACAACGTCAGGAGAGCAGTAATAGAGGCAAAACGGCGTTACAGGGATAAAGTTGAACTTCAGTTTGAACAGGCTGACTCTAGAGGTATGTGGCAGGGCCTCAGAACAATGACAGACTACAAAGGCACCTCCCTCAAACTGAACAGTGACATCGCCTTAGCAAATGATCTCAATTCCTTCTATGCGAGGTTTGAGGCTGTGAATAACAACACCAGCCTACAAAGCACTGGGGGGGGGGGGGTCTGCTGATGGAGGCGGACCTTTAAAAAAGTGAATATCAGGAAGGCAGCAGGACCGGACGGCATCCCCGGCCGTGTCCTAAAAGTCTGTGCCGACCAACTGGCCCCGGTATTCACTGACATCTTCAACCTGTCCTTGGAACAGGCTGTCATCCCCACCTGTCTGAAGAAGTCCACCATCATCCCTGTACCCAAAAAATCTACGCCTGCTTGCCTCAACGACTACCGCCCTGTAGCCCTCACCTCCATAGCCATGAAGTGCTTTCAGAAGCTAGTGAAGGGCTACATCTGTTCCTCCCTCCCCATCAACCTGGACCCCCTGCAATTTGCATATCGCCCCAACAGGTCCACAGAGGACGCCATAGCCCATGTGCTGCACACAGCAGCATCACACCTGGACAAGAGGCAGGGGAACTATGTGAGAATGCTGTTCATCGACTACAGCTCAGCATTCAATACCACAGTCCCCTCCAAACTCATAGACAAGCTCAGGGACCTGGGCTTGAACTATGACCTCTGCCAGTGGGTCTTGGACTTCCTGACGGGCAGACCCCAGGTGGTAAGAGCAGGCAACTGCACCTCCTCATCCATCACGCTCAACATAGGGGCCCCCCAGGGCTGTGTTCTGAGCCCCCTCCTCTACTCCCTGTACACACATGACTGCGTGGCACAGCGGAACAACAACACAATCATCAAATTTGCTGATGACACAGTAGTGGTGGGCCTGATCTCTGCCAACGACGAGAGGGCCTACCTGGAAGAGGTAGAGAATCTGTCACAGTGGTGTCAGGAGAACTGCCTCTCCCTGAACGTCAGCAAAACAAGAGATGATTGTGGACTTCAGGAGGTCGGGTCAAGGACTACAGCCCCCTCAGCATCGACGGGGCACCGGTTGAGAGAGTGAACAGTTTCAAGTACCTCGGAGCCCACATATCCGAGGACTTGACATGGACCACACACATTGACAGTGTTGTGAAGAAGGCACGACAACGCCTCTACTTCCTCAGGCGCCTAAGGAAGTTCCAAGTCAGTCAGAAGATCCTTAGGAACTTCTACTCATGTACAATAGAGAGCATCCTGACTGGCAACATCACCTCCTGGTTTGGGAATAGCACTGCACAAGACCGTAGCAGACTACAAAGAGTGACACGTTCAGCCGAACGCACAATTGGAGGGGGGCTTCCCACCCTCCAGAACATTTACAACAAGCGGTGCAGGGGGAAGGCTAAGAGAATCATCAAGGACTCCAGCCACCCGAACAACTGCCTCTTTGAACTGCTGCGGTCAGGCAAGCGATACCGGAGTCTTAAGGCGAGCACAGAAAGACTCAGAAGAAGCTTCTATCCCCAGGCCATCAGGCTGCTAAACGAACAATAAACACTATGCAACAACCATCAAATGCACACAGCACACACACCCACACGCACACACTCACTTAAACAAACAACACACTGCAGCACCCACTCTCCACACTTTAGATCACACAAACGCACTTTATATTTATTGATAAAGGATTTGCACTACGACTCGTACACCTACTGTAAATTGCACCTCATCCCATTTCTGCCTTGCACTATATAGTATTGTATATTAGTACACTGCATAGTATTGTATATTATATGGTAACTCAGTTACGTCTATTCTGCATCGAACATTGTACATATGTCTATACTGAACACTGTGACCTCATTTTTTTACTTCTAATTTACATGCTATACTATGTTATTTTATTTCATACTTATCTTGTCTTGCACAGTCTCTGGAGCGTAACAGTAAGAAGCATTTTGTATAAAAGTGTTCTGTACTTCTGTATGACAACTGTAACTGAGGGGTACAATTCCCTGACTGTATTGATAAGTATGGTATCATTAAACCACTACCGTCTTATGTACATTACTACTGGCCATACAGTACACAGGTATCTTATGATGAACACTTCCCACAATGACTCGGTTCCACACAAAACTGGATTTAAGTATTTATTAGCAGCAATGATAGTACATAATATACTTTACTTTGGATGCGCTTATAAGGCAAAGGAATGTGCGTAGGCAAATCAATAACGTATGTCCATTCTCATATTACGCAGGAGATAATAATACAACCTGAATCTTAGGAATTATATCTATGGTACTCTGGTAATATAGCGGGAGATACTGGTAGGGTCCCCCCGGTTGTAAGCCAGCAAGGGTAGAGGATTTGTCGGTAGTAGAGTCTGGGTCAACGATGATAAAGAGACTCCAAGTACAGGAGACAGTGCAATAATCTCTTGATCCGCAGACGAATACAGCTGTTCTCCGTAGCATGCAGCTCCGCATGGAAGAAAGCTAGCCGGCCTCAGACTTCTGAGAGGCGGGCTCGACGTGGCTCCTCACAGGGTAAATCCCACACAATTGTGGGTGTCGGCGATTCTCCGCTCCAGCAATTACAGGACCAAAAGCAAATATAATCCAGCCGAAAAGGGCTATGCAGTCGTCGGTAGGTTATCCAGTGTACATGATCCACACGGTCCTCGTCTAGGGCCCCCTCGGGTGAAAGCGCCAGGGTAAGCAGCCCAGCCTGGATAAGCACTCTAGCTGGTACGAGGAAACGTTGGTGATGCTGGTCACTGTAGAACTGTAGCCGCACGATACACTATACACAAATAGACTATTACTGACTTAATAGAATAGGTCGAACTCGACGGTACAGCGTTAAACTATGACACTTCAGTTATTAATTCGCACGCGGTCTCAATGCTCTATTTGGGGCCAAACAGGCCATACTTCACCGCACGTTGTATCGTGGGTGAGGCTTCAACTTATTGGGTAACTCTACTTCTGTATTCACCTGCGCCGTATTTATACGTTAGGTGAACAAACTAGTACCAGCTTTATTCCTGTCTCATATCCTTGCGCAGAACCGTTCATGTCCAGGCAAGTCCCCGGCGGTGACTTTGAACCAGACCTTGGAGGTATGGCAATGGCGCCTGGTGGACCGCTGTCCAATAGGAGAATGAAATATTATGGTCTGTACTAGGCTAAAGGGATATTCCGTGTATACAGGGAGCGAAATTAACTTTTTGACTCACCGGCCAGTGGCGGGTAGATGGGAAGAGTCTACCCGCCAAGCATATTTCTTACCTGCCAAATTTTTTTTGATTAAAAAAAAATATATATATATATTTTATATATATTTTTTTTAAATAAAATATATATTATATAATCATACTTGTAGTTGTATTATCTGCGAGACATCGCCACCACGCAATAAGTCAAAATGCTTGCTATCTGCAAACAGCTCCACTGTCTGTGTGTATACTTGAGTAGTCTCCAGCTCCAGCAAGGATTCTCCGGCCCTGCAGCTAGACCCTATATTCAGCTAGACCCTACATTCAGCATGCAAGGATTCTCCGGCGATGCAGCTGGACCTATTTATAACGTTACCGTTCTTTTGTCAAATCACATTCAACATGCCCTCAGCTAGAATACGCATTCAATCAATGTTATAAGACATTGATATCAGGAGCTATCTGTAGCTACTGCTAGCCCGGTAGATAACGTTAAGACAATTTAATTTACTGGGACATATGGATCAACGTGAGCTAGCTAAGCTAGCTAACGAGGGACCGGAGGTATTATGCACTCGAGTAGACTATTGCTGGAGCATTTGTTGATATCAGCAGCTATCAGTAGCTAGCCAGCTAGATACCGTTAGACAATGCCTCGTCATGTATTAAACTAAAAGTGAATAGTTGACTGGGTCATTGTTTAAACAGTAACGTTAGCTCTTGGAGGTCCGATATAGACTAGAGCAGATGAAGTAAACAAGCCAGATAGCTTCCGATTGGTCATTTGCTTTTTTTCTCATGAAACCAGTCACGTCACTCTACTGTGATTGGACCTAGTGCGATGTGGGACTTGTAGTTTTTTAACGATCTCGCGGCGGAGAAAAAAAAGACGAGCGGCTATAATCTGTACTCGCACAAGAGTATCGTTATGAAGTTATGAACTACACGTCTACACGCCACACGGCGGGCAGCCCTCTAAGTGTCATGCGCCAAAGGTAAAAACAGCCCGCCCCTGGCGGGCGGCAGGCTTTAGTTTCGGTCCCTGCGTGTATATGTACAAGGAATATACAAGGGATATCAAACGATATACAAATATTATGCAATATATATCAATCAATAAATATATATATTCGGTTTAATCTGATCCTTCGTAACAACAACTATTAAACGAACTTGAAACTTGAAGTGGCAGGAATTCTGGAGCCAGTATGAAACTGCTATTCACAATAATGATGGACTGTGTAAAAGAGAGAAGTTTACTTACCTGAAAACCTATCTCACTGGACCAGCTGCAAAGGCAATAGCAGGACTGACATTAACAGATGATAACTATGACAATGCGGCCACTTTATTGCAAAATAGATTTGGAAGGAAAGATCTACTGATCAGTGCTCGCATGTCAAAACTACTGAATCTTACTCCTGTGAAGAAAGCCTCTGACGTGAATGCATTGAGGCAGCTATATGATGAATGTGAAATTCAAATGAGGAGCTTGGAGTCACTGGGTGTAGTGTCAGAAACCTATGGAAGCCTGCTATGCCCAATTTTACTGCAGATGATTCCAGATAGCATAGCTCTTGAATATAGTCGTCAGAGGGGAGTAGATGATGAATGGAAAGTTTCTGAAATAGTCACATTCCTACAGAGGGAGGTTCAGAGCAGAGAAAGAGCACTGCAAATGACAACAACATCCAACCATCAGAAAGAAGAGAGCAAGCCATGGAAACAGGCCTACTCATTCAGTGAAGTGAGACCAAAAAGACCCAGCATGCAATCTACTGCTACACTGCATACAGCCAGCCAGGTGTACAACTGTTTGTTCTGTGACAGTGCTGATCACAAAGCAGAACATTGCCCAGACAACGTTATTGAACGTAAAGACAGGCTAATGCGAATGGGAAGATGTTTTGTGTGTTTAGGACAGAAACTCATAGCCAAATTCTGTAAAAAGCAGGTCTCCTGTGCAACCTGTGGAAGAAGACATCACATTGCTGTGTGCACTGGCAAGAAAAGCGAGGAGCAGAAACCCCCTGTTTCGGAAGAGGCTGTTGTTTCCTCAGTCATTCCTCATCCAGTGAACATACTGCCAAGGCATGGGTGGAAGGCCCAGGAGGCAGGGTAATAGCTTGTTGCTTACTAGATGGAGGGAGTCAGAGGAGCTTCATCCATGAAAACCTTGTGAAGAGCCTGAAGTTACCAGTAATGAGACAAGAGAAACTCACTCTTCACACGTTTGGATCCTCTGTCCCTACAATGTCACAGTACAACACAGTGAAGGTCACCTTGAGGAATGTCTGGGACACCCAGCAAAAAATCGAAATAGAGGCTATAGAGACCCCACAGGTGTGCTCAGCAGTGATGAAGGTGCCTGGTGACCAGGTTCAACATGAGCTCAAGAAAAAGGGCCTGAGTCTGGCAGACTTCCCAGGAAATGAAAGTGATCCAGAGCTCTCAATCCTGATAGGAGCAGACTATTATTGGCAAATAGTATCAGGCAAAGTGGAGAGGCTGACAGAGATTTTGGTTGCAGTGGAGAGCACCTTTGGATGGTCTGTGCAGGGGCCGGTGTCCATGTCGAGTGTAGCTGAGGCAGCATGCATGTTCATCCCCATTGATGAAGACACACTTGTCTCCAATCAACTAAAGGCATTCTGGGAAATTGAGTCTCTGGGTATAACAGGCGAAAAAACACAGAACCCAGCAGAAGAAGAAGCTCAACAGATGTTCGAGAGAACAACAACCTTTAAAGATGGGCGATACCAAGTGGAGTTGCCATGGAAGGCAGAAAGAACAGAACTCCAAGACAATTACAGAATCGCTAAGAAAAGGTTTGATGGTCTGAAGAAAATACTAAAGAAAGATGTTACCTTTTACAGCAGGTTTCATGAAGTAGTGGAGGACTATTTACAACAGAACATAGCAGAGGACGTGCCGAAGGATGATGCAAGGACAGACAGTGTGAAATACTACTTAACTCACCACGCAGTACTCGGAGAGGACAAGGTGACGACGAAACTGAGAGTAGTGTTTGATGCTTCATCTCATGAAAATGGCCATCCATCCCTCAATGACTGCTTATTCACAGGACCCAACCTGAACCCAGACCTCCTCAACGTCCTGATTAAGTTCAGGCAACATGCGATCGCCTTCATGGCAGACATCAAGAAGGCCTTCCTGCAAATATCCCTCGCAGAAAGGGACAGAGATGCCGTGAGGTTCTTGTGGCTCACTGGCCCACCAAAGGGAGAAGAGGAGGAAGAGCCACGAGTGTTAAGGATGACCAGAGTGGTCTTTGGCGCTTCCCCAAGTCCATTCTTACTCGCTGCTACAATCAGGAAACACCTGAAACAGTATGAGACAGAACATCTATCCGTTGTAGAGACATTGAGAGAATCACTTTATGTCGATGATTTTATTGCAAGTTCACACAACGTTGAAGAAGCTTACACTGTGACGACAACTGCTAAACAAATGCTGTTGACCGCAGGCATGGAAGGGAAGGTAAATCCAGCTGACCTCCCTACCAGAGGACAGACTGTGGAAAACCTGATACAGAACAAGCTATGGTGGTACGGACCTGAAGTTCTGACAACACCTGACCAGTCACCTGATCAGTCAGAGGAGACTGATGAGGGTCAGGTTCCAGAAGAAGTTCACACAGAACTCAAGTGCCATCACCAGGTCACAGTACAGCTTACTGCAAATGACGCAGATCTCTCTGAACCAGTATTGGAGCTGGCAAGATATAGCAAACTGAGAAGGGTCTTAAGAGTGACTGCCTGGATCAAGAGATTCATAACCAATGCTCAAAGGAAGACAAAGACACAAAAAAAGACACAAAAGACTAAAGACACTAAAAAACAAATTACAAACATCTCAAAACAAGCTAGTCAGACTACTGCTTGACCTGACTCCTAGAACCCACCTCACCCCTGCCCACTTTGACAACCTAGGATGGCTTAGAGTAGACGACAGAGTACAGCAACTTGCAATGGGCCTGGTCTACAAGATACACTACGCGACCAAGGTACCCATGTACATGTCAAAATACTTCCCAAAGGTCAGTGAATACCACGATCACAACACCAGAGGGAGCTCCACAAATCATGTAAAACCCAGATTCGGCTCAAACAAGGGACTAAACACGTTTTGCAATTATGCCACATCAATGTGGAACGCCCTACCCAAAGCTGTAAAGGAATGTGAATCACTACCCACTTTCAAAAACACTCTCAAAAAACACCTACGTGAGACTGCAATTCGAAACTGGCCCCTACAAATGTCCTAACCTAGTTGTACAGTAAATGACCAAGTAAGGCTTTGTCAGTATTCCAATGTACAGTGTAAAATGTGTGTGTCCCCTACCCAACCCCCCCCCCCCCCCCCCCCCCACCTCCAATGTACAGCCCTCACCCAACCCACCCAACCCCACCCCACCCACCCAACCTCCTCCAATGTACAGTTTCTACGCCAAATGATGTATATACACTCTTTTTCTGGACACTTTTGTATCACAAACGGTACTGTATTTGCAAATCTGATATGTCATAAATGTATAGATGTAGCAGTACTGTCTATCTGTATGTCATATATGTTATGATGAATTGAAAATCAATCAAAACAAGGAGAGCTGACTGCTGACGAGCTCTTTGAGGCAGAAAGGTACTGGATCAAGACAATACAACAACAAAGTTTCAGTCAGCAGATCAAATTACTGAAGACGGGAAAGAATCTGACGAATGACTGTAAAATAAAGGAACTCCAACCATTCCTGGATGAATATGAACTGCTCAGCATGGGAGGAAGACTGCAACAGTCCAACTTCACCTTCCGAGAGCAGCACCCGTGGATTCTGCCCGGAAAACAAAGATACTCAGAAATGCTGATACAGTCCTGTCATGAAAAGATAATGCATTCAGGAGTGAGGGACACCTTAATACAACTAAGAGAACTATACTGGATACTGCATGCTAGACAGCTAGTCAAGCGTGTTTTAGCAAGATGCACTGTCTGCAAGAGATTCAAGGCAAAGGCTGGACGTCAGATCACTGCACCTTTACCAAGCGACAGAATAACTGAATCCCCACCCTTCGAAGTCACAGGTGTGGATTTTGCAGGACCGCTTTATGTAAAGGCAAATGGATCGGTGACGAAGTCATACATTGCACTGTTCACCTGTGCTGTGACCAGGGCGATACACCTGGAACTGGTCTCGGATCAGTCGACAGAGAAATTCCTGTTAGCTCTGAAAAGATTCATTGCCAGAAGAGGAATATGTAAAGTTATCTACTCAGACAACGCAAGAACATTCAAGAGAGCTGAGCTGGACTTGAAGGAGCTGTGGAAGGCCATCAAAGACCCACAGCTGTTGGAGTTCTTCTCAGAAAAGGGCATCACCTGGAAGTTCATAGCCGAGCGAGCTGCATGGTGGGGCGGATTCTGGGAGAGGCTCGTCGGATCCGTAAAAACATGCCTAAGGAAGGTGCTTGGAAGAGCTTCACTCAACTTTGAAGAGATGTGCACAGTCCTAACGGAGGTTGAGGCTATCCTGAACTCTAGGCCTCTGACCTTTGTGCACAATGAAGTGGATGAACCACAGCCGCTGACCCCAGCCCACTTCCTGGTGGGTAAAAGACTCACGTCTCTGCCGCCCAAGACATTCCCAGTTGACGCACAACGTTCAAATCCTAAGTGTAAAGAGATTAACCGAAGATGGAAGTACAGGCAGAGACTCGCAACCAGCTTCTGGAATAGCTGGCATAAGGATTACTTGCTGGATCTGAAATCAGCACATGGCTGTGACACGCCGTCACCCACCCCTCTGAAAGAGGGTGACATTGTACTCATCGGAGAAGATAACACTCCCAGACAAACCTGGAAGCTGGGAAGAATCAAGGAACTGTTCCCAGGCCGAGATGGACTTGTGAGGTCGTGCACAGTTCGCACTACCTCAGGAACTTTGTTGAGGAGACCTATTCAGTTATTATATTGTTTAGAGGTCTAGGATGAACTAGCAGTTCATCGGGGGGGAGAATGTTGTAACTTAATAGGCCAGGTTAATGATTATGAGTTATATTTCATATATGTTAATATCGATTATTGTTTACCTTTGGAAGTGGAAGAGTGTTTGTTTATTCTAGTCAGAGATACTATTATTTACATTAGTCGCCACGTTAGTAGAAATACAAGTCCCAGGATGCATTGCACCTGCTAACAGCTGCGTCCTTTTAGGTGATTGAGTTGCCGACGGAAGAGAGCGTTTTTATGAATGAAACTGATGAGAACTCAACTGTAATGTAACGTGCGCTGAAGATTCTATATAAAGTACAGCCTATTGGAATCCGACGTATTGGACAATCTATTCTTTTGGAAAGTAGTTATTCTACAGTTACAGTTGTGTGTTCATGCAGACTGTAATAAAACTATCTCCCATTAGTTGGATGTATGGCCTCTGCAAGGCTGTGTGCAGCCATTTGTTTTTGTAACATGCTACTGTCCCACATGTTTTTCGGAGCTCACACGTGTTGGTTGCACCATAGTTCTGCCCCTCTTGACTGTGACACAAAGGTTTTGAACAAACGTAATGTCATCATAGCTTGTTTGATAATCTTCTTTGTTATTTACTTGAATGGTTTGATCATTGATTGATGGGAGTAATATGGGGTTCTTAACGTGATAAACTAAAAGGATTTACGTTAAAATAACATAAGCTAACATATATTTGTACATCTATGCAAAGGCATATGCAATATGTGTAACTTGCATAAGTAATACATACAGAAACAATATGTAAAGGAGTAGTTACATTTATTTTACATTACCTTACATTTACACGGTATTTGGCCCTTTGAGGGCAACCATAATGCTGATGTGGCCCTCAGTGAATATTTGTTTGACACACATCTAGTCAAAACAAAGGACTTCTCCGGCTTCTTCTACCCCTTTCTCGTTGCGATCAGCCCCCGCATGGGATATCCCTGGCTCCAGAATTTCATTGGCTACAAAGGTGGTCAATCATTTTCGCCATCAGAGGTGACTGGTCCGTTCAGGACCGTTCACAAACGGACGTGGTCACTTGTCCGAATGGCTTGTCAAATGACGCTAGTCGAATGTTTCGACATGTAACTCGAGACTGAAAGCACACAATGGGTCAGGGGTCAGCAACCTTTACTATCAAAAGAGCCACTTTCCCCCCTCCCACAAAATAAAATGCTCAGGGAGCCGCACAACCTATTTACCCTTAAAATGAAGATAACACAGTGTATAACGTTTTATATATCCCCAAGCATACCCCACATTTATCATAAAACGCCTGACAATTGCATACCCAAAGTAATTTGCGATTTATTATACTTCATACTTATAGCACACAGTTTGTTGCATTAATGGAATTATAAAGCAACAAAAAGAAAAGATTTGACTTTTTATTGCTGTTTTTACCTGTTATAACAAAGTAAAACATCAAACTCTTATGAAGAGGAGAAAAAAGACTGGCTGTGTAGACCTATTTTTAAATAAAACACAGAAGAGGAGACAAAACACTGGTGTCTGTAGACCGACTTTGAAATAAAACCCTGAACTATTCAGGTATATTTGAGTCCTTCCCTTATTTGTGGAACATTTATAAAATAAAAAGTAGTCTACTTTGAAAAAAGACTACCAGGTGTAGACCTACTTTGAAATAAAACACAAAAGGAGAAAAAACACTGGCATCTGTAGACCTACTTTAAAATAAAACCCTGAACTATGCAGCTCTATTTGAGTCCTTCCCTTATTTGTGGAAAATCTATCGAATAAAAAGTTAATTTTTCGTTGTTCGCAAATTTCGCACCACATATCAGGCATACAGGTAAGCCTGCATCGTTAGTCGTGAAAGCAAATTAATCTGTCCACGCTGAATTAAACCCTCTATTTTCCTCAGACTTTCCTTTTTTTGGATTTATCCATGGTTAGCTTACTGGGGGGTAAACTCAAGATTAGCCACTTGCAGACGGCAGGGAGAGGCGCGGGGTGTGACGTACTGTATATTTTAGTTGATGAAATATTTGTTTTGACTAAATATTTTAGTTGATGAAATATTTTTTCATTTCAGTGTCACAGTATGACATCGATCTCCAAAATAAGAAAAAAAATTATTATTATTTTGTGGCCAGGGAGCCGCAGCTGATTGGATAAAGAGCCGCAGGTTGCCGACCCCTGCAATAGGTCGAGAGAAAGTTTAAACTTTCCAACAATGTATGAATGATCGGGAGAAACGTAGCCGGCGGACGAGCGCAATGTGCCGCAATGTGTGCAAGCGGGCCGTTCGATGCTTAACAGGTTAAAAGCAGATGGACAGACACAACGGATCTGTGTGCTCCGGCCCTTTAGACGGGAGCAGTGAACGTGTAGTAAATATGTAGTAATTTGTCCCAACGATGCCCTTTTTCTTCTTATCGTTTCAGGATTCCGAATCGTAGACTCAACCAACGGTACCATAATGCCACTCCCCCAGGCACCCTGAGCACAAGGACAATCGCATCACTTCCTGTATTGAATCACTGCCTCTTCCTGCCGGCGATCCTGCCTAAGATGCCAACATGCTGCCAAAACATCTGAACACACTTCTGGACCAGGTCGCCCAGCGCTCAAGCCTCCGAGAGCCGGCTCGCCTACAAGAGGCTGCAGGGACGACAGAGGATGGGTCGACTCCCCAGCGACAGAACAAATTACAAAATGCTTGTGTGTGTGTGTGTTACCTTCTCTTGTCTTGCACTGTGTACAAGGTGCAAGGTGCTCCTTTCACAATGCTGTATGAATTCCTTTGTAGCATTGAAGGCTGTGTAGCATTATTTCGGATCACTAGTAGTGTGCTCCGTACAGTTTGAAAGTATCTGCGGAGCGCTAAGCGATGTGTGGGAGGAGTTCAGTGGTGTAGCGAGACTTGTATACAGATGCATCCAGAGACACTGTTTTGACCGTCTTGTCTTTCTGTGTTGCACACGTGTGTGTGTGTCTGTGTTGCACGCGTGTGCGTCTGTGTTGCACGCGTGTGTCTCTTGGTCAGTCTGTCCGTCTTTCAGTCTGAATCATAGCAGCTGTTGGTGAAGGATGTGTTAACCCTTTCACTACCACACTACCAAAGGGTTAACCCTTCCACAACCACACCCTTCTGTAGTGTGGTAGTGAAAGGGTTAACCTGCTGTAGTGTGGTAGTGAAAGGGTTAAGTGAGAGGAACTGAGAGGTTGCACTTAATGCAACTTGAGACAACCTGGGTGTGTGTGTGTGTGTCCATTTGCAATGTGGTGTGTAGAGCACTGTATCGTCCATGTTGACGTGAGGAGGCCTCGTATTGTGTATCGGAGCAGATGCAGTGACGGGTGACTTGAAAGGACATTAATCTCAAGAGCCTTTCGGGGATTTCAATTAATTTCAACCATACTGTTTTGTGGTCTAAACCTCAAAACGCCTTCAAGAGCCTTTTGCTTTCCCATCGTTCTTCTCTGCTGTCTGTCTGATGATCAAAAGAATAATCAAAATCGCCCACAGTCGAGCATGTGTACAATCGGATCCATATATTAGAATAGAATAGAAATCCTTTAATAATCCCGAGGGCACTACACACACAAATTCGGCACTACAGATCGCTCACATTGAACAACAATAAACATTTAGGTAGTTAATAGGACTAAAACGGGAATAAGAATATAATAATATTAAAAATAAGAATAAAATAGAATAAAGAATAAAATACGGTCCGGGATATACATTCGGTATGTATATATATTCTAAAATCCTAAATATACAACTATCCAGCCAAAAATATACAGTAAAATGTACAGTAATAAGTGTGAAAAGTGTCCAGGAAGATTGTGAGAAGTGTAAAATGTTTTCAAGTGTCCAGGAGGATTTCGCCAGCCTGTACTGTCTGATGCATTATAGAGTCTGATGGCTGTCGGAATGAAGGACTTCCTGTGCCGTTCAGTGTTACATGCCGTGTATCGAGAGAACAGCAGGTATATATGTAAACACTAAACAAACATATGCCGAGGTCTGCATAATGTCCACATAGGCATCAAGGAACATTATAAAAGGACTGCAGTATTGTTCCACATACTGTACTTGGAGACTATATCTGAGCATCTTTACGCCAGGACTTTATAGGTTCTTGGAAGGGTGTGCTGTGCACTTGTTGAGCGTGTGGAGGACGACTTCGGCGTTGCAGCTTAGCTTAGCCAACTGTGTGACTAAGGAAGCAGTCCAGTAAATGCATGTAGGCTACATGCATACACACAAACACCAACCAACCCTCCTACCAAGCACCTGATAATATAGAACTCTTGTTTAAAGGCCCGATCTGTAATGTTCTGCATTGCCATATCAAATTGGGGCTTGATCTATAGATGGAAACCCCCTATTTGCAGTTTCCATTGTAAATCAGAATAGATCTGTTTTGCTCCAATATCTACCACCATTACCAACGTAAACTAACCTTTTTACAGCCACAAAATACAGCGAGTACAATACAGTTTGTCCTTGTATATCGAGAGCTCAGTCAATCTGCTATAGGGAAGGAAGACATGATGTCTCCATGCTTATTTCTTGTTTTTTTTTTTTTATGTTTGGATCATTGATTGGCTCTTTAATGTCTTTGTTGACAGATGTCCAGATCCACACATCACTGTGAAAGACCAAATCTGAGAGACTAGATTATAGGAAAGTCTCCGTCGGAGCTGTGTAACAACTTTGTGAATGATGAGCAGCACTGATAATTTACACAAACATTTGACATGATGCACACACACTCAAACACGAGCAGTGTTGTCGTCCCTCACTTAACACCTACATGTGTGTTGTGTTAATATAGCAATACAATGTTACGCCAGGGTGACATGTATATATGTGAATCAGGAACAACCCTTTTTTTATTTTTTTTTTATTAAAAAAAACCTTTCACTGCCACACGACAGCCGGTTAACCCTTTCACTGTGACAATACAGAAGGTTAGCCCTTTACTATCACACAACCAACGGCGATGCTCCATCATTAGCATCATTAGCTCCGCGGATGCTAAGGATTCAATGTTTTTGGATGTGTGAGATTATGTGAAGTGCCCCTTTAACCCTTTCACTACAGAAGGTTAACCGTTCACTACCACACTACAGAAAGGGTTAACCCTTTGTTGTGGCAGTGAAAGGGTTATTCTTCTGTAGTGTCGCAGTGAAAGGGTTATTAACCTTTTGGTAGAGTGGTAGTGAAAGGAGTACAGCGTCACTGCCAAGCGCTGGTTAAAGGGGAACTCCAACATTTTGGGAAATTAGCTTATTTAACATCTTCCCTGGAGTTAGACAAGAAGATACATACCTTTTTTGTCTCTGTGCGTGCATTTTAGCTTTGGGAATAGACGCTCCGTTAGCATAGCTTAGCTTCATCACTGGAAGTGGGGGAGGGTTAGAGCCTTACAGTGCCTTACAGTGTATTGCAAGGTCTGACATTGACCAAACTTGATATGCATGACCTTGGTGGGCTCTAGGTCAACTCCTGAAAAGGGGGTCAATGTCAGACTTTGCAATCAAAAGTTAGGGGGCTAATAACCCTTGCCATAATTTCAGTGCGCCCCCTAACTTTTGATTGCAAGGTCTGACATTGACCCCCTTTTCAGGAGTTGACCTAGAGCCCACCAAGGTCATGCATATCAAATTTGGTCAATGTCAGACCTTGCAATACACTGTAAGGCTACTGTCCTGCCTCACTTCCAGTGATGAAGCTAAGCTATGCTAACGGAGCGTCTATTCCCAAAGCTAAAATGCACGCACAGAGACAAAAAAGGTATGTATCTTCTTGTCTAACTCCAGGGAAGATGTTAAATAAGCTAATTTCCCAAAATGTTGGAGTTCCCCTTTAAGTTTTGATCACGAAGACTGCATGCCGTTTCTCCATAGTACAGACTATTCAACATGTGATCTGTTTAGTGCACTGTCTAGGAATGGGATTTAGGGATACTACAAGGACCAACAAGACACCATCGTTTCTTGTGTAATTTCCGGTCCCAGGCCAGTAAAATAAATGTCAAAAACATCAACAACAAAAAAACATGTTGACCACTGAAGCATAATTTTTTGTGTTTTTGTTTTTTTGTAAAACTGAGATAATATACCCTCCTGTTCGCACAGATGTGAGTGAACTGTTTACTCCTTACGTCTGGTTGTGCAAGGCCTCCCAAATGTGTTGCATGTAATGTGTCGCGCACACACTGACTGCACTCCATGTACCTAACGGTACTTTGTAATTCAGATGTAGCCGCAGACAGTTCCCCCTCAGCCACACAAGTCATGGATGAACAGAGGTGGGGATCACATGACTCCGGCCCTTGCCCCTCATATTAAACGGATGGACAGATATTTTCTTTCCTTTCATCTATGCATTCTTTTTCTCCTGGTGTGCCGTCACCAGGCCATAACGGTGTATAATAATGGAATGGAGATGATTGTGATTGGTGCGCTGACACAGAGCCTATCTCTCTCTACAATGTGGCTCTGTGTAAAACATTTTCTCTCCACATCTATAACACTGCCCAATATTATTCCCCTCAAAAGATGACTCTAGTTCCCATTGATCGGGAGGACGTTTTTTAAATAGATCTGTAGGTGGCGGGATCAAGATGAGGCATATGTTTATAAGCAACTGTGATTCTGATTAGACCAGCAGTTTTCATATATCTCTTCTTCCCCCACCCCCTCACTCTCACTATTGCATCATGGGTGAGTGCTTTATGTATAAGCAAAGAAGATACACACACGATATGTTGAATAAATACTCGTTGAATGTAGTGCCATCTTGTGGGAGAATTTTTCATTTTTAAGTCGACATGTGGAGAACACGACACATTCCAAACTGAAAAAGAAATGTATTTCTAGTACTCCTTTCTATGTTTGCTTACGTATGTCGTTGCTACACTGTGTTTATGGTGATAGAATACTGTAATATGTTGTATTTAACTAAACCTGTTCCACAGTGAGTCACGTTCTTCTGTCTTGCTTTTATTAACCGGAATGGCTTTGCCTCTCTCCATTTATCTATCTGAATATCTAGGCTTTTAAAGACCCAATCCGGTATTTTTTTTTATCATATAATTTATGGTTATATTTACATATTCTGAAAGAGTTTGATTTGTAGATGGTCATTTTTTGGAACTTGCATCATAAATCTATAGGTATTTTACTCATAACAATGTCAATTACCCTCTAGTATTACAACACTAAAATACAGCAAATACAGTTTAAAGTATAGGGATGCACATATGCCACCTCTCCAATGCCGATAACGATTCTAATACAAAACTATTTGTATCGGCCAATACCAAGTACTGATCTGATCGGCCAATAGCAAGTACTGATCTGATTGGCCAATAGCAATACTGATCTGATCGGCCAATAGCAAGTACCAGGGGTGTAAAGTACTTGACTTGAGTAATTGTACTTCGTTACAATACGTAAGTACTGTTTTGGGGGATTTGTACTTTAGGTGTACGAGAACGTGCTTCCAGTTTGTGAATGAGTGGCGTACTTGATTCAGGGGTTCGCAGCTGTGATCATTTTGGCAACTTAAGACAACCTCTCCACGTGTTGATGAACCCGGGGGTAACTGTCGTAGGCTTTCTCTTACGAACTTCCAAGGAGGTTGTCATAAAAGAAAACTTAAGACAATGTTGGTGAATGAGGTCCATTGGTCCTCATTCTGGAACATGTTCATAATTTGTTAATATCTTGGTAAAGATTTTGTACTAACAAATTTACCTGAACACGTGAAACGGTCTCCGTAAGTGGCCAAAATCTTTGCAGCTGGGTTCCCATGAATGAAATACGTCACTCATTCTTAAACTGCAAAGCGTGTTCTCATACACCGGCATTTGCATACAGACACGCCCGCCAGCTCCTTATAAGGCGAAGGAGGCGTGTGCAAAACGGCGAGGACTGTGTGCAAAACAGCAGAGGGTCTGCATTGTATCTGCACCATGCTGACCCATTCAACAGGTAGTGCGGAAGCGATTTGCGACTGATCTCAAAATGAGATTAGATTCAAATGTATTGTCATTATACAGCACAAGTACAATACACCATCCAACCAGAGTTAGTAACATACACAGGTGATGAAACCCCCCAGACATCTCATTTAGTAATGTCAATACTGAACTTGTCAAGAGCCAATCGCGCAGTCATTCAGTATTGACATTACTAAATGAGATGTCAATATGTTCTACAGTAGGATTTACTACTATAATACCTAACAAAACAAGTCATTATATTAATAGAAGCCTACTTTGCTGGAGCGATTAATTTCGCATGTATACAATACGTGTGTGTGTGTGTGTGTTGTGTGTGTGTGATTGATTGATTGATTGATTGAAAACTTTATTAACAGATTGCAGAATGGGTACAATACAGTACAGCTCAATACACACAATTGTTAAGGGGATGCAGACCAGAGAAAGACTTTCGTCTGGTTTACATCAGGGTCCCCCATTTTTAATTCATCAGGACATATATGATATATGACATACATGACATACAAATAGACAGTACTGCTACATCTATACATTTATGACATACCAGATTTGCAAATACAGTACTTGTAACTGAGGGGTTACAAAACCCTGACTGTATTAAAGATTGTTTAGATTAAACCACTACTAAATATTATTACTTGCCAGACAGTACAGTTAGTTAAATATGGCAGACACTCAATAGACGGCACGGGGACGAAGAGATAACGTTTACAGTATTTTAATAGCAATATCAATATACAACTGAAATGAGTACGTTGCTCTTTTATGGCGAATGATAGTAGAATGTCAGAGTATCAAAGTCAGTGGGAATGAATAATTCCTATGTTAATAATACTCGACCGGAACGCTGCATGGAGTGAGATGGCGATACAAGGCAAGCGAGGGGTATAGCTGGAGACTGGTGATTTCCCCCACGGAGTGGTAAGCTCCAGAGGAATTGAAGAATAGTCGGATACTCCTGCTGGTCACTGAAGAAAAGGGGGTCTCGTACGGATCCAGTCTTTGTAATCCAAGTGCTCGATAGCAGGGTAATAGCTCTTAATCCAAAGCCTGACGGCAGTGATGATAGCTAGCTAGCTTCGTCCTCGAAGCTAGCCCGATGCAGGTCTTCAGGTGTAGTTAAATCCAAACGCCAATGGTAGTAACTATGCTCTTCTCCACGGTACTTCGCTTACACAATTCACTATAATACACCAACAATGGTTCTACAATATTAGGGTCGTATCTAAGTAGCTACTAGCTATCCGTAACGATACACCGCGGGTAGGCTTCCACTGCTCACATGTCCAATCGTTCTGCTGTTAGGTTACTCCACACTTCACCTCGTGTTCTGATACTCGTTACGTTAAGTTCACACACACTTGCTTGCTAGGTTAGGTTCGCACTTCACTTCACTTCACTTTTCCGAGGTTTACGCGCGCACTGTTCACACTATATATACTCAGAGTGATTTCTAGAGCGCAACCGAATTCCTTGTCCGGAATCAATGCGCCGGCCAAGGGCATGTCTCAACTTGCCCGGACACGTCTTTGAACTTGTCTGGGGGGCGCGACCGCTGGCGCCGCCAGTGTCAAGGGCGGTGTCCAATGAGGCGAGCGAATAATGCTATGATTCAAACAGAGGCTTAAAGGTATATAGCTTATATATATAAATAATATACAAGTTATATAAAATAATAAACGTAGATTCTCAATGTTAATCTGGCCCTTCAGAACAGCCGCCTCCTAATTAGTCTGCACCTAATTAGTAAATAAATGGGCACAGATTAATATTAATGTCAAGTCAACTTCTCCATACTGTGTTATGGGGAGTTGGAACAATCTACAAAGTCAGTGGGTCATGGTCGTCGTCAGGGGAGTCAGGGATCTCCGGCAGCTCTATCAACTTAGCTACAGGTCTGGTGTAGGTCCGCCCTTGGACGATGACTTCTGCCGCTCTGACCTTCCCATCGGAACCAGTAATCACTCTGCTCACACGGCCGGCCGGCCACGTAGCTCGGGGTAGTGACTGGTCTATTATCATTACGATGGTATCCACTTTCAGGTTGTCCCTGTCTTTTACCCACTTCTGACGGGCTTGAAGGGATGGTAGATAGTGTAGGAGGAAGCGGGTCCAAAACTGGTCGGCCAGTACTTGGCTGTGTCTCCACATTCTCCGGCCGTTCATCTCGTCTTGTCTGTACACCGCCTGAGGAAGGGCAGGGTCCAGCCGCCCCATCAAGATGTAGTTTGGGGTGACGGTGTCGATGTCTGCTACGAGACGTAACCGAGGGGCTTAGAGTTCAAGACGCCCTCGATCTCTGTGAGGACCGTCATCAGGACTTCCTCAACCACGGTCTGGGCCCCTAGTACGGTGTACATAGCAATCTTTATGGAACGGACCTCTCTCTCCCACGTTCCCCCGAAATGGGGGGCGTTCTGGGGGTTGAACTGGAATGTGATCTGAGCAGGAGCGAGGCGGGTCTTGAGTTCTTCACCCATAGCCAGGAAGCTCTCTCTCAGTTCTGTGTCTCCTCCTCTGAAGTTTGTCCCTTGGTCGGACAACAGCACTGATGGGGTTCCTCTCCGGGCTTGGAATCTCCGGAAGGACATTAGGAATGAGTCCGTACTCATGGTCTGGAGGATTTCAATGTGAACAGCTCGGGTGGTTATGCACTTGTACACGATGCCCCACCTCTTCTCTGTCCCTCTTCCTTTCTTGACGTTGAATGGGCCGAAGCAGTCCACGCCCGTGGAGTGGAAGGCCCACTCACCGAGTCGGAGGCGGCAGGGAGGCAGGTCGGCCATCATCGGAATACTAGGCTGTGCCCTCCACTTGCGACAGGTTGAGCAAGTCCGTTGGAAGCGACATACAGCTTCTCTCCCTTGGAGTATCCAGAAGCGCCGTCGGATCTCCGCAAAGACTCTCTCGGCCCCCGTGTGGTGCACCACCTCGTCGTACTTCTGGATGATCAGCTCGGTTATCTTGTGTCGGCTGTTGAGGACGATGGGATGCTTAGCATCTTCGGTCACGTCCGGGGCCCGTCTCAATCGACCACCCATCCTGATGAGGTGCTGGGCGTCGAGCTCTGGGGCCAAGGTGAGGAGTCGACTGTCTGAGGGGACTGGCTTTTTCCCTGTCAGGCAATCTAGTTCTTCTGGGAATGAGTCTCTTCGGGCTCTCCTTAGCAGAAGAAGTTCGGCTTCTTTGTAGTTCGATGCGTTGAGGTCTGTGGTGGGGGGAGTCTCCGGGTGGTGCCATAAGAATGTCCTTTTCTGAGCACTCTCAAGAGTTAAACAGTCGTCTAGGTTCGGGTCCGTTGGAGCCGGGGCGTGCGTCAGCCCGCAGAACATAGACTTCTTGATATCTGACTCATCTTGGCTCGCCTCCCGTGGTGTGGGGGTAGGCCACTTCTCCTCCGGGAGCTTGAGGAACTCAGGACCGTCACTGTAAGGGTTAGGACGTGTGAGGTTGTCTAAGGACATCCCCCATGTGATGACATCCGCTGGGTTCTGCTTGGTGTCAACGTATCGCCAACATGCTGCTCCTACCAGGTCTTGGATCTCGGTGACTCGGACTCCGACGAAAACCTTGTACCGACAGGAGTCGGACTGGATCCAGGTCATAGAGTCTGACCACAGGATGGTCTCACGCACCGGTATGGTGAGTTCACTTTGTATCATTGTTGCGAGTTGCGCGCCTACCAGAGCTGCGCAGAGCTCTAGTCGCGGGATCGACTGCTGCTTGCGGGGAGCTATCCTCGAACGGGCTAGGACGAAGGCTACATGTACTTCTCCTCCCTCTTCTCGGGCTCTCAGGTAAGCCACCGATCCGTACGCCACTTCAGAGGCGTCGCTGAAGATGTGCAGGTCTATCTGACACGTCTCCAGCCGCACTGTAGGGGGGAAGTAACTCCGTTGGATGGTCACCTCTCGGAGTGAGTCGAGTTCTCCCTCCCATTCTCTCCAGGTGGAAGCCAGGTGCTTGGGTATGGGGTCGTCCCAGTCCTGCTCATTGTCCCACAGTTCTCTCACCAGCATCTTCGCCCGAGTGGTGTAAGGTAGGATACATCCCATTGGGTCGTACTGGCTGGCGAGTGTTCGGTACACACTCCGCCGAGTGGTCGGTAGAGTCTTGGACCTTCCCTGATCCGTAGTTAGGGGTGTGTGTTTGTAATGAAGCGAGTCCGTTTTGAAACGCCAGACGAGGCCCAATGTCATTTCTTGCGCTTCACCTGGGGTGGTCGCCATCCAGGTCTCGCTGCTTGCTGCCTTTGTCTCTGGGGGGAGGCTGCAGAGGACTTGAGGGTCACTGCTGGCCCATTGCCTGAGGTCGAATCCACCTTTGGCCAGTGAGGCTCGTAGCTTCAGTAGGATGCTCTCGGCTTCTTCTGGCGTAGATACGCTCTGTAGGCAGTTGTCCACGTAGAAACTCTTTTCCACGCTGTGTCTGACGTCCTCGTCGGCTCCGGGGTCTTCGGCCACGTGCTTCTGTAGCGCGAACGTGGCGCAGCACGGGCTGCAGGTGGTGCCGAATGGGAGTACCTCCCATTGGTATATCGAGGGTTGTTCGTCGTCGAGCCTCTCTCTCCACAGGAACCTCAGCAGAGGCTTGTCTTCCTCCATCAGTCGCACTTGTAGGAACATTCCCTTGATGTCGCCGCTGATGGCCACTTTGTCCTGGCGGAAACGTAGCAGTACGCCGAGGAGGGAGGGGCCGAGTGTCGGGCCGGGCAGGAGCAGGTTATTCAGGTTCTGTAGTCCAATCTGATAACTGCAGTTGAATACGATGCGGTTCTTTCCGTTGTGGGTGACCTTGTGGTGGGGCACGTACCAGGACTCAGTCGTCTGGTCTGCCTCGTGGTCGTCGATTTTCTTTATATGGCCAGCCGTGATCAGCTTTTCGATCTCGGCACGATATATCGTTGCTTGAGGGGGGTCTTTGGCGAGACGCCGCTCGGTGTTCTGTAGATAGCGTTGTGTCACTTCCTTTGACGCGTGAAGGGTGGGCATCCCTTCCCGCCTCAAGAGTGGGGTCGCGTATCTTAGCACTCCGTCGACCTCGACCTTAGTCTTCTGCTCGAGTAGAACTATGGCGTACTTGTCCTCCTTTGAGCGAACCATTTTGCGTTCGTTCTTGAATGGCAGCGAGTCTAGTGTCCATAGTCTCTCAACGTGCTGCAAGAGGGTAGTGTCTTGGTCGCTCACCTTGGTGTAAAGGCAGCGTGTGGACGTTGGTCGGTTGGAAGGCCCGGAGAGAGGGCCCTGGAGCGTGCAGCCCAGTCGGGTCTTAACCGCGGCTGGGCAGCCTCTGGGTCCGATGTGGACCGCGTCCGTTGGGACGATGCGGTCTGCGTGGTCGGAGCCTATGGGCAGGGTCGGTGTGGCGCCGTCGATGAGCGGTATGGGCAGTCGGCGTAGGTGTGCGTACTTCTCCCTCAGCTGTGGGATGGGGTAGTCATAGCGTGACAGACCTATGTCGTGGCTTGTGAACGCCTTGTTGATGCTGTACCGCTTCTCGGGCTGATCGATCGCTGCTATGGTGAACGAAACGTTTTCGCCCTTTATTGTCTTTAAGTCTCGACGAATGGTACGGATTGTCATGGTCTCCTCTGGACCCCACAGGCCCAACTGGGTCGCGGCGGAAGCGAGGAGGAGAGTCTTCTCCGACCCGTCGTCGAGGACGGCGTAGGTGTCGAGTACCTTGTCCCCGTAACTGAGGAGCACTCGCACCACCTTGAGGAGCACCCGGGAGCTCCCGCTCTTCGCAGGGTCTATGTAGAGTACTTCTGCTCTCGAGCTGCTTTGTGGGGCGGGTCTCCGTTTGTTGCTCTCGTGTAGGGCTTCTAGGTGGGCGCCGTCACACTTGCCGCACTTTTTCTTGAGGCGGCACTCAGCTGCCATGTGGCTGCGCGCGCAGCGGAAGCAGCGGCGGTTCGCTTTAATCCACTGACTCACGTCTTCGGCGGTCAGTTTCTTAAATGCGTCGCATTGTGACAGCCAGTGTTCGTTGTCGCAATATTGGCATGTGATCTTCCATTTTCCCTTAGCGGGAGGGGGTTATGGCTCTTTTGTCGCGGCACCGACTCGGCCTGCTTTGGTCTTTAAACCTTCTCGGTCCCTCTTTAGTGTTAGAGCCGCCCCACGCGAAGGTGTCGATCCGTAGGCTGCTGACCTCTCTGGCTAGGAAGTCAGCAAGGTCTAGGAGTGATTGTTCTGGGCCATTGGGGTCACGGTGATTTCTTTGCCGCCGAAAACGTTCTTGGCGGGATGGGGGGAGCTTCTCTAATATCTGCTCCACGTTGGAGTTGGCGTACAACTCGTACATCCCCTTCTCTCGTTGTGACCTGAGCATCCCTACCAGGGATTGTACTTTGATGGATAGGTCGTCCAGGGCTCGATTGTCTTTAGCTGGGGGGAGACGTTCAATCTCCCGTATCTCCTGAATGACATAGTCCCATGTACGTCCGTAACGCGCGTTGAGGGCCACCAGGGCATCAGAGTAGGGAGTCTGTGAATTAGAGTATGCCAGCGCTATGTTGTGCGCTCTGGTTACTTTGAGGTGCTTAAGGAGGATGGCATATTTGTAGGACTCGTCCTGTACTCCGGACATAATGGTCTCTAAACACATGCGCAGTTCGGTATACTGCGCTCTGTCTTCTCGCGTAAAGTCTGGGAATGTGGGTGTCCCAATGTAGGATGCCATGGATGGCTGTGACACTGATGTGCGTAGGGGGAGAGGCCTCCTTGGCGAGTCTCCCCGTACGTGGGGTCGTGGGTTTGTGCTGGGTGGGAACCAGAGGCCGGGCCCCCAGGTACTGCTGCTCGGTGCTGTCTGTTGCTCAAACTCACCCCTGGGACGGGTTGGAGGTTCGTAACGCAGCGTGTCGGGGCTGAGATCGGGGCTGCACTGTTCCTCCTGGTCTGAGATGGGTTCGTGCGTGTGGGCTTTACGTCCTCCCTCGTCCTCCGCTAGGCTTTGTAGTCGCTTGGTTAGTTTCTCGGCGACGTAAGCAGGTTCTTCCCGTTGGCTGGGTCCCGTGTAGCTTGGTCGGGGAGGGGAAGGTGCCCTCGACCCTTGTCGTGATGATCTCCGGGAGCTCCGGGTGGAGGAGTGGGGAGTCACCCTCTGGAGCGCTTGCTCCATCATTTGCGCCTGCAGACGGTCTCGTTCTGCCTCATGCTGTGCATTGGCGGCGGCGCGCTGTGCATTGGCGCGGTCTCGCTCCATGGTTTCTTGAGCCTGGAGGCGCCTCTCTTCCAGTCTAGAATGTTCACGCTCACTCTGGAGGCGGTTACGCTCACTCTCTTGTTGCGCTTGGAGACGTTCTCTTTCCGTTGAAGCGGTCAGCGTGGCGATCAGGACTTGCGCTAGCCTCTGGTCGGCCTCGCTTGGGGATGACGCTGATGATGGTGATCTGGAGTTGACAGGGCTTGGCGGTGACCTTGTCTCCTTACGCGCTCCGAGGTCCATCTCGGGGGCGCTGTACTTTTTTCTTCTCCCGCTCCGAGGTCCATCTCGGGGGCGCGGTGCTCTTTTCCCTGGTGTGCGCCGAGGTCCATCTCGGGGGCGCATTCTTTATCCTCTTGCGCTCCAAGGTCCATCTCGGGGGCGGGTTCTGTACCTTCTTGCGCTCCGAGGTCCATCTCGGAGGCGCGGTCTTTATCTTCTGGCGCTCTGAGGTCCATCTCGGGGGCGCGGTGGTCTATGGGCATAGTCAAGTCATGTCCCGCTTGTCCCCCCCCGTGAGCTAAGTCAGTTTCACTTAAACTAGCTTGGGTCTCTACCGGTGGGGGCGACAGGTCGATAAGGTTGGGCATACTTAAGCTACTAATTGTATCCTTGCTTAATGTTCTTTTAGATAAGCTAGGAGGTAGATCTACAGCGTAGTTCTCCAAGTGTGGAGGGGGCTGACGCTGGCGCCTAGGGCGCTCTAGTGTGGGAGAGCCGTTTGGAGAGTGTCCGCCGCTGGCCATATTATTATTAATATGATTATTATTACTGATACCATCCGGCTCGAAGGACCAATTGTAACTGAGGGGTTACAAAACCCTGACTGTATTAAAGATTGTTTAGATTAAACCACTACTAAATATTATTACTTGCCAGACAGTACAGTTAGTTAAATATGGCAGACACTCAATAGACGGCACGGGGACAAAGAGATAACGTTTACAGTATTTTAATAGCAATATCAATATACAACTGAAATTAGTACGTTGCTCTTTTATGGCGAATGATAGTAGAATGTCAGAGTATCAAAGTCAGTGGGAATGAATAATTCCTATGTTAATAATACTCGACCGGAACGCTGCATGGAGTGAGATGGCGATACAGGGCAAGCGAGGGGTATAGCTGGAGACTGGTGATTTCCCCCACGGAGTGGTAAGCTCCAGAGGAATTGAAGAATAGTCGGATACTCCTGCTGGTCACTGAAGAAAAGGGGGTCTCGTACGGATCCAGTCTTTGTAATCCAAGTGCTCGATAGCAGGGTAATAGCTCTTAATCCAAAGCCAGACGGCAGTGATGATAGCTAGCTAGCTTCGTCCTCGAAGCTAGCCCGATGCAGGTCTTCAGGTGTAGTTAAATCCAAACGCCAATGGTATTAACTATGTTCTTCTCCACGGTACTTCGCTTACACAATTCACTATAATACACCAACAATGGTTCTACAATATCAGGGTCTTATCTAAGGAGCTACTAGCTATCCGTAACGATACACCGCGGGTAGGCTTCCACTGCTCACATGTCCAATCGTTCTGCTGTTAGGTTACTCCACACTTCACCTCGTGTTCTGATACTCGTTACGTTAAGTTCACACACACTTGCTTGCTAGGTTAGGTTCGCACTTCACTTCACTTCACTTTTCCGAGGTTTACGCGCGCACTGTTCACACTATATATACTCAGAGTGATTTCTAGAGCGCAACCGAATTCCTTGTCCGGAATCAATGCGCCGGCCAAGGGCATGTCTCAACTTGCCCGGACACGTCTTTGAACTTGTCTGGGGGGCGCGACCGCTGGCGCCGCCAGTGTCAAGGGCGGTGTCCAATGAGGCGAGCGAATAATGCTATGATTCAAACGGAGGCTTAAAGGTATATAGCTTATATATATAAATAATATACAAGTTATATAAAATAATAAACGTAGATTCTCAGTGTTAATCTGGCCCTTCAGAACAGTACTGTTTGTGATACAAAAAGTGTCCAGAAAAGGGAGTACATTTGACGTAGAAACTGTACATTGGAGGAGGTTGTGTAGGGTTGTGTGGGGGGGGGTTGGGTAGGGAGGGGTTGGGGGGGGGAAACATTGTACAACTGTACAAGCAAAACTGTACATTGGGATATTGACAACCATACTAGGTAATTTACATTGGAGGGGGTTGGGGGGACACACACTGTACAAACAAGCAAAAACTGTACATTGGAATATTGACAAAACCATACTAGGTAAATTACTGTACATTGGAGGGGGTTGGGTTAGGACATTTACAGGGGCCAGTGTGTGTGTGTGTGTGTGTGTGTGTGTGTGTGTGTGTGTGTGTGTGTGTGTGTGTGTGTGTGTGTGTGTGTGTGTGTGTGTGTGTGTGTGTGTGTGTGTGTGATCGTGCGCTGAGGCTGCCTCACTAAGCCGTTTCTCCATGCATTTATTTAGTTCTAGCAATAGGAGTACATCAAACCAACAATAAATAATATCATAGAGAAGAAGACAGTATATGGCATATTAATACAGTATATTCCACTACAGTAGCTATATCCGTGGTGATCGGTTTAGTTCTTATTTATTTAGTTTGCGGTGTGTGTGTGTGTAATGCTCACAATGTCTCATTGAGTCAGGACTATAAATGCTAAACGTAATGATTAGGGATGCTCGATATTGGCTTTTTTACCGATACCGATATACCGATTTTGTCCAACTCTTAATTTCCGGTACCGATATCAACCGATATCAACCGATACCGATATATGCAGAGTTAACACAACATTATGCATACTTTTGACAATAAATAAAATCTGAATTTGTTCTTACTTGCTTGCCTGGGTAAATAAAGGTTATAGAAATGTAAAAAAAAAAAACGATACCGATATTTTCCGATATCACATTTTAATGCTAATATCGGTAGGCCGATAATATCGGACATCCCTAGTAATGATCCAAATAATTGTCGTATTTATTATTATTAGAATTATTTAATTCCACGGATGTCACAGTAGTATCGGCAATCCCCAATGACTTTGAAACATGGACGCACACCGGTGGTCGGTCCGATTTACAACTGCCTTTTCAAGTTCGTAAATGCTACATAAATCCTACAACGAATTTACAATACGAAGCCGTTCAAGAATGCGGAATAAGTACGTAAATCGAGTTACGAAGGAATTCCTTGGTAAATTTGACGTATGTCAGTTCGAGAAGGAGGACCATTGTTTCTATTTGACATTCGACAGTCAAACGCAAACACCAGCAATGCTCTGAATCCGAACAAAAAACAACAAGTTGACGTGAGACAAACAAGTGCGACTGAGGTGATACTGTACATCTTATACGTGCATGTCTTTCTACTATTACCCTGCCAACACATGTACCTCCGCTCCCCATGCTGCTATGATGCCTGAATTGCCCCAGGGGCATCAATAAAGCAATATCTTATCTTATCTTAAACAGTCTGTACCGCCCTGCCTGTGGATTCTCCACTAAAACAACATTCAGCTGATCTTCTTTGCCTGTCTTACTCAGCTCCCCCAGCGGATGGCGCTCTACCACCGGGCTACAGAACAGCACATTCCAGATGACTAATTTCAGGGAATAGACCTTTTCAAAACATGACAACATAAACATTCAAAATGTGCCCCTGTTTATTCCCTGTTGCAGTGTTTGCTAATACAGTAGGTGGCAGGAAATACTCTTGGGCCCAAACGGTTCCCCTAGCAACGGAATACTTCTTAACCCTTTCACTACCACTCTATCAAAGGGTTAACCCTTTTTTTTTTTTTACTTTATTTTTTTAGCGTTTATCGCTTTTCTGGTCAAGCATGACCGACAGAAACAGGTTGAAACGGGATGTAGAGCAGGGGAAGACACTCTGATAAATGACGGCGGTTCCGGGAATCGAACTCGTGTCCACCAGATCCGTGACGAGCACGGTTTTCACCGACGCAGAAATAGCGCCGAGATATGCGGTGAGCTACTGGAGCTCCCAGGGTTAACCCTTTAACTGCGACAATACAGAAGGTTAACCTTTTCACTGCCACACGACAACGGGTTAACCCTTTCGCTACCACACTACTGACTTCAAATACCTGAGCTTGTGGGTCAACTCGTCCGAGCAGGACCTTAAAGTGAGGAAGGCGCTTGTGTGGAGGGCCCTTAACGGCATGACCAGTGTGTGGAAATCCAACCTCCCCCAACAAATCAAGCTCAGCTTCTTTTATGCAACAGTTAAGTCTGTTCTCCTGTATGGCAGTGAATGCTGGACCTTGAAGCCCACCCTGCAGAAGTCCCTGGATGGGTGCTACACCAGAATGATGCGTGTGGTGCTCAACATCAACAGGGATGAGCATGTCGCTAATGCAAACTTGTATGGGGGGGGGGGGCACAGATGGAGGGCCCGTCCGAGGACGACCTAGATAGACACTACAGACGGTAAGGGTTAAAAGGTCTATAGAGGCCTTTCATGGAATGTTTAACACAGTGGTTCTTGAGGGGGTTCCAGGGGGGTCCAAAGCTAAATGAGTAATGGTAAATTGTATTCACAATAAGTTGAGAGTCAATGAGAGAATGTGTAAGAATGACTACTCGGATCATAGTTTTCACTCCCCTTCGTCATCCCCCCCCTACCTACAGTATAGACAGTTGTGGAATTCTGGACTAAATCATAATACAACACATTTCTTCTCAGACTGGGGTCCCTGACCTATTACACGCCTATCTGGGGGTCTTTGAAATGAAAACATTTGAGGACCAATGGTTTAGAATACCTGTTTGTCCTCCATGTTGGAAGAGACAATGGTTGCTATGTGGTGATATAAACACACCTTTGATCTCCAGGGCGATGGTACAGTACGTTATGTAATTTTATTTGACTTCTGATATAATGTGATATGATACATTTATTTATATTGCGCCCCCCAACCAATAGTTACATCGGC
The DNA here is from genome assembly GCF_963971535.1 of Notolepis coatsorum. NCBI lineage: Eukaryota > Metazoa > Chordata > Actinopteri > Aulopiformes > Paralepididae > Notolepis > Notolepis coatsorum. The sequence continues at coordinate 78,159,075 of NC_140169.1, read as the reverse complement.
GCATCCCAGGAAAGAAAGAGAAACAAAAAAGACAGAAACAATACGAAAACAGAAAAATATATATGCAGTCTAAGCAAGCAGATAGAGAACAGACAGACATAATACACCAGTCATACTACAATACAAAACGTAAGGTTATGTATATAACCAAGTTCTATGAATTATAGTGACGCTCAGCATCATTCTGCACGCACTTCACTTTGTGCACGAGCACTGAATAAAAAATTCCACAATGTACCTTTACATCCCAACATTCGTCTGGCCACACCCCTATCCGCTTACCTTCATAAGCAGATGTGTGGTCACCTACTCGCCTCCTTCCCAAACTTTCACCACAAGGCGAGATCAAGGGCCGCAGCGGCATCCTGATGCTGAGCGTCACCATAATTCATAGAACTTGGTTATATACATAACATAACCTTACGTTGTATTTCATTATGGCTTACGCTCAGCATCATTCTGCACAAGAGGAGCTGAGCGGGAGCCATAGCTCGACAAATGTACCCCGCTGAGGCCCCCCACAACCATCAGACCGGGGAGGACCGAGCCCCCCGACCCTCCCTAATGGAGGATACCCTCCCTATTGGAGGACGGGAGGGAGACGGATCCGACCGTGCGAAGAGGAACTCAAGCAACTCAACGCACAGGGTGAGCAGACCGTGGCCTGACCCCACGGCTACGCACACGCACAACCCGCATGCCACCAGGGAACGAAAACGGAAGGAACGACCCTCGTTACTGCCCCCAGAATCACGGGGTCAAGAGCAAACTCAACCCCGTGGCAAGGCCGTAGCAGCGGAGCGCGAAGGAAGACCCAGACCCACTGAAGGGACTGGATCCCCTGGAAAAAGGGGGCCTGGAGAGGTCAAATGACGCCAGGCATCAAGACCCCACCAGGCGGTCACTTAGTGACATCGCCCCCCACATCACCAGCGTATTCGGCTAGAGCCCCTCCAAGAGCGGGCCCTTACCCCCCAATAGTACACCGCCTGGCACACTGACCCTGCAAAACAGGCAGTCAGTATGGCCGTAAAGCACTCAAAAAAGGTTAACCAACGGAAGCAGGCAGCGCACCGGGGAAACCAGGCAGCAGGCTGTAGACCTGAGCCTGGAGCACTGCGGACGAGACAGGCGCCAAAGGGGTCAACTGAAAACAGCCCCCCTGGCGGAAGGGGCGTATGCTGGCGTTGTTGAGCACCATGACAAAGCCTCCATCAAAAAAAAACCACCCAGAGGGGTCGAGGCAGAAAAGGCTGACACGATTGGCAGACGTCATGAACGTGCAGGGGCACACTCAACCGGATAACCCAGGAGTTGACTCTGCTCCAACACACCAGGGAATCAACCACCCTCTTAGTACACAGACGGTGGTCGTTCCTATAACCCCTCAAGAAAAAACTCCAAAACACACCTGCGGGTATACACCAGCGTGACCAGCTATATACCGCAGTACAAGTGTTTCAGTTTCCAACAGGGCCTACGGTGTCAACGAAACATTACTTCGGACCGGGCCCAGCGGCTCGGGAAGCACACAGGGTTACCAGAGGAGGTCCAGAAGACCACCCCAACAGCCCCCTCTTGCGTGAGAGAGGAGCAAAAGAAAGGAGAACCAGCCCCTTATAATAGTGCCAGGTACAAACTGTACCCAACAAGGGTCTCCATAACGCCCAACCCCGTGACACCCGGGCCGACCCAGCATTTTTCCCCCTGAAAAAAGCACAAGTCCCTCAGGGTACCAGAACAGCAGATCTGCATCCCCGGCGGACAACGGGTTAACTGACCTGGACCAGCGTGACCAGAACCAGTCCCGTGCCCTAACCACGCCGACATGCCTACTCCAAGGGAAGGGGCAGATATGCGTGTTGATCTAAAACATGAAAAGAGGGCGCCACCCAGACGGTCCTGTTTATACCGCGCTCAGTGGCCCACCCAAAGGGCGTGAGACCCCTCTACCTATGTTCTGATCTATTCCGTTAACATCCCCCAGATATGAACGAGAATCCATCGAGACCTAGTATCAGGCTCTCGGAAGAGGAAAGAATCCCCCATCCCAGTTGCTTTATAAAAACGCTGTTTTAATAACAAGCAACCAAGGCGTCCTAGCCACCCGCATGATTCTTAACAGAAAACACCCCGAGCCAGTACTATGTATGCGTCGGGACCCAAAACACATCAATGGACAGTCTAACCAGACCCCACATTGATCCTTCAAGGCGCCTGGGAGAACGAGAAGAAGGTTGTCGTGCTTCATATTCTCCACACTTTTTTATTAAAAAAGAAAGAAACACCGACTGACATGAATCCCACGTGACGCAGCCGAGGGTACATTTTTTTCACATTTTTACATTCCGTCAACCTCACCCTAGAGGAGAGACGGAACCCCTCAGAGAGACTTCCCACGTGAGCCACAGATTGAAAAGTCACGGTAACATTGAGTCATGTGACCAACCGACTCAAGTTACGCGTATATCGAGCGTAATAGAACAGTAAGTTCCTACGCTCTGCCCCGACAACTTGACAATAACAGACCCTACATACGGGTCTAAACTCACGGAAGTCATCGTCCAATAGCAACGTGCCTAGTGACGTGTGCTATGACGGGGGGAAACCCAAGATTCAAACGCCTGTGATAGGTGCAGAGTCTGGGAAACCCTTCCCCCCCGCCCTCCTTGCCAAGCCGCCTAACAGCTTGGCCCTGACTGAACGAAGAAAGTCCTATAAACACCCTGACCAATCAGAAGAGGGAAGGAGGGGTTTATCCGGCACCCCCTCACAAGCCCAGTCCGTGCATACGACAACAACAATAGCCATATGATACCTTTAGTAGCAATGCTAGCGAAATAGCGTAAGCTAATTCACTGCACGCTAACCACAGATACATCTGTGAACAGGGTTTATAGCAAGACCAAGTTGTGTGTGTGTGTGAACCCAACACCCGCATCCATGTTGTAACACAGAAAAAATTTATAGAGAGAGAGAGCGGCTGAGCCGCGGTATGTTTTCATACGAGCATTACTGCAAACCAACACAATATTGTTGCAGCTCAATATCACTGTTTAAGCAACAAAGCACACAACTAACCTTTATGTGGAGATTCAGATCGAGGCAGAAAACCCTTTTCAACCGAGTGTAGGCTGCAGGCCTTGCTTAAGCTCTAACATGAAGAACACCTAGCCCTCCTATCAACCCATACTAGCGAAAGATTCACATGTTGCAACCCCATCATATGTTTGGTGAATAAACACACAGTTTGTTAACAGAAAATACAGTCCCCCTTTAGAGGGGACTCTTTATTTCCGAACAAATCATAGGGGGGCTGGGAAGGGAACATGGGGAGGGGACCACAGAGGGAAAAAGTCACTGCAGTCTCTAGCGACGCCTGCCACGAGCCGCTCGGAGCTTTCCACCCCGTGGAGCCCCGGAGGGACGGTAAAGATCAGCGGCTGGTCTCGACGATCCCTACCGTCACCTCCGGGCGTAGATGGGCTGGCTGCAGTGGCAGAAGCGCCCTCTCTCCTCCTGGCCTTCTTCGCTGAAGGTCCAGCAGTGGCGGTGGTGGCAGCGGCGGCCACGGCGGAGGATCCTCGACGACGTGGCGGCCATCTGACTCCACCGGCGACATCGGGCGGGGGGAAATGAGGTTGGAGCACGGAGCGCTCCTCCTGCATCTCCCTGCAGGTTGAGGTCATCAGCTGCAGTGCCGACCCGAATAATCCAGCTTCGGAGAGGGGTGCCGTCAGAAGGGGAGTCCTCTTCTTCTCCGGCACACGCGCCTGCTCCAGCCAAAGGTGGCGCTGGGTCAGAGTAGCCAGGGCGTGCACTTTCCCAGCGGCTATAGCCTGCGGCTGAATCAGATGCAGGATGGCTCCTGCCGACTGGGCGAGCTGATCATGCTGTAAATCAGTCGGGTCCGTGCCGCCCGTTAATATCCCGGACATGAATCTCGCCCGCTGCGCGATGTTAGAGGTGGCAGCCAGAGATTGTGTTCCGGTGATAAATAACTGGTCACTCCAAAACGCCAACCGCCTCGCCGATTTCCCTTGGGGAACCGGCTTCCGTAACGGCTCCCACACCACCTCAGGACAAAGGAGCGCCGCCATCGGCCTATCAAGCCGTGGCACGCCCTCCTTCATGCCGTCTACCAAACCCACCACCCGCGTGACTTGCACGTAGGCGGGGGTAAGGCCCATGATGTGGGAGACCACCTGGCCCTGACGGACATAGGCCGCCATTGAGGGGAAAAATGGGTAGACAACGTCCACCCCTCTCACCGGGCGACGCTGCCATAGATGACCTATGAGATCATCAGGGACAGGAACAGGCAGTGGCTGCGGCAGCGGCATGCCGTTTGCGACTGCCGCCGCCGCCATGAGCTCGGGGAACAAAGCACGCAGTTCCCCCTGCATACTTTCCTCCTCCGAGCCCGCGTCCCTCACATGCAGCAGACTACTGGTCAAGGAGCCACATTCTGATGTGGCTGATAGCAGGGCATCCCGCCGCCGAGTCGGAGGTTCTAACCCAACATCTGCGGACGAGGAACCCCAAGGAGACATCTCCCCCTCCAGTGTTACCTGGACAGGCAGGGGACATGCCTCCACCGGGCCTTCGAACAAGAACCCGTCTGCCTCTATCATGTAGTCCTCTGTCTCCATCGGGCATGTAGAGACCGACGCATCCTCATCCGGCTCCAGCAACTCACCAAAACCGGGCCGTTCGCGTCTGCAAGCCACCATCTTGTGACGGGAGCGAGCTGACGCAAAAAGTTTGCGTCTCAAATCCCCCGCAACCAAAGGAGCCGGCCGCCCAACAGCGGACGACTCCCCGGAAGCAGAGGTACCAGAGCCAGAACCAGGCCATCGCACAGGCGACGGCACCGGTGCACCAGCTCCTTGGAGAGGCAAACTACCCATCGGACGCCTACCGGGCCTGGCTGCCGACCACAAGAGAGGCCTCAACCCCGCTCCAAGACGTACGACAGAGGCGGAGATGGAGAACCGCTGGTGAAGAGTGGCGTTGCGAGCGCGACTCTCCGAAGTAGACATTATGACTTAGCTTTTTTCTTCCTAAATATATGAGAGAAGAAAAAAGCAAGAAAAAATTTAAACACGTCTCAACTTTCTTCAGCTAACAACCTCGTCAAGTGGGGATCTACCGAAGGCACTTCCTTGTGGTGAAAGTGAAGAAGGAGGCGAGTAGGTGACCACACACCTGCTTATGAAGGTAAGCGGATAGGGGTGTGGCCAGACGAATGTTGGGATGTAAAGGTACATTGTGGAATTTTTTATTCAGTGCTCGTGCACGAAGTGAAGTGCGTGCAGAATGATGCTGAGCGTAAGCCATAATGAAATAGAACTAGCTCATGGATTGTTTATGGCAAAAAAGGTGGGTTTTGAGCGTGGCCTTAAAGGTCCGTAGGGTGCAGCTTGCAGATTTCAGGTTGAGTGGGAGCTGGTTCCAGAGGGTCGGTGCTGCGACTGCGAAAGCCCAGTTTCCCTTCGTCACGAGTCTTCTGTCGGGGGGGATTTTTAGGCAGATTTGGTTGTTTGATATGAGGGATTTGGAGCTGGTTGATTGGACCAGGAGTTATTTTATGTAGGCTGTGGCAAGACCGTTTATGGCTTTGTATGTGAACATGATGCATAAAACTCATACCTATAAAAGTTACCTAAACATAAAATCCAGGCCATTTATTTGTCAAACACTTACCCCGAAGTTGTGGAAATGGTCCAACTTCTCAAAATTTCAATGGAGAGTCTGTTTACTCCCGCTGCCTCAACAGAGCAAAAAAACATTACGAAGCACAGATATATATCTGTATATCTGTATGTTGTGTATGTCATAAATGTCATGATGAATTGAAAATGGGGGACCCTGTTGTAAACAAGACGAAAGTCTTTCTCTGGTCTGCATCAACCTAACAATTGTGTGTATTGAGCTGTACTGTATTGTACCCATTCTGCAATCTGTTAATATAATTTTCAATCAATCAATCAATCAATCACAGCTCACAGCCTGGCTTCCACCTGTTTGACCTGTTGCCATCAGGCAGGCATTACAGGTGCATCAGAGCAGAACAAACAGGCTCAGAGACAGTTTCTTCCCCAGAGACATCACCACTCTGAACTCTAATAAGCATCAATAACTCACCCCTCCCCCCTCCTCCCACACTGTGCAACATCCTACCCCCTCAAGGGCAATATCCACAGTGCAATACCCACCCACTACCGTCTGACACTGTGATTGTTATTTTGTATATTGTTGTTATTTTGTATATTGTACAGTATTGTAACATTGTCTTATTGGATAGTATTTTATGTTTCTGTATAGTATTTTATGTTTCTTGTATAGTATTTTATGTTTCTGTATAGTATTTTATGTTTCTGTATAGTATTTTATGTTCTCTTTTGTGATTTTATTACTGCACCTTAAGTTTGGGTCCCAAATATTGTTGTATGCTAATATAATTACAATAAAGTACAATCTAATCTTACTGAGTGCTTACATCTTGAGTAGAATGTGAAATTTTTTATTTTCACTCTAAGTCGTGTTCGAGTCATCATGGCAGCATCCGGTAAACAGACTCTCCATTGAAGTGTTGAGAAGTTGGACTATTTCAACAACTTCAGGGTCAGGGTAAGTGTTTGACAAATAATGATTTTATGTTTAGGTCATATAAATATCAAAAGTTTGTTTCAGTCTATGTTCATGTGATACAAAGCGAGCAAAGCATATCGTACATATACAGCAGAGAACCAGCAACCTTCACCCTAACCTTAACCTCATGTATAAACCCACCTCTTACCTTAACTCTTTCAGTGCCACTCACGAGATTTCTCGTGTTTTTTTATAGGTGGTTGCTAGCCACTCACGAGATTTCTCGGATTTTTTTTATTTTTATTTTTTTTGCGATCTGAAAAATTATTGCATCACCCGAGCCTACCCGAGTATTGCCGAGCTGCGCCGGTGATCACTGTGGAAAAAAGCGCCCCCTGTCGTCTCCCAGATGACATAAGTGATTTTGGAATGGACTCAATGAAAATGAATGGGGAAAAAAATCCGGTACTCCACATTTTCCAGTTCACTGATCCAGCCGGGGTTACTAGAGTTCATTCTGGAGCCTCAGATCTCCGCGGATCATGGAGAACCACTGTGTCGCGTTGGATCCATACACGTATCGATTTTTTCGAATGGTGATCAGGAATTGGAATATACCAGTTGGATACCATCTGATGTCAGGTAAGGACTCTATGTTATCAGTGGTAGGATAATCAGAGTAATTTTGATGAAGTTATAAGCTGTTTTGTGAAATCTCTTCTTTCGTTTTCACTGTAAAAGTCCGAGAGGAAATCAACAAGGCGATTGTCCGCGCGCGGCCGTAATGTGCGTGCGTGCACGTATAATATTGATCATCTAGCGTTTATTTGAAAACGATTCATAAAAAGGCCGACGAATATCAACGTTGTGGAATATTCCACTAAAAGACGATTTTCATAGAATGCTCCAGAATGAGTTGTTTTTTATATCAAAACGGGGGCTTTTCTAACTGCTCTGAAACGGCAACGACGCGATAAAAAAACAATCTGCCTTCACAGCACTGTCTGGAACATAGTCTTTGATAATGCGATGGGCAGATTAGACACATAGCCATAATTTAAAACATAGATTAGGCGATATTAACGTTAACATTGGCGCGGATGGTGGCATTCAAGCGGTAAAATGGAAAACCAGGCATGGCATTTAAAGAGTTAAACACAACCTTAACTTCATGTATAAACCCACCTCTTACCTTAAACACAACCTTAACTTCATGTATAAACCCACCTCTTACCTTAAACACAACCTTAACTTCATGTATAAACCCACCTCTTACCTTAAACACAACCTTAACTTCATGTATAACCCCACCTCTTACCTTAAACACAACCTTAACCTCATGTATAAACCCACCTCTTACCTTAAACACAACCTTAACTTCATGTATAAACCCACCTCTTACCTTAAACACAACCTTAACCTCATGTATAAACCCACCTCTTACCTTAAACACAACCTTAACCTCATGTATAAACCCACCTCTTACCTTAAACACAACCTTAACCTCATGTATAACCCCACCTCTTACCTTAAACACAACCTTAACCTCATGTATAAACCCACCTCTTACCTTAAACACAACCTTACCCTCATGTATAAACCCACCTCTTACCTTAACTCTAACCTTACCCCTCCCCCTCTACGAGGAGCTAGCCAGAATGAAGAGCACGTTCAGGGCGGCCGGGTGGCGCAGCGGTCTAAGCGTCTGCCCACCACCACAGAGACAGTGAGATCGAATCCAGCTGTGGTGCTTCCAGGTTGGCTGACCGTGCACACTAACACAATTGGCAGTGTTAGAGGGTGGGAAAAACCCGGCGAGGGTGGGTCCTGGTCGTTGTAAAACAGCGACTCCTACAGATCGGTCGGGGCGCCTGCACAGCGAGGTCGGATCCTGGGGGAGGTAGTGTCCTCCACACGTTACAATCTCCCAGTGAGAGCCCGCGCTGCCAGGTGAAAAGAAGTGGGGATTGGCTACACATGTGTCGGAGGAAGCATGTGATAGTCTCCGCCCTCCCAGACCGACGGTAGGGGGCAGAGCATGCAACGACCAGGTAGGGGATTGGGAATTGGCATAACGACTAACATTGGGATGGGAGAAAAACGGAAAAAGAAAGGGGGGAAAAGATAAAGTAAAAAAAATAATAAAAAAAAAGAAGAGCACGTTCAGCCTACTCATCCCCCCCCCCCCCCCCCGACACATCACAAACCGCCTTGGCCGGTCCTTTATACCGGCAGCCATCAGGCTCTACAACAAAGGGCTCGGGCGGCCAGATCGGCCGGTTCTGCTGCTGTCACAACTCGGTACTTGAGAACTAGAGACTCATATCACCATACCGATTATCTTGTTTCTTTGCACTAGAGACTCATATCACTGGACTCTCACCACTGGACTATCTTGTGTTTGTACTTTTTATATTACTATATTGTATTTGTATTGTGAAGCTATGCATCCCCCACCCTGTATCCCCCCCCCCCCCCCCCCCATGCTGCTTTGACACCCGGATTTCCCCAAGGGGATCAATAAAGGATTATCTTATCTTATCTATCTTATAAATCCACCTCTTACCTTAACTCTAACCTTAACCTCATTGGACCTCACCTGAGATACCAAGTTTTTAGTTCATCCCCACAGAAGTTAGGTGTTTTCTTTCGAAAATGGTTACCAATGGTTACAGGCAGCCATGTTGGGAGAAAGAGAAATACACAAACATTCCGTGCAAAAGGCCTTTTCGCTGAATCTACATGGACCTTTGAGTTTGTGGGTTGTTATGTTTTGTCACAGTGGTTTGTCAGTGTTTGATCAGTGTTTGATGTCCTGGCAAGTAGTAATCATTTATCAGAGTGTCAACATGTGCTAGATTTCCTGCCCTCGTCAAAAACCAACAGGCCTATTACTCCACTTCTATGATCTATGATGGTTTAATTCTTCTTCTTTTTACTTTTTTACGAGGAGGAAAGAAAACCAATAGACTGAGATGATCCAAGCTGTAGTTGAGTAATCACCAGTGAAAATGTCATCATGTGTCCACATATTCTTACAGATGTGTTTATAAACCTAACCCTTACCTTCAGCCTTAACTTAACCTCTCAGATTTACTGACCTGACAGGGAATGTGCAAAATCACACTTTTCCCATATTTATATAACATATGTATTTGTATTGATATATATATATATATATATATATATCATTATATATATATATATATATATATATATATATATATATATATATATATATATATATATATATATATATATATATATATATATATATATATATATATAATATTCAGAAAATTAAGTAACTAATCCATTTGCATTACAGCTTCTTGTGGCTAGCTATGGATACATGAGAGGACTGTCTTATTGTTTGGCTGTGACATAATTTCCCTGAAGCTATCTTTAGACAATCATAAACAAAAATTGTGGACGTCCACCAATAATGTTTTTCTTCCTTTGATGTCCTTGCTGCATGAGCCTCTGTCAACAGGTCAGTGGATTCAGTCAACCATAATGGAAGATAACGTTCATGAATATAAACAATGATGAAATGTACACTAATGGACAGAGGGGGGTTTGTTTGCGGAGCCTGCAATTAGTCCTTGCTTTGACAGGGGACCGCTTTGGTTTACGTTTATTTCCCGTCAGCTATTGCAATGGTCCTGACCCACAGGTTGAGAAACACTGAGCTACTGTATTGGTACTCCTTAAGCCAGGGGTGGGCAACCCTTTTGGGCATGAGATCTACCTTTGGATGAGACGCTAAACCGAGGTCCTGACTGAATCTCGGTTGTTAAAGAACCCAGGACGCCTATCGTAAAGAGTAGGGCGTTCCCCGACGTTCCTAGCCAAATTCCCAATCAGGTCTCTGACATCAAGGCCACCTAATCATCCATTCCCCTTAATTGGCTGATATCAATCCCTGTCTCCTGAGCCGTTCAGCCATTGTGTGTAGTGTGATGTGTGCCTGGTGCCAGTGTATGGCAGCCATTGAGCCTGCGTAGCCCAAGGTTGGGTGCTACCAGTGGTGGTGAAGGAGGCAATTTCCACCCTACATTGTGGGGAGCTCTTTGAGTGTCTAGAAAAGCGCTATATATGTAATGAATTATTACTTTGCTCTTTTCCGAGGCTGTGCAGATCTACCATCACAAGCCAAGCAGACAGTGACTGACAATCACCACCACTTTTAAGTCTCATCATAGCCTGCAGCTAATTATAATAATGCAAACATAGAATTGGTCCATATTTTGATATTAATAATCAAATATCAAATTATGACTATGTGGGGAGACAAGCATAATGCACACTGATACTATGAAACAATAAAAATAAATGATGGGGCCTGATTGTAGTACTTGCTCCAGTTTATTTATTAGATCCCATGTGTATTAGCCCATTGCATAATATTCTACAAATCAAATTGTGGATGCTTACTTTTAAAATTCAATACAAATTCTCAGAGATCAAGATATTTATTTGACATTTAAGAAGCCGTTGCTTTGTACAACAAAGAATATTGAAAATTATGCCTTTTGGCCTCCTATGAGTTCCCAACTCCAGTCAATTATGCGCATGGTCAGATTTACGTGGTGGTTGATAGAAATGTATTGTTAAAGCTTTGCCAATCAAATACACATTCAGGTTTAGTAGTTGGATGAATGTCTTGCCTCTCACACCAAGTAGTACTAATTTATATATTTTATACCCAGTTTAATCACCTGTACATTGAATATTACTATTGCATTTTACTGTTACATTTGCACTCTGGTTGGATGCCAAACATCTTTTTTTTTGCACTGTACTTGTGCTGTATAATGACAATACATTTGAATCTAATCTAATCTAATCTATAGTTCACACCTGTGCTGTATCACTCTTGTTCACATGGGACGTGTTGTAGTTCAATACATTATCAGTTGTAGTCTTTCCTATAGTCCATACACATACATACATGAAGTCTATTAATTGTGCAAGTGCATATGGATAATAGGAAGGACTACAAATGAAGAATTGACTCTTATGAACAAGAGTGCTACAGTACAAGTGTATTCTATACAGCTGATTACGTTGGCAATGACATGGGCATAGTTTACTGTGTAGGCTGATTGCCCTGATGAAAGTATTGTGACCAGAAGCTTGTCAGGACCTCATTCTTTAATACTGTTATTTGGTCTTCTGTCATGAGTGTGTGACCTTCTCAAAGAATTAAATCCTTTTGTGATCAAGTGAATGTCCAACCAATAAACAATTAAGAGTATAGTTAGTAACTAAATGCTAAATGCCCAGTCGTCAACGATATACACAAATGTTTTAAGTTAATAAACAAAATTGTTCTTTACAGCAGTATTATAAAGATTTTGGGATACAATTTGGATTAAAATATACTCTTTTGAATGAAAAAGCACTATGACAATTGTATCAAAAACAAAACAGAAAACAAAGTGGGCGGTGGACCACGGAAATTCCCCCACCATAGAGTACGTCACTGGGCGCGTTTCTATTGGTAAGACTTCCGTGGGTTATTCAGGCTCCATGTTGTGGACCTCTGTTACAGGGAGTTTCAGAGCCTCGTCCTCAGGGAGTTTCAGAGCCTCCTGTGAGTTCAGACCCTCCCTCCCAGTGAGGGAGCCTCCTCAGAGTTTCAGAGCCTCCTCCTCAGATTGTCAAGGTGAGTAGAACTTAAAAAGAAGTTCTGCTCTGTTGTATGTGTATTGAGCTTGGTGGGTGATGCAACGCAGTAGAGACGATTTGTTCTTCTGCTCTGCTCCCTACTAGTAGTGTGTGTATTGGGTCAGAGCCTCCTCCTCAGGGAGTTTTCGAGTCACCGAACGGCACAGTCTGCATTATTTTGGTAATGTTTTTGCAAATGTCAAATGCATGCTGCCTGAAAACTGGGTGTAATTTCCTATAAAAAAATCTGTTTTAAGGAACTGGTTAAATTACTTAAAAGGAAATGTATTTTATTTTCATTAGTCTTCAAGGTATTTTACTTAGAAAGAATTGCCGTGTCCACCCACGCCTCACTCTTTTTTGTAAAATAATTCTCCTGCCATAATGCTCCCCTTTGCGTAATTCACTCACAGCTCGGGCTGTGGTTGTGGTAGAGACATGATCATAATCAGGTTTTTATGCACCTGAGTCTCACAAACACCTAGAGACAGCGTACATACACTGAGCTATGGTAACTTTCGCGCACCTACCCCCTACCAGTGAATGCCTCTCATCTGGAAAAGGTGTTAGGTGGGGGAGGGGTTAGGTGGCGAAGGCCAGTAGATATTTTTAGTTATACATCGTGTAGCTCCGCTCTGCGTCTATTGCAACACTCTTCATATCCAGTATTGATACTGAATAAATTCTCACATGCACCTTTACATACCATCATCTGTCTGGCCACACCCCCATCCGCTCCCTACATAAGCAGGGGTGTGGCCATACCATCAGCTCCTTCTTCAGTTTTCACCACGTCGAGTGCCTGCAAGTACCACACTTTGAAGTTTGATGGAGTTTTGAAGAAGAGAATAGGAGATGAAGGAGCTACGTTGACATTATATCTTTGTTTTCTCTCTCACTATTTTCGAGGAAATATAGCGATAATGTCTTCACCACTGGGGTGTCTAGAAGATGATGATCATTCTGACCTCCACCGGCATTTTAGTATTAGGGGCTCGCGTCACTGGCCTAATCCCCACCTGCAGTCCTCCAAGCTGCAGCTGGACGGGTATTACCTCCGGTTCTGCAGCTGGACTGTGCAGGAGAGGCGACGGCTGTTGTGAGAACCTAGCTACCTCTCTGGGTGAGTGATGGTTTTGATACGCGAGCGCCAGTTGTGTTGCTATGAGGGGATTAGCTGCACGATTTACGAAAGCCGGCCCCAGACTGGTACCCTTTTTCTGCCTCTTAGACGGCGGAAAGAGGGTCCTGGTTTGACGCCCACGGTAGTGAAACTAGTGGGACCGTGACCAAGATCTGTGGTTAAAACCCCCGGATCTTTGGATGAACGGATTTCTCTCTGTCACGTGAATGGCCCCATCTTTCAAGGATGAAAGTTACCCTAGCACGAGGAAAGTGGGTTTGGTGGTTCGTTATCGGAATGTCTCCACGCCCAAGTCGGTTGCAGCCCATAGGGAATTGTGCCGATACCGCTGTATATCTGTTAATCACCGTTCTAAAAACTGTGTTAACTTCTTTTTCTCTTCTCTCTTAGGATGAGGAGGGGGTCAGACGGCGGCTGTCTGAAGTGTTGGCCCTACACCATGATCGGCTGTTGGAGGGGGGCGTCTTAGCTTCTTTTGCCCCGCCAGCGAGGACTTTCATCAACGTGAAGACCAGTGTTGTGGTCCTCTCAGCCTGCGTTCATTGGTGCAGGTAAGGGTCCTTTGGACACTTAACACCTCTTCCTTCCTTCCCTTCTAAATGTTTTGTAATAACGATGTTTTTTTCCAAAACGTATGTTGCTTCACTACATTGGGGATGCGACATTTGTTGTGTGTGAATTGTCTTGTCGCTGGTATAGCTTTCTCTCTACCTAGAAAATCGGCGTTGTTTTTTACGTGAGTAAAAATGAACTGGTTTGGTTGTGATGAGGACTTGTGTGTTCATGTAACGTTAGACAACGTAGTTGAGCTCACAACTAGCTGGGTTAATAACCCTGCAAAGCTATGCTTAGTGACATATGATCGAGGGGTGAGTCCTTCTCTCAGCCTGTGATGACAATAAACAGGTGGCGTGTTCACATATTAACAGGGCGGTACCTGTTCAACCTAGTCGTATCAGGGGTAAGGTGGTGAGGGGTGATCCCCCCAGTTTCTCTGGGCCCCCCCCCCCCCCCCCCCCCTCCTCTCAAACATGTTTTTGTTTACAATATATTGTTTCACTATGTTTGTGGGGATACGGTGTAATCCCTCAGCTTCTGCTGGGGTTGTGCTCCTGCTTGGAGAAACAATTTTTTCCTAGGGAAAAGATTGTTTGGTCGCTATCATGTGGACTTAGCAAGGCCTGTGGCCAGTACTTAATCGAGGACTTGTGTCTTCTCTCGTTATGAAAAACGGCGTTCCTCTTACGGTAGTGAGAGTGTACTTTTGCCTTTTTTGTTGTGATGGAGGGTTGTGTGTGTCGTTAAGATCCACAACTGGGTTAGGTGTTGGCCTACAGAAGTCACATGTATAAGCTCTGGTACCGGGGCTCTTAAAGGGGCCCTCTCTGGGTCTGTGTTTTTCTTCCTTTGAAAAATTCAGATGGCAGGTTCGCACATGAGTCTATGTGAAGCTGTTAACGCTTCATGTAGCATGCTATGACTAGTGTCATAGCTCTACTTTGTCATTACATCGTATCAGGGGTGAGGGGTCATAAGGTGGTGAACTGGTAAAACATTCCTCCCCTTTTTCTGATTGGTCAGGGGTTAAAACCCCCTGTCCTTTGGTCTTCCTGTCACGTCACTGGATCAGCGCGTCACAGGGTAGGGGGGGGGGGGGGAGGGAGTTTCCTGGTCCCACGCCATATTGGGCGGTGGACCACGGAAATTCCCCCACCATAGAGTACGTCACTGGGCGCGTTTCTATTGGTAAGACTTCCGTGGGTTATTCAGGCTCCATGTTGTGGACCTCTGTTACAGGGAGTTTCAGAGCCTCCTCCTCAGGGAGTTTCAGAGCCTCCTGTGAGTTCAGACCCTCCCTCCCAGTGAGGGAGCCTCCTCAGAGTTTCAGAGCCTCCTCCTCAGATTGTCAAGGTGAGTAGAACTTAAAAAGAAGTTCTGCTCTGTTGTATGTGTATTGAGCTTGGTGGGTGATGCAACGCAGTAGAGACGATTTGTTCTTCTGCTCTGCTCCATACTAGTAGTGTGTGTATTGGGTCAGAGCCTCCTCCTCAGGGAGTTTTCAGAGTCTCCTCCTCAGGGAGTTCAGAGCCTCCTCTGTGAGTTCAGAGCCTCCCTCTCAGTAAGGGAGCCTCCTCAGAGTTTCAGAGCCTCCTCCTCGGAGAGTCCTAGTCCAATTGTTACATAGCTCAATGTTGCAATATGTCTTTTCAATCTATTGCGCACGTGGGAAGTCTCTCTGGGGGTTCCCCGTCCCCTCCTTTATGGAGCAGGTTGACGGGGTATTGTTTAGGGAGTTCCCTAACTCCTCGCCGGTAATGGTCTGTTGAGTCATGGGTTTCCCCCCGTCATAGGGTACGTCGCTTCCCGTCCCCTCTTTTATGGAGCATGGTTGACGGGGTGTTGTTTTCCCTCAGCCGCGGGGGGGAAGGGGGGGGGGACGTCGTTTCTGATTATTGATTACCAATAACAAAGGGTTATGTATATAACCCAGTTCTATGAGTTAAATGGTGCGCTCAGCACCTGTCTGCATATATCTCGCTTCAGCGTATATACACTGAATAAAAACTTCAACCATGTACCTTTACATGCCAGCATTCATCTGGCCACACCCCCATCCGCTTACCTACATAAGCAGGGGTGGGGCCACACACTCATCTCCTTCCCAACAAATTTCACCACAATGAAAAATCAAGGGCCGCAGCGGCGTCCAGGTGCTGAACGCACCATTTAACTCATAGAACTGGGTTATATACATAACCCTTCGTTCTATGACGTTAATGGATTGCTCAGCACCTGTCTGCATGACAGGGGCTGAGCGGGAGCCATAGCCCGACGAATGTACCCCGCTGAGGCGCCTCACAACCATCAGACCGGGGAGGACCGAGCCCCCCCGACCCTCCCTAATGGAGGATACCCCCCCTATTGGAGGTTCACGGGAGGGCGACAGATCCGACCGTGCGAAGAGGCACTCAAGCAACTCAACGCACAGGGTGAGCAGACCGTGGTTTGACCCCACGACTACACACACGCACAACCCGCATGCCACCCGGGAACGAACGAAAGGAACAACCTCGTTACTGCCCCCAGAAATCACGGGGTGAAGAGCAAACCCAACCCCGTGGCAAGGCCGTAGCGGAGCGCGAAGGAAGACCCAGACCCACTGAAGGGACTGGATCCCCTGGAAAACGGGGGCCCGGAGAGGTCAATGACGCCAGGCATCAAGACCCCACCAGGTGGTCACTTAGTGACACCGCCCCCCACATCGCCAGCGTATTCGGATAAGGCCCCTCCAAGAGCGGGCCCTTTCCCCCCAATAGCACACCGCCTGGCACACTGACGCTGCAGAACAGGCAGACAGCATGGCCGTAAGCACACAAAAAGGTTAACCAACGGAATCAGGCAGCGCACCGGGGAAACCAGGCAACAGGCTGTAACCTGAGCCTGGAGCACTGTGGACGAGACAGGCGCCAAAGGAGTCAGCTGAAAACAGCCCCCCCGGCGGAAGGGGCGTATGCTGGCGTTGTTGCATGACAAAGCCTCCATTAAAAAAAACCACCCAGAGGGGTCGAGGCAGAGAAGGCTGACATGATTGGCAGACGTCATGAACGTGCAGGGGCACACTCAACCGGGTAACCCGGGAGTTGACTCTGCTCCAACACACCAGGGAATCAACCACCCTCTCTGTACAGACGGTGGTTGTTCCTATAACCCCTCAAGAAAAAACTCCAAAACACACCTGCGGGTATACACTGGCTATACCGCAGTACAAGTGTTTCAGTTTTCAAACAAGGGTTATCCCAGGCCTACGGTATCAACGAAACTTTACTTCGGACCGGGCCCGGCGGCACGGGAAGCACAGGGTTACCAGAGGAGGTCCAAGACCACCCCAACAGCCCTCTCTTCGCCACGCGTGAGAGAGGAGCGAAAAGAATGGAGAACCAGCCCTAAGCACACCGCACTTGGTATTCCCAGGCGGTCTCCCAACCGAGTACTAACCAGGACCGAACCTGCTTTAGCTACCGAGATCGGACGAGATCGGGCGTGTACAGGTTGGTATGGCCGTAAGCCATTACGATAGTGCAGAGTACAACATGTACCCAACAAAGGGTCTCCATAGCGCCTAACCCTGTGACACCCGGACCGACCTGGCATTTTTCCCCCCGAAAAAAGCACAAGTCCCTCAGGGTACCAGAACAGCAGATCTGCATCCCCGGCGGACAACGGGTTAACTGACCTGGACCAGCGTGACCAGACCAGTCCCGTGTCCTAACCACGCCGACATGCCCACTCCAGAAGAGGGGGTAGGTATGCGTGTCGATCTAAAACATGAAAAGAGGGCGCCACCCAGACGGTCCCCATTTAGACCGTGCTCAGTGGCCCACCCCAAGGCCCTATGTTTTGATCTATTCCGTTAACATCCCCCAGATATGAACGAGAATTCATCGAGACAACCTAGTAAACTGGCGCTCGGAAGAGACAAAACTCCATCCCAGTTGCCCTATAAAAACGCTGTTTTAACAAGCAACCAAGGCGCACTTAGCCCCTGTGTGATTCCTTAACAGAAACACACCGAGCCAGCACTATGTATACGTCGAGACCCAAACACATCAATGGATAGTCTAACAAGACACCAAACATTGTTCCTCCAAGTCGCCTGGGAGAACGACACGGAGCCGTCGTGCTTCATGTACCTTCCTCTTTTTATTCAAAAAAGAAAGAACACAGACTGACATGAATCCCTCGTGACGTAGCTGAGGGTAATTTTTTTTTACATTTTTACATCCCACCACCCTCCCATAGGGAGGAGACGGAAATCCCCAGAGAGACTTCCCACGCGAGCTGTATAGATTGAAAAGAATATATTGCAACATTGAGCTATGTACATTTTGGATTAGGGCTCTCCGAGGAGGAGGCACTGAACCAATACACATTCAATAATCGAATTGAATCGAATACACACACAATAGAGCAGAACTCCTTTTTGAAGTTCTACTCACCTTGACAATCTGAGGAGGAGGCTCTGAACTCTGAGGAGGCTCCCTCACAGGGAAGGAGAGTCCTAACTCACAGAAGGCCCGAGTAGGAGCTTCGTGAGGAGGAGCCCTGACCACTCCCTGAAACAGATCCATCATATGGACCTGAACAACTCACGGAAATCTTACCAACAGAGACGCGCACAGTGACGTACTCTATGGCGGGGGAATTTCTGCTGTGCACACGCCCAATGTTCCAGGGCGTGGGACCAGGAAATCCCCCCCCCCCCTCTTACCCTGTAACGTGCCGAACAGCAACGTGACAGGAACCTTGAAGGACAGGAGGTTTTAACCCCTGCCCATCAAAAGGGGAGGAAAGGATTACCAGTTCACCCCTTTATGACCCCACACCCATGATACGATGTAATGACAAAAAAGAACATAACACAGTCATAGTCAGCTACATGAAGTGTCTAACAGCTTCACACAGCCCATGTGCTAACCTGCTATCTGATTTTTACTAAGGAAAAAACACAGAATAGAGAGGGCCCCCTTAAGAGCCCCGGTACCAGACTTACACATGTGCTTCTGTAGCCAAACCTAACCCAGTTGTAGATCACAAGACACACACAACCCTTATCACAACAAAAAATGGCAATACACTCTTGCTACAGAGGAACGTCGTTTTTCATAACGAGAGAATACAGAATCCTCGATTAGTATCGGCCACAGGCCTTGCTAAGCACACACGAAAAGCGACGAAACAATCTTTTCTTTAGGAAAATATAGTTTCTCAAGCGGTTAGCACAACCCCAGCAACTAAGCTAAGGGTTACATCGTATCCCCACAAACACAGTGACACAATATTTTGTAAACAACATGTCTGAGAGGAGGGTGGGGAAGCCCCAGGGAACCGGGGGAAACACCCCTCCTACCTTACCCTTGATACGGCCCAGTTGAACAGGTAATCCTGTTAATATGTGAACACACTGTTCATTGTCATTACAGGCTGAGAAAATAATTCATTCTTCACTCATATGTCACTAAGCATAGCTTTATAGGTTAATTAACCCCCTTAGTTGTGAGTACACGGTACATGAACACACATGATGTTCTCAACACAACTAACCAGATCATTTTTACACATGTAAACAACAACCCGATTTGTATGGAGAAGAAGCCATACCAGTGACAAGACAATTCACACACAACACGCGTCGTATCCTCAATGTATTGCAGCAATACCCGTTTTGGAAAACATCGTTATTACAAAACATTTAGAAGGGAAGGAAGAAGACGTGTTTAAGGTCTGGTCAGGACCTTCCTACCGTGAGCGCAGGCCAAGCGAACTGCAGTCTGGCTAACGGGGCACCAACGGTAAACACAGCATTCCTGTGTCGACGACAAGGGCAGCGTCGCTGCGCCACCCGGCCGCTACGGTTCCCCATGTTGACGCAGTCCTCGCCGGCCGGGCTCCCGGTAGGTTCGACTAACATCCTCTGTCAAAGATGACGTCGTAGTCAGAGTGTTTAAGGCATGTTATAGTCACAGAACGTTCAACAGTGTAGCATTAAGCTAACAGCCGATCGGCTGATAGCAACAAGCTAACGTATACCAGCCTGGTAACACAGCGAGCTAACGCCGCAGCTAACAGCTGTGCAGCTAACAGCTGACTGGCAGTAGTCCATAACTAGCACGCAAGCTAACAGCTATCACCTGAACTGCATACAATGACATAACAAGCCACACTTCCGACAGGCCGCTGTCCCAATCCCTTCCCTAACAGGGAAAAGAAAAAGAAATGTCAGAACACAGTTGTCAACGGTGATCCAGACATACACGGGGCCCTTTGATCATGGAACTTCCGATAAAGAAGATCTTATGCCCACATTTCCTCATTAGGGTAAACTTTCATTTGTATATGAAAGATGGGGCCTACACGGGTCAGAGAAGCATCCGCTCTAGAATCCTGGGATCACCAGAACCTAGCGTGGGCCACTAGATTAGCCATCATGGGCGTCAGGCCAAGACCCTCCGACCGCCGTTTTAAGCCGAGCAGAGGACCCTAGCCTGGGGTCGGCGTTTCGTAAATTGTTAGCTAACCCCCATACACCAACAACAACCAGAGCTTGCAAGCAAAACAGTACATACCCAACCTGGAAACCACCGCTTCTCACAACAGTCGGTGCGTCCTACAGTCCAGCTGTGTTGCTGGAGGGTTTTTACCCCATCCAGCCGCAGCAAGGAAGATTGTAGTTGGGAAGCATGTCAGCGGCGTGAGCTCCTAATACGAAAAACCGTTGAAGGTCGGAATGATCATCATCTTCCAGACACTCCAGTAACGAAGACAATATCGCCGTATTTTCTCGAAAATAGTGAGAGAGAAAATAAAGATATGATGTCAACGTATCTCCTTGTTCTTCCTTTCCTCAGACTAAATATTTTTCCTCCACGTCAAGTGGGCATGTGAGCAGCACTTAGCTTGTGGCTGAAATTTTAGAAGGAGATGAGTGTGTGGCCCCATCCCTGCTTATGTAGGTAAGCGGATGGGGGTGTGGCCAGACGAATGCTGGCATGTAAAGGTACATGGTTGAAGTTTTTATTCAGTGTATATACGCTGAAGCGAGATATATGCAGACAGGTGCTGAGCAATCCATTAACGTCATAGAACCGTGTTAGCCTCAGTAGCCACATTCATTGATCGGCTGGTTGAGTATGATAACAAGGTCTGATCAGCGTGTAATTTACGTGAAAAATATCTTACCGTGGGCCGGTTGGATCCCCCAGAGCATTTCCCAGTTATCAATCGCCATCTGGTAGATCGATATGTCCATTGGCTGATGATAAATTCCTTTACTGCATAGTGAAATCCGCGTCCCAAAACGTATTCCGTGCAACAGGCTATAGGCATCGCTTCAGGTTAGTAGAAAACTACATTGGAAATCCAGAAAAAACAAGACAACTTCTGCCACAGGGAACACTGCATTATCGAGATAGCGCCCCTAAGAGGATCTGGCCGGTAATGCACTTTTTCAAATTCAAAGAGTAGGGTACATCTGCAGTGCCGCTCGGTGACATCGAGTAGGTTATTAAAATGGAATAAAAGCCAAAACAACCTTCCCATGGACATGTCCATGGTCGGTCCACAACGGGTGGATTCGAAACACGGATATATACGTGGTCGGGCGGGATTGTGTTAAGAGAACAGCCAACAGCCCCTTTGAAGCTATGCAGCTCAAAACTGGCTATCGTGTTCTCATCTTTGTTAATAAGACATAGATTTAAATGTATCCGCCCGATTTGTACAAGTGATGGCTTATTTTGAAGGTGAGAACCTGTACTTTCATATAATGTAAAAAAGAATATATATATATATTTGAAGCTTTTTTTCTTTCTGAGCTGCAGCAGCGGTTCCAAAACACGGACTGGAGTATGTTTGCCACCCAGGCCACCTTGGACTCCCACACGGACTGGAGTATGTTTACCACCCAGGCCACCCTGGACTCCCACATGGACTGGAGTATGTTTGCCACCCAGGCCACCTTGGGACTCCCACACGGACATTGATACCTCCTCTGTTGTTGATCAACTCCAATATTGATAGTGTCACTCACCACCCTTAAACAGATCACTACATTCCCCAATCAGAAGCTGCGGATGAACAAAGAGGTCCCTTCACTACTAAAGGCACGTGACACTGCTTTTAGATCTGGTTCAGCCAGGACTAGCCTGAATAGGGGAAAACAAGCGGGCCAATCACAGCCACAGAGCACTTCAACTACTCTGACCCCCAGCGCATGTGGCAGGGCATCCAGGCCATCACGGAGTACAAACCCACCAACAACTCGGACCCCCAACACATGTGGCAGGGCATCCAGGCCGTCACGGAGTACAAACCCACCAACAACTCTCCCCACAACCACTGACTCCTCCCTCCCAGATGAGCTCAATAACTGCCAGCCTCGAACCCCTCACTCTCTCCCCCACTGATGTGTGTGCAGCGCTGAGCAGGACTAATGCACGTGAGGCAGCTGGCCCTGATGGTATCACCGGCAGAGTGCTGATTACTAGCAACGCTATTATCCGCTGAAGATCAACTGACTTTATTTTATTTTCGGTTCACCAAACGGCACAGTCATCATTATTTTGCTAATGTTTTTGCAAATGTCAAATGCATGTTGCCTCAAAACTGGGTGTAATTTCCGATCCAAAACACAGTTTTAAGGAACTGGTTAAATTATTTCCTGCTCCAACTATATCCAACGTAAGGCCTTTCTTATCCTCTGGTGACCTGAAGAAAGTCATGTATGTCTTCATCACTTTGAGTCGAGGCACAGCCTGAGATCCTCACGCAGGCCCCACCTTGGTCGGTACTGATGTTCGGCCCAGATGATCTGGTAATGTGAGATTCAATCTTAATCTTTGAATTTGAGAAGATTTATTTTCTTTCTTTCTTCCTTTTCTCTCTGCCTCCTGCGTAGTAGGCAGCATCAGAAAATATTCCAAGACAAATCAAATAAGACTAGCTAAGCCTACTAAAGCCAGATCAAGCCACAACACCCACACATATGTTTTTCAACAATGGACAGTTATTACTTTGTTTTATTTACATTTTTGTATTTATTTAATTTGTTTTTCATTTATGTTTGAAATAAATAAACTCATTCATTCATTCATTCATTCATTCATTCATTCATTCATTCATTCATTCATTCATTCATTCATTCATTCATTCATTCATTCATTCATTCAGAGTCAGTCAGTCAAAAAACAAGTTTTTTGTTTGGTGATTGGGAGTCTGGTCTACTTCATTCCCCTTCTTCTCCTGCATACTTCATTGGTACAGCAAGGCCTCTGCCACACAAGGGCCTGGTTCTAGGTGTCGACTACACTTTTTGGAACGTTTTCTCAGAATTCTATCAAAAAGTACTAAAAAACTCAAACGATTTTTGACTATAGATTTCAATAGCCAGCAGCCATTGTGACTGACATCATCATTAGAATGTTCACTTCTCAAACTTCAAATTTTACAAGGGAGATTGTCTGCCTGAAAGGGTTACCTTATGTCTCATACATACACCCAGGGCCGCCTCAGGGGGTGTGCGAGCAGTGCGGTCGCACAGGGCCTCGCGGGAAGGGGGGCCTCGCAAAAAATAAATAAAAAAAAAATAAAAAAAAAATAATACGCCGAAAGGTGTCCAGTCTACCGGAAAGTACTCGAAGAAGAAGAAGAAGAAATTACACTGTGGGCCAAGAAAGTCTCCTTCCAACTTTACCATTGGCGCCGCGTTGATACTGCGTTATGGTGAGTCAACCTATGATTATATTCCCGCCGTGGACCTGACCTATCTCTCTTTCTCTCTCTCTGGAGCCAAACTGGTCGACTAGCTAATATAGTACTACTAGTAGCTAACGGTGTGTGCCTGGTGAGAGCACCTGGCTGTATGTAGCCGCATAGCTTGCAGAACGCAGAAGCAAGCTATGCGGCTACATACAGCCAGGTGCCTGATTGAGCTAACTGTTAGCCAGTTAGCTGTTTAGCGTCAGCTGGGAACGTTCGTTTGATGCTATCAGTTAGCCTTGAGAATAGCAGGCCCTGGCACTCTGACTACGACATCATCTTTGACAGAAGATGTAGTCGGGCCTGCACCATGACAAGGCTCTGGCCATAGCTTATTTGTCCCGACAGCGAGAGGCCTTTCGTCAACGTGGAGACCTGTGTTGCGGCCTTTCGCCCTGCGTTCCTTTTATGCAGGTAAGATTAATGAAAATGTCATGACATTACCCCACTCTTCCTTCCTTCCCCTCCCGAATGTTTTGTTAATAACGATGTTTTTTTCCAGGCAAAACATATGCTACTTCACAACATTTGGAGATACGACAGGTGCTGTGTGTGAATGGTCGTTTGTGTAGCTTGGGTAGCGTTGGGCCGTTGGCCAAAGCTGTGTGTGGCCTGGTGTCACAGTACCTGGCTAGCCTATTTAGCTGATGTTGGCCATTGGCTCCTTGCTGCTTTGGTTTCTCTGGTATAGACCCTCTTCTTGTTGGATTTAAGTGTTGATCTTTGTCCTTTTGGATCTCTCATACATGCTCTAGTCTCTCTCTAACACACACACACATGACAAACACACATGTTCTCTCTCTCTCTCTCTCTCTTTCTAACACACACAGTCTGCCTATGGCGGCCTTTCTCGATGGCTAGGCTGTGCTCAAGGATCTTCAGTCACAGTGCTCAGGTATTCTGCCACTGTGTACTCTCTGTTTAGGGCCAAATAGCATTTCAATTTATTTCCAATGTGTGTCTCTCTCTCTCTCTCTCTCTCTCTCTCTCTCTCTCTCTCTCTCTCTCTCTCTCTCTCTCTCTCTCTCTCTCTCTCTCTCTCTCTTGGATTTAAGTGTTGATCTTTGTCCTTTTGAATCTCTCATACATGCTCTAGTCTCTCTCTAACACACACACACATGACAAACACACATGTTCTCTCTCTCTCTCTCTCTCTTTCTAACACACACAGTCTGCCTATGGCGGCCTTTCTCGATGGCTAGGCTGTGCTCAAGGATCTTCAGTCACAGTGCTCAGGTATTCTGCCACTGTGTACTCTCTGTTTAGGGCCAAATAGCATTTCAATTTCTTTCCAATGTGTCTCTCTCTCTCTCTCTCTCTGTACACTGTATATTGACTGTAGAACGGGAGCTCTCTCTCGCTCTCTCTTTTGCTATATGTTGACTGTATCATGCCCCGCCTCGGGCAGCGCTATTAAGAATATGTTGACTGTATAAAAAAAAATAAAATAAAAAAAAATATATATATATATATTTTTTTTTTTTTTGTTTTTTTTACCTTTTGGGGGGGGGGGCTTTTTGGGCGACTTAAAGGCCCATACAATCTCCATAAATGTTCAGGGGGGAGGGAATAAGTGCTTACCCTACAGACCCCAAGAAGTGCTGTATATTCTGTATTGTTTAATATAAATGCCTTTTTTATTCCATTCCCGATTTGTATTTGAGATTCCCAAATCCCATCGGACTTGACTTATTTGTGTCCCTCAGTGAGTGTAATACCAGCATTCAACTGTATGCGCCACAGCGGTTTCTATCATCATCATCATCACCACCCACGCTATGCATAAAATATATAGGAGAGGCACGCTGAGGAGGCCGTGCAAACTGCAATGGAATACGGGCATCTCTCTTTCTTTACCTAATATTTTGATTCTATCCTGACATTTTTCAGTTGTATTGGAAGGGCAATCTATATGCGCAATGGTAAAAAAAAAAAATAAATAATAATATAATAAAATATATATATTTTTTAAAGGGCACTTTTTTATGAAGCTCAAAAGGGCAGGTGCTCGAGCACCCTTGGGCTCTATGTGTGCAGGTGCCTGTTCCTTCTAGACTAGCAGCAGCCCATGTGATTTCAGAGATGGGGGTCATACCCATTACATCGTCACTGCGGGTCATACACAAGACCCAAGACATCATTCATGGGAATGCAAGTCAGAATTAATAATATTCCATAGCAGACATATTGGCTTCAAAACAACAGGTGATTGGTAATCCAATAGCAGGTGATTATCATTAAGTACTGGTGCCTTGGACTGGATTCTGTTAGATTTAATTTACTTTTAATTCATATTACTTATCCTGTCTTCCTTCAGGATAGGACTCTGTGTTGTGGGGCGGCTACGTGGCGTAGTGGGCAAGGCGCTCGCCACGAATGACGGAGACGCTGGGCTTGCCTGTTCGAGCCCAGCGCTCCACATTGCTTTCAGTTTAGCTGGCCGTCCGTACTAATACACATTGGTGGGAAACTGATGGGTGGGGATCAGGCGTTGTGGAAAGCGACTCCTACAGGTCGGTTGGTGCGCCTGCGCAGTAGAATCAGGAAGTGTCGGGGGCAGCGTGAGCCTCCCACGCGTTACTCCTCGCCACTGAGAGATCGAGCTGCGCAGGTGAAAAGATGCGACTGCTGTTACCTCAAGTACCGGAGGGGACTCGTGCTATGTATGACTTAGTCCACATTGCAGCCGGCTTGTGGGAGGCATGAAACAGTGTTCGTGACAGAGGAGGGTTGAAATTGGATGATACGAAATTGGGATGGGAGAAAGATATAGAAATGGGAGAAAAAGTGGATCAAAAAAAAAGGACTCTGTGTTGTGTTTTTGGATGTTGAAGTGAAGTCACTTGAATGAAATCTTCCCCTTGCTATAATATATGACACACAGGCACGGAAAAAAGACAAAAGTTTCAGCCTGATCTGGCTCAGATCCTGACTAAGAACGAAAGTTACAGCACTGGCTCGAAGCCCGGGAGCATGTGGCGCAGAGTTCAGTTTTACTTTGCATTTCTGGTAGGTTTACAAGAAACCACAATGGGATATTCTGTTCCGTTATGAAGGGATGTGTATACGCAGCAGGGTTGAACGCACAGTGGTCAAAAACACGAAAGTTGCAGCTCTGATAAGACATTCTGTTCTGTTATGCAGCACTACTAGGCCATATTGCGATTTCAATAACATTTAGATATATTTTCAGCCCTAGTATCTAGTATATACACATTACACCCCTTACTGGCTGTGTACTTTGGAATGCAGTCAGAACACAACCAAAACAGAAAGCAGAGTTATATGGTTTTATCTTTCATCTGTTATCTGTTATAAAAGTCATATCAGTAATCTGCCAAACCTCACATCACATATTTACATTATTGACTCTCTCTCTCTCTCTCTCTCTCTCTCTCTCTCTCTCTCTCTCTCTCTCTCTCTCTCTCTCTCTCTCTCTCTCTCTCTCTCTCTCTCTCTCTCTCTCTCTCTCTCTCTCTCTCTCTGCCCTTCTCTCTCTCTGCCCCAGTAAGTCAATAAAGTCAGGTTAAAGTAGCTTATAATGATGCCATGAGAATATTACTAAAGAGAGCTAGATGGTGCAGGGCAAGTGAAATGTTTGTGTCACGTCTATAAGGAGGTGAAAACAACCTACACCTACCAGTTGCACTGCTACCATTCTAGCGACAGAATGATGGGGGTTATCACACACTATAACTACATGCATAGTGAAGACTCTGGCAGGAGCACTCATTCAAGGGTACTATGACTATGCTTGCACCTCATGATACCAAAGCAAACATCACAAAACAAACTGGTCAGACTACTACTTGACCTTACTCCTAGAACCCACCTCACCCCTCCCTGCCCACGTTGACAAACTAGGATCAGGGGCGGATTTAGGATTGTAGGAGATCCGGGGCTTAGCCCAGATAGGTTATTTTTTTACTTCGACACCACAACCTTTAACTTATACCACCACCTTAAAGCGGACAAAAGGCACTAGAGAACACTTAAATTCACACCCTTTAATTAATGAAGCAAACAATAATAATTATTAATAATAATAATAATAATAATAATAATAATAATAATAATAATAATAATAATAATAATAATAATAATAATAATAATAATAATAATAATAATAATAATAATAATAATAATAATAATAATAATAATAATAATAATAATAATAATAATAATAATAATAATAATACACTGTATTTGTATAGCACCTTTCATACAAGAATTGCAGCTCAAAGTGCTTCACAGCAGTAAAAAAAGACAGACATAAAATGAGCACAACATTGGCAGATCAAGAGCAATGCATAAAGTGCAGACATAAAGCATAAAATAGATAGCAGTAAAATAGACAAAGTCAAGGTAAGACATAGAACATTAAATCAAATAGTTTTTCATAAAGACATGCCGGCAGCCTGGGGATGGGTCTGAGATCTCAAAAGTCCAATACCGCCGCCTAACGCCTTGCGGCCACTATTGCACTCCATTTGAAACGATGTGGCTTGGTGTCTGGGCCGAGCTGCGGCCTGCGGGCGGGGTCTAACCAGCCGGACAGGCCAAGTGCTTATAACGCATGCATCGACGAGGGTCGGGTTCATGTTCAATGCTGGATTACGTTGGCACCTTGATCGACATCAGTACTTGGAATCGCGATCAGATAATTGGAATATTCTTTTCGGGACAGATCCTGGTCAAGGTAAGGACTATATGGTATCAATATTGCGTTGATCCAAAAATGTCTTCATGCTGATCGGGGCGTGTGTGTGTGGCGTGTTCCGTTGGTTGCGATCAAAGCACGGCGGGGCGCCCCCCCCCCCCCCCCCCTTCATGCATCCATGATGAAACATAATACCGATAATCTAAATTTGATTTGAGAACAGTAGCTAGTCCAGGGAAGAAACGATAACGCGTTTACTAGAATACACGTTGCCGGCCATTACGAAGCATTTTGGAAATGACACCAGACCACCCTGAAACTACACTCATATTAATGACGGTATAAAACGGAAATGTATGAATTATCTGTTTTTTGATCTGGCGCTGAAAGTGTTAATAGGCATCTTTGTTTACGGTTTCATTATCACTGATACAAAGTAAAATAGTGCAGTGCAATAAAATAGTTAGTAAAATAGAATAAAATAATGCAATAGTGCATTGCAATTGTAGGAAAGCCTGCTAATAAGACTACTTTGTTCTGTAATAGCCCTTCATATGTTGTTGTTGACAGGAAAGGGTAATTGATTCATGCCTGTGTAATCGTTCAGTGTGATGTGCCCCGATCAAGTGTTGCACTCTAGTCTTCTGATAACGTTACTGACCATTAAGAGTTCTCTCCCTTTAAGTGAGCAAGCCGGTCTCCGTGTTACTGCCTGACGACTACTTCGTTCTGTACCTGCCCTTTAAGAGTCCCTCCCCTTTAACGTGCACGAGCTATTCTCTGTGTTGCTGCCTGATGGTCGGCTGCTGTAGCAGTAATGTCCGTCCCTTTGGGATAACGTGTGCGTCAATGAACGTGAGTACATTACCTGTGCTTAGTTCTGCCTAATCCATTCATTCAGCTTACTCTACCTTTATAGTGCGTCTCCGCTGTTCTATTCCTGTCGACGTCATTCCCTCTGTTATTGAAACACCGCGCCGTTAGCTTAGCTACACGTTAGCCAACATACGTTGCCTGCAAGAGATGCTGCGTGGTTAGCTTAGCCGCACGTGAGCTAGCTTAGGCTATATAACTCACTCACTACTTCTAGTGAATAGAATGTATCTTTACACCTGGTTTACAGTCCACCTACCTATACTGTTTACATGCACTGCATGAGTAATTCCCCTGCATAGGTTATGTAGGTTATATATATAATAACTCCGGTTAAGTGAATGTCTTGGTTAATAGTTGCACTGTATTGCTATGAATATCATTGTAGCTATAGACCACATGTTTATGACCTTATGTTTATGTACGCCACTACTGTGTTTACTAATGTATACTGTATTGTATCACTACTGTGTTATTAATGTATACTGTATTGTATTCCTCTGTAGACAACCACACACATGGAAATATCCCAACCACACACACCTTTCTGTTCCCAATAAAAGACAACACCTGCAGCACGCCTCTGTGACTCTCTAATAGGAGTTAAAACGCCATAGTGTCCGCCAGCTCTATTAAACGCAACCCGTGGAGGCCCTAGCCCTCCGTTTCATGGTCCTTCGAGCCGGATAGAGCTCCTCCAAGATGCTATGGCAGACCAGGACACCACAGAGACCACCGCTCACCCGCAGAGAGAGCGCCACCTACCAAGCCACCTACGTGACCTCAGGGTGGGTCATGAACCTGAACTCAGTACTCGGATCAGTCAGTACTCGGATCAGTCAGTACTCGGATCAGTCAGTACTCGGATCAGCCAGTACTCGGATCAGTCAGTACTCGGATCAGTCAGTACTCGGATCAGTCAGTACTCAGATCAGTCAATTCCTAGACCCACCATAAGGTCAGATGTCGGCTCCCATCGTTCATACCCGGCGAGTACCACAAGGGCCCCGTATGAAGGTAGTAGGTCCTCACGTCTGTCAATTCCTAGACCCACCATAAGGTCAGGTGTTGGCTCCCATCGTTCATCTGGGAGTGTACACCGACAACACGCTCTCTCACCAGCCCAGGAAGCAATCCTCCAGGAGTACATCCACTCCATGGAGCTTGAGGAGCTACAGCGCCAGGTACAAGAAGACTACGACGCCAACCTGGAGTGTAAACGTTTACAACGCATAGAGCAGGAAGCACAAGACGCACGGGAAGCTATCGTTGAACGCCTGGACAGGCAGAGGCGGCTTAAGAAGAAGGAGAAGGAACTTCAAGTAGCCAAACTGGTCACCTCACTTCAAGAGTCAAAGACGAGGGCTCTTGTACGTGCAGCAACATCTGAGCCGACCTATCCACCACCTGGACAACAGCACCACGTAGTGGCACCTGTGCCTCTAGCCCTTCCTACCGTACCACAGCACATGCATCCCCTGCCGGCTAATCCAGCCGCCATCACTCCAGTGATACACCACCCAGCACAGGCGACGCCTCGCCCTGCCGCTCCCCCTGTGTCGCCAACCCAGCTCCCAACATGCCTGGTTCACTTGAGCAACCTACAATCTCACACAGGGCCCCCTGTAGCTACTCACAGTACCCAGAGTCCTACCTATGGTGCGACCATCCCTAGTACTCAACTCAGTACCCAACCTAGTACTCAACTCAGTACCCAACCTAGTACTCAACTCAGTACCCAACCTAGTACTCAACCCAGTACTCAACTCAGTACTCAACTCAGTACCCAACCTAGTACTCAACTCAGTACCCAACCTAGTACTCAACTCAGTACCCAACCTAGTACTCAACCCAGTACTCAACCCAGTACTCAACTCAGTACCCAACCTAGTACTCAACTCAGTACCCAACCTAGTACTCAACTCAGTACCCAACCTAGTACTCAACCCAGTACTCAACTCAGTACTCAACTCAGTACCCAACCTAGTACTCAACTCAGCACCCAACCTAGTACTCAACTCAGTACCCAACCTAGTACTCAACCCAGTACTCAACTCAGTACTCAACTCAGTACCCAACCTAGTACTCAACTCAGTACCCAACCTAGTACTCAACCTAGTACTCAACCTAGTACTCAACCTAGTACTCAGCCTAGTACTCAACCTAGTACTCAACCTAGCACCCAGCCTAGTACTCAACCTAGTACTCAGCCTAGCACCCAGCCTAGTACTCAGCCCAGTACTCAACCTAGTACTCAACCTAGTACTCAACCTAGTACTCAGCCTAGTACTCAGCCTAGTACTCAACCTAGTACTCAGCCTAGCACTCAACCTAGCACCCAGCCTAGTACCCAGCCCAGTACTCAACCTAGTACTCAACCTAGTACTCAACCCAGTACTCAGCCTAGTACTCAGCCTAGTACTCAACCTAATACTCAGCCTAGTACTCAACCTAGCACCCAGCCTAGTACTCAACCTAGTACTCAGCCTAGCACCCAACCTAGTACTCAACCTAGTA
This sequence comes from Notolepis coatsorum, assembly GCF_963971535.1. Classification (NCBI taxonomy): domain Eukaryota; kingdom Metazoa; phylum Chordata; class Actinopteri; order Aulopiformes; family Paralepididae; genus Notolepis; species Notolepis coatsorum. The sequence continues at coordinate 78,127,300 of NC_140169.1, read as the reverse complement.
CTCAACCTAGTACTCAGCCTAGTACTCAACCTAGCACCCAGCCTAGTACTCAGCCCAGTACTCAACCTAGTACTCAACCTAGTACTCAACCTAGTACTCAACCTAGTACTCAGCCTAGCACCCAGCCCAGTACTCAACCTAGTACTCAACCTAGTACTCAACCCAGTACTCAACCTAGTACTCAACCTAGTACTTAGCCTAGCACCCAGCCCAGTACTCAACCTAGTACTCAACCTAGTACTCAACCCAGTACTCAGCCTAGTACTCAACCTAGTACTCAGCCTAGTACTCAGCCTAGTACTCAACCTAGTACTCAACCTAGTACTCAACCTAGGACCTCTCCCAGTCCTCCGCTCCCTGCCTTTGAAGACCTCTCTTCATGGAAAGATCTCGTCCAAGCAACAGTCAGGTCCCTTCACGGTGCGGCTGATGCCCAGACCACTGATCAGCCTTATGAAGCGGCCGACTTCCTCAACGCTGAGAAGGTCCTCCTTAAACAAACCCAGCTGGACTCATTCCCAGAGGAGATCAAGGCCCTCAAGTCTGACCGACCTCTTCCCCCAGACAGTCGTTTCGCCACTCTATCTCCAGAGTACGACAAGGCTACCTGTCTCCTCAGAGTAGGCGGTAGGCCGCACGGGGCCGAGAACTTGGAGATGGATGACATTCACCCAATCGTCTTGGATCCACATCACCCCCTGACAAAGCTGATCATCCAAGATTATGATCAAACTCTTCTCCACCCCGGGCCTGAGAGGGTACTCGTTGATCTTCGATCCCGACTCTGGGTCCTACATGGAAGAGGAGCAATCCGCAAGCATCAGCACACCTGCCGAGAACGTCACGCCAGGCGAGCAAAGCCTGACATGCCTAAAATGGCCGCCCTTCCGCCCTGTCGCCCGCGTCTCTACAAGCCCCCATTCTATTCCACCAGAGTAGACTATTTTGGGCCATTTCACACCAAGATAGGGCTCCGGAGAGGCAGAAGTGGAGGAAGGACGGCAAGAAAGCCGCTCGGCCAGGTGGCCCTCATCGTTGACCCGCGGCTTCCTCGGGCACTCTGGCAGCCAGGGAAGGTCACGTACCCTGGAACTGACGGGCGCACCCGCACCGCAGCTGTCCAGGTGAAGGACAGAATATACCTGCGCCCTGTGTCCCGGCCGGTGCAGCTCCCGAGTCTCCCGGATACAGAGGACCACTGAGACTTTCCTGTTTAGTTCAAAAGGTCTAAGTAGACTTTTGGGTGCGGCTGTGTAGGAAAGCCTGCTAATAAGACTACTTTGTTCTGTAATAGCCCTTCATATGTTGTTGTTGACAGGAAAGGGTAATTGATTCATGCCTGTGTAATCGTTCAGTGTGATGTGCCCCGATCAAGTGTTGCACTCTAGTCTTCTGATAACGTTACTGACCATTAAGAGTTCTCTCCCTTTAAGTGAGCAAGCCGGTCTCCGTGTTACTGCCTGACGACTACTTCGTTCTGTACCTGCCCTTTAAGAGTCCCTCCCCTTTAACGTGCACGAGCTATTCTCTGTGTTGCTGCCTGATGGTCGGCTGCTGTAGCAGTAATGTCCGTCCCTTTGGGATAACGTGTGCGTCAATGAACGTGAGTACATTACCTGTGCTTAGTTCTGCCTAATCCATTCATTCAGCTTACTCTACCTTTATAGTGCGTCTCCGCTGTTCTATTCCTGTCGACGTCATTCCCTCTGTTATTGAAACACCGCGCCGTTAGCTTAGCTACACGTTAGCCAACATACGTTGCCTGCAAGAGATGCTGCGTGGTTAGCTTAGCCGCACGTGAGCTAGCTTAGGCTATATAACTCACTCACTACTTCTAGTGAATAGAATGTATCTTTACACCTGGTTTACAGTCCACCTACCTATACTGTTTACATGCACTGCATGAGTAATTCCCCTGCATAGGTTATGTAGGTTATATATATAATAACTCCGGTTAAGTGAATGTCTTGGTTAATAGTTGCACTGTATTGCTATGAATATCATTGTAGCTATAGACCACATGTTTATGACCTTATGTTTATGTACGCCACTACTGTGTTTACTAATGTATACTGTATTGTATCACTACTGTGTTATTAATGTATACTGTATTGTATTCCTCTGTAGACAACCACACACATGGAAATATCCCAACCACACACACCTTTCTGTTCCCAATAAAAGACAACACCTGCAGCACGCCTCTGTGACTCTCTAATAGGAGTTAAAACGCCATAGTGTCCGCCAGCTCTATTAAACGCAACCCGTGGAGGCCCTAGCCCTCCGTTTCAGCAATAAAATAGTTATCATCGTAAGGCCGGTAAGGAGTGCATTACAGTAGTCGAGTCGGCTTGAGATAAAGGCATGGATCTGGTTTTCAGCGTCCTTTTGATTTATAAATGGCCGTACTTTAGCTATGTTTCTAAGGTGGAAGAATTATGTTTTTGTCAACTTGTTGATTGTGATTTAAAGCTTAGGTCTGAGTCTACCATAACACCAAGACTTGAATGAATGAATGAATGAAAACTTTATTTAACAGATTGCAGAATGGGTACAATACAGTACGGCTCAATACATACAATTGTTAAGGGGATGCAGACCTGAGAAAGACGTTTGTCTTGTTTCCATCAGGGTCCCCCATTTTCAATTCATATAGACATTTATGACATACACAACATACATGACATTTATGGCATAGGGACATATAGGTATTTAGTACTGATACATTTGTGACATAGGCGGTATTCAAATATACAGTACTGTTACCCCTAGATCCTGACAGAGTATATACATATGATGGGGAGGGGACTGTACATTAGGAGGGGGTGGGTGGGTGGGAGGGAAATATACATACGGCGGGGAGGGAATATATACATGCGGTGGGGAGGAGACTGTCTATTAGGAGGTGGTGGGGGTTTTGGGCATTTACGGTGGCCAGTTTCGAATTGCAGCCTCCCGTAGGTGCTCTTTAAAGGCGGTTTTGAATGTGGGCAGGGATTCACATTCCTTTACAGCTTTGGGTAGGGCGTTCCACATTGTTGTGGCATAATTGCGAAACGTGTTTAGTCCCTTGTTTGAGCCGAATCTGGGTTTAACATGATTTGTTGAGCTTCCTCTGGTGTAGTGGTTGTGGTATTCACTGACCTTTGGGAAGTATTTTGACATGTACATGGGCACCCCGGTCGTATAGTGTATCTTGTAGACCAGGCCCATTGCAAGTTGCTGTACTCTGTCGTCTACTCTAAGCCATCCTAGGTTGGCAAAGTGGGCAGGGGTGAGGTGGGTTCTGGGGTTCAGGTCAAGTAGTAGTCTGACCAGTTTGTTTTGTGATGTTTGTAATTTTGTTTTAAGCGCCTTTGAGGTGCTTTGGTACCATGAGGTGCACGCATAGTCATAGTACCCTTGAATGAGTGCTCCTGCCAGAGTCTTCAGGGTATTCTTGTTTACCAGAGAGGAGATCCGGTACAAGAATCTAGTTCGTTGGTTGACTTTTTTTATTACATTGGATGCCATTTTGTCACAGGAAAGATTTGCCTCTAGGATGGAACCCAGGTAGGTAATTTCGTCTTTCCTTGTGATAATATTGTCACCCACTGTAACTGAGAAGCCGTCGGTCTTGCTGAGTTTGTTATTTGAACCGAAGAGAATGGACTCTGTTTTGCCCATGTGTAATGATAGTTTGTTATCAGCGAGCCATATGCAGATTTTGCCTAGTTCCGTGCTGAGGGTTTTTTCAACCTGCAATTTGTTCTTGTCAGAGACCAGCAGGGCTGAGTCGTCCGCAAACAGGAACAAGTTGCAGTCACAGGCTGATGACATGTCATTTGCATAAATTAGGAAGAGTAGTATTTGAGTAACTCACTCAAATACAGTTAGCAGCTGGATAGACTACAGATGGAAATTAGCTTCTGCTAAATCTGGTGCAAACATATTTTCATGTAACAATGATTAATTGTCAAAAAGAAAAAAAGAAAATAATAATATATATATATATATTAACATTCTGGGCTTGAGCCCAAGTAGCCACCCCCTAGCCCCGCCCCTGCCTAGGATGGCTTAGAGTAGACGACAGAGTACAGCAACTTGCAATGGGCCTGGTCTACAAGATACACTATACGACTAAGGTACCCATGTACATGTCAAAATACTTCCCAAAGGTCAGTGAATACCACGATCACAACACCAGAGGAAGCACAACAAATCATGTTAAACCCAGATTCGGCTCAAACAAGGGACTAAACACGTTTCGCAATTATGCCACAACAATGTGGAACGCCCTACCCACAGCTGTAAAGGAATGTGAATCCCTACCCACATTCAAAACCGCTCTTAAAGAGCACCTACGGGAGGCTGCAATTTGAAACTGGCCACCGTAAATGTCCAAACCCCCCACCCCCTCCTAATAGACAGTCTCCTCCCCACCGTATGTATATATTCTCTCCCCACCGTATGTATATTTCTCTCCCACCCACCCACCCCCTCCTAATGTACAGTCTCCTCCCCACCGTATGTATATATTCTCTCCCCACCGTATGTATATTTCTCTCCCACCCACCCCCTCCTAATGTACAGTCTCCTCCCCATCATATGTATATACTCTCTGTCAGGATCTATGGGTAACAGTACTGTATATTTGCATATCGTATATGTCACAAATGTAACAGTACTATATACCTTTATGTCATGTATGTCCCTATGCCATAAATGTCATGATGTCATGTATGTTGTGTATGTCATAAATGTCACTATGAATTGAAAATGGGGGACCCTGATGTAAACAAGACAAACGTCTTTCTCTGGTCTGCATCCCCTTAACAATTGTGTGTATTGAGCCGTACTGTATTTTACCCATTCTGCAATCTGTTAAATAAAGTTTTCATTCATTCATTCATTCATTCATTCATGCGTCCTACATGAAAACAATTAAAAACTTTTGAGATTGAGAAATCTGAGAGAATAGATGAGGAAGCTTCAGAGTTCAGAGGGCAAACTTCAGCTGAAGAGGTCAAGTTTAAAGTGTCTGAAAGGTGACCTACAGCAAACTAATTGCTTCTTTAAGTGCATATTACAGTAGGTCTGTGTATTAGGTCTGTCCACGATTTTGTTTTTGATTTTGTCAACAAATCAATTTGTCGATTTAATCAACAACCCCTGCTCCCACCGAAGTAGATTTTTTAAAGTATTTTTTTTTATTTGACCAGAGATGTAGCATGATTGTTTCTGAAATAACTCATTCAGCATGAAAAAAAAGCACGGGAAAGGACTAATTGACTACAAAAAGTATTGGACAAGTAAAACGAAAATGACAGATTAGACGACTAATCAAATAAGGGGGACCAGTTTACATATTGCTGTACTTTCTTGTTGAATGGTGTCGGCCTCCTTGGATCGAACATCATGTTTTTAATATACAGTATGTGGCACTCATCCATCCTCCACCTCAGAACAATTTATTTTAATTTGGACCTCTGCTCCTACAATACAACATGGTCTTGTTTTGCCCTGCAATATAACATGTCTCAAGTGTTCAACAACAACAAAAAAGGAGGCAGAAACTGAACTAGATTGATTAATTTATTTAGGCATAAAGCCTCATACAGTAGGTCAGGAAGCTGGTTTAGCCACACCCAAGCAGAACAAGGAGCCAGGAGAAATTGCAACTATTCTCATTCATCCTTTAATTCAGTGTGAGTCTGTGACAAATGTCTTGTCAGCATCTATTTGATTCTAGTATGTGAGTAGTTATAAACTCTAAACCCTTCCTTCCGAATTTGACACGACCCACAACATCAGCGACCCAGGAGAAGGGAACGAGGCTCCTCTGGTGTCAGCCCCAGGGGAAGGGAGCGAGGCTCCTCTGGTGTCAGCCCCAGGACCTAGGGGAAGGGAGCGAGGCTCCTCTGGTGTCAGCCCCAGGGGAAGGGAGCGAGGCTCCTCTGGTGTCAGCCCCAGGAGAAGGGAACGAGGCTCCTCTGGTGTCAGCCCCAGGAGAAGGGAACAAGGCTCCTCTGGTGTCAGCCCCAGGAGAAGGGAACGAGGCTCCTCTGGTGTCAGCCCCAGGAGAAGGAAACGAGGCTCCTCTGGTGTCAGCCCCAGGAGAAGGGAACGAGGCTCCTCTGGTGTCAGCCCCAGGGGAAGGGAACGAGGCTCCTCTGGTGTCAGCCCCAGGAGAAGGGAACGAGGCTCCTCTGGTGTCAGCCCCAGGGGAAGGGAGCGAGGCTCCTCTGGTGTCAGCCCCAGGAGAAGGGAACGAGGCTCCTCTGGTGTCAGCCCCAGGAGAAGGGAACGAGGCTCCTCTGGTGTCAGCCCCAGGAGAAGGGAACGAGGCTCCTCTGGTGTCAGCCCCAGGAGAAGGGAACGAGGCTCCTCTGGTGTCAGCCCCAGGAGAAGGGAACGAGGCTCCTCTGGTGTCAGCCCCAGGAGAAGGGAACGAGGCTCCTCTGGTGTCAGCCCCAGGAGAAGGGAACGAGGCTCCTCTGGTGTCAGCCCCAGGAGAAGGGAACGAGGCTCCTCTGGTGTCAGCCCCAGGAGAAGGGAACGAGGCTCCTCTGGTGTCAGCCCCAGGGGAAGGGAACGAGGCTCCTCTGGTGTCAGCCCCAGGGGAAGGGAACGAGGCTCCTCTGGTGTCAGCCCCAGGGGAAGGGAACGAGGCTCCTCTGGTGTCAGCCCCAGGAGAAGGGAACGAGGCTCCTCTGGTGTCAGCCCCAGGAGAAGGGAACAAGGCTCCTCTGGTGTCAGCCCCAGGAGAAGGGAACGAGGCTCCTCTGGTGTCAGCCCCAGGAGAAGGGAACGAGGCTCCTCTGGTGTCAGCCCCAGGAGAAGGGAACGAGGCTCCTCTGGTGTCAGCCCCAGGAGAAGGGAACGAGGCTCCTCTGGTGTCAGCCCCAGGAGAAGGGAACGAGGCTCCTCTGGTGTCAGCCCCAGGAGAAGGGAACGAGGCTCCTCTGGTGTCAGCCCCAGGAGAAGGGAACGAGGCTCCTCTGGTGTCAGCCCCAGGAGAAGGGAACGAGGCTCCTCTGGTGTCAGCCCCAGGAGAAGGGAACGAGGCTCCTCTGGTGTCAGCCCCAGGAGAAGGGAACGAGGCTCCTCTGGTGTCAGCCCCAGGAGAAGGGAACGAGGCTCCTCTGGTGTCAGCCCCAGGGGAAGGGAGCGAGGCTCCTCTGGTGTCAGCCCCAGGACCTAGGGGAAGGGAGCGAGGCTCCTCTGGTGTCAGCCCCAGGGGAAGGGAACGAGGCTCCTCTGGTGTCAGCCCCAGGGGAAGGGAACGAGGCTCCTCTGGTGTCAGCCCCAGGAGAAGGGAACGAGGCTCCTCTGGTGTCAGCCCCAGGAGAAGGGAACAAGGCTCCTCTGGTGTCAGCCCCAGGAGAAGGGAACGAGGCTCCTCTGGTGTCAGCCCCAGGAGAAGGGAACGAGGCTCCTCTGGTGTCAGCCCCAGGAGAAGGGAACAAGGCTCCTCTGGTGTCAGCCCCAGGAGAAGGGAACGAGGCTCCTCTGGTGTCAGCCCCAGGGGAAGGGAACGAGGCTCCTCTGGTGTCAGCCCCAGGGGAAGGGAACGAGGCTCCTCTGGTGTCAGCCCCAGGGGAAGGGAACGAGGCTCCTCTGGTGTCAGCCCCAGGAGAAGGGAACGAGGCTCCTCTGGTGTCAGCCCCAGGAGAAGGGAACAAGGCTCCTCTGGTGTCAGCCCCAGGAGAAGGGAACGAGGCTCCTCTGGTGTCAGCCCCAGGAGAAGGGAACGAGGCTCCTCTGGTGTCAGCCCCAGGAGAAGGGAACGAGGCTCCTCTGGTGTCAGCCCCAGGAGAAGGGAACGAGGCTCCTCTGGTGTCAGCCCCAGGAGAAGGGAACGAGGCTCCTCTGGTGTCAGCCCCAGGAGAAGGGAACGAGGCTCCTCTGGTGTCAGCCCCAGGAGAAGGGAACGAGGCTCCTCTGGTGTCAGCCCCAGGAGAAGGGAACGAGGCTCCTCTGGTGTCAGCCCCAGGAGAAGGGAACGAGGCTCCTCTGGTGTCAGCCCCAGGAGAAGGGAACGAGGCTCCTCTGGTGTCAGCCCCAGGAGAAGGGAACGAGGCTCCTCTGGTGTCAGCCCCAGGGGAAGGGAGCGAGGCTCCTCTGGTGTCAGCCCCAGGACCTAGGGGAAGGGAGCGAGGCTCCTCTGGTGTCAGCCCCAGGGGAAGGGAGCGAGGCTCCTCTGGTGTCAGCCCCAGGAGAAGGGAACGAGGCTCCTCTGGTGTCAGCCCCAGGAGAAGGGAACGAGGCTCCTCTGGTGTCAGCCCCAGGAGAAGGGAACGAGGCTCCTCTGGTGTCAGCCCCAGGAGAAGGGAACGAGGCTCCTCTGGTGTCAGCCCCAGGGGAAGGGAACGAGGCTCCTCTGGTGTCAGCCCCAGGAGAAGGGAACGAGGCTCCTCTGGTGTCAGCCCCAGGAGAAGGGAACGAGGCTCCTCTGGTGTCAGCCCCAGGAGAAGGGAACGAGGCTCCTCTGGTGTCAGCCCCAGGAGAAGGGAACGAGGCTCCTCTGGTGTCAGCCCCAGGTGAAGGGAACGAGGCTCCTCTGGTGTCAGCCCCAGGAGAAGGGAACGAGGCTCCTCTGGTGTCAGCCCCAGGAGAAGGGAACGAGGCTCCTCTGGTGTCAGCCCCAGGAGAAGGGAACGAGGCTCCTCTGGTGTCAGCCCCAGGAGAAGGGAACGAGGCTCCTCTGGTGTCAGCCCCAGGGGAAGGGAACGAGGCTCCTCTGGTGTCAGCCCCAGGGGAAGGGAACGAGGCTCCTCTGGTGTCAGCCCCAGGAGAAGGGAACGAGGCTCCTCTGGTGTCAGCCCCAGGAGAAGGGAACGAGGCTCCTCTGGTGTCAGCCCCAGGGGAAGGGAACGAGGCTCCTCTGGTGTCAGCCCCAGGGGAAGGGAACGAGGCTCCTCTGGTGTCAGCCCCAGGGGAAGGGAACGAGGCTCCTCTGGTGTCAGCCCCAGGGGAAGGGAACGAGGCTCCTCTGGTGTCAGCCCCAGGAGAAGGGAACGAGGCTCCTCTGGTGTCAGCCCCAGGGGAAGGGAACGAGGCTCCTCTGGTGTCAGCCCCAGGAGAAGGGAACGAGGCTCCTCTGGTGTCAGCCCCAGGAGAAGGGAACGAGGCTCCTCTGGTGTCAGCCCCAGGAGAAGGGAACGAGGCTCCTCTGGTGTCAGCCCCAGGAGAAGGGAACGAGGCTCCTCTGGTGTCAGCCCCAGGAGAAGGGAACGAGGCTCCTCTGGTGTCAGCCCCAGGAGAAGGGAACGAGGCTCCTCTGGTGTCAGCCCCAGGAGAAGGGAACGAGGCTCCTCTGGTGTCAGCCCCAGGAGAAGGGAACGAGGCTCCTCTGGTGTCAGCCCCAGGAGAAGGGAACGAGGCTCCTCTGGTGTCAGCCCCAGGAGAAGGGAACGAGGCTCCTCTGGTGTCAGCCCCAGGAGAAGGGAACGAGGCTCCTCTGGTGTCAGCCCCAGGAGAAGGGAACGAGGCTCCTCTGGTGTCAGCCCCAGGAGAAGGGAACGAGGCTCCTCTGGTGTCAGCCCCAGGAGAAGGGAACGAGGCTCCTCTGGTGTCAGCCCCAGGAGAAGGGAACGAGGCTCCTCTGGTGTCAGCCCCAGGGGAAGGGAACGAGGCTCCTCTGGTGTCAGCCCCAGGAGAAGGGAACGAGGCTCCTCTGGTGTCAGCCCCAGGGACCTAGGAGAAGGGAACGAGGCTCCTCTGGTGTCAGCCCCAGGACCTAGGGGAAGGGAACGAGGCTCCTCTGGTGTCAGCCCCAGGAGAAGGGAACGAGGCTCCTCTGGTGTCAGCCCCAGGAGAAGGGAACGAGGCTCCTCTGGTGTCAGCCCCAGGGGAAGGGAACGAGGCTCCTCTGGTGTCAGCCCCAGGAGAAGGGAACGAGGCTCCTCTGGTGTCAGCCCCAGGGGAAGGGAACGAGGCTCCTCTGGTGTCAGCCCCAGGAGAAGGGAACGAGGCTCCTCTGGTGTCAGCCCCAGGAGAAGGGAACGAGGCTCCTCTGGTGTCAGCCCCAGGTTGAGGCTCCTCTGGTGTCAGCCCCAGGTTGAGGCTCCTCTGGTGTCAGCCCCAGGTTGAGGCTCCTCTGGTGTCAGCCCCAGGTTGAGGCTCCTCTGGTGTCAGCCCCAGGTTGAGGCTCCTCTGGTGTCAGCCCCAGGTTGAGGCTCCTCTGGTGTCAGCCCCAGGTTGAGGCTCCTCTGGTGTCAGCCCCAGGTTGAGGCTCCTCTGGTGTCAGCCCCAGGTTGAGGCTCCTCTGGTGTCAGCCCCAGGTTGAGGCTCCTCTGGTGTCAGCCCCAGGTTGAGGCCGCCCGGGAGGCTGGGCCAAGAGCATGGCACCGGGGCACACCCAGGAGTAACAGGCTGTCAATCCATTCAAATATTTAATCTGATTGATCGCATGATTGTCCATAGTTAACTCGCGATTAATCGCAAATAAATCGCATATTTTTTATCTGTTCTAAATCTACCTTAAACTGATCTTTTTCAAGTTTTAATACTCTTATCAACATGAGAGTCGACAAATGCTTGCTTTATGCAAGAAATGCATGTTTATTTATTGCCACAATGAGAAATACTGTCCAGAATCTTCAAGTAACTAAGATGTGCAAACTGCATTGTAAAAGGATCAAATTAAATAAAATCCCAACAAAAAAATTGCAGATGGGCATACCAATTTACTAACTGTAACATTACATAGTAATGATTGCTAACACAGTAGTGTGTTAAATTATTATTATAATATTTTTTTTTTTTTATTATCTTTTTCCTCCTTCTTTTTCCATTTTTCTCCCCTCCCAATGTTAGTCGTTATGCCAATTCCCAATCCCCTTCCTGGTTGTTGCGCACTCTGCCCCCTACCATCGGTCTGGGAGGGCGGAGACTATCACATGCTTCCTCCGACACATGTGTACCCAGCCCACCGCTTCTTTTCACCTGGCAGCGCAGACTCTCACTGGGAGAGTGTAACGTGTGGAAGGTCACACTACCTCTCTTAGATCCTTCCCTTGCTGTGCAGGCGCCCCGACCGAACTGTAGGAGTCGCTGTTTACAACGACAAGGACCCACCCTCGCCGAGTTTCCCACCCGCTAACACTGCCAACGGTACGCCAATCGTGGGACAGCAAGTTCTGCGCCTATTTCCGGGTCTAACAGCCTGCAAACTACCTGGCGTTCTATCGCCATGCTCTAAGACAAACTCTAACCTTAACCAACTTCAAAAGAGCGCCTAAGCTTAACCGTCGAAAGAAGGGCAGGCGTTCTATCGCCATGCTCTAAGACAAACTCTAACCTTAACCAACTTCAAAAGAGTGCCTAAGCTTAACCGTCGAAAGAAGGGCAGGCGTTCTATCGCCATGCTCTAAGACAAACTCTAACCTTAACCAACTTCAAAAGAGCGCCTAAGCTTAACCAGTGTAGAAACTTGCGGTCCCACGATTGGCGCACATGTCACCACCGACTAAGGTACCCATGTACATGTCAAAATACTTCCCAAAGGTCAGTGAATACCACGATCACAACACCAGAGGGAGCTCCACAAATCATGTAAAACCCAGATTCGGCTCAAACAAGGGACTAAACACGTTTAGCAATTATGCCACAACAATGTGGAACGCCCTACCCAAAGCTGTAAAGGAATGTAAATCACTACCCACCTTCAAAAACACTCTCAAAGAACACCTACGGGAGACTGCAATTCAAAACTGGCCCCTACAAATGTCCTAACCCAGTTGTACAATAAAGACCAAGCATGGCTTTGTCAGTATTCCAATGTACAGCCCCACCCAACCCCACCCCACCTACCCAACCTCCTCCAATGTACAGTGCCCCCCCCCCCTACCCAACCCCCCCCCCCCCCCCCACCTCCAATGTACAGCCCCACCCCACCTACCCAACCTCCCCCAATGCACAGTTTCTATGTCAAATGTATATACTCTTCTTCTGGATTTTTTTAGTATCACAAACAGTACTGTATTTGAAAATCTGGTATGTCATAAATGTATAGATGTAGCAGTACTGTCTATCTGTATGTCATGTGTGTCATATGATGAATTGAAAATGGGGGACCCTGATGGAAACAAGACGAAAGTCTTTCTCAGGTCTGCATCCTCTTAACAATTGTATGTATTGAGCTGTACTGTACTGTACCCATTCTGCAATCTGTTAATAAAGTTTTCAATCAATCAATCAAAACATGACCAGAAACGCGCGGGCCAATCAGAGACGCGGAAACAAACATTTGTTGTCGAAAGTATTCAGGCACCCAGGTGGGGTATCTCCCAGGCCTTTCTGTGTGGAGGTAGCATGTTCTCCCTGTGCTCACAAGGGTTCCCCCCCCCCGAAAAGATAAACCCAATGGGAAAACATGCAGAACAGATCGCTAACGCTGTCGCGTCCTTGACGAAGACGGACAGGAGCACTTGGATTGGTTCCCGGGCGCGGCCCCACGCCCAGCTGCCCATGGGCGTAAGGAAGACGGGATGGGAAAAGTTTCATCTGCGACTCAGTGTGTGTTGAGCAAGAATGGGAAAACAGGAGGAATGGGGAAGTGAGAGAGAACATATTTGTTTGCTTATTTTTTCACAATAAATACTGTGGTGTTGAGTAGACCACTACCGTTTGGTCAAAGATCTTCTCCAAACAGAGGGCAGACATAACATTGTCTTGGTGAGTACCAACATACTCTATCATGATCCATTGTGTCATTCAACAGAAACTGCCTGTAAGAGTAATAGATTACATGTAATCAGAATAGTCATTTGATTACAAACAGACAATACAAAATATAGCCTATAATACTATAATAATAATAAACTATAGTAGCCTACATTACAGTTACTAAAGAAACATTTAGAAAAATATACGATTACTGATTGAAAAGGAAATAAGCATTTTGACAGTTAAACTATAAACACAAACATTGTTTTATATTGAAATACTGGTTGTTAGTGGTGATGGAGTGTAAACACATGCAAAAAGTTTATTTGTGAAACAAACCACCTTTTAAAGCTGATATATATTTTTGCAATGGACATTTATTGAATATGTTATATGATAATGCGATGATAAGGACACCATTACAATTTCAGTGTACCTTTTTTTATGAATTGTTACGTTAACTGTATTTTTGGAGGTAACTGAAAATGATCAGATTCAATTATCATTTTAATATCCAATTAGATTATGTAATTATGTAATATGTTACATATTGTTGTATTGTCTGCATGTGCTATCTACCATTCTAGCAGGCACCTCTTACCATACATTGTGTATCCTCTCCTTTCCATTTTAGAAGAATATGATGATTAACTTGATATGATATGAGGATTAATTCACACAAGGCAATTGAAATAGTGTCTTTCTGCATATCCCTAGTTACACATACACAATTCCCCACATGTAAGCATTTCATCGGAGAGGTCAGAGCACAGATTATTATCGAAGCGATAGGACAACATTTATCCAGCTTTTAGACCGTTAAATCACTAGTTATAGCCTGTTCAATATATCATTTCTTTGGACATGAGAGGGTTTTGGCTTCATATAATAATTTGAGAAAACAATTTAGGGACCAATTTTAATCTTCCTAAGAACCACCTGTGGTTCTGATCCACACACAAACACAGATGTAGGCGATGAAAACACTGTCAAGACACACTCAAGAATAGCATAAAAATAGATACAAAAGTAATAATGATTATTTTAGGCTATTGTAATTATCAAAATAAGAAGGTATTGATTGATTAAATTTCTTCTTACTTTGCTCCAAGGGTAGGCTGGATTTTGCCATGGGGAAAATTGCAAGGACAAAGGGGTCCCTTGACTTCTCACTTCAATGTATCTGTTAAAGTATATATATCTCATGTCAGAACTATTTTTAATATATCATATGAAGAGAGTGAGGCACTCATCCATCTTCCACTGAGACTCTTGTGGATCTATTGAGTCCAACTGTATTCATGTGTGATGATGTTAGAGTTAGTCCCCATAGTAGCCGTTCCAATGTAGTGATATAGGGATGTCCGATATTATCGGCCTACCGATATTATCGGCCGATATTGGCATTAAAATGTGATATCGGAAAATATCGGTATCGGTTTTCAAATTATTTTATTTATTTTTTAAACATTTCTATAACCTTTATTTACCCGGGAAGAACAGATTCAGATTTAATTTATTGTCAAAAGTATGCATAATGTTGTGTTAATTCCACAAAAAGAGATGTTTAATGTTAATTACCTGAAATTATTCCGTTTGGGGGGGGGGGGGGGGGGGGGGACCCTGCATATATCGGTATCGGTTGATATCGGTATCGGAAATTAAGAGTTGGACAATATCGGTATATCGGTATCGGTAAAAAAGCCAATATCGAACATCCAAGTTTTACAAGTTTACAAGTTTCTTTATTAGTTGTCATACAGAAGTACAGAATACTTTTATACAAAATGCTTCTTTCTGTTACGCTCCAGAGACTGTGCTAGACAAAAGGATAAGGATAAAATAAAATAAGTATAAAATAGAAGTCACGTACGTAGACACAAGTGTTCAGTATGTACATATGTACAATGTTCAATGCAGAGTAGAAGTAACTGAGTTACCATACAATATACTATACAATATACTAACATACAATATATTATATAGTGCAAAGCAGAAATGGGATGAGGTACAATTTAGGTACACTTTACAGTAAGGTGTACTGAGGTTGTATGGTTTAGTGAGGTACTAAAGTGTGTAGAGTGTGTGCTGCAGTGAGTTTGTTTAAAGTGAGTGTGCGTGTGGATGTGTGTGCTGTGAGTGCATTTGATGGTTGTCCCTAAGTGATACCATTCTTTGAAACTTGACCTCACTGTATAACATTACCTATTGTGACCTCTAGGATAATCACAGCCTCGCGAACCTGTACAACCACAAATTGGAGAACTCTTAATTCAGAGGACATCATTTTCATAATCAGAGGACATAATGCCCCTTGGCATAATTATGGCATGCCTATGTATATTGAAAATAAGGGTGGTCATTTTCAGAACAGTACTTGCCATCCAATCATCGAAAAAGGCAATTATTACAGAAATATCCAGATGATGTAGGGCGGCTGGGTGGCGCAGCGGAGATTGCGCTCGTCACCAATGCAAGAGACTCCGGTCTCGAATCTGGGTGTCAGCATTGCCTCTGGCTTGGGCCGGCCGTCATACTAAGTCATTAGCAGAGTTAGCCAGTGCAGTCAATGGGTGGAAATCTGGACGTTGTGGACAGCGACTCCTACAGGTCGGTTGGGGCGCCTGCACAGCAGAGACAGGAAGTAGCAGGGGTAGTGTGAGCCTCCCACACGTTACACCTCGCCAATGAGAGTCCGCGCTGGCAGGTGAAAAGATGTGACAGGCTGCCTCCTCGTGTACCGGAGGGGACACGTGATGCAAGGCTTCTATCCTCCCTACAGCCGACCAGTGGGAGGCATATGCGAGCAACGTTCAAGACAGGGGAGGGGAGAATTGGAAACACGAAATTGGGATGGGAGGAAAAATAGAAAAATAAGGAGAAAAAGTGGATACAAAAAAAAAGAAATATCCAGATGTGAAAAGTCTTTGATATCCGATCACAGCATACATTTTTCCAAGGTATTCTTTAGGTCTTGGTATCTTGATGGGATATTTTGGATGGATGAATTTCTGACCATGTTTTTCAATTCTTGAGTTGTCAAAAATGTTAACCTTTTGCACCAAATTTGTGTAACAAGTGGTATAATAAACCCAATAATTGGTGCAACAACTTATGAGACATAATTGAGCATTGAATTGGAAATGGCCATCATTGGGCCAAGCCTCTCTATATACACTTTTAATAATTTGAATAGGTGGCATTCAAAACACATGTATTGCATATTCATAGACATAGATATTGACACAGTGTTGAGCAGCAACTCAAATGATCCATGAGGGTCCCAGCATTGCAAAGGTGTATGGCACCTTTATGTGGCACTTACTGCTTACTTTGACCTTGACCTTGAAACTGACCTTGACCTTGGAAGGAACCACCTTGAAAAAGTCTTAGGACTTAACAGGTTAAGGACCCCTCATGACCCCTCATGATCCGGCTAACCCCCCCCCCCCCCCCCCCCGCAGTAGAGATGAAAACATCTGCACCAATTGCAACATAATTAACAGCAAAGATGATGGTGATATAGCTGCTGTTATTTTCAAACTTGACGTGGCTTAACCTCTGTCTTTAATGATTGATCCAAGTGTCAATATGCATCCAGTTTGCAGTCTAAGTCCAGACAGTCAGTCGCTATTCTTTATAACAATTACCATATCTGTACAAAGAACTTTTAATTTTATTTTCCCCCTCTCACTCTGGAACTAATATATTGCCACTTCATTGAAGATTTGTTTCCTAATTCTGGGTTTTTCCAGACTAGCTGGATCTAGATTAAGGTAACCAAACGAGTTGATAATGTTGGTCAATATGGGACAAAACTGTTTACAGCTTCAAGTCACCTAAAGACAGACAAGGTTACACAGCTGGAAAAGTTAGAGGCTATAGTCTTAGTTTTGTATCTAAATATTTTGACTTCGTATTTTTATGAAGGGCTGTCATTGAAAGCTGTTTCCCCGGAATTTCTCTGATTGGTGAAACTTCGAGGACATCAAAAAATACAAAACTGTATTTCATTTCTGCCATGAAGATCAGAGAACTGCACTATCTCCTTTATCTGTCAATAGGTGAGTTTTAATTTCCTCCTCTTCAGTAAGATTGTTAATCTGAAGATAAAATATACAAACATTTAAAAAAATCATGCTATACTTGTGCAGCTTGTACAAGGCACATACATAACAGGCGCCGCACCGTCCGGCCGCCTCTCTGTGGGCTCCGTCGAGATTGTGTTGATTGTATATTGTACTGTATATTGTACTGTATATATGTATATTATATATTCCTCTTTACTTACTTTTTTACTTACTTTTCACTTACTTTCTTACTTACTTTTTTTACTGTATGAAGCACGCTCTCAGGGGCTCATACAGAACCAAGCATTTCATCGTAAAGTACGTGTATTTTATTGTGATAATTAATAAACAAACTTGAAACTTGAACTTGAACACACACACTATTTCAAGGAACAGCTACAGTAAATGGAGAACAATATTATACTGTATGTCAGGAAAGGATTCACTGAAGCACACAGATGGTTTAGGCCTTTATGTCTTTATTTCAGAAATAAAGGTCTAAATCATCTGTGTGATCCAGTGAATCTGTCCCTGTTGTGCTGCTTTGATCCTAAACCTTTTGGGAATTAAGGAATGCAACTTTATTTTTAGAGGGCCATTCAAACTTCTGAGGTATATGTGGTTTTTGAGAGTCAGAGACAAGAAACAATTATATTTACACAAACTTGGTCCCTGCAACACTGTTAGAAGATACAAAGTGACCTGGAAAAGTAGCTGTTTTACTGCAATTTTGTTATGACATTATACAAACATTATTACAAACATACTTCATTTAAAATAAGTATCTATGCAGGCCTACATTTGGTAGAATAAGATTTACATTTTTTTTTTAAATGACAAGAATAGTAAATGTGTTTTCTAAACTAACTGGACGCTCTGTAAATGTGTAAATACCTGTACCCAAAGTAAACAATGTGTATTTGTTTTTTGAAAAGAGGCCCATTTTTCATGTAACCTTTCCGCTTTTTTTTGTTTAAACACATAGAAGAGTGAATCTGAAACGTCTAGTTTACATCACTCCCATTCAGTTTATTCAACAACAAAAATGCAGCAAGATTACATAGTTTTCCATCGAGGACCACTTTGGAAATAAGTGTTTTTAAGTAATGCTTTTAAGTGCAATCCTCTGGAGTGCAGGGCCATGATACTACAATGTTGTGTATGATACTGTGGTTTTCCTAATCAAATCAAATCATACATGAAAAAAGTATAGGAAGGAAAGAAATATATGACACTGTGTATATATATATTTTTTCCTATTAAAATAAAAAAGGATAAGCTTATGATTTGATATTTTGTAAAGATTCATCAAGCATATTTCAAATGTCCCTCCAGCACTGGTAGATAGTTTGCTTCATGGTTATAGTTTTAACACATTTACTCTAAACGACAAACATTATATTAAAGTGACTTGTTTCAAGATTGTATTTCTTTGTTGAAACAACATGAAACAAGCAAAACTACTGTATCTCCTGGAGCAGTAGGAGTCTTAGAGGATTTGAAACGAGGATCATGTAGACTCACATCATTTATTAATAAACATACTGGTCTACAAGGTCCTCATTGCCGGACCATGTTAATCATGATCATCATATCACTTGGACTCTGATAAAAAAATTGTGCATCTTTAACATATTTTAAACTAAGTGCATCAATATTTCAAAATATGTTCAAGATAAAAATCCTTTGCTAAATTAGGCAATTATTTTGGCCATGCACCAGCGATATACATTTACATTTAGATTCAGTCATTTAGCTGACGCTTTTATCCAAAGCGACTTACAAGTTCTGTACGACAAGTCATCAGGAAGGGTACAGCTCTATCAGCATATACAGTAGTACAGTATTGATTGATTGATTAAAAAAAAATCCCAACCTTCATGGGCTTATAAGACACCATAAATACAGTTGCAGTGGTCAACTATTTCATTACATTTAATTTCATTACAGAATTACAGATGATCATAGAGCTAGGTCTTAAAAATAAATATATTCTGCCAAGCTTGACAAGTAAAAAGAGCTGCAACAAATGTCCTTCCTGAAGCACAACTCAAGTTTTCACAATCATCCAGCTCAAATAAATCAACATAAATGGAGGACCCTTACATCCTCAAGACAGAAAAATGAAAATAATTACCTCATTCTCAATTTCACCTACAGTACTGTAGCTCCCGCACCAAGAAGAGTCTGCCCTCCTCTGGGGTGGCATTAAACCTGCCGATCTCTAGTGGTGATGTCGGTCCTCTAGGTGGCATTAAACCTGCTGGTCTCTAGGGCTAGTGGTGATGTCTGTCCTCTAGGTGGCATTAAACCTGCTGGTCTCTAGTGGTGATGTCTCTCCTCTAGGTGGCATTAAACCTGCCGATCTCTAGTGGTGATGTCTGTCCTCTTCTAGGTGGCATTAAACCTGCTGGTCTCTAGTGGTGATGTCTGTCTGTCCTCTAGGTGGCATTAAACCTGCTGGTCTCTAGGGTTAGTGGTGATGTCTGTCCTCTAGGTGGCATTAAACCTGCTGGTCTCTAGGGCTAGTGGTGATGTCTGTCCTCCTCTAGGTGGCATTAAACCTGCTGGTCTCTAGGGTTAGTGGTGATGTCTGTCCTCTAGGTGGCATTAAACCTGCTGGTCTCTAGGACTAGTGGTGATGTCTGTCCTCTAGGTGGCATTAAACCTGCTGGTCTCTAGGACTAGTGGTGATGTCTGTCCTCTAGGTGGCGTTAAACCTGCTGGTCTCTAGTGGTGATGTCTGTCCTCTAGGTGGCATTAAACCTGCCGGTCTGGTAGTGGTGATGTCTGTCCTCTAGGTGGCAGTAAACCTGCTGGTCTCTAGGGCTAGTGGTGATGTCTGTCCTCTAGGTGGCATTAAACCTGCTGCTCTCTAGGACTAGTGGTGATGTCTGTCCTCTAGGTGGCATTAAACCTGCTGGTCTCTAAGACTAGTGGTGATGTCTGTCCTCCTCTAGGTGGCATTAAACCTGCTGGTCTCTAGTGGTGATGTCTGTCCTCCTCTAGGTGGCATTAAACCTGCTGGTCTCTAGTGGTGATGTCTGTCCTCTAGGTGGCATCAAACCTGCTGGTCTCTAGTGGTGATGTCTGTCCTCTAGGTGGCATTGAACCTGCTGGTCTCTAAGACTAGTGGTGATGTCTGTCCTCCTCTAGGTGGCATTAAACCTGCTGGTCTCTAGTGGTGATGTCTGTCCTCTAGGTGGCATTAAACCTGCCGGTCTGGTAGTGGTGATGTCTGTCCTCTAGGTGGCATTAAACCTGCTGGTCTCTAGGACTAGTGGTGATGTCTGTCCTCCTCTAGGTGACATTAAACCTGCTGGTCTCTAGGGTTAGTGGTGATGTCTGTCCTCTAGGTGGCATTAAACCTGCCAGTCTCTAGGACTAGTGGTGATGTCTGTCCTCCTCTAGGTGGCATTAAACCTGCTGGTCTCTAGTGGTGATGTCTGTCCTCTAGGTGGCATTAAACCTGCTGGTCTCTAGGACTAGTGGTGATGTCTGTCCTCTAGGTGGCATTAAACCTGCTGGTCTCTAGGGTTAGTGGTGATGTCTGTCCTCTAGGTGGCATTAAACCTGCTGGTCTCTAGGGCTAGTGGTGATGTCTGTCCTCCTCTAGGTGGCATTAAACCTGCTGGTCTCTAGTGGTGATGTCTGTCCTCTAGGTGGCATTAAACCTGCTGGTCTCTAGGACTAGTGGTGATGTCTGTCCTCTAGGTGGCATTAAACCTGCTGGTCTCTAGGGCTAGTGGTGATGTCTGTCCTCTAGGTGGCATTAAACCTGCTGGTCTCTAGGACTAGTGGTGATGTCTGTCCTCTAGGTGGCATTAAACCTGCTGGTCTCTAGGACTAGTGGTGATGTCTGTCCTCTAGGTGGCATTAAACCTGCTGGTCTCTAGGACTAGTGGTGATGTCTGTCCTCCTCTAGGTGGCATTAAACCTGCTGGTCTCTAGGACTAGTGGTGATGTCTGTCCTCCTCTAGGTGGCATTAAACCTGCTGGTCTCTAGGACTAGTGGTGATGTCTGTCCTCTAGGTGGCATTAAACCTGCTGGTCTCTAGTGGTGATGTCTTTCCTCTAGGTGGCATTAAACCTGCTGGTCTCTAGGACTAGTGGTGATGTCTGTCCTCTAGGTGGCATTAAACCTGCTGGTCTCTAGTGGTGATGTCTTTCCTCTAGGTGGCATTAAACCTGCTGGTCTCTAGGACTAGTGGTGATGTCTGCCCTCTAGGTGGCATTAAACCTGCTGGTCTCTAGGACTAGTGGTGATGTCTGTCCTCTAGGTGGCATTAAACCTGCTGGTCTCTAGGACTAGTGGTGATGTCTGTCCTCTAGGTGGCATTAAACCTGCTGGTCTCTAGGACTAGTGGTGATGTCTGTCCTCTAGGTGGCATTAAAGCTGCTGGTCTCTAGGACTAGTGGTGATGTCTGTCCTCCTCTAGGTGGCATCAAACCTGCTGGTCTCTAGGACTAGTGGTGATGTCTCTCCTCTAGGTGGCATCAAACCTGCTGGTCTCTAGGACTAGTGGTGATGTCTGTCTGTCCTCTAGGTGGCAGTAAACCTGCTGGTCTCTAGGGCTAGTGGTGATGTCTGTCCTCTAGGTCAGTGTTTCTCAACTGGTGGGTCGCGACCCAAAAGTGGGTCGCGGGGCCATTTTGAGTGGGTCGCGGATGTGTAAAAAAGAAAAGAAAAAAAAAACGTTTTTATTTTATTTATTTTTTCACTTTTTTTTTTCACTACCTAACTTTATGAAAGTGGCTTCTCAGCTCTGGTCCAGCTGAAGACAAAGCGGAGGAACAGATTGGACATTGAGCATGACCTCAGAGTTGCTTTGTCTACCATCACCCCAGACGTTGAGACTCTTGTCAGGAGCAAACAACATCCCCAGTTATCCCATTAGTTCCCTGGGATGTTAAGCTAAGAAGTCTGCTAAGAAGGATATATTATTTATTATTATTATTATTTTATTTCATTGTGTTTTTAGCCCTTAGTTGCACTTTTGTTGCAACCCCAGTTATCCCATTAGTTCCCCCAAACGTAGGTCTGTTATGTTAAGCTAAGAAATCTGCTAAGAAGCATATTATTTATTAATATTTTTTTTCATTGGGTTTTTAGCCCTTGTTGCACTTTTCTTGCAATCCCAGTTATCCCATTAGTTCCCCCAAACTTAGGTCTGTTATGTTAAGCTAAGAAGTCTGCTAAGAAGCATAATTATTTATTATTATAATTTAATTTCATTGGGTTTTTAGCCCTAGTTGCACTTTTGTTGCAACCCCAGTTATCCCATTAGTTCCCCCAAACTTAGGTCTGTTATGTTAAGCTAAGAAATCTGCTAAGAAGCATATATTATTTATTATTCTTTTATTTCATTGGGTTTTTAGCAATAGTTGCACTTTTTTGTGTTTATTTCATGTTTTGAAAGATTGCGTATTACTGCAAAATTTTTTTTTTTACATAAATCATAGTGGTTAAAAATGTTGGGTCGCGACTTAACTTAATGACTAAGGAAAATGTTGGGTCCCGAGGCTAGACCAGTTGAGAACCACTGACCTAAAGGACAGACATCACCACCAATCCTAGAGACCAGCAGGTTTAATGCCACCTAGAGGAGGACAGACATCACCACTAGCCCTAGAGACCAGCAGGTTTAATGCCACCTAGAGGACAGACATCACCACTAGAGACCAGCAGGTTTGATGCCACCTAGAGGACAGACATCACCACTAGAGACCAGCAGGTTTAATGCCACCTAGAGGACAGACATCACCACTAGTCCTAGAGACCAGCATGTTTAATGCCACCTAGAGGACAGACATCACCACTAGTCCTAGAGACCAGCAGGTTTAATGCCACCTAGAGGACAGACATCACCACTAGTCCTAGAGACCAGCATGTTTAATGCCACCTAGAGGACAGACATCACCACTAGTCCTAGAGACCAGCAGGTTTAATGCCACCTAGAGGACAGACATCACCACTAGTCCTAGAGACCAGCAGGTTTAATGCCACCTAGAGGACAGACATCACCACTAGTCCTAGAGACCAGCAGGTTTAATGCCACCTAGAGGACAGACATCACCACTAGAGACCAGCAGGTTTAATGCCACCTAGAGGAGGACAGACATCACCACTAGAGACCAGCAGGTTTAATGCCATCTAGAGGACAGACATCACCACTAGTCCTAGAGACCAGCAGGTTTAATGCCACCTAGAGGACAGACATCACCACTACCACTAGAGACCAGCAGGTTTAATGCCACCTAGAGGACAGACATCACCACTACCACTAGAGACCAGCAGGTTTAATGCCATCTAGAGGACAGACATCACCACTAGAGACCAGCAGGTTTAATGCCATCTAGAGGACAGACATCACCACTAGAGACCAGCAGGTTTAATGCCACCTAAAGGACAGACATCACCACTAGAGACCAGCAGGTTTAATGCCACCTAGAGGACAGACATCACCACTAGAGACCAGCAGGTTTAATGCCACCTAGAGGAGGACAGACATCACCACTCGTCCTAGAGACCAGCAGGTTTAATGCCACCTAGAGGACAGACATCACCACTAGTCCTAGATACCAGCAGGTTTAATGCCACCTAGAGTACAGACATCACCACTAGCCCTAGAGACCAGCAGGTTTAATGCCACCTAAAGGACAGACATCACCACCAATCCTAGAGACCAGCAGGTTTAATGCCACCTAGAGGACAGACATCACCACTAGAGACCAGCAGGTTTAATGCCACCTAGAGGAGGACAGACATCACCACTAGCCCTAGAGACCAGCAGGTTTAATGCCACCTAGAGGACAGACATCACCACTAGAGACCAGCAGGTTTAATGCCATCTAGAGGACAGACATCACCACTAGAGACCAGCAGGTTTAATGCCACCTAGAGGACAGACATTACCACTAGAGACCAGCAGGTTTGATGCCACCTAGAGGACAGACATCACCACTAGAGACCAGCAGGTTTGATGCCACCTAGAGGACAGACATCACCACTAGTCCTAGAGACCAGCATGTTTAATGCCACCTAGAGGAGACACATCACCACTAGAGACCAGCAGGTGTAATGCCACCTAGAGGACAGACATCACCACTAGAGACCAGCAGGTTTAATGCCACCTAGAGGACAGACATCACCACTAGAGACCAGCAGGTTTAATGCCATCTAGAGGACAGACATCACCACTAGAGACAAGCAGGTTTGATGCCACCTAGAGGACAGACATCACCACTAGTCCTAGAGACCAGCAGGTTTAATGCCACCTAGAGGACAGACATCACCACTAGAGACCAGCAGGTTTAATGCCACCTAGAGGACAGACATCACCACTAGAGACCAGCAGGTTTAATGCCACCTAGAGGACAGACATCACCACTAGAGACCGGCAGGTTTAATGCCACCTAGAGGACAGACATCACCACTAGAGACCAGCAGGTTTAATGCCACCTAGAGGACAGACATCACCACTAGAGACCAGCAGGTTTAATGCCATCTAGAGGACAGACATCACCACTAGAGACCAGCAGGTTTGATGCCACCTAGAGGACAGACATCACCACTACCACTAGAGACCAGCAGGTTTAATGCCACCTAGAGGAGACACATCACCACTAGAGACCAGCAGGTGTAATGCCACCTAGAGGACAGACATCACCACTAGTCCTAGAGACCAGCAGGTTTAATGCCACCTAGAGGACAGACATCACCACTAGTCCTAGAGACCAGCAGGTTTAATGCCACCTAGAGGACAGACATCACCACTAGTCCTAGAGACCAGCAGGTTTAATGCCACCTAGAGGACAGACATCACCACTAGAGACCAGCAGGTTTAATGCCACCTAGAGGACAGACATCACCACTAGAGACCAGCAGGTTTAATGCCATCTAGAGGACAGACATCACCACTAGAGACCAGCAGGTTTGATGCCACCTAGAGGACAGACATCACCACTACCACTAGAGACCAGCAGGTTTAATGCCACCTAGAGGAGACACATCACCACTAGAGACCAGCAGGTGTAATGCCACCTAGAGGACAGACATCACCACTAGAGACCAGCAGGTTTAATGCCACTGAGAGGACAGACATCACCACTATAGTCCTAGAGACCAGCAGGTTTAATGCCACCTAGAGGACAGACATCACCACTAGTCCTAGAGACCAGCAGGTTTAATGCCACCTAGAGGACAGACATCACCACTAGCCCTAGAGACCAGCAGGTTTAATGCCACCTAAAGGACAGACATCACCACTAGAGACCAGCAGGTTTAATGCCACCTAGAGGACAGACATCACCACTAGTCCTAGAGACCAGCAGGTTTAATGCCACCTAGAGGACAGACATCACCACTAGCCCTAGAGACCAGCAGGTTTAATGCCACCTAAAGGACAGACATCACCACTAGAGACCAGCAGGTTTAATGCCACCTAGAGGAGGACAGACATCACCCCTAGTCCTAGAGACCAGCAGGTTTAATGCCACCTAGAGGACAGACATCACCACTAGCCCTAGAGACCAGCAGGTTTAATGCCACCTAAAGGACAGACATCACCACTAGAGACCAGCAGGTTTAATGCCACCTAGAGGACAGACATCACCACTAGCCCTAGAGACCAGCAGGTTTAATGCCACCTAGAGGACAGACATCACCACTAGCCCTAGAGACCAGCAGGTTTAATGCCACCTAGAGGACAGACATCACCACTAGTCCTAGAGACCAGCAGGTTTAATGCCACCTAGAGGACAGACATCACCACTAGTCCTAGAGACCAGCAGGTTTAATGCCACCTAGAGGACAGACATCACCACTAGCCCTAGAGACCAGCAGGTTTAATGCCACCTAGAGGACAGACATCACCACTAGAGACCAGCAGGTTTAATGCCACCTAGAGGACAGACATCACCACTAGAGACCAGCAGGTTTAATGCCATCTAGAGGACAGACATCACCACTAGAGACCAGCAGGTTTGATGCCACCTAGAGGACAGACATCACCACTACCACTAGAGACCAGCAGGTGTAATGCCACCTAGAGGACAGACATCACCACTAGAGACCAGCAGGTTTAATGCCACTGAGAGGACAGACATCACCACTATAGTCCTAGAGACCAGCAGGTTTAATGCCACCTAGAGGACAGACATCACCACTAGAGACCAGCAGGTTTAATGCCACCTAGAGGAGGACAGACATCACCCCTAGCCCTAGAGACCAGCAGGTTTAATGCCACCTAAAGGACAGACATCACCACTATAGTCCTAGAGACCAGCAGGTTTAATGCCACCTAGAGGACAGACATCACCACTAGTCCTAGAGACCAGCAGGTTTAATGCCACCTAGAGGACAGACATCACCACTAGTCCTAGAGACCAGCAGGTTTAATGCCACCTAGAGGACAGACATCACCACTAGTCCTAGAGACCAGCAGGTTTAATGCCACCTAAATGAAACAGACATCACCACTAGCCCTAGAGACCAGCAGGTTTAATGCCACCTAGAGGACAGACATCACCACTATAGTCCTAGAGACCAGCAGGTTTAATGCCACCTAGAGGACAGACATCACCACTAGTCCTAGAGACCAGCAGGTTTAATGCCACCTAGAGGACAGACATCACCACTAGTCCTAGAGACCAGCAGGTTTAATGCCACCTAGAGGACAGACATCACCACTAGCCCTAGAGACCAGCAGGTTTAATGCCACCTAAAGGACAGACATCACCACTAGAGACCAGCAGGTTTAATGCCACCTAGAGGACAGACATCACCACTAGAGACCAGCAGGTTTAATGCCACCTAGAGGACAGACATCACCACTAACCCTAGAGACGGGCAGGTTTAATGCCACCTAGAGGAGGAGAGACATCACCACTAGAGACCAGCAGGTTTAATGCCACCTAGAGGAGGACAGACATCACCACTAGAGACCAGCAGGTTTAATGCCACCTAGAGGACAGACAGACATCACCACTAGTCCTAGAGACCAGCAGGTTTAATGCCATCTAGAGGACAGACATCACCACTACCACTAGAGACCAGCAGGTTTAATGCCACTAGAGGACAGACATCACCACTAGAGACCAGCAGGTTTAATGCCATCTAGAGGACAGACATCACCACTAGTGGCATTAAACCTGCTGGTCTCTAGTGGTGATGTCTGTCCTCTAGGTGGCATTAAACCTGCTGGTCTCTAGGATTGGTGGTGATGTCTGTCCTTTAGGTGGCATTAAACCTGCTGGTCTCTAGGACTAGTGGTGATGTCTGTCCTCTAGGTGGCATTAAACCTGCTGGTCTCTAGGACTAGTGGTGATGTCTGTACTCTACAGTAGGTGGCATTAAACCTGCTGGTCTCTAGGACTAGTGGTGATGTCTGTCCTCCTCTAGGTGGCATTAAACCTGCTGGTCTCTAGTGGTGATGTCTGTCCTCTAGGTGGCATTAAACCTGCTGGTCTCTAGTGGTGATGTCTGTCCTCTAGATGGCATTAAACCTGCTGGTCTCTAGTGGTGATGTCTGTCCTCTAGATGGCATTAAACCTGCTGGTCTCTAGTGGTGATGTCTGTCCTCTAGGTGGCATTAAACCTGCTGGTCTCTAGTGGTGATGTCTGTCCTCTAGTCTAGGTGGCATTAACCTGCTTGTCTCTAGGACTAGTGGTAATGTCTGTCCTCTAGGTGGCATTAACCTGCTGGTCTCTAGGACTAGTGGTGATGTCTGTCCTCTAGGTGGCATTAAACCTGCTGGTCTCTAGGGCTAGTGGTGATGTCTGTCCTCCTCTAGGTGGCATTAAACCTGCTGGTCTCTAGTGGTGATGTCTGTCCTCTAGGTGGCATTAAACCTGCTGGTCTCTAGTGGTGATGTCTGTCCTCTAGGTGGCATTAAACCTGCTGGTCTCTAGGGCTAGTGGTGATGTCTGTCCTCTAGGTGGCATTAAACCTGCTGGTCTCTAGGACTAGTGGTGATGTCTGTCCTCTAGGTGGCATTAAACCTGCTGGTCTCTAGGACTAGTGGTGATGTCTGTCCTCTAGGTGGCATTAAACCTGCCGGTCTCTAGGACTAGTGGTGATGTCTGTCCTCCTCTAGGTGGCATTAAACCTGCTGGTCTCTAGGACTAGTGGTGATGTCTGTCCTCTAGGTGGCATTAAACCTGCTGGTCTCTAGGACTAGTGGTGATGTCTGTCCTCCTCTAGGTGGCATTAAACCTGCTGGTCTCTAGGACTATAGTGGTGATGTCTGTCCTCTAGGTGGCATTAAACCTGCTGGTCTCTAGGACTAGTGGTGATGTCTGTCCTCTAGGTGGCATTAAACCTGCTGGTCTCTAGTGGTGATGTCTGTCCTCTAGGTGGCATTAAACCTGCTGGTCTCTAGTGGTGATGTCTGTCCTCTAGGTGGCATTAAACCTGCTGGTCTCTAGTGGTGATGTCTGTCCTCCTCTAGGTGGCATTAAACCTGCTGGTCTCTAGTGGTGATGTCTGTCCTCTAGGTGGCATTAAACCTGCTGGTCTCTAGGACTAGTGGTGATGTCTGTCCTCTAGGTGGCATTAAACCTGCTGGTCTCTAGGACTAGTGGTGATGTCTGTCCTCTAGGTGGCATTAAACCTGCTGGTCTCTAGGACTAGTGGTGATGTCTGTCCTCTAGGTGGCATTAAACCTGCTGGTCTCTAGGACTAGTGGTGATGTCTGTCCTCCTCTAGGTGGCATTAAACCTGCTGGTCTCTAGGACTATAGTGGTGATGTCTGTCCTCTAGGTGGCATTAAACCTGCTGGTCTCTAGGACTAGTGGTGATGTCTGTCCTCTAGGTGGCATTAAACCTGCTGGTCTCTAGTGGTGATGTCTGTCCTCTAGGTGGCATTAAACCTGCTGGTCTCTAGTGGTGATGTCTGTCCTCTAGGTGGCATTAAACCTGCTGGTCTCTAGTGGTGATGTCTGTCCTCCTCTAGGTGGCATTAAACCTGCTGGTCTCTAGTGGTGATGTCTGTCCTCTAGGTGGCATTAAACCTGCTGGTCTCTAGGACTAGTGGTGATGTCTGTCCTCTAGGTGGCATTAAACCTGCTGGTCTCTAGGACTAGTGGTGATGTCTGTCCTCTAGGTGGCATTAAACCTGCTGGTCTCTAGGACTAGTGGTGATGTCTGTCCTCTAGGTGGCATTAAACCTGCTGGTCTCTAGGACTAGTGGTGATGTCTGTCCTCTAGGTGGCATTAAACCTGCTGGTCTCTAGGACTAGTGGTGATGTCTGTCCTCTAGGTGGCATTAAACCTGCTGGTCTCTAGGACTATAGTGGTGATGTCTGTCCTCTAGGTGGCATTAAACCTGCTGGTCTCTAGGACTAGAGGTGATGTCTGTCCTCTAGGTGGCATTAAACCTGCTGGTCTCTAGGACTATAGTGGTGATGTCTGTCCTCTAGGTGGCATTAAACCTGCTGGTCTCTAGGACTAGTGGTGATGTCTGTCCTCTAGATGGCATTAAACCTGCTGGTCTCTAGGACTAGTGGTGATGTCTGTCCTCTAGGTGGCATTAAACCTGCTGGTCTCTAGGACTAGTGGTGATGTCTGTCCTCTAGGTGGCATTAAACCTGCTGGTCTCTAGGACTAGTGGTGATGTCTGTCCTCTAGGAGGTGGCATTAAACCTGCTGGTCTCTAGGACTATAGTGGTGATGTGTCTCCTCTAGGTGGCATTAAACCTGCTGGTCTCTAGGGCTAGTGGTGATGTCTGTCCTCTAGATGGCATTAAACCTGCTGGTCTCTAGTGGTGATGTCTGTCCTCTAGGTGGCATTAAACCTGCTGGTCTCTAGGACTAGTGGTGATGTCTGTCCTCTAGGAGGTGGCATTAAACCTGCTGGTCTCTAGTGGTAGTGGTGATGTCTGTCCTCCTCTAGATGGCATTAAACCTGCTGGTCTCTAGTGGTGATGTCTGTCCTCTAGGTGGCATTAAACCTGCTGGTCTCTAGTGGTGATGTCTGTCAGGTGGCATTAAACCTGCTGGTCTCTAGTGGTGATGTCTGTCCTTTAGGTGGCATTAAACCTGCTGGTCTCTAGGGCTAGTGGTGATGTCTGTCTGTCCTCTAGGTGGCATTAAACCTGCTGGTCTCTAGTGGTGATGTCTGTCCTCTAGGTGGCATTAAACCTGCTGGTCTCTAGGGCTAGTGGTGATGTCTGTCCTTTAGGTGGCATTAAACCTGCTGGTCTCTAGGGCTAGTGGTGATGTCTGTCCTCTAGGTGGCATTAAACCTGCTGGTCTCTAGCACTAGTGGTGATGTCTGTCCTCTAGGTGGCATTAAACCTGCTGGTCTCTAGGACTAGTGATGATGTCTGTCCTCTAGGTGGCATTAAACCTGCTGGTCTCTAGTGGTGATGTCTGTCCTCTAGGTGGCATTAAACCTGCTGGTCTCTAGTGGTGATGTCTGTCCTCTAGGTGGCATTAAACCTGCTGGTCTCTAGTGGTGATGTCTGTCCTCTAGGTGGCATTAAACCTGCTGGTCTCTAGGACTAGTGGTGATGTCTGTCCTCTGGGTGGCATTAAACCTGCTGGTCTCTAGTGGTGATGTCTGTCCTCTAGGTGGCATTACACCTGCTGGTCTCTAGTGGTGATGTCTGTCCTCTAGGTGGCATTACACCTGCTGGTCTCTAGGGCTAGTGGTGATGTCTGTCCTCTAGGTGGCATTAAACCTGCTGGTCTCTAGGACTAGTGGTGATGTCTGTCCTCTAGGTGGCATTAAACCTGCTGGTCTCTAGGACTAGTGGTGATGTCTGTCCTTTTCTGGGTGGCATTAAACCTGCTGGTCTCTAGGACTAGTGGTGATGTCTGTCCTCTAGGTGGCATTAAACCTGCTGGTCTCTAGTGGTGATGTCTGTCCTCCTCTAGGTGACATTAAACCTGCTGGTCTCTAGGACTAGTGGTGATGTCTGTCCTCTAGGTGGCATTAAACCTGCTGGTCTCTAGTGGTGATGTCTGTCCTCTAGGTGGCATTAAACCTGCCCGTCTCTAGGACTAGTGGTGATGTCTGTCCTCTAGTGGCATTAAACCTGCTGGTCTCTAGTGGTGATGTCTGTCCTCTAGGTGGCATTAAACCTGCTGGTCTCTAGGACTAGTGGTGATGTCTGTCCTCTAGGTGGCATTAAACCTGCTGGTCTCTAGGACTATAGTGGTGATGTCTGTCCTCTAGGTGGCATTACACCTGCTGGTCTCTAGTGGTGATGTCTGTCCTCTAGGTGGCATTAAACCTGCTGGTCTCTAGGACTAGTGGTGATGTCTGTCCTCTAGGTGGCATTAAACCTGCTGGTCTCTAGGACTATAGTGGTGATGTCTGTCCTCTAGGTGGCATTAAACCTGCTGGTCTCTAGGACTAGTGGTGATGTCTGTCCTCTAGGTGGCATTAAACCTGCTGGTCTCTAGGGCTAGTGGTGATGTCTGTCCTCCTCTAGGTGGCATTAAACCTGCTGGTCTCTAGTGGTAGTGGTGATGACTGTATCTGTGCACATAGGAATCATTGTCTTTTGTTTAAATTATACTTCACATAAGGTTCTGCACTGTAGCTATCCTTTAAGTTTATAATTTTTGTTTACACCATCAACAGACCATTTTTCTTTATATATATATATATATATATATATATATATATATATATATATATATATATATATATATATATATATATATATATATATATATATATATATATATAGAACAGTATCAGATGTTGCGATGCATGGTAGTGTGACATGCGGCAGAGTGACAGATGTTGCACTACAACGAAATTCAGGCTTAGCAAGATATTTGATCTTGTATTAAGCCTCATTGTGCTTATTTCAACATACTGTATTGTGTTTAGATACATTGTTCACTGCACTGGCAGAATATTTAGCTTGTTTCAGGAATTGAACCATTGCACTGAAGAACATGTCTCTGAAATTGTTTGGATAGCCCATGTAGACCACCAGTTGTAAAGTCAATCAGTGTGAATGTGATATATCACAAGTACTCAACGTCTACTGTCTAATCAATGGGCTCAAACTTGTGTCTGTACAAGCTGACTGAAGCTGACATCATGGTGGCAGTATTCTCATAAAAACATGAACTACTCCTCAATGGCTCGGATTAGGAGCACGGTGACAAAAGGTGGATTGAGAGTTTGTGCTGTTCAGGAATAGGCCTATTAGGGGTGTTTCCATTCTAAGATGCATCGCAATGCAGACGTGGGCGAGTCTGCATCGATGCAGTGACAGAACATAATCGATTATTCAAATTAATTTGATTAATAAAAATAATAATTGACTCTCTTGCTAGCTTTTATGTTCTTTTACAATGTAGCGCTTTGGGATTTGCTCCACAACTATAAAGCGCCCTACAAATCAAATATATTATTATTATTATTATTATTATTATTATTATTATTATTATTATTATTATATTATTATTATTATTATTATTATTATTATTATTATTATTATTATTATTATTATTATTATTATTATTATTATTATTATTATTATTATTATTATTATTATTATTATTATTATTATTATTATTATTATTATTATTATTATTATTATTATTATTATTAAAGCTAGTGTTCTGGTCATGCATCCACTCAACTCATAGAAAATACAGCATCAGGCTAATCTAAAAATATTGATACTAACACTACTAATAAAAATAGTATTGAACCGTTTTTAACAGCTGGGTATCGAGATACCTTTCTAGTATCTGTATCATGCAACACTAGTAAAGACATTTATTTTTACACTCTGATTTAAGAACTTTCTAAATAAAAGTTAATTTATCTGACTGCTTGTATTAATTGATGAAAAAGTAGCCATGTGCAGTAATATAGATTATGAAAATTGAGGATGTAATATATTATTGAGCTGCATTGAGATGCATCGTAGAATAGAATCGAATCAAATCGAATCGAATCGTGGACAGCTGAATCGTAATCGAATCGAATAGTGAGGCCAGTGCAGATCCACAGCTCTAAGGCTTATATCCTCTGGCGCTGTTCAGGGATAGTTTCAAGTTTTCAAGTTTCTTTATTAATTGTCACAACAAAATACAGAATACTTTATGATGAAATGCTTGTTTCTGTATGAGCCCCTGAGAGTGTGCTACATACAGTCAAAAGAAAGTAATAAAGTAAGTAAAAAAATAAAAGTTATTAAGAAGTAAGTAAAAAGTAAGTAAAGTCAATATACATAATATACAATATACAATACAGAGTAAAATGAATAACAGTGAGTTACAATGCAGAGGTGCAAAACGTAGGTGCGGTATGAATGAGGTATGAATGTAGTGCAAATCTCTTTAATAATAGATACATATAAAGTGTGTTAAAGTGTCTAAAGTGAATAAAGTGAGTGGTAAGGTGAGTGTTTGTTTAAAGTGAGTGTGTACATGTGGATGTCTGTGCAGTGAGTGTAGATGATGGGTTGTTGTTACATAGTGTCATTGTCATTATAATATAGGCCTGTTTCCTCTGCTG
The DNA here is from genome assembly GCF_963971535.1 of Notolepis coatsorum. Taxonomy (NCBI): domain Eukaryota; kingdom Metazoa; phylum Chordata; class Actinopteri; order Aulopiformes; family Paralepididae; genus Notolepis; species Notolepis coatsorum. The sequence continues at coordinate 78,094,085 of NC_140169.1, read as the reverse complement.
GTCAGGGATAGGCCTGTATCCTCTGCTGTTCAGGGATAGGCCTGTTTCCTCTGCTGTTCAGGGATAGGCCTGTTTCCTCTGCCGCCACTGACAACACAACACGTTTCTTGTTTCAAGATATTTTTCCTTGTTCAAAGAAATTGCAGTGTAGCCAGGGTAGTGATATACAGGTTCCCTTTTCTTTAACACGGGCCTCAGTGTGGGCCTTTTGTATGGCAGTGAATGCTGGACCCTGAAGCCCACCCTGCAGAAGTCCCTGGATGGGTGCTACACCAGAATGATGCGTGTGGTGCTCAACATCAACAGGGATGAGCATGTCGCTAATGCAAACCTAAACCTGTATGGGGGGGGGGGGGGGGGGGGGGGGGGTGCTAAGGGTGAGCGATAAAGTGGCAGTCAGGAGAATGAGGCTGGCAGGTCACTGCCAGAGACACCATGAGCTGCCAACCAGCAAACGTGTGCTGTGGGAACCAACACACGGGCATCGATCACGAGGACGTCCCTCACTAACCTACGTGGACGTACTCAGGAGAGATGCGGGAGCAGAAAGCACCGGCGCGCTAGCCAGAGGCATGGAGGATCGGGATGACTGGAAGCACCGATGGAGGGCCCGTCCGAGGACGACCTAGATAGATAGAGATAGATAGTGTGGGCCAGAATTTCTGATTGATAGCACTGCAATGCATCCTTTCACCTGCTTAAATGCAATCCAATGGGTTCAGTTCAGTTCAGTTCAGTTCAGTAATTTTTTATTTCGGGTTTTGGACACATAAATCGGCAACGTTTTACCAGCTGCTATTGCAGCATTGTCCAATTGTCCGAAAAGGGCTAGGGAGAAGCACTAGGCTTGTCGGGCCCTACCCCTGAAAACGTAAGTTTTTTTTTTTTTTACATTTACATACATACATATAGTACACATTACAGTATAGCAGGGCTATTCAACTGGCGGCCCGCGGGCCAGATCCGGCCCGCGGGATGATTCTGACCGGCCCGCCAAAGATTACATGATAAAAAAATAATTAAATTTTTTTTTTTTTTTTTTTTTTTTTTTTAATATTATTATTATTTTTTTTTCATGTCAACGTTAACACGCACAATTTAGCCAAAATTCACTCAATTAATGATAGATTTCATTGATAAATTGAGGGAAAACTTTGCAAGTCGATTTGATGAATTTGACATGTCCAGAGAATTGATGCATTTTGTGAGCAACCCATTTGCCAATGTAGCTGCTATTTCCACAAAAGGACAAGAGTTCCTTGCATCACTTCACATTGATGAAGGTCTCCTGCAACTTGAAATAATTGACATGCAAGCATCATCTGCTCTGAAGCAGGCACTTGAGAATGAATCCACCACAACATTTTGGATAAAGTGTATTCATGTCAAGACATTCCCCAAAATAAAAACGCTGGCAATATCTGTGCTAACAATGTTTGGCTCAACATACACCTGTGAATCCAGTTTCTCTCACATGAATGCCATTAAAACAAGCAACCGTGCCTCCTTGACAAATGAGCATTTGCATCACTGTTTGCGGGTAGCCCTCACTTCCTATGAACCCTCTTTCTCTGCCATTGCCCAGTCAAATAAGTGCAATCGCTCTCATTAGATGTGTGTATGCAGGGGCGTAGCTGGGGGGGGGGGGGTAGCTTAGGATGATTCCAAGGGCTGGGGGGGGGGCCCAACATTTTTTTTTTTTTTTTTTTTTTACTAGACATCACTCACGTGTATTATTGATGCTCTCATTGATACTATGTTTGTTTCTGAAGTGTGTGTGTGTGTGTGTGTGTGTGTGTGTGTGTGTGTGTGTGTGTGTGTGTGTGTGTGTGTGTGTGTGTGTGTGTGTGTGTGTGTGTGTGTGTGTGTGTGTGTGTGTGTGTGTGTGTGTGTGTGTGTGTGTGTGTGTGTGTATATAGAGAGAGAGGGGGGGCTTTGGTAGACTATTGCATTGGTCCATTCATTGAAGATGAACGCAATGTGACATCCTTTACTAGGCTCACCCACCAACAGTGCAGGTGCTGAACTGCTGATCCGAATGTATAGGTAAAAACCATATTATGCGTTTTCATCAATAAAAAAATGGCCAAAGAAAATTCCGCGTGTGCGCTTACGCACGCTCGCATTCACTGGGGGCCTACAAATAAATTCCTTCATGGGGCCCAGAATCTGGAGCTACACCCCTGTGTGTATGTAGGCTAGGCCTGTCTGCCCCCCACCCCCCTGATGTTTGAGAGTTAAGAGTGGACAATAAGTGCTAATAAGATGCTGTGATTTGCTGTTGTTGCACAGACATGAAGCACTTTTTCATAAGCTCAGCTGCACTATAAATGTGTTTTTTTGTTCAAGTGTTGATGTTAGAATGTTCAGATGCACATCATGCACTTGTTTGTTTTTTATTTTATTTTTATATTGAAATGTTGAAGAGGAGATGTTGCAGTTGTTGCACAGTCATAAATGAAGCACTTTCTGCAGGAGATGTTGCAGATGTGGCACATAAATGAAGCACTTTTTTTGAAAAGTATACTACTTTTGCAATGTAGTTAAATAAAAGTTGTGAAAATGTGGTTGCGTGTTGTGTCAAGTGTACATATATTCATAGCACGGGGAGGCGCCGTGGCAGTCCGGCCCCTGGCCCCTTGGGTTTCTGACAATGTGGCCCCCTGAACAATTTAGTTGAATAGCCCTGCAGTATAGTATACCTGCAGTATATAATAGTGTATACAACACATATATAATGAGATATATAGTACATGATATATACAATATAATATAGTACCATAATATAGTATAGTATAATAGTGTAAATATAATTTAATATAATATGCAGATTAATTATAATATGATTATATAATGTAATATGACATAACGTACAATACAGTATCATATGTATTTTTTTATAGGGTTCAAGTGTTTACCCTTCAAAAACCATGATATACAGTCATTATGAGTTTCAGAGGCCAGTCATGCATGTAACTGCATGGGCAACCTATTTCGCAGAGTAAATTTTACTCAAACTCAGTACATTTGACTCAAACTGAGTAAAATTTTACTCACTTGGGCTCAAATGCACTCAGTTTGAGTAAAATCTACTCTGCGAAATGTACTATGAGAGAGCACAAAGCCTATGAAAGTTATAAATTACATGATTGTATGATTTGCAACCATTTTTGTAGTAGAACACATGGAGATAAGTCTGATTATTTGCGTTGCTTCATATTTGTTGATGGGGTAGGAAGATGTGGAAGTGGCCATTCACTTGTTACAATGTTAATGAGATCCCTTCAGAGACGTGGATATCTGAGGGAGGAAAGGAGAGAAAGAGTTGAATGCCATCAGCATAGCACTGATATGAGAAGGCAAGAGAAGTGATCATGTTACCCAGAGATTTGGTGTAGAGATAGAAGAGGAGGAGTCCAAGGACAGAGTCAGTTCAATAGGGTGCCTCTCCATGATACTTGATAAGTCAAGTCAAGTCAAGAGTTTTATTTGTCACGGCATACAAGTATACAATGAAATGCGGGTGGTCTTGCCCGCAACGATGTGCAATACAGTAGTAACAACATATAATAGAATCCAATAAAACAATATTGTGCAATAAACAAGTAACATAGTAGGGCATATCGGTATTTGTACATAGTTATTTACAGAGCATGAAGGACATGCTAGGTCCTGTGGTAGTGCAATACACTGTTAGCTACGGATGAGGCACTGGGTCTTTCTGTACATTGCTATTTTATACAATCTCAGGTTCTACTATACTATTTTTAAAGTGACCTTTCCTTAGTGGCCATAAGTGTGGGCGTGTGCAGCATGAGTGTGTGCTTGCTCATGTTAAAGTGGCTACTAGTGTGTGAGCGTGTACAGTGTGTGTGTCGTGTGTGTGCTCATGTGTGCTTGTGTGTGGAGAGTTCAGTGTTCAGTGTTCAAGGCTCTGATGGCCTGGGGGAAGAAGCTGAGCCGAAGCCTCTCTGTCCTAGTAGCTGGGGTTCGCAGGCGTCTGCCTGACCTCAGCAGCATGAACAGGCTGTTGTTGGGGTGGTGTGGGTCTTTCATTATTCTGCAGGCTCTGGATGAAGGATGATAGGAGCGGTCATTGAGGTGAGATAGGAGCGGTCATTGAGGTAGGATGACAGTCATGCCAGCGTACATGGTGGCATGTTGATACACAATGGGCCTCATTCACCAATACTCTCTTATATATTTTTCTTATATTTTTTCTAAGGCTGTCAAAGTTAATGCGGTATTAACGCGTTAACGCACAATTCTATTAATGCCACAATTTTTTTTTACTTATTATTATTATTTTTTACTAGACTTCACTCAGGTGTATTATTATTGATACTCTCATTTATACTATGTTTGTTTCTGACTCAAATTGTGCGTGTGTGTGCGCGTGTGCGTGCACGTGTGTGTGTGTGTGTGTGTGTGTGTGTGTGTGTGTGTGTGTGTGTGTGTGTGTGTGTGTGTGTGTGTGTGTGTGTGTGTGTGTGTGTGTGTGTGTGTGTGTGTGTGTGTGTGTGTGTGTGAGAGATAGAGAGAGAGAGAGACAGAGAGAGGGGGGGTGAGAGAGATGAGGAAGGGGCAAGAGAGAAAGAGAGCTGGGAGAGTGTGTGTGTGTGAGAGAGAGGGGGGGCGGCGTGTTAGTCCTCAGCCCTTGTGTGGGTGAATGTAACAAGTTCCTAACGTTTTCTGTCCCCTATTATTTCATGCACACTTTATTCATTGTTTTAAATTATAATTTTCTTTTAAGTTATTGTGTGCATCACTCTGTTTTGAATTTGATGCAAATATGCAATGTATGAGGGTCATCCTTTTGTGTTAAATGGCTGCATAAAGCAAGCATTTGTTGACTCTCATGTTGATAAGAGTATTAAAACTTGGAACTTGAAAAATATCCATTTAAGATCGATAAATTTTTTTTATGCGATTAATTTGCAATTAATCACGAGTCAACTATGGACAATCATGCGATTAATCAGATTAAATATTTTAATCGATTGACAGCACACACTTTTTTCTTAACTGTCTGTTAAGAGAAAAATAAGAAAAGCCACCGCCGCATTCATCAACCCGTTCTTAACGTCCAAATGTTCTTATCCAGGTGTGTTGAATGAGGAATCCCACTCATTCTTAAACTGAACTGCGCGTTCCCGTTCATACATTTGCATACAGACACGCCCCGCCAGCTCCTTATAAGGCGAATGAGGCGTGTGCAAAAATGGCGAGGGCGGTGTGCAAAACAGCTTGAGAGGTTCGGCATTGCATCTGATTCATTCAAAAGGAAGCGGTTTTTTGCGAGTGATCTCAAAATGAGATTAGATTCAAATGTATTGGTATTATACAGCACAAAAGTACAGTACAAAACACCATCCAACCAGAGTGGATAAATAAATGCTCCATAAATAAATACATATAAATAAATAACACACACAAAATGAATCGTTCCAGCAAAGTAGGCTTTGTCAATACTGAACGACTGCGCGCTTGTCAAGAGAGTTTGGGAAATATACCGGACCTGTCACCTGTCCTCTCTCTCTGAAAGGACCTGTCACCTGTCCTCTCTCTCTGAAAGGACCTGTCACCTGTCCTCTCTCTGAAAGGACCTGTCACCTGTCCTCTCTCTCTGAAAGGACCTGTCTCCTGTCCTCTCTCTCTGAAAGGACCTGTCACCTGTCCTCTCTCTCTGAAAGGACCTGTCACCTGTCCTCTCTCTCTGAAAGGACCTGTCACCTGTCCTCTCTCTCTGAAAGGACCTGTCACCTGTCCTCTCTCTCTGAAAGGACCTGTCACCTGTCCTCTCTCTCTGAAAGGACCTGTCACCTGTCCTCTCTCTCTGAAAGGACCTGTCACCTGTCCTCTCTCTCTGAAAGGACCTGTCCCCTGTCCTCTCTCTCTGAAAGGACCTGTCACCTGTCCTCTCTCTCTGAAAGGACCTGTCACCTGTCCTCTCTCTCTGAAAGGACCTGTCACCTGTCCTCTCTCTCTGAAAGGACCTGTCACCTGTCCTCTCTCTCTGAAAGGACCTGTCACCTGTCCTCTCTCTCTGAAAGGACCTGTCACCTGTCCTCTCTCTCTGAAAGGACCTGTCACCTGTCCTCTCTCTCTGAAAGGACCTGTCCCCTGTCCTCTCTCTCTGAAAGGTCCCTGTGGCTAAAACCCAGAGTGCGCTCAGAACCTGTAGGTGTGTGTTGTGTCGGAGTCAAGGCTCCAGAGTGTTGCATCTAAAAGGACCGCTCTTGGCGATCTGAGACGGCTAATGGCTCATCTGGCTCTGCAAATAGATCTAGACGATCTCTAAATATGGGTTCTATGCATATGGGCTGCCATTGATTGATTGATTGATTGATTGATTGATTGATTGAAAACTTTATTAACCCTTTCACTGCCACGCGCCAAAGGGTTAACCCTTTCACTACCACACTACAGAGGGTTAACCCTTTCACTACCCCACTACAGAAAGTTAACCTACATACATGGATTAAGAACAGAGAATATAGTGTGGCAGTGAAAGGGTTAACAGATTGCAGAATGGGTACAATACAGTACGGCTCAATACACACAATTGTTAAGGGGATGCAGACCAGAGAAATACTTTCGTCTTGTTTACATCAGGGTCCCCCATTTTCAATTCATAATGATAAGTTCTGGGGTTTTTTAAGTCGTATTTGGGGGCAATTCACCAATGGTAGGATTTTTTTTCTTTTTCTCATCTGGGTAAGTGTTTCTTATCTGGGTAAGAGTGCTCTTGACCACTCTAAAATGTGGTCTTGCCTAAGAGAAAAGCAAAAATAAGAAAACCTTGCTGAATCCCAGGTAAGAACAAAATAAGAAAAAATGCTAATTTAGCCTGTTAAGCTGTAGCCCTATTTTCAGAAATCGTACGGTTATGTCTATAACCATAGTTATATGATCAATGGTGACGCTCAGCGTCATAGAGGCAATACTCTTCACGTCAGTACTTGCACTGAAATAAATTTTCACAATGTACCTTTATATACCATCATCTGTCTGGCCACACCCCCATCCGCTTACCTACATAAGCAGGGGTGTGGCCATACCATCATCTCCTTCCCAATCTTTCACCACAAGGCAAGATCAAAGGGGCCACAGTGAGTCTGACGCTGAGCGTCACCATTGATCATATAACTATGGTTATATACATAACCGTACGTTATATATCACAATGGCTCTGCTCAGCGTCATAGTGGCAACCCAGGAGCTGAGCAGAGCTTAAGCCCGACAAATGCACCCCACTGAGGCCCCCCACAACCATCAGAACCAGGGAGGACCCGAGCCCCCCCCGACCCTCCCTATTGGAGGGAACCCTCCCTATTGGAGGACGGAAGGGAGACGGATCCGACTGCGCGAAGAGGAACTCAAGCAACTTAACGCACAGGGTGAGCAGACCGTGGGGTAGGTACCCACGACTACACACACGCACAACCCGCATGCCACCAGGGAACGAACGGAAGGAACAAACCTCGTTACCACCCCCAAAAACACGGGGTCAAGAGCAAAGCTCAACCCCGTGGCAAGGCCGTAGCAGCGGAGCGTGAAGGAAGACCCAGACCCAGAAGGGACTGGATCCCCCCGGAAAAAGGGGGCCCGGAGAGGCCAATGATGCCACAGCATCGAGACCTCACCAGGCGGTCACTAGTGACACCGCCCCCCACATAGCCAGCGTATTCGGACAGGGCCCATCCAAGAGCAGGCCCTTCCCCCCAATAGCACGCCGCCTGGCTCACTGACCCTGGCATACTCAGGCAGTCAGCGTGGCTGTAACTCGAAGCACTCAAGAGGCTACACCTACAGCGGGAGCAGGCAGTGCACCGGGGAGACGACCTCTAGAAAAGGTCAATCCCTCAATCCAGGCACAGGAACTCGACCCGGGCCTGGAGCACTGCTGACTAGACAGGCGCCAAAGGGGTCAACTGAAACAGCACCCCGGCGGAAGGGGCGTATGCTGGCATTGTTGTGCACCATGTCACAGCCTCCACAAAAAAACCCTGACTCTCTAGAGGGGCTGAGGCAGAGAAGGCTGACACGATTGGCAGACGTCATGAAAACGTGCGGGGGCACACTCAAGCGGTTAACCCGGGAGTTGACTCCGCTCCAACACACCAGGGAACCAACCACCCTCTTGGTTAACATGAGGTGGTTGTTCCTATAACCCCTCAGGAAAAAACTCCAAAACACACCTGCGGGTATACACTGGCTATACCGCAGTACAAGTGTTTTAGTTTTCAAAAAGGGGTTATCCCAGGCCTACAGGTCGACGAAAACAACTTCGGACCGGGCCCGGTGGACCGGGACGTACACAGGGATGCCAGAGGAGTTCTATAAAAAACCACCTCAACAGCCCCCTCTCAGCCATGCGTAAGCGGGAGAAGAGAGGGGCGAAAAGAATGGAGAAGGACCAGGCCCCCTTAGCGCAGCTCAAGATACAACACAACATGGACCAAGCAACAGTGAGGGGTAATACGTAGTAACACAACCACGAACATCTCCATAACGTCAAAACCCTGTGACACCCGGGCCGACCCGGCATTTTTTCCCCTGAAAAAAGCACAAGTCCCTCAGGGTACCAGAACAGAAGATCTGCGTCCCCGGCGGACAACGGGTTAACTGATCTGGACCGGCGTGACCAGAAACAGTCCTGTGCCCTAATCACGCCGACATCCCCAACACTAGGAGGGGGGTAGGTACGCGTGTCGATCTAAAACAATATAGAGGGCGCCACCCAGACGGTCTCTTATGTACCGCGCTTAGTGGCCCACCCCAAGGGCGTGAGACCCCTCTACCTATGTTTTGATCTATTCCGTTAACATCCCCCAGATATGACCGAGAATTCGTCGAGACAAACCTAGTAAACTGGCGCTCGGAAGAGACAAACTCCATCCCAGTTGCCCCATAAAAACGCTGTTTTAATGATGAGCAACCAAGGCGCGCAAGCCTCATGCGTGATTCCTATCAGAAACACCCAGGGCCAGCACTATGTACATTTCGAGACCCAAAACACATCAATGGATAGTCTAACAAGACACCAGATACCATTCCTCCAAGCCGCCTGGGAGAACGACAAGAAGCAGTTTTTTTTTTTTTTTTTTTTCTACAGAAAAAATAAAAAATAATACGGACATGGGTCCTATGCGACGCGGCTGAGGGAAACACCACCCCGTCAACCACACTTCATAAGAGGGGACGGTGAGCGACGTACCCCTATGACGGGGGGAAACCCATGACTCAACAGACCTGTAAGGCGAGGAGTCAGGGAAACCCTAAACAATACCCCGTCCACCTACTCCAACAGGAGAGGACGGGGAATCCCCAGAGAGACTTCCCACGTGAGCAATAGATTGAAAAGACATATTGCAACATTGAGCTATGTAACAAATGGATTAGGACTCTCCGAGGAGGAGGCTCTGAACTCTGAGGAGGCTCCCTCACTGAGAGGGAGACTCTAACTCACCGAGGAGGCTCTGAACTCCCCGAGGAGAAGACTCTGAAACACCCTGAGGAGGAGGCTCTGACCCAATACACACACTACCAGTAGGGAGCAGAGCAGAAGAACAACGTCTGTACTGCGTTGCATCACCCACCAAGCTCAATACACATACAACAGAGCAGAACTTCTTTTTAAGTTCTACTCACCTTGACAATCTGAGGAGGAGGCTCTGAAACTCTGAGGAGGCTCCCTCACTGGGAGGGAGGGTCCGAACTCACAGGAGGCTCCGAAACTCCCTGAGGAGGCTCTGAACTCCCTGAGGAGGAGGCTCTGAAACTCCCTGTAACAGAGGTCCATAACATGGAGCCTGAATAACCCACGGAAGTCTTACCAATAGAAACGCGCCCAGTGACGTACTCTATGGCGGGGGCATTTCCGCGGTCCGCACGCCCAATCTTTCATGGCGTGGGACTAGGAACCCCCCCCCCCTACCGTGTAACGTGCTGATCCAGCAACGTGACAGGAAGCCTGAAGGACAGGGGGTTTTAACCCCTGACCAATCAGAAAAGGGGAGGAAGGCTTACCAGTTCACCCCTTTACGACCCCTCACCCCTGATACGATGTAATGACAAAGTAGAGCCATGACACCAGTCATAGCATGCTACATGAAGCGTTTAACAGCTTCACATAGACCCATGTGCGAAACCTGCTATCTGATTTTTACAAAGAAAAAACACAGACCCAGAAAAAACAGCCATCTGATTTTTACAAAGAAAAAACACAGACCAGAGAGGGCCCCTTTAAGAGCCCCGGTACCAGACTTACACATGTGCTTCTGTGGGCCAAACCTAACCCAGTTGTAGATCTCTACGACACACACAACCCTTCATCACAATAAAAAAGGCAAAGTACACTCTCACTACCGTAAGAGGAACGCCGTTTTTCATAATGAGAGAAGACATAAGTCCTCGATTATGTATTGGCCACAGGCCTTGCTAAGCACACATGACAGCGACGAAAACAATCTTTTCCCTAGGAAAAAATCGTTTTCTCAAGCAGGAGCACAACCCCAGCAGCTTAAGCTGAGGGTTACATCGTATCCCCACAAACATAGTGACACAATACATTGTAAACAACCTGTTTGAGAGGAGGGGGGAAAAAGCCCCAGGGAACCTCAGGGGAAAATCACCCCTCCCTACCTTACCCTTGATACGACTAGGTTGAACAGGTACTGCCCTGTGAACATGTGAACACGCTACCTGTTTATTTGTCATCACAGGCTGAGAGAAGGACTTACTCCTCGATCACATGTCACTAAGCATAGCTTTGCAGGTTAAATAACCCACTAGTTGTGAGCTCAACCACGTCACTAACGGTACATGAACACACATGTTCTCATCACAACTAAACCAGTAAATTTTTACTCACGTAAAAAACAACGCCGATTTTCTAGGTAGAGAGAACCTATACCTAGTGACAAGACAATTCACACACAACACACGTCGTATCCTCAATGTATTGCAGCAACATACGTTTTGGAAACATTGTTATTACAAAACATTTAGAAGGGAAGGAAAGAAGAAGTGTTAAGTCCAACAGGACTTCCTACCTACACCCTGAGCGCAGGCTGAGAGGACTGCAAACACTGGTTAACAGGGACAGCCGAAGTCGAACCCGGCGTCTCCTGCGTTGGTGACGAGGGCAAAGCCCGCCGCGCCACCCACTATGTTCCCCATGTTGACGAAGTCCTCGCTGGCAGGGCACCCGGTGTAGGGTCGACTAACATCCTCTGTCAAAGATGACGTCGTAGTCAGAGTGTTAAGGCTTGTTATTCCCACAGTAACGTTCAACAGTGTAGCATTAAGCTAACAACCAACTCCCGACTGATAGCAACAAGCTAACGTTCCTAGCCTAGTGAACGCAACGGGCTAGCGCCGCAGCTAACAGCTGACTGGCTAACAGGTAGGCCACACAACTAGCATGCAAGCTAAGCAGCTATCACCTGAACCGTACACAAGAACATAATAAGCCACACTTCAGACAGGCCGCCGTCTGAGTCCCTCCTCATCCTAAGAGAGAAGAGAAAAAGAAATGTCAACACAGTTTTCAACAGTGATTTAACAGACATACAGCGGAGTCGGCACAATTCCCGTATGGGCTGCAGCCGACTTGAGCATGGAACTTCCGATAACGAAGATCCAGACCCACTTTTCCTTGTGCTTAGGGTTTAATCTTTCATTCATTTGAAAGATGGGGCTTACACGGGACAGAGAAGCATCCGCTCGTCCAGAGAACCCCGGGTTTAAACCAGATCTCGGTCGCGGCCCACTAGTTTGACCATTATGGGCTTCAAACCAGGACCCTCCGTCCGTCGCCTAAGAGGCCGAACAGAGGACCCCAATCTGGGGCCGGCCTTCGTAAAATTGTGCAGCTAACCCCCATAGCATTAGCAATACAACCGGCGCCCGCATAGCAAAACATCACTCACCCAGCCCAGAGGCAACCAATGTCTCACAAACAGCCGGTGCCTCCTGCAGTCCAGCTGTAGAACTGGAGGTTCAATACCTATCCAGCCGCAGCTTTGGAGGACTGCAGGTGGGGATTTAGACCAGCGACGCGAGCCCCTAATACGAAAAAGCCAGTGGAGGTCAGAATGATCATCATCTTCCAGACACCCCAGTGACGAAGATATTATCGCCGTATTTTCTCGAAAATAATGAGAGAGAAAACAAAGATATAACGTCAACGTATCTCCTTGCTCTTCTGTTCTCCTTTATTCATACTAAACAACCTAGCTCAAGTGCTGGTATACAGGCACTTCTTTGTGGTGAAAATTGAAGAAGGAGATGATGGTATGGCCACACCCCTGCTTATGTAGGTAAGCGGATGTGGGTGTGGCCAGACAGATGATGGTATATAAAGGTACATTGTGAAAATGTATTTCAGTGCAAGTACTGACGTGAAGAGTATTGCCTCTATGACCCATTGTGAGCCATTGTGATATATAACTCGCCTAAAGGTACATGCCTATATATCACTTCTACAAGGCTAATTTGCATGTCCTTGGTATCTAGGAACATCTAGGGACCTGGGGGTATTTATTTCCAGTGTCAGAAATATTGTGTCTGTTACTAGGCTTGAGTAAATTGTAATGAAAAAAGGGAGAATATAAATTATGATTTATTTCTGCATCTGTGCCGGTGAATAACAATAACATGTTACAATTGTGAGCAAACCGAGTTCGCTCACTGAGCTCATTCAGCACCTTCTTGAGATCAAGTGTAAAGAAAATCTAAGCAAATGAATAAAGGGAAGATGATTAAACAGAACGATTTGTAGATACAGTAATAAATGATAATCGATTTTAAATATACAGTAAATTCATATTTGACCTTGAACTTGACCTTGACCTTATTATGGCCAAATCATACATCTATGGATAGGGAAAAGGCTCATCTTTCCAATGGCAGGCTTAAATCTGGATTTAGTCATTTCCTCACGGTTTTACGATAAAAGAGATATAATTAGCATTTTTCCGATAAATTCTTATTTTCGGTAAATCTTACAAAACATTGGTAAAAATGAAAATATACACTTTGACTGCTGTTTTGATAGGGTTGTGGTCTTTACTCTTGGCTAAACAATTTTTTTTAAATAAAAACAAACCTCTTAACACTTTGAGTGCCACGGACGCTTTTTGTCGTTAGTTTCATGCCGCCAGTTTAGGTTTACTTTATTTGTTCAAGGGGGACAGTGTACATTAATAAAACATTTTACAAATGTAAATGCACCCAATTTTAGCCAAAAGGTACAGGCTAAAATCCTGTGTGAAAAAAGGGTTAGCAATAAAAACAGAATAAAATCAAGATAAATAACATTAGAATAAAAACACAACAAAAGCACATAGACATACGATTGGGATACAGGTCACAATACAGTCATGGACACAAGGACAGAGCACATCATGACATATTAACACAATCGCGGCCACTGGGATGAGTCTAATAAATCTCTAGAGGACCAGCAAATGTAAACAGACGTGGGGCTGTTTGTAGAGCTAAATCTATACTTTATAGTATTGCTATCTGTCCATTCTTATTGTCAATTGAGTCCATAAACCGTCCCTTCAAAATGGCTTAAAGAATTATTTTTTTCATCAATACATTCTCATTTTATAGCGCCGTGAATATAAGCGTTATATGGCATTTGGTCTAGTATATTCCCTGGAAGGCTAGATAAAGGGCTAATAGCTAGTAACGTTATATCCAATGGCATTTCCGTTATACAGATGCTACAGTTAAAACTTAAACTGCATATGATCGGCACGATCCTCAAGCATGTATGCATGAAAGGGGGGGGGGGCGGGGGACGTTGTTTCTTATTATTGATTACCAATAACCGTGTTCGTCTAAGTAGCCACATAGGCCGATCGCCTGGATGGCTATCAAAACAATGCCGGATCGGGTTGTACTTTACGTGAAAAAGATCGCCCGAGCATTTCCCTGTTATCGATCGCCATCTGGTAGATCGATATGTCCATTGGCTGATGATAAATCCCCTTATTGCATAGTGAAATCCGGGCTCCAAAAGGTATTCCGTGGAACAGACAATAGCTATCGCTTCAGATGAGTAGAAAACTACATTAGAGATCCAAAAAAAAAAAGACAACTTCTGCCACAGGGAACACTCTATTATCGCGATAGCGCCCCTAAGAGGATCTGGCCGGTATTGCACTTTGGCGAATTCAAAGAGTAGGGTACATCTGCAGTGCAGCTCGGCGACCTTGAATAGGTTATTAAAATGGAATAAAAGCCAAAACAACTTGCCAGGGATATATCCGTCCTTCTGTCCACAACGGGTGGAATCGAAACACGGAGATATCCGTGCTTCGTCCCCAATGTGTTAAGAGACCCAGACATAGACAGATGCACCATATCCACACACACACATACACACACACATTAGAGTGTTGACAGTGCTGGTTTTCAATGAGCCATTCCCTAACCCTGCACTTGAATGAATCGTATGATGTGGACACTCTAATTGTTTGAGGAATTGAGTTCCATTGGTGGGATGCTCTGTATGAGAAGACGGCCTGGCCAAATACACTCTTTTTTAAAGGGATTGTACAGTCCCCCCTTGCCGCACCTCTAGTGTTCCTGGTTGATGCAGACTTGAGGTTGATGAAACCGGACAAAGGAGGAGGAGCCAATCCACACTTTATTTAAAAAAATAGACAGACGTTTTGATATAGAGTCAGGTTTTCCCAACTGAGTAGATTATATTTTTTTAGAATGTGACAATGATGGTACCTGAATGGTTTCTTGTCTAGAATTTGTATTGCTTGTTTGTATAGTGATTGAAGTGGTTTCAGAATGGTAGAATGTGAATTGGACCAGGTTATCAAACAGTATCATGTGTCACGATCCGCTTCCACAGCCTCGTCCCATTCCCCCTCTGTTTGCCCAGCCTGGTCCCATTCCCCCTCCGTTTGCCCAGGCTGGTCCCATTCCCCCTCTGTTTGCCCAGGCTGGTTCCATTCCCCCTCCGTTTGCCCAGGCTGGTCCCATTCCCCCTCCGTTTGCCCAGGCTGGTCCCATTCCCCCTCCAGTCCAGAGAGCCTGCCCTACAGCCCCCCCTAGTGGAGTGTTCCCACTTCTCTCCCTTCTCCCTCTGTTAGTCACAATTCATATGTGTATTCTCCATATGTCTTTATTGTTCAATGTGTTCTCCGTGGTGTTGTCTTTGTTACCCACTCTGTTCCCTGATCTGGTCTAGTGTGTTGTTGTTGTATTTGTATGTATCATTGTTATTCAGTCCTGTCATGTTATATATTGTTGTCATTGTTTGTCAGCCTATGTGTCTGTCCAGGTGTGTCTTGTTAGTAATTAGTCTCCCTATATATTCTGTCTGTTCCTGTCACTCCCCTGTCGGTCCGTTAACCTAGCCAGGATGTGACATTCACCATGAATAGCAATGCTATATAGCGTTTGTTTGTCGTTATTTTTTTTATTAGCGATTTGAATTCATATTTCATCAATCGAGCCTCACGCTAGTGCTGCAGACTCTCTCTGAGCTCCATTGGGAAAATGCCGCCCCCTATCGTCTCTCCCTGTGTAACTGCACCCCATTAGATTAGACTGATGGGGGGGGGGTCCAGTTTCCTCATTTTACTTTTCCGACAAGCCATCTGAAGGATCGAAGTGATTGCCGAGCCGGAAAACAATGTGGAATACATATTTACAGTACCCAGCGCTGAATCAATAAACGCGATCGATATTTGGAATGGCGATCAAGAATTGGAATAATCTTTTTGGAGAACATCTGATCTGAGGTAAGCAATTTATTTTACCAGTCTTGGGGTAATCGGATCTGTTTTCACCTATATATCAGCGTTTGCCCCATGTGTGTGTGTGTGTGTGCGTGTGTGTGTGTGCGCGCTGATCAGAAAATGAGAGAATATATTTTTCAGCCCACTTCCCTACCGTGCATAAGTACACATATACTATCGATAATCTAGCGTTTATTTGAAAACGATTCATAAATAGGCAGAAAAATGACAACGTTTTTTGTGTATTCCAGAATATTCCAGTAAAGGCCATTTATCACGGAATCTATATATTTTCCTGAAACTTTCAAGAAAATGAGGGCTTTTCAAAATGCTATAAAACGGAAATGAACCGATTAAAAAACAATCCGTTTCGACAACGTTGACTGCAAACAAGTCATTGATAAGCGACGGGCAGATTAGACACAGCCATAATTTAAGACATAGATTATGCGTTTAGAGCGCTATCATTGAAGTGGGTGGTGGCATTCAACGGGGGTAAGGCGCACCGCATTGCTGGTAATCAAAGTGTTAACATCCAAGGGCCCACATGTGATGATTCGCGACACGCCACTTTGCTGACCTCTAGCGGCTCCGGTGTGCATTTATTTTAATACAGTATATAGTTAGAATTATAGCCCTATTTGTTGCCTGTCAATTGCCCTTTCAGGTGACAAAATCCGTTCAGCGGTTCTCGAGTTACATGCCGATATGTGAGGCGTGCGCCAAAGTACACATTACCACCCCCGACCTCCGGGGGCTCTAGCTCCGTCAATCATTTGGCGATCTCGAAATTCTTTGGACAGGGTTGTAGCCAATGAGTGTGGCTTTCCAATGATACCCATGATATGATAATTGGGGATCTAATACGGTCTCTATTGATCGATTTATGATAAAGAAAAGCAGAGTCCCCCAACCTACAGGCTTAACAGGTTAGAACAAAATAAGAGGAGATCTGGTCTTATCGCTTCGTGAATGAGGCCCAATGATTATTTACAACACAGGCCAGCTCTAATAAAAGCTGTGGTCTGGCCCTTACAGTTAACACCCAATTTAGCATAACAATTGCATTCACACACGTTAAAATCACCCAACTATCGAGACTGCAGCCAAATACTAGTATACTGCTCAATGTAGCACCAGTCAATATTCATACTGTATATACATATTTCATACATACTGTATACTGTAATAATGCAATATTACTCATGATTTAGCTGCCAGTAGGATGTGGACCTCTGTCACCAGTTGATACACAATATCAATATAGTTTTTAAATACATGGAGGTGAATTAGTAATTTTCTCATTGATCAAATGCGGATCAAAGTATGGAGCCTGTGCAACAAACAGTAAACTAATTATTAAATTGTGCTGCTTATACCTATTATTCATGTGCAAATCTACAAGTTCTCAGTTTTACACCAATCTATTATTTATGTTCTCTTGCAGGTCTGCTGAATGTGCCTTTGACGACAGGTCAGTGAATTCCATTTACTTTCCATAGCACTTGACCTTGACCTTCTTAAACTTAAAAAAGGGCCTCATTTATAAAAATAATTAATTCTGTGACTTCATCCTAGATTACATTGTATGATCATTTAAAAGAATAATAATCCATCATAATAATAATTATGATGGAATAAATAACTAAACAGATACAAGTCATTCCTGCAGCATTGATACTTGGGGTAATGATATCAATGAGATTTAGCTTTTGATACAGTATATCTACAGTATATCACTGAACACTAGCGGAAATCAATGTTAGGAGCTGCTTTTTATAATTTTCTAAACAAAAATGATAAATCACAACTTTGATTTTGATTTGCTCATAAGTACAACATTATTTTGTGTATGGACATTTTATAACTGTATAGCCACTAAAAAGTCAAGGCACGTACCTCTTTATCAAATGAACGTGCCGTGACCTGCATAACCATGACAATTAAATAATCTATACTCAACAGCAACTTTCAAAGTTAGGCTGGTTGATGGGCCTCATCCGTGCGCCGGCAGAGTGGAGGTGTTCCACAGCGACACCTGGGGAACAGTATGTGACGATTTCTGGAGCATGATCAACGGTGATGTGGTGTGTAGAGAGATGGACTGTGGGGCAGTTCTTGAAGTAAAAAAAGGGGCTCAATTTGGAGAAGGGAAAGGAGGGATCTGGATGGATGATGTCAGGTGTACTGGTACAGAGAGCTCCCTCAACAAGTGCCCAAAGAAAGACTTTGGCGACAACAACTGTAACCATGGGGAAGATGCTGGTGTTGTCTGTTCAGGTAAGACAACTCATCTTGATCATGTTTCTGTTACTTCAGACCCACGTAAAATGTTAAATATTCAATGCATTAACCTGTGTGTGGTGTTCAGGTCCGTGGGGCCTGTTTTCAATGTTTACTAAAAGAGAAATTATACAGTGAATAATTGTTTTTATCTGAGACTCATTGGCCTTGGCTCATTTTATGCGAAGAACATAAAATAACAACTTTTCATTGCGTGCACAGTGTGCACCTATTTACATTACATACGTGGTGTTCAGGTCCACTGGACCCGGAAGGGTGACATTTGGTGGTGAAAACAAGTAAATATGGTAGAAATTCAACAAAAAGGTTCACTGTTTATCTTCACTGTCTGCCTCCACCTTGTTTCATTTATATTTTTCAAGATAAACATGATTTATTCCATTCATGTTTTGATTATGATGGCATTTTTTTTCTCAAATTCTATACCGCAGTTTTAACAAAAAAATTATTGATATTCATCCTTTTGTGTTCCTAATGAAGGCAAAGGATGAAACATGTTGACGGTAACATAGTAAAAATATATAGTAGAATAGAATAGTTTTAGAACATTTTACAGTCGGTTAAAATGATGGTGAAATAAAAGTGACGATGCCAATAAAAACATCCTTGGAATCTAGACCATGGGATCTAGACAATATCATCAGAAAAATCCAGCACTCTCTGGGTCTTACTAGGTCATCCAATAAGCCCAGATAACTCTATGTGAGAAAGCACATAATTACAAAAAAAATCTGTTTTTTTTTTATTGTTTTTTTTTCAATATTTGTATTGTAATTTTCTTTTTTTCACACAAATAAGACACAAATACAGGACAAAAATATAATTCATCCCCCTCCCTTCCCTAATTATAGTATTGACATACACAAAAACATTCAACAAAAAAATACAGTAAAATTAATTATAAGAAATCCTAAAAATAAAAAACCCTCTTCGGCCTCTCCACGCTCATCTGTCCTTCCTTCCCCATCCCTAACCTCTCCCTTCTCCCACCTCTTTCCTTCAAACTCTCACACCTCTCAAGAAACCCATAAATGTCGCCCACGTCTTCTCAAATTGTTCCGTTTTTCCGTTTTCTATGTAAGTTAGCTTTTCCATTGCCAAATTGTCTGACACTTCCTTTAACCATTGTTTCGATCCTGGTCTCTGTATCTCCTTCCAGTTTAGAGCAATGTGAGACTGGGGTCTGGAGCACAGCCCAATTGCTGAATACACAGGAGAGGAG
The DNA here is from genome assembly GCF_963971535.1 of Notolepis coatsorum. NCBI lineage: Eukaryota > Metazoa > Chordata > Actinopteri > Aulopiformes > Paralepididae > Notolepis > Notolepis coatsorum. The sequence goes on along the minus strand of NC_140169.1, from coordinate 78,074,780 downwards.
ATAGGAGCGGTTTCAAGGGTGTTTAATGAAATGAGCAACACAGGAATTGGGGGGAATAGAACGGGTTATGTTCTGTCTTGTGGCTGCCGTGGCGGTAGCAAGCGAGCAAGCGGTCCTTGTGCTTGTCTTGGGAGCTGCTGGGCTGCAGCGGGTGAGCAAGTGTTCCTCTTCGGGGACAGGAGACGTCCAGGCAGGGACGGCGGTCCTTTGGGGCACAGGAGAGAACAGGTTAGAGTAGGCAATACAAGGATGGAATCCAGCAGAGCTTTAGGCAGAGACGTCGTACCTGGGTAGTGGTAATTAATACCACGACAGCTTCTGGTCAGCGTCGAGGAGTAGAAGTAGTCACCCCATCAGGGGAGAATTGAGTGCAGCTGTGGAGAGTGAGGTGCCTGACCGCGTGTGAATTAGGGGGATGGAGTGCAGCTGGGCGTATGAGGGTAAAGGGAGGGGTGGATGGAGAGGGGGATGAAGAGGAGCGTGTGGAGGACGTGAGGGGAAAAGGAGGGGGAGTGAAGTATGCCCGTGCTGTGATTATGACAAGCAACCCCTCTCTTGGCTTGTAACAGACAAAAATTTATCAATTTCCTCTTTCTAGTGTTAGCTGGAAAGTTCTCCATGGGTACAGATGTGTAGTATACATACATTTAGGATCGATCGGGACTTCTATCTCCGTATTTCTCTACTATTTTTAACAGCAATTACCTTGTAATAATATATGCACTGTTTATGACGTGGTACCAAAATGTCCTTCTTTGATTTCCAGAGAACGTCAGGCTGGTTAACGGGACCGGCCGGTGCTCTGGCAGGGTGGAGGTCAGAAATAACGACCGGTGGAGTAAAGCGTGTGACAGCGGTTGGGGCTCAGCACAGGCTGGGGTGGTCTGTCAGCAGCTGAACTGTGGCTCTCCTGCCACAGAGCGACACTTTGGTGCCGGAGGCGGGACGACCGGCTACACAGCCAGATGTTTTGGAAACGAAAGCTCTCTCACGGAGTGCAAACTTCAAGATTTTAACCAAACATGCACAGATGCTTCTGTTGTTTGTGAAAGTACGTGAAACTTGTTTTTATAACTATACACAAATACATTTTTTATTAATAGATTTGGCTGTCTCATATTATTTACATTCGAAGGAAATTAATTGTATTCCTTGTAACAAATGCAAAATGAAAGTATAAAAGGTTTGTATACATGGTTAGGCAGTCGGCTCTTCTAACCTGGGTGATATGAAATTTAAAATGTCTTTGATATGTATGTCCTATATAATTATTGCCTTAATATGAGTAATATATCAGACCGTATGCTTATCTATTGTGAAGAATTTTGGTACCCATTTTGTGCTGATCTGTTCTATAAGTTTCCACGTACCAGTGCATCTAAAAATGTATCTTCAACACCTTAGATGCACAAAACTCTCCACATCTGATGGAAAACATGTGGTCTGCAATGTTGACCTTTACAGTTGCATTGTTGACCTTTAAAGTTGCATTGTTGTGCACATTATTCAGTGTAACCTTACTTACTTACTGACTGACTGACTGACTGACTGACTGACTGACTGACTGACTGACTGACTGACTGACTGACTTACTTACTTACTTACTTACTTACTTACTTACTTACTTACTTACTTACTTACTTACTTACTTACTTACTTACTTACTTACTTACTTACTTACTTACTTACTTACTTACTTACTTACTTACTTACTTACTTACTTACTTACTTACTTACTTACTTACTTACGCCTGCTACCCCTTCTGGGGCATAGGCCCTCAACAAGTGATCTCCAGGCATCTCTGTCTTGAGCTGTTCTCTCCAGTTGGTTCCAGGTCATCTTCATGGTCTTGGTCATGGTCTGACTCCTGCAGGTCTCTGCGCCACGTGTTTCTTGGGCGACCCCTTTTCCGCTTGCCCTGCGGGTTCCATGTTAGGGCGTGGCTGGTGATGGTACTTGCGGGCTTTCGCAGGGTGTGGCCTATCCAGCGCCATCTGCGTTTCTTAATGTCTTCTTCCGTGGGCAGCTGCCAGAGACACCGTCCCATGGCTGAAACACCTTTATACAACGGCATGCACATTTCTCGATTCTGATTGGCTGAAACAGTCAACTTACACATGGGTATTTGTAATAACCCCACGCTCTTGGTCCCAGGACCCGCCCACAACCGCATTACTATCACTCCGCCATGCGAGTTTTTAGAAGTGAAAGCAGGATGGCGGACAAGCCGGACAGTAAACACTTTACGAAAGGATATGGTGATAGGGTCATAAAGACTAAATGAAAAACGATTCTGTCACGGCGAATGTGTTAGTTTCTTAAACAATGTTGGATGATGTAATTGATGGGTCATGAGTCATTGTGGAACAAAATAAAAATCGCGCAAATTGATTGATTGATTGATTAATTGCACATTTTATTACTGTCCGCCTTGTTTCCAACTGGTTAAGTTTAGGCACTCTTTCGAAGTCGCTCTCTTTCGAAGTTGGTTAAGGTTAGAGTTTGTCTTTAGAGCAGGGCGATAGACCACCAGCCCTGATTCCAAACCTTAACCAACTTCGAAAGAGAGCGACTTCGAAAGAGTGCCTAAACTTAACCAGTTGGAAACAAGGCGGACAGTAATACAATTAGCAATCAATCAATCAATCAATTCAATAACATTTACATTTACATTTACATTTAGTCATTTAGCTGACGCTTTTATCCAAAGCGACTTACAAGTTCTGTACGACAAGCCATCAGGAAGGGCACAACTCTATCAGCTGAGCAACAATGTTCATCAATAACCCACGCTCACTTAAAACAGTGCACCTCCCAGCTGCTTCTATAGAAAGTAGGTTAAAAAAAAAAAACTCTTATAGGGCAAAGAACCCCCCCCCCCCCCCCCTATATAGGGCAAAGAAAACTTTTTTATATTTATTTTACCTACTTTCTATAGAAGCATCTAAGAATGAAGTTCTATAGAAAGTAGGTTCAAAACAAAAGAAAAGTTGGATGTGTTAGTTTGTTGGATGTCTAGTTGAAAGACAGTTGGATGTCTTAGTTTGTTGGATGTCTTAGTTGAGAGACAGTTGGATGTCTTAGTTTGTTGGATGTCTAGTTGAAAGACAGTTGGATGTCTTAGTTTGTTGGATGTCTTAGTTGAGAGACAGTTGGATGTCTTAGTTTGTTGGATGTCTTACTGAGAACAGTTGGATGCACTTCCGAGCTGCTTCCACATGGAGGCAACTTCTCTTTTTTTCTTTTTGGGAACTACTTTTTCTGCGGATGGTTTTGTCAATAAATCTTCAATTAATGTGTGTTTATTGTATAGCAATAAGGTTGGATGAATGCGCCAGTTGTATAAAAGCCATTATACAACGGCATGCAAATTTATCGATTCTGATTGGCTGAAACAGTCCATTTACACGTATTTATCCTTCACAATCCACGCTCCTGGTCCCAGGACCCGCCCACAACCGAATCACATCACTCCGCCGTTCGACTTTGTAGAGGGAGCGGAGAGCGGAGAGGGGAGGAGAGGAGAGGGGACAATAATCTCTACAAATGGATATGTTGATAGTGTCATAACGACTAAATATAAACAGATTCTGTCACGGCGAATGTCTTAGTCTCTTACACAATGTTGGATTGTGTAATCGCGGATTGATTGATTGATTATTTGCAATTTTCTTTTAATTTTTTTCTTCCTTCCCCCTGACACTGTCTGGCACACCCACCCACACACACACACACACACACACACACACACACCCACACACACACACACACACCCACACACACACACACACACACACACACACACACACACACACACACACACACACACACACACACACACACACACACACACACACACACACACACACACACACACACACACACACACACACACACACACACACACACACACTCCTGTCTGCAACGCGGGGGAGAGTCAGACTGTAGAAGCAGCTGAGTGCTGCGCTGTTCTAAGTGAGCATGTCCTATTGAGTTGATTGATTGATTGATTGCTAATTTTATTACTGTACGCTTGGTTTCCAACTGGTTAAGTTTAGGCCCTCTAAAGTAGGTTTAAAAAAATAAATAAAAAAATAGGGCGAAGAAAACTTTTTTTTCCTATAGGGCAAAGAAAACTTTTTAATTTGTTTGACCTACTTTCTATAGAAGCATCTAAGAATGAAGTTCTATAGAAAGTAGGTCTGCATCCCCTTAACAATTGTGTGTATTGAGCCGTACTGTATTGTACCCATTCTGCATCTGGTAATAAAATGTTCAATCAATCAATCAATCATTCCAATAACAACCACTAACTTCATAATTAAAAACTAAAGAAAAGTTGGATGTGTTAGTTGGTTGGATGTCTTAGTTGAAAGGCAGTTGGATGTGTTAGTTGGTTGGATGCCTTAGTTGAAAGACAGTTGGATGTGTTAGTTGGTTGGATGTCTTAGTTGCAAGACTGTTGGATGTGTTAGTTGGTTGGATGTCTTAGTTGAAAGACAGTTGGATGTGTTAGTTGGTTGGATGTCTTAGTTGAAAGGCAGTTGGATGTGTTAGTTGGTTGGATGCACTTCCGAGCTGCGTCCACATGGAGGCAATTTCTCTTTTTTGTTGTTGTGGGAACAACTTTTTCTGGCGGATGGTTTTTTCAATAAATCTTCGATTAATGTGTGTTTATTGTATAGCAATAAGGTTGGATGAATGTGGCAGTTGTATAAAAGCATTACACCACTTGCAGTCGTGATTTGTGAACAATAAACCATGCCTAGGGGGGTCTAACGACCACCCCTAGGCATGGTCTAATTCTCACAACCCACTCCTGCGCGTGATTTATTCACTGTCAGCAGCTTTCATGAAATATGGAAAAGCTGTGATTTTAACCCTTTCACTGCTGCACTACCAAAACGGTTAACCCTTTCACTCCGACAATACACAGGTTAACCCTTTCACTGCCACACGACCGCCGGTTAACCGTCGGCGACCGTCGGTTGTGTGATAGTAAAGGGTTAACCTGCTGTCGTGTGGCAGTGAAAGGGTTAAGATGTTTAGTCAATAACCACTCTTTCTGTCGACTCTCTTGTGATCCGACAGACAATAAAAAGGTCCGGCTGGTGAACGGGACCAGTCGATGCTCTGGCAGGGTGGAGGTCCACAACGAAGGGCTGTGGGGCTCAGTCTGTGACGACCGCTGGGGCATGCAGGAGGCGGAGGTGGTGTGTCGCGAGGCCGACTGCGGGACGCCTCTGGCTGTGAAGTACAGGGCCCACTATGGCGGGGGAGTTGGTCCCGTTTGGATGGATGACGTTGAATGTGCTGGTTCCGAGAGTTCCCTCACTACCTGTCCACACAGAGGATTTGGGGAAAATGACTGCGGCCACGGTGAAGACGCTGGTGTCGTCTGCTCAGGTGATACACCCTTTTTTTTTTTACACCCCTTTTATTCTATTCTTATTCTTAGGCAATTGGTTTTGTTTATTCTTATTTGTGACTTTGTTCTGTCTAAATGTTTAATGTGAGTTATTTGTAGTGTTGAATTTCCCTCGGGATGATTAAAGTATTTCTACTTTACTCTGTAACAGTGTTGGTTCGTCTGTATGTCTGTCTGTCTGTCAACCACACAAAGTAGACCAATCAGAGCTGCCGTTTTCACTGACATCACGCTAACATAATTTGCTACTGTACATGTAAATGGACTGGACTGAATTTATATATCGCTTTTATCCAAAGCAGGGGCGTCGTTCTGGTATGGCAAGGTATGGCACTCGCCATACCTTGGCAAATAAAATTTTTAAAATAAAAAAGATTATTTTTATTTTTTTATTACAATTTTTTATGTTGATTTAGAATTCGAATGTCAACATTATGAACGAAGTTTCGAACTATTCGGTACAGCCCTAGCATGTTTTGATATTGTCAATTATCTCACTTTTACTAGGTGACAAAAGTGTCGGTGTGAAAAGGAGAAGAGCAATTGTTCTTTTTTTTTTTTAAACTTTGGCCATTTCCCTGGCTCTTTTATACGTTTATCGCATTTATACTTGGTCAAGTTCGACCGACAGAAGCAGGCTGAAAGGGTTCAGATGGGGGGGAAGACACTCTGGGAAAGGCACGGCTGCAGTCCGGGATTCGAACTCGCTCAGCCCCAGATCCGTGACGAGCACGGTTGTCCACGGCGCTGAAATAGCACTCGCGGTACGTGGTGAGCTACTGGAGCTCCCCCGAGCAATTGTTCTTTAGATAATGTTGCTGACAGATATACCAGGGCCCTCATTTATCAACCTGACGTACGCACAGATATGTGCTTAAGCCGTGCGTACGACCATTTCTAAGCAAAGTGTGGGACTTATCAATTTGAACTTGTGCTTGACTTTGTGCGTATATTTAAGCACAGGTCGGACCATGCGTAGTTGGCGCCCGGTGGTAGAATATTTTTACAACGCGGAAATAAGCACTGACTGCGCTCCGCGCAACTCAACTCGTTATTATTTTGCGCATATATTGCAGAAATACGGGAACGTTTTGATTATATTTAAAAGGCTTTGCCATTGTTAAACGTAATAAGTGGAACCCCGAAGCTGTAAGCAGAATACAAGTCATATGAACACCCACGATATAAACGCATTGCAACGAGAACAGACAGAGGTTATTTGTTGAGTGTATGTGTATACAAAACCCTTGCAATAAATGTGTCTTACATGAATGAAAAGCATACATGCTCTGGACACAGAGCATATATCGTGTGGGTGATATCATGACTTGTATTCTGTGTCAAAGCCTAAATCAAAACGTTCCCGTATTTCTGCAATCTATGCGCAAAATAATAATGAGTTGAGTTCTAACAAAGAACGTATTACATGCTGGTAGGCTGATAGAGTAAACTATGATATGAATATGAATATGATATGATCATATAAATACTGGTCCGTCCGCGAGGATATTGAGGACTCGGATAGCCATTAAGCCATTTGAGAATATAGGCGGCCTATAGCCTATACATATTATTTAATGTTTTCATAAGCGTAAAGATACAACAGCTAGATTAATGATCAAGTTAGTTTACTGTATGCAGGCTTCGCAGGGCTGTGTGTTATATATGCGCAAGTTACTGTTGCATAATGTAGGCTGGCTGCTATTATATGTAATTCATAGGCTACCTAATACCAACAACAAAATAGATTGTATCATATGCCTCTACACACATTATATTATACACATCATATTATATCTTGGTTCGGCAGCGCCTCTGTGAACAATCTCTCAGAGTTTGCTCCATCAATAAACGCGCATTTTGGCTGATAATGTGCCGGTGGCCGGAGTCTCATTCAGGCCTAATTGTATTTAATTCAATTGTAATGTTATTACTGGGGTATCTAAAACATCACAATGTAGATCAGGGTTATCCACTGAAGCCATAATGACTCTGATCAGAACCACGGGCTCATGACGAGCGTACACAATAGGCATTGTAGAGCGCAGAGTTGGCGTGCTGAAATTGATTTAATTTCAGTCATTACAGTGCTTAATGTCGGGTCATCTCTTGTCATTTATTTCTGTCAATGTGCTGGTTCTGTAGCAGGACTGGGTCAGTCAACATCCTTGGCTCCCGGCGCACCGAAGATTATACGTTCAAGTTGTTGGTTGGACCTCGGTGATCAATCTCGCTCTCAGTGAAGTCTCTCAGAGTTCGCTTGGGTTAGTCCACTTTTCCACATTTCATGGGGGTGTTCCATTACCGTATATGGTTAATCGGAGCGGTTCTGGTATGCAAATACGTGAAAGTGTGCACGAGCCTCGGCGTAGGACCAAGGTGATATT